>NC_080544.1:26126017-26726017 GCF_028640845.1 Ahaetulla prasina
AAAATAAATAAAAAAAAATTCAAAAAAATGCAAGTAGAAAAATAGGGACCACCTTTGGTGGGAAGGTAACAGCGCTCTGTGTGCCTTTGGCGTTTAGTCATACTGGCCACATGACCACGGAGACGTCTTCGGACAGCGCTGGCTCTTCGGCTTTGAAACGGAGATTAGCACCGCCCCCCTAGAGTCAGGAAGGAGTAGCAAATATGTGCGAGGGGAATCTTTACCTTTACCTTTAAAGTTAAAGGGCAGTGTGATAGTCTAAATATAATATAAATAGTGAAATCTTCTGAAGTCCAACTAACTCAAGAACTATCAAAATTAATGCATTAAATATAGTATATTGTAATTATGTCAACATTCTCCTTGTCAAATATGGTATCTTCTTCATCTCTTTGCTATCTACTTTTTTGAGAGCCCCATCTGAGAATATAATTTTTCATTCGTAAATATTTCTTGCATATTCCTTTTATCTGATTTCTGTTTGGCATCCAGAATCACCTCACCTTTGTATAGTGTATAAAATTGGATACATAAATAAATAAAATTTACCATAATTTATTCATTATAGTCTCTGTTTCCATGGATTTTTTTAAAAAAAAAATTGTAACAATTAAAACCGTACTCATTGAGCTTTCTTGCTAAATCCCTTCAGCAAATTATTTTTGCAGTTGTTTGCGAAATAATTTTGTGTACTTCAGAATTCTACTATTTATGAAAGATTACTTTGGGACGGTGTTGAGAATAGCCCGAGACAATTGTTACAAAACCAAAAAAAAAAAAAAAGTATTTTCTATGAAAGGCCCCACTGGTAGGTTTCCACACCAGTGCCAACAAATTGGGATGCCACAGGTAGCAAAAATAACATTTCTGTGGCTGTCATCATTACTTGTAAAATGAAGTTGTTCTATGCTAGAAGGCTTCTAGATCTATTATTTTCCTTGGCAGAGGGGATAATATTAGGCAACTTGAAAGCAACTTTTGTTCCTCCAGAAGCGGGACTAATAAAGCACAGGAACTTTTTGAACTGCTTTTATCTATAATTCTGTCAAGTTATCATTCTCATTTCAGAGGAGGGTAAAAAAAGAGGGGGAGGGACACCCAAATTTTATGCACTGTTAAAGCTATAGTTAAAGGCTCTAGGTGACAGGTTTTGTGGAATAATCGGTCATGCTGTAATAGCAGAAAACGTACTGTTGCAGCTTCCGATTTTAAAGAATGGGATGAGGCTTTTGTGAAAAATCTGTACTGCATTCCCCCTTTGTTCCATGTTCTTTGGGCTGAACGTCTTTAAAGAATAAAGGAAGGAGGTTTTATTTAAGAAAGTATTTCTCTGTATATTTATCTATCTCTCTATCTTTGTCTGTCTGTCTGTTTGTCTATCTGTCTGTCTGTCTGTCTGTCTGTCTAACTCTCTATATCTATCTATCGATCTCTATCTGTATCTATCTCTATCTATCTATCTCTCTATATCTATCTATCTATCTATCTACCTATCTATCTACCTACCTACCTACCTACCTATCTATCTATCTATCTATCTCTATCTCTATCTATCTATCTATCTCTATCTGTATCTCCATCTATCTGTCTTTCTCTCTATATCCATCTATCTACCTATCTCTCTATATCTATCTATCTATCTCTCTATCTCTCTATCTATCTATCTATCTATCTATCTATCTATCTATCTATCTATCTACCTACCTATCTACCTACCTACCTACCTATCTATTTATCTGTCTACCTTTCTATATCTATCTATCTATCTATCTATCTATCTATCTATCTATCTATCTATCTATCTCTCTCTCTCTCTATCTGTATCTATCTCTATCTCTCTATATCTACCTACCTACCTACCTACCTACCTATCTATCTATCTATTTATCTAACTAACTAACTATCTATCTATCTATCTATCTATCTCTATATATCTATCTATCTGTCTCTATCTGTATCTTTATCTATCTATCTGTCTATCTCTATATCTCTATCTATCTATCTATCTATCTATCTATCTACCTATCTCTCTATACCTACCTACCTACCTACCTACCTATCTATCTACCTCTTTCTATATCTATCTATCTATCTATCTATCTATCTATCTATCTATCTATCTATCTATATCTATATCTATCTCTATCTTTCTATCTATCTATTTATCTATCCATCCATCCATCTATCTATCTTCTCTGTCCTATCTATCTACCTACCTACCTACCTACCTACCTACCTACCTACCTACCTACCTACCTATCACTTTAAGACTTGTGGACTTCAGCTCCCAGCTTTGCTGGCTGAGGAACTCTGGGAGTTGAAGTCCACAAGTCTTAAAAGAGCCAAGTTTGCAGACCCCTGGACTAGAATTGCCATGGTCCCTTCCAATTCTGTTATTTAGTGTAACTCTCAGTGTAACAAATACACTGCCACACCTCTTTTAGAGCTAGCAAAGCAAACAATCATGATAAAATTGTTTCTTTTTTTTTTTTGCCAAAAATTCTTCACTTGATTTTCCGCTTCCAGTTAGGAGATGATGTGTTGGAGCCTTGGACTTTTTCTGTATGGATATTTTAATGTGATAGGCTGGATTATATTTTATCCAATTGTGCAGGGATAACCAAGGTACTGGCAAAAAGAGCACTACTTCTCAAAAATAAAAAAATACAATTCATGTACTTACAACTGTATACCGGTAGTCCTCAACGTGCAACAGTTTGCTTAGTGACCGGCACTGAAAAAAATATGTTATGACCGGTTTTCACACTTATGACTGTTGAGGCATCCCCATGGTTACATAATCAAAATTCAAACATTGGGCAACTGACTCGTATTTATGATGGCTGCAGTGTCCTTGGGGTCATGTGATCCCCTTTTGCAGCCTTCTGACAAGCAAAATCAGTGGGGAAGCCAGATTCACTTAACAAGTGTGTTACTAACTTAACAACTGCAGTGGGTCACTTAACAAATGTGGCAAGAAAGGTCATAAAATGGAGCAAAATTCAGTTAATAAATGTCTTACAACTTCTGGCTGTAAGTCAAGGACTTTCTGTAATGAAGCATTTAACACTCCATCACTGGATATTTTTAAGAAGAGGTTGGACAGCCAGTTGTATGTCTGGTATGGGGACTAGAAGACCACCAAGGTTTCTCCTACTCGGTTATTCTGTATTCTGTAAGTTGACATCTTACTAGCAATAGCACAAGGAGAAGAGAGTGTTGTACTAACCTGTGCTGTACAATAATGAGTCAGCTTTATGCAGTTGTATTACTAATCTCAAAGGGCAATATAATAACGCCCAGAGAAATCCATAACTCTTAGTCACTCAGAATTGTATAACTTTCTATCTCTAAGGGATTGAACTAAGAATAGAAACCAGATTATAGGAAGAGAACATGAAATGAAGTTTATATATCATTTATGTCATGGCATTTGGTTCTATCTCCCCTCTGGTGGACAGCTGAGGGGAAATAAGGCTCTGGAATAAGTGCATTCTCACCCCACTCTGGGGCCAGCCAGAGGTGGTATTTGCCAGTTCTCCAAACTACTCAAAATTTCCGCCACCGATTCTCTGAACTGCCCAAAATTTCCATTACTGGTTCTCCAGAACCTGTCAGAACCTGCTGAACTTCACCCCTGCTTGAAGAATAAAAGAACCTATAGTTTTTTATTCTGTAAGTCCTGAACTAATGACCAATTTTTTAATGACTATTAAATTACGATAGACCTTTGACCTATTCTCGAAGTTACAAGGACCGCCCCATCACATGATCAGGTACTTGGCAGTTGGCTGGCATTTATGACTGTTGAGGCATCCCCATGGTCACATGATTGCAATTTGCAATGTGTTTTTTTATAATTTTGCTGAAATTACAGTCTCAGTTGAAGTTGTATATTGAGACCACCTGTATGCATTTATTTCTGCCAATTTAGGGATGTATTTGTTTAGCTTTCTAGGAAAGAAATCTTAAAAATACTAAGTGTCTTTCCCCCTTCTGTTTGAAACTGGATGATAGCATATGAAAATCAGTACATGTTCATTCTTTAGTTCAATGCCTTGAGCCCTAATTGCAGGCAGAGCTGGCTAATTAATTTGGATATCCACTTGCCCTTTTCCTAGTATATTGCAGTACAGCTGGCAAGAAGCACACCAATCAAACATGGAAGTAGTATAGATAACAGTTGAAAAGATTTTGCAAACTACATCTTAAAATGTTTATTCTTCCTATTAAAAAGTAGAACTAGTAATGAACCTGGTTAAGGGGCCTTGAGAAACATTTAATAAGAGAACAATATACTATATTTCAGTATCTCTGAAAAAGATTACCATTTGTCTTCCGCAAACACATTCAAGATATTTAATAACTTGTTCTTTGAAATATACGTAGGGTTAATCACTGGCCCAGCAAGCTTCTTTTGCTCCCTCTGAGATATGTCATATTTAGCACTATGATTTGCCAGAGAAAGTCACATTAATAATAATTAGAAATAGGTAGGTATCCTCTTATCAAAACATTATGATGAAGGTATCTTTTCTTTTATGTACACTGAGAGCATATGCATCAAGACAAATTCCTTGTGTGTCCAATCACACTTGGCCAATAAAAAATTCTATTCTATTCTATTCTATTCTATTCTATTCTATTCTATTCTATTCTATTCTATTCTATTCTATTCTATTCGGCTTTTGATTAAAGAATCTGCTATTTCTAGTTTTAAAAATGTATTGTGCTATCAGGCTATGTACACCCACTTCCAGTTCTTTCTGACAAGCAAAATCAGTGGGAAGCCAGATTCACTTAACAAGTGTGTTACTAACTTAACAACTGCAGTGGGTCACTTAACAAGTGTGTTACTAACTTAACAACTGCAGTGGGTCACTTAACAAATGTGGCAAGAAAGGTCATAAAATGGAGCAAAATTCAGTTAATAAATGTCTTACAACTTGTGGCTGTAAGTCAAGGACTTCCTGTAATGAAGCATTTAACACTCCATCACTGGATATTTTTAAGAAGAGAAGCTTTTAAGAAGAGAAGCTTTTAAGAAGAGATTGAACAGCCATATGTTGAGAATGGTATAGTTTCTTCTGCTTGAAGAATAAAAGAACCTATAGTTTTTATTCTGTAAGTCCTGAACTAATGACCAATTTTTAATGACTATTAAATTACGATAGACCTTTGACCTATTCTCGTTACAAGGACCGCCCATCACATGATCAGGTACTTGGCAGTTGGCTGGCATTTATGACTGTTGAGGCATCTCCATGGTTACATAATCAAAATTCAAACACTGGGCAACTGACTCGTATTTATGATGGCTTCAGTGTCCTTGGGGTCATGTGATCCCCTTTTGCAGCCTTCTGACAAGCAAAATCAGTGGGGAAGCCAGATTCACTTAACAAGTGTGTTACTAACTTAACAACTGCAGTGGGTCACTTAACAAATGTGGCAAGAAAGGTCATAAAATGGAGCAAAATTCAGTTAATAAATGTCTTACAACTTGTGGCTGTAAGTCAAGGACTTCCTGTAATGAAGCATTTAACACTCCATCACTGGATATTTTTAAGAAGAGGTTGGACAGCCAGTTGTATGTCTGGTATGGGGACTAGAAGACCACCAAGGTTTCTCCTACTCGGTTATTCTGTATTCTGTAAGTTGACATCTTACTAGCAATAGCACAAGGAGAAGAGAGTGTTGTACTAACCTGTGCTGTACAATAATGAGTCAGCTTTATGCAGTTGTATTACTAATCTCAAAGGGCAATATAATAACGCCCAGAGAAATCCATAACTCTTAGTCACTCAGAATTGTATAACTTTCTATCTCTAAGGGATTGAACTAAGAATAGAAACCAGATTATAGGAAGAGAACATGAAATGAAGTTTATATATCATTTATGTCATGGCATTTGGTTCTATCTCCCCTCTGGTGGACAGCTGAGGGGAAATAAGGCTCTGGAATAAGTGCATTCTCACCCCACTCGGGGGCCAGCCAGAGGTGGTATTTGCCAGTTCTCCAAACTACTCAAAATTTCCGCCACCGATTCTCTGAACTGCCCAAAATTTCCATTACTGGTTCTCCAGAACCTGTCAGAACCTGCTGAACTTCACCCCTGCTTGAAGAATAAAAGAACCTATAGTTTTTATTCTGTAAGTTGACATCTTACTAGCAATAGCACAAGGAGAAGAGAGTGTTGTACTAACCTGTGCTGTACAATAATGAGTCAGCTTTATGCAGTTGTATTACTAATCTCAAAGGGCAATATAATAACGCCCAGAGAAATCCATAACTCTTAGTCACTCAGAATTGTATAACTTTCTATCTCTAAGGGATTGAACTAAGAATAGAAACCAGATTATAGGAAGAGAACATGAAATGAAGTTTATATATCATTTATGTCATGGCATTTGGTTCTATCTCCCCTCTGGTGGACAGCTGAGGGGAAATAAGGCTCTGGAATAAGTGCATTCTCACCCCACTCGGGGGCCAGCCAGAGGTGGTATTTGCCAGTTCTCCAAACTACTCAAAATTTCCGCCACCGATTCTCTGAACTGCCCAAAATTTCCATTACTGGTTCTCCAGAACCTGTCAGAACCTGCTGAACTTCACCCCTGCTTGAAGAATAAAAGAACCTATAGTTTTTTATTCTGTAAGTCCTGAACTAATGACCAATTTTTTAATGACTATTAAATTACGATAGACCTTTGACCTATTCTCGAAGTTACAAGGACCGCCCCATCACATGATCAGGTACTTGGCAGTTGGCTGGCATTTATGACTCATTGAAGCATCCTGTGGTCACATGATTGCAATTTGCAATGTGTTTTTTTATAATTTTGCTGAAATTACAGTCTCAGTTGAAGTTGTATTACTAATCTCAAAGGGCAATATAATAACGCCCAGAGAAATCCATAACTCTTAGTCACTCAGAATTGTATAACTTTCTATCTCTAAGGGATTGAACTAAGAATAGAAACCAGATTATAGGAAGAGAACATGAAATGAAGTTTATATATCATTTATGTCATGGCATTTGGTTCTATCTCCCCTCTGGTGGACAGCTGAGGGGAAATAAGGCTCTGGAATAAGTGCATTCTCACCCCACTCGGGGGCCAGCCAGAGGTGGTATTTGCCAGTTCTCCAAACTACTCAAAATTTCCGCCACCGATTCTCTGAACTGCCCAAAATTTCCATTACTGGTTCTCCAGAACCTGTCAGAACCTGCTGAACTTCACCTGCTTGCCACGCCCAGTTTAGCGAAGGGAAAAGTCCTGATACATCACATGATCAGGTACTTGGCAGTTGGCTGGCATTTATGACTCATTGAAGCATCCTGTGGTCACATGATTGCAATTTGCAATGTGTTTTTTTATAATTTTGCTGAAATTACAGTCTCAGTTGCAGTTGTATATTGAGACCACCTGTATGCATTTATTTCTGCCAATTTAGGGATGTATTTGTTTAGCTTTCTAGGAAAGAAATCTTAAAAATACTAAGTGTCTTTCCCCCTTCTGTTTGAAACTGGATGATAGCATATGAAAATCAGTACATGTTCATTCTTTAGTTCAATGCCTTGAGCCCTAATTGCAGGCAGAGCTGGCTAATTAATTTGGATATCCACTTATCCTTTTCCTAAGTATATTGCAATACAGCTAGCAAGAAGCACACCAATCAAACATGGAAGTAGATAACAGTTGAAAAGATTTTGCAAACTACATCTTAAAATGTTTATTCTTCCTATTAAAAAGTAGAACTAGTAATGAACCTGGTTAAGGGGCCTTGAGAAACGTTTAATAAGAGAACAATATACTATATTTCAGTATCTCTGAAAAAGATTACCATTTGTCTTCCGCAAACACATTCAAGATATTTAATAACTTGTTCTTTGAAATATACGTAGGGTTAATCACTGGCCCAGCAAGCTTTTTTTGCTTCCTCTGAGATATGTCATATTTAGCACTATGATTTGCCAGAGAAAGTCACATTAATAATAATTAGAAATAGGTAGGTATCCTCTTATCAAAACATTATGATGAAAGTATCTTTTCTTTTATGTACACTGAGAGCATATGCACCAAGACAAATTCCTTGTGTGTCCAATCACACTTGGCCAATAAAAAATTCTATTCTATTCTGCCTTTGACTAAAGAATCTGCTATTTCTAGTTTTAAAAATGTATTGTGCTATCAGGCTATGTGCACGGACTTCCAGTTCTTTCTGAATCAATCATAATCCCTACAGTCACCAATAAATTGAACTCTGAAGTTGCTTTTATCTAACAGCATGATCTTTTTGATATCAACGCCAAAGAAGCTCTCCATAAGTCCAAGGGAATATACTCCCTGGAAACTTGAGCATTAAATTAAGCTTCAATACATCATTAAAGGCATGCATAAATAACAAATGATATTTTGCTACTACTTAAGAAGCATTACAGTTTAAATCAGAATGATTTTTAACAAAAATAGCCTGTTCAGATCTGGATATGTGATCATGTAAGATTTGGAATTAGTAACTATAAATGAAATGAATGCAACTGTTTTTTTAAATGCATTTCGGTATCGAAGGTTTTAATTTTGATTCTACGTTTTATGAAAACATGAAAATTAAAAGTAAATGAATTTTTTTAAAAATCTGTATTTACACAAGTATATGATGAATACATAAACATATGTATAAATAGGCTATGCAAATGTTTTTGATCCTGAACATGAATAGATCCTTTTCAGCAATACCCACAAGATAAACTTGTGTTTATATTCAGAAACCATCAAAATGCTATCAATTGGAGCACAAAAAAATTGAAAGCAACTGACAACAGAACAATATACAGCAGCTTAAATATTAGCCAATTATGCATTTTGAGAGGCACTTATTGATATGGCTTAAAAATGAAATGTAAGAGATCCCAGGAACACTTAATAGTTGCAGAGTTTTAATTCTGCAAAAAACTGAGTTGGTAAAGGATTTTATTCATTCTGAAACTGATGCCACTTCTCCTGCAGAAATAGGAAAATCGGCAATGTAAACAGAGGGTGAGTGGGCTTGTGCTCGGCCTGACTCATTTTTCACATTTCATTCACAAAGCTTCTTTTTAACAAAAATAGCCTGTTCAGATCTGGATATGTGATCATGTAAGATTTGGAATTAGTAACTATAAATGAAATGAATGCAACTGTTTTTTTAAATGCATTTTGGTATCGAAGGTTTTAATTTTGATTCTACGTTTTATGACAACATGAAAAATTAAATTATCAAAGTCATGCCAGTGGTGCAAAATGAAATAAATTCTAATATCTGTTTTTCTCATCGCCACCTTCCCCATATTCACTACCTTAAAAAAAAAAACTTCCCTAAACTTAAAAAAAAACTTCCTAAACTTAAAAAAAAACTTCCTAAACTTAAAAAAAAACTTCCTAAACTTAAAAAAAAACTTCCTAAACTTAAAAAAAAACTTCCTAAACTTAAAAAAAAACTTCCTAAACTTAAAAAAAAACTTCCTAAACTTAAAAAAAAACTTCCTAAACTTAAAAAAAAACTTCCTAAACTTAAAAAAAAACTTCCTAAACTTAAAAAAAAACTTCCTAAACTTAAAAAAAAACTTCCCTAAACTTAAAAAAAAAAAACTCCTTTCAAAAGGGCATACCTCAACCTTTTGGTTCAAAATTTACACACACACATACAAATAGACACCACATATAAAGGAACTGCCTGGGAGGGCTTGAAGTTGAAAATGCTGGATTTTTTGTTCCTTCCTATTTGAAATTCCAAAATGGTGGTAGGACAGGTAAAAAAATCAAGGTCTTGGATGCCCGTAGTTTCAGTTAAGTCCCTCATTTTATTTTACATCTCTTGGCGCAAGGTGAAATATTATCACTATAACTGGAAACTTCTGCCAACGTAGCAGTTGAAAGTTTGTAGAAAAGCAACATTGATTTCCGTGTTTCTTGTCAGCGTCTCTTGAACTTTGTGGGGTTTTTTGCAAGAAAAGCCTTTGGCAGATTGACAAAGACATCAAAGGTTGGTGATAAGGCAGAGGGACTGGTTATTAAGAATTTTGTTTTGGGCGGAAGTTGAGAATGGATTCTCAGCTGTTTTAATAAAATAAGTTTGTTGAGGACTGAATTGTGTTTAGTAATCACTATTTGGGCCTTGGTCACAACAGATTGGAAGATAGAGGCTAAAGATTAAAAGTTAAAAGGATTGCTATTGGCCTAGAAGTTCTCTGATTGTAGGATAATTCCATCATTTGCTGTAGGTCAGGGCTGTCAAACTCCTGGCTGGCGGGCCAGATGCGTCACCTGCTTCCCATGCCCACGCCCAGTTTAGCGAAGGGGAAAAAAGTCCTGATACATCACAAGACGCTGCCGTGACGTGAGTTTGAAACCTCTGTTCTAGGTGATGCTGCATTTATCTTGAAGCTGAACAGTAAGATAAACATTGAGTCAGAAGTGAGTCCAAAAACAGCAAACTAGCGTTTAATAATTAAATACCTTGTAATTTTTTAATAAATACTTTACAATTAAAGTATAAAAGCATGTTTTATATCTTCGTCCTGTTAACAGTATGTTCTAGAGAGGAAAAAAAGAGAAAAAAATTAAAAGTAAATGAATTTTTTTTAAAAAAATCTGTATTTACACAAGTATATGATGAATACATAAACATATGTATAAATAGGCTATGCAAATGTTTTTTGATCCTGAACATGAATAGATCCTTTTCAGCAATACCCACAAGATAAACTTGTGTTTATATTCAGAAACCATCAAAATGCTATATCAAATTCTGCATTTATAGGTACTGTATATGAACGCTGCATTCCTTACAAGAATGCAGCCTGTTTGAACTTTATAAGCAACATAAAGAAACGTAAAATTACTATTTCTGTACTCCGTCTATATCTACTCTTGAATGTTCATCAAATTTATTTATAAAGAACATCAAATTACAGAAACTTTATTTAAAATCCATTGCACACAGAACAAATTCATATGTAACAGACCTCAGCTAGTCATCGGAGCACTAAAATACTATTAATGGATTGGATCCAGAACAGAACAGAACCACTGATAACTCTTTGAACCTATATTGACTTTAGTGGTGCTATCTTAAGCAAACTAATTCATTTTGCAAGACTTCATTAAAGAGTTACATTATCAGGTCATCAGCTATGCTGAATTGTTGATCACTTGGAATATTGCATCTAGCTTTGGTTACCATGATATAAAAAAGATGTTGCGACTTTAGAAAGAGTGCTAAGAAGACAAAGACAACAAAGATGATTAGGGGACTGAAGGTTAAAACATAAGAACAGTTGCAGAAATTGGGTATGTCTAATTAAATGAAAAGAAGGCCTAGGAGTGATATGATAGCAGTGTTCCAATAGCTCAGAGGTTGCCCCAAAGAAGAAGTCAACCTATTCTCCAAAGGATCTGAAGGCAGGACAAGAAGCAATAGATGGAGACTAATGAAGGAGAGAACCAACCTAGAACTAAGGAGAAATTTCCTAACAGTTAGAATAATTTTTTCAGTGGAACAACTTGCCTCCAGAAGTTGTGGGTGCTCCAACACTGGATGTTTTTTTAAAAAGATTGGACAACCATTTGTCTGAAATGGTATAGGGTTTCCTGCTTGAGCAAGTTACAGCCTATGGACCAAATCTGCTTTCAAGCTAAGAATCAGTGGGCAGGTGGCAGATCCCAGCAGAGAATAATTTAAGGGCAGTGGTGGAATTCAAGTAATTTAACAACTGGTTCTCTGCCCTAATGATTTGTTCCAACAACCAGTTTGCCAAACTGCTCAGAAAGTTAACAACCGGTTCTCCCGAAGTGGTGCGAACTGGCTGAATCCCACCACTGCTTAAGGGAATCCAACCAGCTAGGGTACTCCCTCAAATTAAAAATAATCCTTTCAAGCAAGATCCACGTAGAATATTCCTTAGACTAACCTGAACAAAATGCTATCAATTGGAGCAAAAAAAAATTGAAAGCAACTGACAACAGAACAATATACAGCAGTTTAAATATTAGCCAATTATGCATTTTGAGATGCACTTATTGATATGGCTTAAAAATGAAATGTAAGAGATCCCAGGAACACTTAATAGTTGCAGAGTTTTAATTCTGCAAAAAACTGAGTTGGTAAAGGATTTTATTCATTCTGACACTGATGCCACTTCTGCAGAAATAGGAAAATCGGCAATGTAAACAGAGGGTGAGTGGGCTTGTGCTCAGCCTGACTCATTTTTCACATTTCATTCACAAAGCTTCTTTTTAACAAACTCCGCTGCACAAGATTTCTTTAAAGAGCTTTGGATAATAACATTCAACTATGGAATACGGGAACCACACAGAGACATCTTATTTAAACATGTTTTGATAAACCCCTGCAGGAAGGATTATGGTTGTAGAAATGAAAGTTATTAATAGTTCTTTTTCAGTTCTGAAATATTTTTATGGTATTTGTCAATGTTGTTTACTAAAGTAATAAAATATTAACCGAAAATAAATGCAAGCTGATATGAAACTGAAAACATAGAGTTCCCTATGGTAGTTTATACTTAAGTACATTAGCATGTCAATCTGACAACCATTCACAGAGAATACAAATCAAATAAAAGCATCAAGACGATAGCAATGGCATTCGGAATTTCATGTCTGCAGTAAGGAAATGTTTCCCTTCAAAAAAGGAATAAATATTTACAGTAAGATTTTATATTAAGTTAAAGCAAATGTTACCAAGCCAAGTGCATCTAAACTATGTTAGTAAATCTTGGCTACCTATAAAGCAACATTAAAAAACAAATGTTTTGATGGAAACTTTCTTCCATATATATTGTTCTAAGTGGAAAAAAAGGGACGCGGTGGCTTAGTGGGTAAGATGCTGTGCTTGTCAATCGAAAGGTCGGCAGTTTAGTGGTTCAAATCCCTAGTGCCGCGTAATGGGGTGAGCTCCTGTTACTTGTCCCAGCTTCTGCCAATGTAGCAGTTTGAAAGTATGTAAAAAATGCAAGTAGAAAAATAGGGACCACCTTTGGTGGGAAGGTAACAGTGTTCCGTGTGCCTTTGGCGTTGAGTCATGCCGGCCACATGACCATGGAGATGTTTTTGGACAGCGCTAGCTCTTCGACTTTGAAACGGAGATGAGCACCGCCCCCTAGAGTTGGGAACAACTAGCACGTATGTGCGAGGGGAACCTTTACCTTTACCTTTAAGTGGAAAAAATAGTCATTCAGTTATTCTCATGGGAACATACCGTATATACTCGAGTATAAGCCGACCCGAATATAAGCCGAGGTACCTAATTTTACCACAAAAAACTGGGAAAAACTATTGACTCGAGTATAAGCCTAGGGTGGGAAATGAGGCAGCTACTGGTCAATGTAAAAAATAAAGATAGAGCCAAGTAAAATAACATGAATATTTATTTGAACGAAAAACAATAAAAGTGCAAAAGGGGGTCCCCAAAAAGAATATGGTATCAAAAATACAGTATCTTTAAAAGTAACAGCAACCAAGCTAACGAGAGCTAAAATCCCTCAAAACTGGAGTTCTCCTCCTCCTCATCTGTTTGTCCAAACAGAGCTTCAGCTACTTCAGCTTCTGTGATGTTATCCGCATATACGTTGTCGCCATCACTGAGTTCACAGTCGTCATCATCACTGCTGTCACTCTCATACAATGCGCTGTCTTCACTGCCATCCATAGCATTACTAATGCCACATTTCTTGAAGGCACGTTGCACCATGTCCTCTGGAATATCTTCCCATGCATCACGAACCCACTGTGCTATTAGTTCTATGTCTGGCTTTCTCAGATTTCCAACTTTTGTCAGACGAGCTTGACCAGATGTCATCCATTCATGCCACATCCTTCGCACACGGTCCTTGAAAGGTTTATTTAAACTGACATCTAGGGGCTGCAATACAGATGTAAGCCCACCTGGAATAACGGCCAAAGTGACTTGAGATGACTTTGCCAATTTTTTTATGTCATCAGATGTGTGGGCTCTGAACATATCCCAAACTAACAGTGATCTTCTAGTCCAGTCCCCACTCCTCAAGCAAGAGATCCTATACTGTTTCAGACAAAGGATTGTCCAGTCTGTTCTTTAAAAACCCTCCAGGAATGAAGTGTCCAATAAGGTTCAAATTGCAAGTAGTCCTCAATTTAAGACTGCAATTGAGCCCAAAACATTGTTTTGTTATTTTTCCCTAACCGTGTATGTATCCCCCTGCCCCCCATTTTACGTCAGGCTGCCATCAAAGCGAAGCACGGCTGAATATTATTATTATTATTATCATTATCATTATCATTATCATTATCATTATCATCATCATCATCATCATCATCATCATCATTATTATTATCATTATTATCATCATCATCATCATTATTATTATTATCATTATCATTATTATCATTATCATCATCATCATCATTATTATTATTATTATTATTATTATTATTATTATTATCATTATTATCATTATCATCATCATCATCATCATTATTATTATTATTATTATTATTATTATTATCATTATCATTATCATCATTATCATTATCATTATCATTATTATTATTATTATTATTATTATTATTATTATTATTATTATTATTATACCGCCCTTCTCCCGAAGGACTCAGTGCGGTGAAGTAAGATTCAACAGCGGCAGGGAGGAGCTGGCTCTGTGTTTGTGTGTGTGTAGTATGCGCGTTGGCGCCCTGTTTCCTGGTGCTCTGCTCCTGACCCCAGTGGCAGTCCTTACTCTCTCTCCTCTTTCTTTCCTTCTCGCTCCCCAGTTCAGAGCTCGGACTGCTCTTATTTTCACTCCCTTTTCTTTCTTTCCTTCCTTACACCAGCCGCCCACCTATGCCAAGGTCTCCTGGCTTTTTCGCCTCTGTAAGCAGCGGCTTCTCGGCAGCGCCGCCCCGCCTCCAATTGGTTTGGAGAAGGAAAGCTAATTTGCTGATCTGCGCGAGGGTCGGTTTCTTTGCCTCCTTCTTCTTCCTCACTCGGGGGAGTGAAACGCAATAGTTAGCCTGAAAAAAAACTGAACCGTGTGACTGGCGGGAGAGAAGGACGGCGCCGGGAGGGGCGGGGGGAGAAATCGTTTGTTCTTGCCGTATTTCTCCGCTTTCCAAGAGGCTTTTTCTTTTTCACCTCTTTCTCCCCACCTCCCCAATTTCCATAGGGGGAAAAAAAAACCCTGGGGAAAACTTGGCAAAAAATAAAATAAAATAAAAAGTACTGAGTGCAAATGTTTTTTTTTTATACTGTAGTTGGAGTTTTCCACGTTTCTTTCACATTCCGAGGGCGAGAGGAGGACGAGTAAGAGGAGGGCGAGGGTGACAAACGCCCCCTCCGCCCCCTCCGAGGGCGAGAGGAGGACGAGTGAGAGGGGGGCGAAAATGTCGAACGCCCCCTCCGCCCCCCCCCCCCCCCCCCCCCCCCCCCAACAAAAGGGGGCGAAAGAAAACGCCGGAGGCCAGCCGCCGCCCCAAAACGAGCCGGCCGAGCTGGCAAAGCATGCCGGCAGCATTTGGGCTCGTCCTGCCGGCACTTCACGGCGGCCTCCCCCCACCCACCCACCCCACTGCCGCCGCACTCAATTTCAGCTTTTGAGAGGAGGCGAGGGTGACAACGCCCCTCCGCCTCCGAGGCGAGAGGAGGACGAGTGAGAGGGGCGAAATGTCAACGCCCCTCCGCCCCCACCCCTCCGCCGACCACCGCCGCCGCCATCAAAAAGCGGCGGAAGAAAACGCCGGAGGCCAGCCGCCGCCCCAAAACGAGCCGGCCGAGCTGGCAAAGCATGCCGGCAGCATTTGGGCTCGTCCTGCCGGCCCAGCTGCAAGGGTAGACTCGAGTATAAGCCGAGGGGGCGCTTTTCAGCACAAAAAACGTGCTGAAAAACTCGGCTTATACTCGAGTATATACGGTAGATTTGTTTTGTGGTTTAATTAGGTTTTTTTACATTATGATTTAAAATTTAACACTCACAGGCATCAAAAATTAGTTCACATTAGAAACACCCCAAACCTAATGGCAATTGGTTTGGGGCACAACGTTCTTTATCCTTGAATCTGGGGATGTGGCTGTGTTAAACAACAAGTGGAAAAACTGATGGAAAAATAACTGGCAATGATACGATCAATTAAACCAGACCCCCCCTGCTTCTCTAGTCTGTAAAAATAATTGGGGTGGGGGGGTCCACTCTAAATGACAGAACCTACAAACCCCAAGACTTGATTATAGATATTTTATGTAATACCCATTGCCCTTAGTTACATGTCTATGGAGATTCTCCGTCATCCAGGTCATGGTTGTCCCAAAGTTGTGTTTTTTTTCCAAAAGGCAACTGGACTTTCTTTGTTTTTCTTGAAGACGTTTTTTCCTTGAAGACATTTTTCCTTGAAGACATTTCGCTTCTCATCCAAGAAGCTTCTTCACTTCTGACTGAATTGGAACTGTTGACTGAGTCAGAATTGAAGAAGCTTCTTGGATGAGAAGCAAAACATCTTCAAGGAAAAAACAAAGAAAATCCACTTGTCTTTGGGATGCCCTTTTGTTATATTTGAACATATTTTCAGCTAATTGTTACTTGAAGCTACCTTCTCAGGGAAAAAAAACCCAATTCTCTTCAGATAAAAGCAGACTATGAAATAGCAGATGAAGCTTAATATAGTGCTTCCTCTGTCAATTCAATGTTTATCAAAATGGCAAATATTTTCCACTTCTTGTCTGTGGAAAGGATTATTTATTTAAGACATTTCTGTACTTAATATCAGCAGTCAGCCAGTTCATATGGAATAGTGCTCTAATGAGCCACTGCTGTCTTACTCTCGCTGACATTAGTAATTCAGTGCACATAAAAACACATAAACATGGACCACTAGTAGCAATGGATTCATTTGGCCCACCAAGTGCCCTGGCTTGGATAAATTGTGTTTCTACTGAGAATTTGGAAACAGCACAGCCTGCATTTCCTGTTCTTGATTTTGCAGAAAAATAAAGATAAAACAAGCAGCCAAATCTAGCTTACTCTAAGAATTTAACATTACATGAGACAAGAGTTGGACGGCTTTCTTTAATCTTTTGTATGCAGTAGCAAACTTTGCATATCATGTGAAATCGTATTTTGTGTTGCTTTATATGATGATGAATTAGCTGTAAAGATTGTTACGAAAAATAAGCACTTCCTCCTTTCCCCACTTCCAATCCTATCACAATGACTGCAGAAGCAGATATGGTCAAACCCCACCATCTTTTCCCCTGTGAAAAAAACAACAATGTGTGCACTTAGACAGACATACCATGTTAGAGAATTCCGAGAAATGGGATAAGTTGGTGCAACCTGTTGCACAAAATGGAGATTTTGCAATATCCTTCCCCCAGAAGTGGGGAGGGAATGGGGATTGAATGGGGATTTTGCAGTATCCTTCTGCAGTGCGGTGGGAATGGAGATTCTGCAGTATCCTTCTCCTGCCACGCCCACCAAGCCACACCCACAGAACTGGTAGTAAAAAAAAATTGAATTTCACCACTGTCTTCAAGTCAATGTATTGAAAGACGTGTTTTATGTATGACTGACAATCAACAATTTAACAATGAACCATTTAACTAATTAGTTAAACTTACTAGTGGAATTATGATGGTTTTGTCACCTTTCAGTCCTTTATTGCCCGTTGCATACTGAAATAATGTTGTCTTGGTTTGTGTTAGGTTGTGTGAGGTAGATATGTTCTTCATTTATTCCTGATGTTTTTAATGTTACTTTTACATTTGTGAAGAATTCATCATCAAATCTTTGTTTGGTCATAAATCAGCCAGAAATCACATTTAATTAAAATAAAATACAAGAGAAAAGAAATTTAAAAAATACTAAAATATCTAAGACGAGTTCAAATTGATCCTACAGTGTAAAATGGAGATTATTGAGCAGTACTTGGCTGTGAACAGAGAGATGAAGTCAAATTGATCTGATAAAAAGCATTTTAAGATAAAATAAATCAGAATGAGCAGGATATTTAATAAAAAGTGGACATAATAATGCCTGACGTGCTTCTGTGTAGAGGGGACAATAGATCATAACGTGTTCCAACCATTCAATCCAACAGTTCAACCAGTGTATGGACACAGTCTTTATTTGAAGGAATTTTTCTTCCTTCAATAGCAACTGTTGTGAAGAATTCTAGTTCATTTTCACTTTCTATACTCTCCTTCAGGGCTGTCAAACTTGTGGCTTGTGGGCCAGATGCATCACGCGCTGGCCATGCTCACCCCTGGTTTAACGAAGAGGGGGAAGTCGCACGTGAGGCTGTGAGTTTGACACCCCTGCTCTACTTGTATCTTTTCTGGAGGATATTGCACTCTGCAGCAAATAAGGAGCAGAGTCTATCCATTCTAGTTTGGTTTAGGTTTGTTCTTAGTAATAGTTTTAATAACAATAACAAATAAGGTTTGTTAAGGACAGAGGGGGGGAAAATTAGGGCATCCTATTGCTAAACCCAACTCTTCAGCCCAGCCCCAATCTGGTTTGGAGTGATACAATAGCATTTAGACTTATATACCGCTTCACAGTGCTTTATAGCCCTCTAAGTCAGGGGTCACCAACCTTTCGGACCTCAGGGACCACTAAATTCATAATTTTAAATCCAGAGGACCACTAATATAATTTTTTAAAAAGATAAATAGTATTTAGTACAATAAAAAAAATGAAATAATTTTTCTGCAGACCACCAAAATTTTCTCATGGACCACCAATGGTCCACGGACCACTGGTTGGTGACTACTGCTCTAAGTAGTTTACAGAGTCAACATATTGCCCCCAGCAATCTGGGTCCTCATTTTATCAAATTCAGGAGGTTGAAAGCAGAGGTGAGTTTCAGCAGGTTCTGACCAGTTCTGGAGAACTGGTAGTGGAAATTTTGAGTAGTTCAGAGAACCGGTAGTAAAAATTCTCACTCTCCCCACCCCCATCTATTCTCTGCCTCCCAAGTCCCAGATGATCGGGAGGGAATGGGAATTTTACAGTAACCTTCCCCTGGATTGGGGAGGGAATGGGGATTTTACAGTATCCTTCCCCTGTAGTGGGGTGGGAATGGAGATTTTACAGAATCCTTCCCATGCCATGCCCACCAAGCCACATCCACAGAACCAGTAGTAAAAATTTTTTGAAATCCACCACTGGTTGAAAAACTGAGTCAGCCTTGAGCCAGTCAGGACCAAAGGAATTGAACTCCTGGCGGTGAGCAGAGTCAGCCTGCAATACTGCATTCTAACCATTGCACCACCACAGCTCCTCAATATTTTTATGTTCGGTTTTCTCTTTTTTGGTGTGTTTGGGGTTTTTTTTGTGCTTTTTAAAAATATCTGTAGGATAGTTAGCATTTTATTCTTTGATTGAAAGGTACATTATGATTTTAGCTGTGCATTGTTGATTATTTGCAGAATCAGAAGTGCATATCAGCTATCATAGGTTGCTAGTTTTTCAACCATGCTAATTGTGTTACTTTCCATCTATGTGGAAAGTAGCGATTTGATCTTTACCAAATGCAGCAAGGGCATCTTCCATGCGTGAAAGACCTTAGCAGCTCATTAGTGAAACCTGACTAAAGAGTTGCCATTATGGTCTTAGTGAGCAACGGCATACCTCAGCTATTTTAAGGTTGAATTTATCCTGATGAGCATGTGGGGGAGAGAGAAAGAGTATGTATAAAATTACCTATTATTGAGAGCCAGGCTATAGATAGAAGTTTGTACGAGGTGTCTGAACACTTTCATTTTTCAATAATTACTAACTGAAGCCTCTGTTGGAGAAATTTTCCCACTGCGGTGTGCATTTTGTACTCCTATATAGGAGTGAAATTATGTAGCTTGGGGTTGGCATGTAGTAATGTTAAGAGTTTTCTGATTTTCAGTTAAGTTTTATGGTGGTCAATTAAACTTGTTTTGTTGATGGAGATATTTCATTGCTGTAAGGTAAAGGTTCCTTCGCACATGCATGCTAGTCGTTTCTGGCTCTAGGGGCGGTGCTCATCTCCGTTTCAAAGCCGAAGAGCCAGCACTGTTCGAAGACGTCTCCATGGTCATGTGGCTGGCATGACTAAACGCCAAAGGCACATGGAGCGCTGTTACTTTCCCACCAAAGTGTCCCTATTTTTCTACTTGCATTTTTTACATGCTTTCGAACTGCTAGGTTGGCAGAAGCTGGGACAAGTAACGGGAGCTCACTCCATTACATGGCGCTAGGGATTTGGACTGCTGAACTGCTGACCTTCTGATCGACAAGCTCAGCATCTTAGCAACTGAGCCACCACATCACTTTCATTGCTGTACTAAGTAATAATAGCAGCATCTTTCTTGGGGTGGTGTTTTAAAAGGGAAGGCTGTAAGGTAAAGCTGAAGCAGCATTGCAGTCTGGTTTTAAACAAAAATTAAGGACATTTTCCTTACATATATTGCCAGCATGTGTAAAGTATAAGTTGAAATAAGCCGAGAGCTGACTATTTAAATTACATTGTAGGATCTCCTTCTTTTGCATATAACCCAAAGTATTCTGTTTAGTCTTCTCTGGCAAATTTATTATTGGGCAGGCAGCTTGTTCAACTTTTACTTGTTATAGCTTTCATTTATTAATCCAACCATTACTTTAGAAACAGATTTTGTGTGAATATAGAAGTTACACGGGTTTTCTGTTTTAAAATTCATTCACAAGAACATTTCTGAATAAGGAGATTGTTATTGCAATGAGTATGACATTCATTATTTCTTCGGTATCTTCAGTATTAATCCTTTGTGTTGAAGCTTGTGGCTCTTTATACATTCCCTTTTTTGGGCATAGGAGTGTACTGTGCAGTATTTCTGAATATCTTTGAGTAAACTGGGATATTTTTGTGTCTTTCATTTCTAATCTGATTCGGATTCTGTGTTGATTAAAAAGAATGGAAATCTTAATAGCAACATTGCATATCTTTGAACAAATGAATTAAAAATTGGAAAGTACAGAAGGACAATTATAGTATGTTTGTTTGTTTGCTTGCTTATTTGTTTACATTACATTTTGTTTACATTTATTTATAAATTTATAAATTTATTGAATTTATGTGCTGCCTATCCCATAGTCTCTTGTTTTTTGTTTGTTTGTTTGTTTTAGATACTAATTTTTCTAATCATGGGAAGTAATTAGAGTCCTTGGCAAAATCTCATTCATAATTGTCTAACTTGCATATGTTTCATGGTAAACATTTTTTACTTTTATCCTTGGAAGGACAGGCTTTTTGGTAGTTTAAGTCAAGTTTTATTTATAGTTCCACAGAGGAAAGTTTTCTTAGATTCTTTCGTGTTTATGGAAAAATATGACCAAAAGCATCCCTATTTATATTTTTATTTTCTAGCCACCTGCCTTCTGAATTTACTTCTTTGAATCTTGTTTGACCAAGCAACTAATTTGTTACATTTTGAAAAAGTTGTATGAAGTGCGAATCTATAAGAATCCTGTGTCGATGAACTACAGCTCTTTCACATTTTGTTAAGTCTACCATCTCACTGGCTTTTATGCCATAAGTAGGTTTAAGTGAAGGAAAAAGACTTTGATTTTTGCTTTAATTTGGAGAAACATTTATAGGAAGTTAAGTAACTTCAAGAGCCAGTTTGGTGTAATGATTAAGGCATCAGCTAGAAACTGGGAAACTGAGTTTTAGTCCACACCTTAGGCACAGAGCCTGCTGAATGACCTTCAGCCAGTCCCTTTCTCTCAGCCCTAGGAAAGAGGCAATGGCAGACCACTTTTGAGAAACCTTGCCGAGAAAACTGCAGGGATTTTGTCCACCAGACATCTGAACACCAGACATGACTGAACAGAAGAAGAAAAAAAAGTACACTTCATTTGACTGTAATCCAAGGAAACCATTACAATAATTCTTGGTTGTTAACGAAGTCGGAAGCCTTCTTTAGGGAGAATAGGATATGCAGCAAGGATATCTTCTCTTTCCATGCACAGATGTTAGCAGCTCATTAGTGAAAGTTGACTGACCACTGCAAATGTGATGTAGAGCAGCATAAACCAGCTATTTTAGGATTGAGTTTATCCTGGTGAGCATGTGGAAGAGAAAGAATGTATGTAAAAACAATCTTATTATTTAGACTCAGGATGTCAGGGATGAGTTGCATGTACATTTTTATTTTTCAGTGACTTAGAGAAGGAAGCTTAGCAGTGCCATCTGCTATAAGCCACAAAATGATATCAGGTATATCATGACACTGTTGCACAAATCACCTCATCTAGATCAGGATAAACACCTATCACCCCCATTGCGCTCAATCCACTTTGGCAGATGCCTTTGAATGTTGCCTTTTGGGATGCTGGTCTACTACCACACCAAAAACTAATACAACCTTCAAGCCATCTGCAATGCTGTTTGAATAGAAAGGATTGTATTTTTGGAATATCAGAAGTTACATCTGGGGGGGGGGGAACTTTAGGGTAGGGGTATCTCACCTTGGTAACTTTAACACTTGTGGACTTCAACTCCCATGCTGGCTGCAGGAATTCTGGGAGTTGAGATCCACAAGTCTTAAAGTTGCCAAAGTTGGATATACTACTCTAGACCAGGGGTCTCCAACCTTGGCAACTTTGTGGACTTCAACTTCCAGAATTGAGCTCAATCCACTTTGGCAGATGCCTTTGAATGTTGCCTTTTGGGATGCTGGTCTACTAGCACATCAAAAGCTAATACAACTTTCAAGCCATCTGCAATGCTGTTTGAATAGAAAGGATTGTATTTCTGGAATATCAGAAGTCACATATTTGGGGGGAAAAACTTTACGGTAGGGGTATCTGACCTTGGTAACTTTAACACTTGTGGACTTCAACTCCCATGCTAGCTGCGGGAATTCTGGGAGTTGAAGTCCACAAGTCTTAAAGTTGCCAAGGTTGGAGACCCCTGCTCTAGAGCATGGGTGTCAAACTCCAGGCCCAGGGGCTGGATCTGGCCCAAGGATTACTTTGATCTGGCCTGTGGGGCCACCCTGGAAACAGCGAAGGATCAGCCCACATGCTTCTTCCAGTGAAAATGAAGCTTGGGAAGACCATATGCAGCCTCCCAAACTCTGTTTTTACTTGCAGAGGGCCATGGCAGCCAAAAACGGAGCTCGGGAGCCCGATTTTGCTGGCAGAGGGCTTGGGCCACCACAGGTACGTCCGACACCAGTGACGTTGAGCTGGCAATGCCTACCCTGGCCACGGCCACCCCAGCCCCCAGAGATCTAATGCAACCCTGATGTAGCCCTCAATGAAATTGAGTTTGACACCCCTGCTCGAGGGGTTTCTGTATTTTCCCAGAGAAAAAGTAAAGCTTCAGTCCATCAAATCACCCTGAAACTAATGATCAGATTACTTCCATTGATGGAATTTAGCTTTATTATTAGTTGGGGGAGTCATTTGTGGGATTGTTATCTTCCATACCCATTAATGATTTTTTTTCAACATCTGATAATGAGATTATGATTGCCCCAATCAAGGATAATTAACATAGAATAGAATAGAATAGAATAGAATAGAATAGAATAGAATAGAATAGAATAGAATAGAATAGAATAGAATTCTTTATTGGCCAAGTGTGATTGGACACACAAGGAATTTGTCTTTGGTGCATATGCTCTCAGAGTACATAAAAGGAAAGATACCTTCATCAAGGTACAACCCTTATAACACTTAATGATAGTCATAGGGTACAAAATTTGACACTACAGAATACTATCAAATTTAAAATTAAAATGTTTTCCATTGTCCTCTTGAATCAAATTTAGGTAAAAATATTTGAATTTTCCAATATCTATCTCCAGGGTGTCAAACTCAAGGCCCGGGTCCAAAACCTGGCCCATGAGGTGCTTAGATCTGGCCTGTGGGGTCGCCCTGGAAACAGTGAAGGGCTGGCTCGTGGTGCCTCTGCCAGCATAATGGAGCTCGGGAGGGCTGCACGCCGGTCTTCCCAAGCTCCGTTTTCACTGGCAGAGAGTTGCAGGCGGCCGTCGCAGCAGAAAATGGAGCTCAGAAGCCCATTTTCTCTGACAGAGTACTCAGGCCACCACAGATGCCCCCGACACAAGAGACGTTGAGCTGGCCACGCCCCCCTCACCACGGCCACTCTGCCCCCCCCCCCTGATCTATCTACTGAATTAACTTTCTACCCAGATTAATGTTTTGGGGGCCCAAGTATAACACATGCATAGATAAATGTATATGTTATTAGAACTGAAGGGGTTTTTCTGCTGATGAGAAGGGGTTAGAGAAATTAAAAAGAAAAGTAGAGACAACGATTCTGCAAAGCCAAATTTCATTACAGGTGCTTTAAATGTTACAATGTGATGAAATCACTGGCTAAAGGAGAGGGATGAGTTAAGACATCCCAGCATGGAGTATCTCCAGAGGATGAAATTTCATAGACCAGGGAAGCCTTATCTACTGGTTCTCTGGGGAATGCAGCCAGTTAGGTGAGATTCTTGTAGCATAGTTGATCTGTGCTTTTGCCTATTCATGAAGTTGTGTTCTGGTTCTTAGCTTCTGACACATAGCCATGTTTGTTTGTTTTGGCAATAATATAGGAGTGTTTACTGCTGCTTTGTTCCAGGATATATTTTAAATTTGCAGTTCTAGCCTACAGCTCTGGAATTTCCTAGTGGCGTCCCACCCAAATATTAATCTTGTTCAAGATTAGCTCAAGTGGCTAGGTGTTGCTTCTTATTGGTTTAGCAGTGAATTAATGCTTATGTATGATGGAAGCGGTGAACGGAGTAATTGGTGGAAAGACTTGAACGAAGTACTAAAAGTTGATTTTATTTATTTAGGTGGGGGGAAATATAATTCAATGTCATCTTTAAGAGAAATTTTATAAATTATGGAAAAATGACCACAATTCAGTGCAGTTATTCACAATAGGAAAATGTGTACCTATGTGACCCTTTGAACTGATTCTGAAAGTTGGTAAAGAAAGTAAACTTTTTTTAAAAAAGTAATATTTTTTAATCAAAACTTTGTTAAGGCTAAAAGGCTAGCAGTAACATTTTGTTCATAAGTACTATTCCTAAATAATGAATGGGAAATACATAGTGCTATGAACTTTTGCTGCTGGTTTTACCTTTAGCCCAAAATTGGGGGGGAAGGGAAAGGGCAACACCCAATAAATGAACACTAAACAAGTAGAATTAGCTATATAAAAGGATGTATGACATATGTGTATATAGCAGTGGGGAAATCCATTTTTTTTTACTACCAGTTCTGTAGGCATCACTTGGTGGCCATGGGAGGGGAAGGATACTGCAAAATCTCCATTTCTACCCCACTGCAGGGGAAGGCTACTGCAAAATCCCCATTCCCTCCCCACTCCTGGGGAAGAATACTGCAAAATCTCCATTCCAACCCTACTCTGGGGCCAGCCAGAGGTGGTATTTGCCAGTTCTCCAAACTACTCAAAATTTCTGCTGCCGGTTCTCCAAACTGCTCAAAATTTCCACTACCGGTTCTCCAGAACCTGTCAGAACCTGCTGGATTTCACCCCTGGTATATAGGTCAGAGATTTAAAAAGAAAAATAAATTTCTGGAAATCTAGCACCTGGTTTAAATGTTGAAAGAATAATAACAAAATAGGGTTCCAATAATATGATTCTGTGCAAGTGTAAACCCTTGAATAAGTCAAAATGTTTAATTTGCATATACTTATTATAATTAAAATATAGAAGTTCTGTTCATTGCTTATAAACAAAATAATGCATAAGCTTTGGAGTACTATCATTTAGTCTACATTTCTACATAGTCCATGATGTAAAAGTTTCCTTGCCACATACTCTGAGTTTAGACCAGCTATGTTAAACTCAAGGCCCGGGGGCTGGATCCAGCTCATGGGGTGCTTAGATCTGGCCCACGGAACCACCCTGGAAACAGCGAAGAACCAGCCCCTAGTGCCTCTGCCAGCAAAAAATGAACCCGGACGGGCTGCGTGCAGCCCTCCCGAGCTCTGTTTTCATTGGCAGAGGGTTGCAAGAGGCCATCGCAGCCCAAAACGGAGCTTGGGAGCCTGTTTTCACTGGCAGAGCGCTCGGGCTACCACAGGCACCCCCGACACAAGTGGCGTCAAACTAGCCACGCCCACCCTCACCACACGCACCCCAGGCACCCAAGGTCAAAGACAACCCTGATGCGGCCCTCAATGAAATCAAGTTTGACACCCCTGTTTTAGACTTAACGTTCACTGCTAAAATTTCTCCACTTCCTAAATATGACTATTGTGTCACTTTGTCATTACATGTTAGTCTGTGAAGCACTTCTTTTCATCAATGAAAGACATGCTTTTGATGTATGTATCTTTAGCATTTTGGTCAGATATGCATGAGTTCATTTATATGGGCCTGGTCCATCTGTTTCCACATCAACTATGCTCTGTGTGTGTGTGTGTGTGTGTGCGCGTGTGTGTGTGTGTATATATATGTGTATGTATGTATGTATGTATGTGTGTGTGTGTATATATATATATATATATATATTCATTCTGAGGTTTTCGCGGGTGTTTGTATGTAGGTCTTTGGTTATTCGGGTTTTCTCCCACGTAAAATTTGAAGTGTCTTGGCGATGTTTCGACGAAGTCTCATTCGTCATCTTCAGGCTTCAGCTTCGTGCTTCTCATTGCTCCCAGAAGCACGAAGCTGAAGCCTGAAGATGACGAATGAGACTTCGTCGAAACGTCGCCAAGACACTTCAAATTTTACGCGGGAGAAAACCCGAATAACCAAAGACCTACATATATACATACATACATACATACATACATATATATATATATATATATATATATATACTGTATATAATTCAAAACATGCATTTAACTACAAAATATAAACTCTTTGCTTTTATATAAGGACTATTTCGTGACTGTTACCGCTGATTAATCTTCTCAGCTACCATTTATATTTATTTTATTGATGTTCCTATTTTTAAATGTTTTTTAATTGTTTTATAATTTTAGAATTATAAGCCGCCCAGAGTATCTTGGTTGAATTTGGTGGCTATAGAAATTGAATAAGTAAACAAATAAATTAATTAAACATTTTGGTATATCCTTTTAAGGTAAAATGTTATAAAATTCAGAGTATAAAATACTAAACCAAGAGTCATTATATTGTCCACAACAGTCTGTTTAAAACTATGGGGTAATCCAATCTTTACATGTGCTTGAATTTAGCTAACTAGATATAAAAGTGTTTTTTTTCCTCATGTGGATCTAACTATTGTGCCTGCTAAGATTTGCCCTGAAAAAGAAAAAAACAAAGCATTAGAGAAAATTGCAGATGAGCATTCATAAATGATAAATGGTATCACTTGCTCTTATCATCAGTCATCTGAGTGTACCATTGATTCCATGTTGGTGAAACATCGAAATGGTTCACCCAACAGTATTAATTGTCATGAAAAAGCTTTTTAAGGCCAATCTATTTTAAACCTTTTAAATGTGACTTGCAAACATACATTGATAGCTTATATCTGACAGAATATATCGAGTATGCCAAATACAAGTAATTCCTGTTTTTTATTCTGCCATTCCAACAACTAAATGCAAATCATGTTAATATCACCCAAGAGGAACATTCTTTAGACTCACAGACTCTAATGTTACATAAGGATGATCCTAAAGCAAATTACATTTTGAATAATAATGTAATGTTGTATATAATACACAAGAGATATATTAAATTATATTATTACATTGTCTGGTTCACTTCTTACTTAACAGCACCTGCCATATTATAATTATTAATATTTCTAGGCATGCATCTAAGAATGGTTTATAAGATCACTTTGTATTTTATTCTTTTAGTTTATTTTTTAAATACTTCTTAATGTATTTATTAACTGTTTTAGCTCTGTTGTACGCCACCCAGAGTCCTTTGTTTTTATTTTGCTTGCATAAAACTTGTCAGTGTGCCTACTAAAGATTGTATAATGATGACTGGAGTAGCTATTGTCTGAAATTAGAATAAAATAGATGGATTCCATCACTGGCACGGGATAACTCACCGCCGGATAATTCAACAATTCAATTCAATTATTTTAATAATAATTAATAAAAAATAATAATAATTTAAAAATAATTTTAATTTTTGTCATTCACACGTCAGTCTGTCCCTCCTTTTGCATCCTTTCTTTAATGATTCTATTGCAACATTTCTTCGATATTAGTGTAATTCTTATTCTGTGGCGAGTTATCTCGCGGCGAGTTGGTCTGGGTGAGTTAGCCATGGCAAGTTGTCGGTGGTGAGTTGTCCTAGATCAGGGGTGTCAAACTTGATTTCATTGAGGGCCAGTTCAGGGTTATGTTTGACCTTTGGGGGGGCAGGGTGAGTATGGTCAGCTTGACGTCACTCATATCAGGGGCATCTGTGGTAGTCCAAGCACTCTGCCAGCGAAAATGGGCTCCCGAGCTCCATTTTCAGCTGTGATGGCCTCCTGCAACCCTCTGCTAGTGAAAACTCTGTTTTTGCTGGCAGAGGCACTGCGGGCCGATCCTTTGCTGTTTCTAGAGTGGCCCCTTGGGCCAGATCTAAGCACCCCATGGGCAAGATTTGGACCCTGGGCCTTGAGTTTGACACCCCTGTCCTAGACCCTCACACCTGATGGACATTGTCTCTTCAGTTCCATCTGTCACCACCATATATTAGGGTTAGATCTTATTTAATGTAACTCTCCAAAGTATCTCTAGGGAAGTTACTTGGTTAGAAAGGGATATAAAATGAATGATGATGAATCAGTTAGGAGGGAATTATTAGAGCTTGCAGTGTTTCATATTCTGAGATTTTTTAAAAAGGTATTTGGAGGCAGGTAAGGAAAAACATTTGACCCCTGTTTAACACTTTTTAAAAAATGGAAGTTTCTCGGGCTTTGTGCTAAAATTTTGGAAGCCAGCAAAAGATATAGTTGCTTTCAGGGAGTTGCAGTTTGATGTTATATCAGTAAATATCAATATGCTATCTGGGGAATTCTGTGAGTTGAAGTTGAATTCTGTGAAATTCAATTTTTTTTTACTACTCGTTCTGTAGGCGTGGCTTGGTGGGTATGGTGTGGCGTGCTGTGGCTTGGTGGGCGTGGCAGGGAAACAATACTGCAAAATCGCCATTCCCACCCCACTCCAGGGGAAGGATACTGCAAAATCCCCATTCCCTCCCCACTCCTGGGGGAAGGATATTGCAAAATCTCCATTCCCATCCCACTCTGGGGCCTGCCAGAGGTAGTATTTGCCATTTCTCTGAACTACTCAAATTTTTCGCTACCGGTTCTCCAGAACCTGTCAGAACCTGCTAGATTTCATCCCTGAGTTGAAGTCCATATATGTTAAAGTTGCCAAGTTTAGAAAACACAAAACTACACAAATGCTTCTCCGTGTGTGTGTGTGTGTACACAGACTAAAACACCACTTTGGCTTTGACTATAAAGCACAACTATTAAAAAATTGCTTCATTAATGCGTGAATTTCCTTTCCCAACTTCTTCTATACAGCTAATTGCCATTTAATGATAAGTAAATGTGTTGCTGCGTTTGTTCTTAAGTGCTGATAAAGTTAGGTGCACATTCTTACATACAAAGCTACATGAAAAACTATATAAAATAAACATAGGGAGCGTAGTAGGCTTATGCTAGCTTGAATTGGTGTTTGTAAAAACTAAAATACTAGAATTATTTTAGTGGTTAATGTCTATAATTTTATATAATTTTCTAAAACAATTGAACGTGGAAAAAGCAGTATTTAGAATGGCTAAATTGGCTTTTGTAAATTGGCTGTTGGATATGAAATAATTACTGAGTGAAAATCTTGTTAAAAGATTTTAGGTTAAATCCTCGTTAAAAATCTTCGTTTATATTATTTTGTATAAAAGGTGTCAAGCTCTGGTGATCCAATTCTTATTACAGTCATAGGCCAGCATATGATTTTGCCATGCCTCTGTGGTTACTGAAAGTATTCCCATGACTCACCAGGTATTCTGGGACATAGTCCAAGAATAATTGAGTGTTGAAAGTCAGTGCCTTCAATCCAAAATGAAAAGCAGTATATTCTCTATTTGCAAAAGAGAGAGACAGTATCCCCTAATGTTTCTTGTATAAAGAGAGGTGCTTACACGAGGCGATATACTTTATAGTCTTTTTGCAGTTCAATAATAATGTTATTAAAGCTAATTTAAGATATTAAACAGTTCTTTATTAGTTGTTTTTTTTAAACAAACCCCAATATTTTGATTCCTTAGACATTGTCCAACCATCTACAACATTAAGAGCAGACATTGTTCACGCAATGTCAGAAGCTTTAGGCTATAATACTGTAAATCTTAAAAGTAAATCCTATTGAGCATAATGGGATTCAATGGGGAATGACCTTATTTGCTTTAACGGCAGCCTGCAGTCATTGAAAAAAACTGTATTTTCAAAAAAATGCGGAGAAAAAGTTGCAAAAGGGTCATCTGATTTTTAAAAGCTTTTTTTATATATATAAATGATTATTTTCTAAAACTATTTTTTAACCTGAATAAATCTGAAGTGTGTTTAAACTGAACCATGTATCTGCTAAGCAGACTTGAATGTTTATGTAGGATAAGGATGCAGGAAACAGGACTGCAAATAATTATGATACAGAATAGGTTATAGTTTTGGAAAACTGGAATGACACGGACTCATTAGCCTATAATTCCTTTTCGTAAAGATGTCATGAAAGAATTCAGTGACTCTGAATTGCAGCATTGATAAGTACAAATTTTGTGTGACTTAATGAATGTAGCTTGTAAGTAGATAATGAGAATGTAGATTTATTTCTGCTTCTGTGTGTATATCTCCAGGCAATTTAAATTTAATATAACCAAGCAGGAAAGAAAGAAAACCTGACTCTGCTTTTTTTTCTTTAACAAGAATAGATTACCGGTATTTTCTTCTTGCATTTGTTGTTATTAACAACAGTGCCTTGGAGATTGATTCAAAATTAAATCATACAGTCAATGAATTAACCTGGAAGGCGGGCTCCTGAACTTAAATACTCATAAACCTTTATGTAAAATAAGGAAGAAGTAAAAGATGGCAGTTCTTGTTGTAAACAAACTTCCTAAAAACATTGGGCTTCCTTGTGTCTTCTAAGTGAGGTTTCTTATTTGTTTCTAAGGTGATTCCAAGATTAGTTTTTGTACACCATGTGTATAGTCTTTGCCAGAGAAAGAGGCCTCCATGCTAATGAAACATCAACCTTTCTTTCAGCTTGCCCTGTCTAATATCACTGAGAGCAAAATTCCAATTCCCTCTGCAAAATACATACAGTATGTCACTGTAGCTTATTGCATGAACCCGACTACATCAACCTATTGGAATTTCTTGGTTTCACTTATTGTGTGGGCATTGTCCTCAGAAGACAGTTATTAATTAAAATAATCCTCTAATGTATAATAAAAAGTGAATGAATACACACACACACACACACACACACACACACACACTTTTCCCGAAAATAAGACCCAACAGGAAAATAAGTGCTAGCATGATTTTTCAGAATGCTCATAATATAAGACCTACCCCCCCAAAAAATAAGCCCCAGTTAAGAGTGTCAGCCAGATGGGTGCATTTAGTACCATATTTCTCCAAAAATAAGACCTAACCAGAAAATAAGCCTTAAGGCGTCTTTTGGAGCAAAAATTAATCTAAGACCCAGTCTTATTTTCAGGGAAACATGGTACACACACACATACACACATATAGACACACACATGTATATATACATGTATACATACATACATATGAAAATGGGATCTCATTTTCTTTATTCTCATTGCCCTTTAACTAGGGCAACAATTTTTTACCTCAAATGGGCTAACTTACGTAATGTGTCCAAAATCCAGAACCCATGACTCCAGAGGGAATGAAATTTGGGGAAGTTATGGCTATTAGGTGCTGCTCCACTGCTGATCTGCTCCTGCAGTCATCAGATCCTCATTTTCAATATTTCATGACAGTTTCCCAGCCAGTCTTGCAATCCCTCATCCCTTCTCCACCCAGCAGCAGTCACTTACTGTGGGAGGGGTGGGAGGGTCTCACAGAGTCCCACAGAAAGATTCAGTTAGAAAGCTGTCTGGATGTCAAAAGACATGCCAGCTCCCAATGTCCCCCCCCCCTTGGTCATTCTATTTCTTTGTTTAGGTGAAAAAAAGTTTCTGAAACAATGACGCTATGGAACATGGGGTGTCTAGTATTATTAACATTTACAGCACATTCAAATTATTTTTAAAAAAATGATTCCCTGAGGAGCTGACATTTATTTCTAAGCAATATTGGAGGTTTAGTATCATCATTACTGAACCAAAAATTACTGCAGGGAAGAAGAGTATTAAGGTCTATCATGTTGAATATAATGCCTTTAAAATTGATTTTCAAATATCTGCCCTGCATTTAGAAACAAAATTGGAGACATATAATCACATTCTTCTATTCACACCATTGAAAGGATCATTGTCATGATGGGAATGATAATGGAAGAATTCCTTCAATTTTTTTAGTTCTTGAGAACAATACAGTTGAAAATAATTTACAATAGGTTGTAAAATATATACATTTATGGGTAAGGATAAAATGTACAATAGATCATTTGGTGAATGGATGTTAAGGAGCACAGGTTTAAAAGGAAGTGAAATTTATATTATTAATTTTAAAATCTATAGAGTGTTTAGTTTCTTAAAGAAACTTTAATATGAATAGCAAAATTAATGTGTAGCTGTGTTTCTTAAACCTTTTTACTCTACATTATTGTACGATATGGTATTATATGTCTAGAAAACAATAGAAGTGCATTCTCAATCTGATATATGTATTCATTCTTTGAGAGTTGATTTAAATTCTTAATTGCAAACATTTAATCAGCTTCTAATTAAACATGCCTAAAAAATTATTTTTATTTTAATGTTTTAAATTTTCCTAGCATGAATGGGAGAATTTCCTTTTGGCATCAGAGCAGGGGTGTCAAACTCATGTTATCACGTTGTCGTCACCTAACATATCATGACTTTTTTCCCCTTTGCTGAAACGGGGGTGGGCGTGGCCAGCCCGTGATGCATCCAGCCTGCAGGCCATGAGTTTGATAGCCCTGCATTAGACCATATGTGGACTTCAGCTCCCAGAATTCCCCAACCAGCATAGAATTCTGGGAGTTGAAGTTCACATATTTCAAGTTGCCAAGATTGAGAAACACTGCATTAAAGTGTACGAGTAGAATTAAATCCAAGGGTTTAATTGCCTCTATGAGTCTCTGGTTTCATGAAACAGAAAAGTAAACTACTTTAAACAGATCTGCCCTCATCTGTGTCTCACAGATGGGTTTGTTATTATCTTTTATATGGCTTTAAATGAGAGATGAAATCGCATACTCAAGGCAAAATTGCTTAGAGGAATATTATCTTTCTTCTTTTGGTAGCTACCATCTGTGAACAATGTGGTGGGGTCAATCTCAGGGCTCTGTAGCAATAATTTAAGAACCTTCTTTGGGTTTATTATTTGCTTAATAAATATTTATTTGGAGTAACTACAAGCAGAAAGAAAAGAGGAACTTTGCACATATGATAAAAAAATAGTTCTTTGAAGTTTCATTTCAATTGACAACTTCTCAAATAATTATTTATATACTGTTTACTAAGAAGAAATGTTATACAGATAGTCCTCGGCCTATGACTGCAATGGACTCTATCCATCACAGTTGTACGTCGATGGTTGTAAAGTGAGCCACATATGTGGCTGATCCGATTTTGCGGTGGTTGTTATGAGAGCGCCATGGTCACTCAGTGAATACCGTGGTCATTAATCAAAGGAATGGTTCACTATGGGCCAATTTTGCTAAACTCCAGAAGTAAATGACTACATTCAGCAACAATATCATAAAGCACAGTCATGTGGCCATGACACACTGCAAATGGTCGTAAGTGTAGCCACATGACTGTGAGGACAACAGTGGGAGCTTCAAATCAATCATAGAAACCCCCAGGGAGGTCCATCACAACTTTGAATGGTTGCTAAGCAACTGGTTGTAAGACAAGGACTACCTGTAAGAGTATGTCAGAGATTCTTCTGATCTATTTGTCAGAAATGTCTATGCTTCTCTACAGATGTCGCCACACAAAACTAAGCCCACGTAGGTATGATCTTCCTCTTGATTCCCCAACCCAATAATTCTTACTAATCCCATTTTTCCTATGTTCTTATCTTCGCGATCTGATAAAGCATTATACATTAGCTCAGATTATGCATTAATTTAACAGGAAAGGAAGGAAAGCGATTTTCCAGAAAAAAATTCCATCTTTTGAATCAATACAGTAGTAACAGACGATACATTATATTATATTTTGAAGTCTAAGCTATCTAATTATTTAAAAGTGTCCTAAATGAATATTCCTAGAAGAGCCCCAGAAAAAGCCTTTGCATAAACTGAATTTGATAGTAATCAAGAGGCATGTATAGTGCTATAACTCAAGATTCGCAAAATGATAATTACCTAGTCTGTCAATAGAGTAATCTTTGCCTATTGGGATGAATTCTGGCAGACTGGTTAATAAGTATCCCACCTTTTGCCCAAATGTGTCAATCAGGTATACAGAACCTGATCTACGGATTGAAAAATGACATCCGCATATATTACCCGTATATCATCAGCATAATATACCAATTTATATTCTAATGAATTATGCAACACACAAAGACCCAGGGGTATTGTATTGTTGTCCAATACCACAAACTAAGGAGTCTAAACAAATATCAAAATAAACGGTTCTAAGGAATCTTATGAATATATATATGTCGGTATTGTATATATGAAATATATATAATTAAATATTCAATATTTCTATCCACAATTACATTTGTATTGACAAAAATCCAGATTTCATTATCCTAACCTAGTCTAACAGCTCACATTATAGCCAGATTCATTAAGATAAATATTTAATGCTTCTATCAATAAAGGGTCATGTCTATCTCACATAGGAGGGAAATAATTGATAAATTCAGTACATATGCTAAAATGAATAAACAAAGTATTAATCTCAGTGTGGGACAATTAACAGAATATCTTTCAATTTGGTCAATTACTTCCATTTTGGTTTGGCAGGAGGGCTCACAGAGAATATGGGTAAATTATTTAGGTAATCTATAGGTGATGTGTACATATTATCTGTAAATTTCCACATTTAGCAATAGAATTGCAGTTTTGTATTTTTTTAATTTTTCTTTTTATTCAGCTGATTCAAATTACAGTTGAATGTAATCTGAGTAGCTTTGATAAAGCTGATTATTCTACTGGTGAAAAGAATTCTTATTAAAATCTGTTAGCAATTAATGTTTTCATATCAGCATTATTCAATAAAACAGGTTAATAATTAGCATATAAAGTATAATCTAGTAAATGAATGTTTTCTACTATGCCATAAGGGATGGTATTCTAATATTATATTCCAAATCACTTTTTTAATTCCATCTGTGGTCAAAAGAATAATAATTGGGAAGAATGCAACTGCAGAATGTCAATTTTACTTAAATCCCTCTTTATCTCCATCAGATAAGTTCTCAAATTTAATATATTTGCCCAAGTGAAATATGTGATATTTGACAAATATGTGGTATTTTGCACAATCTTTTACCATTTTACTTACTACTATTTTAATCTAACATAAATTCAGTTTGATATGATAACATATTCTTCAATTCGTATTTAGCTTGTTGTATTCCCATGTAGGTTAATATTAAGACATCTGTATTCAAGTAGTTTTCAAATTGCCTTTCAACTAGTTCCACATGTTTTTTTTTTAAGTTTATTTGACATGGGTGCAATAATGTGACTGCACTTCGTAAAGTTAAGGAAGTGGCTGTACTATATTAAATTCAAAATATTAAGGGTCTCAGAACTCATACCCTTTATAAATTCAATAGAAAAACGTAGAAACATCAGTTTCCATATGGTTTGCTAAATTCATGTAGCTGTTAATTTAGGCTAATTCGATTGTGATGTGGTGTCTAAGCGATGTTAAACTTACATATTTGAACTTGTTGAAATCATGTTATAGAAACCAAAACATAAGTGTAAAAAATTGTGATGCGGAATAGAATAGAATAACAGAGTTGGAAGGGACCTTGAAAGTCTTCTAGTCCGACCCCCTGCTTAGGCAGGAAACCCTACACCACTTCAGACAAATGGTTATCCAATATCTTCTTAAAAACTTCCAGTGTTGGAGCAGTCACAACTTCTGGAGGCAAGTTGTTCCACTGATTAATTGTTCTAACTGTCAGGAAATTTCTCCTTAGAGGAATGGCCAACTGGGTGGGCGTGGCCAGCTTGACACCATTCATTGGCCATGACGTACTGGGTGGGCGTGGCCAGCTTGACCATCACTCTGCAAACTCCTGGCATGTTTCCTCTTCGGACTGTGTAGACCTGGCCGAAGCCACCCTGGCCCGATGTTTCCTCTTCACATTGGGTAGACCTGGCTGAAGTAATGCGGACCAGCCCCTTACATTTTCTAGGACAGCCCTACGGGCAAGATCCAACCACATTGCAGACTGGATCCAGCCCAGGGGCCTTGTGTTGGACACCCGTAGTGTAGAGCTTAATCACACTCATGCTTTGTGCATTCTGTGTTCCCAGTCTGATTCCATCTTTGCAACTTTGGAGTTTGTTTTCCTGAATGTCAGTATCAGCACTTAAACATGTCAGATGCTTTAATCTAGCTGTGTCATAAACACTATTAATATATAAAACCAGAAGGTCTTCAGCTCTCCCTCAATAGCACATTAAGTGACATCTGATCTGAGAGAAGATGCAAAATATAACATCAAAGAAATTTACTTAAGAATCAGCATGTATCTTTGTAAAAATGTTACTTTTCAGCGTATCTACCATCTTTTGGAAGGTAAAATGTAACACGATTTTGAAGTTATCTGAACAGACTCTGCAGTTGTGTTTTACTTGTAACACAGATCCCATTTGTTATCCTAACAGTTTTACCCAATATTCGTTTTATTTAAATCTTCAATAAATTTCCTCTCTGTGGCGCTTCACACATAGTATGTATTTTACGTAGAAGTGAAGTTATTAAAAATTCAAACTGCACAAAACTTAACTTTAAAGACACCATGTGTTCATTGTATGTGACTATCTTTAAAACTGAACCCCTTCAAAAATAATACGTAGTTAGATCCTAACTCATCCCAAATAGGTAATATTGGAAATTGGAGCGAAGGAATCAAAATGTCCTTAAATGTTTTGTTTTGTTTTTAACTTATCAAGCATCTTCATTACATTATTGCTACAATTGAGTTGTAGCTTAATTGGCAAGAAAACTTGGACGAAAAATTGTAATTCTAGTTGTGATTCGCTATCCATATTTTTCTCTTGTCCTTAACCTCATTACTTCACCTTAAATGGTAAATTCTGGGTATTCAGAGACCTGAGTAATCAAGCTATTGGAACAGTCAATCAAAAAGCAAGACCTGTAAATGAGGATGGTTTGCAGGATTGAAAAGTCAGTTATGTGTTGAGAATGTTTTATATAATTCCTAGCTGAAGCAGAGAGCTTTATAATGCATAAGTATAGGACACAGGAATACAGCATTTGAATGAGCTAGAAAGATATTCTGTTGCCTGAATATTTTAGGATTAGAAGGAAATATGTACTCAGCTCTGCTCTCATCTTGCTATTTCTCTATTTAAAAAAGAGAATATTATCTACTGATTGTTATATGAATTTTATATTCATATATAAAATACATACGCATATACAAAATACGTTTATCTGTGTACTCCCTAGCCTTTGAATTAGCAAAATTCGATCTTCTGTAGTCAATTCAACATAGAAGGGGTTTTTTTTCCAGCATTTTCTTTCAGATTCAAAATAAAACCAGTTTCCACATTCCATTGCACTCCAGCTATCAGAACAAACAGGTTGTTTCCTGTAAAAAAAAATCAGTGGAAACAGGAACTGTATAATTTTAAAAACTTTCTGATTGGATTATGTTGATTTTTGAGATCTTAAATATTGCCCTGAGCTGATATAATAGAAAGAAAATCACTCCCGATGATCAGAGAGCTATTTGTTGTTTAACTGAAGTTCATTTAGTAGTAATTGTTCAGGTTTTTTATTTTATTTTTTAGCCTCTATACATAGTTTGTTAAATTACCCATATTAACCTAATGACTGCTACTCAATAAGACATAAACTCACACGTAGACACGTGCACACGTGCGTGCACACAATTGAAGCATGGCTTTGCACACCATTTACTTGACAGTCAAAGATTGCTTCAGGAAAACTGAGAGCAATCTCTTTTTTTTTTTTTTTTATCCAAAAAGTTTTTATTGGTCAAAAAAGGTTTATACAAATACATATCAGGTATGGTAAATTTTCATTTTTCTTATACAAGATAAGAATTTTACTCAAAATTTTAAACACATACAACAGCCATATGGCAAGCAGGTGATACGAAGTAGCTAAGTTTATCAATCTTACATACGCAATAAAGAAGGGTCAAGAATAATCAGAATATCATACAAAGGAGAATAAGGAAAACCAACACAATACCAAATATCATTGTCACTTCCTAGTTTTGGATCTCAGAACTCTGGGTTCAGCCTGACCCAACTCCAGGGCCGCAACAGCGGCAGCCGCCTCCCCATGGTCTATAACCTCCCTTCTTCAACTCCTGGGTCATCTAATTCCAGGAGGGCTTTGTGTTCCTCCACGAGGCCGCAGCCTCCGCAATTGTACTAATTTTTTCGTAATGCCCTCCCGGAAAATCATCAATCCTCTGGCATCAGCCATCTGAAGCCTACTCCTTCTGGTACAATTTGCTTGACAAAAGTAATATTTCTTTCTCATTTCACGTACCTGTCTGGGAATCTGCCTCAGAATGGCTATCTCCTGCCCCTATAAGTCAGTGCCCCACTCCTATGTTTTCTAAGAATTTCATCTCGCCTCTCTTCTCACAAATTTGACATGAACCTCTCTAGGAACTGCATGCGTGCGTGCATATTTTGAATTAACTCTATAAGCTCGATCCACATCCCAATTCATAAAGTCAACACCTCTCCCAAGAAATTCTCCCAACAGTTTAGTCACAACATCTCTCAAGTCTTCTTGGTCCACTTCTTCCAGATTTTGAAACCTAAGGAAATAAGACATTTTATCCATCTGTAGTCCAAGCACAGCATTGCCTGTCGTCTCCTCTCTTTTCTGCACTGCCGCATCTCTCCTCCAGACCTTCCACTTTCTGCTTGTTTTCTGCTGAGACTTGTTGAGTGTCCTTTAAATCCTTTTGGATAGTCACAATTTCTGCTCTTATTTCATCCAGTTTCTTGTCCATATTAGATAACTTTTCCAAAATTCTCTCCATTTCTCCAGCAGTTGGTCTCTGACCTTTGCCATTTAAAAATTTTTAGAATCCTCAGGCAAGCACAGTATCCTTGTATTCTCCTCCGGATCCACCAGGGGCACTCACAGGAGCAACGAGTCCAGAGTACAGTTAGTCAACCAGGAAGCCGAAGGGAAGTGATGTCATCAAGATTCTCATAGTGAAGGAGGAAGCTGGACGCCACCATTGTTCCCCAGAGGGAGGGGGGGCCTCAAACCTTCCCTCCTAAATTTCTCCATCACCTCTTCTCTCCAGAGCTCCACAAAACCGGTAATCTTGTTATTTTAAGTTCTCCTCTCTCCAAAGTGATTCGTGCTCCTTCCAGTCGCAGGGGAGAGAAACCCCCCCGCACTCCGGAGCACTCCACTCACATTTGCCGATATCTCCTTCCCTTCTCCCTTCCTCAATTCTTCTCCGTTCCCTGTTCGCCACCAGGCTGCTGCAATTATAAATCCAAAGCCCCGGTGTCACCGGGCACAGCGGCCCAGGCGACGACCAAAATAATGGCCGCGGCCTGAGGCCTCCGAACCCCTCCGAGCCTAGGACGCGCCAGCATCGGTCCCCCCAGTCCTGTATGTCGGCTGGGAGACCCCTGGCGAGCCGTCCGTGCGGCAGGTGTCCTTTTCGGAACACCTGGCCCCTAAGGGCCTCGGAGGCGGCCGGATTCGGACACTGGAGGCAGGAGAGGCACCTCCAGATGTCCGTTGCCGCCGGATACCGGAAGTCGTCTCGCTGAGAGCAATCTCTAATGTTACTGGGATTATAGCCAGTAGATTTTGAGGTACTGCTTGTGTGAGCCAAAAATTGATTTTTATTTCAGAGTAGAGAGCTTGGAAGCAAGGTTTTTTCCCCCCCTTTCTTTCCTGCCATAGACAGTTAATTGGCTGAACTCTAGATCAGTAGAATTGAATCATTTTTGAGAATCTACATGCAATGTTGTGATAGAAATATTTTTAACTTTCCTATCAACTAATCTTTGTCTGCAAGTACTGCAAGTAGAATCCCTTCAGAGGTTTGGTATTCAACTGAATGAGTGCCAATGCTAGATTTTGGTCCAAAAATAAGAAATTGGAAATGTACAAAATTATCCCCAGGGGTTTTTAGAATATGTTCATCAAGTATGCTAAATATTGGGAGCAACTGCAACCAGCACATCCTGCTCTCAATTACCATATGTAAACATGTGAGTTGGTTTCACCCTCTCTAGCAAGAGTATGAAAATACCGCAAAGAGAAATTTAATTCATTCTCAGCCAGGCCTAACTCACAGGAAACGTTGGAAGGCAAGAATCTGTGGCTGCCTGTTTACAAATGCAGCATTATGCTATGAGGAATGCAAACATTAGTTTCAGAGTTCTTTGAAAATCAGATTTACATCCCGATTTTCAGTTAAGTTTTAATCGTGCAGTAATTATTCAGTGCAGTTGTTGGAAGAAATATCCTTCTGGGTTCAGTTCCAAGTGGGGAGAAAGACACTGGAAACATGGAAACTGCTTGGGAAGATGGTTTAATGGTGGACAGGAATCACCTGGCTTGAGTTCCTGAGTAGAAAAGGCAATCACATGCTTCAAGGCATTGGGTGAAGAACCAAAGAAGGAAAAAGAAAGAGACCAAGATGCTGAGAGTACCTGAGTTTTACCCTCTGTGGGGCCCCACTTGTTTCCTGTTCCTATATAAGAATTGTATCCTGATTGGTTGTCAAACTCCCAGGTGATCTAGGGCAGGGGTCTCCAACCTTGATGACTTTAAGACTTGTGGACTTCAACTCCCAGGATTCCTCAGCCAGCTTTGCTGGCTGAGGAATCCTGGGAGTTGAAGTCCACAAGTCTTAAAGTCACCAAGGTTGGAGACCTCTGGTCTAGGGGTCTTAGCTAACTTTGTAGGTTGTCTCTCAAGCTTGCTTGAGTCTTGAGTTGCTTGCTTGAGTTTCTGTTGCTAGATAGGTCCTATTGTGTTGCAGATGATGGCCCATTGACGAAGGTGGGGGGTGGGCAGGAAGCTGCAGGGAGCTGCTTTGTCTTTAAAACATGTTTCTCCATTTCTCATCCAGGGAAATACAATATTCTGCCTTTTTCATATTTCCTGAAATATTTCATTCTTCTAGGGGAGGGGTGGGTGCTAACTTCCTACAAGTGCATAGGCATAGATGAAAATTTAAGGCAACCAGGAACAAGGAAGGTGAAGGTACTTATTAATGCTATCATGAAGTAGCGTTGTCATTAGTTCCTCACACTTTGTTCAGAAAAGAAATTGGAAGTCAGAATGTAGCCCAAAAATCCTAATCTAATGGCAACACACATGATGCTCACATGTTTCCAATTAAATTTTATTGAGCAGTAAGACTTGCTGAACCACTTTGGTAGAAGAGATTTTCCATTAGATATCTGTATTAGTTTGCTGGTTGTGCGTATCTTTAATCTTTTTAATTCCAAATAACATTTCATATGAAAACAGGTATCAATATAGTTATCGGTATATTCCGTAATTCAAAAGTGAATTAATATGCTGTCTCTGATCCAAAGAGACCAACATATACAACTTAGAATTTTTGAACTAGGTAAAAACAGTATTATCAGGATAAAAGTCTTCAATTAACAATGTTAGAGTTTCCAACAAGAAAGTGCTCTTCTAAAAATACAATAAGAAGCATGATTAGGAAAAGTTAATTAGGGAGGTTTATAACTCTTTTTAACCCTTTCCATCCAAAGACTGGAATCTGAAAAGCTTTTAGTAGTACCATAGCTTTTGATAAAGCACACCGATTTTTTATAAGCGAGACAGTAAACCTACAAAATCTGTGCTATTTTAAAATTGAAACACTCATTCAGAATGTTAAAAATTGTATTTTTCTAGTTCTTGCTGGTAGTACGGGCATTATATTTACTAATAATGTAATATATATCAGAATAAAAGGGATGCAGTGGCTCAGTGGCTAAGACACTGAGCTTCTCAATTGAAAATGTCGGCAGTTCAGCGGTTTGAATCCCTAGTGCCGCATAACGGGGTGAGCTCCCGTTACTTGTCCCAGCTTCTGCCAACCTAGCAGTTCAAAAGCACGTAAAAAATGCAAGTAGTAAAATAGGGACCACCTTTGGTGGGAAGGTAACAGCATTCCATGCGCCTTCAGCGTTTAGTCATGCAGGTAACATGACCACGGGTACGTCTTCAGACAGCGCTGGCTCTTTGGCTTTGAAACTGAGATGAGCACCACCCCCTGGAGTCGGGAACAACTAGCATATATGTGCGAGGGGAACCTTTACCTTTACCTATATCAGAATAATATAATAATATATCAGGTTAAGCATTATTTTCTCCTTCTGGCATAGCAGAGGCTGTAGCAATGAAAATATTACCTAAATGAATATGGACCAATTTATAAATTAGCCAACAAGACTTTCAGATTATTTGTGAATTTTCCTCTATGGAATATGTCTTTGTGCCCTTCAATATTGCAGCCCACACATTTCTACATGCTTTTTATATTACACACTTCTTATTTTAAACTTACTCCTCCATGAGTCTTCTGGAAGATGGGATGAACAAAAATGTTGGTCAATATGAAAATAATATAGAGATGCTGTATCTAATACATTGAGGTGAGAGACTGATGTTTTCCCTCTGCTGTATTTGCTGTAATGTATGTATTTATTCCAATTTGTTGGTTGCCGAAGTCCAAATAAAACAGGGCCCATTTAAAAATACAAACAAGTCCAGATTTGGGAATCAAAACCAGAATGAGAACACCATCTTTGTCTCTAGTGGCTTGCTGTTCCAAAGGGTGGTTGGTTCCTGTATTTATACAAAATAGCAGATTTCACTTTGACTGCTGTCAGTCTTAGAAAGCATAATGCTGGATTTGGGCAACAAGCAAATGTCTACTAAACTGCTGTATTAGTGAGATACTCTCACAAACAGTAAAATGTCTGTGCAGTTCCTGCTGCCACATTGCATATTAGAGGAACTTGTATTTTTTTTCAGTGCTAAAATAGTTCCTTCAATCCACAGAATGATGAATGGTGCTCCACATTAAAGTACTTTTTCAAAACGCTAGTGTTTGTTCTGAATAAATATCAACGGCTTTTGACCAAGACAGTTTCCCTTGTTTCAGCTATATTGATATAGATGATCTTCACAAAATATAAATACTGTAGATTTCAGTAGAGTCTTTTTGGATGATGTCTTGAAAAGCAAGGATTTCATTGAGAAGCAAACCGTAGAATTTATCAGAACTGTATTAATTGTTTTATTTGTAAATAAGCATTTTCAAAATAGGTCTCGTATCTGCCAAAGATCGTTTAAGTGCGTGCAAGTGTATGCTTCATAGAATGGATTAGAGTGTGGCTTCTTAATATTTAAAAAATTGTGGGGAAAAAAGTGACTTGCAACAAGTCCTGTAGTTTTTAGTTTGTTTTTGCAAAGCACAAAGAGATTTATTAACAAGTCTTTAGGGGAAGGATTATTTTATCACTATCCCCAATATATGAAATCATGCTTTATTTAACAGATGTGTATGACTTTAAAATGCAGCAAGCTTTAATCTGAATTATTTGCAAGCTCCACATCTCCATATTATGATGTGATTTAATTCAATAAACAAGGCAAATGTTTGCAGTTAATACAGATTTATCAGTATTTCCTACTGTTCTCATTCTTTCCTCTTTGTAATTCTATTTTAGTGTGTGTGTAAGTGTGTGTGTGTGTGTGTGTATCTATATATCTATATCTATCTATCTATCTATCTGTCTCTCTGTCTGTCTGTCTGTCTGTCTATCTATTTCACATTTCTCTTGTAAATTTGCTTGCATAAAATGCACCACACTGATCAATCTGGTGTTAGATATGCTGGCTGGGACTGCTGAATATACCTCCTCCTCCTCTTTTAGTGACCACCGTGGTTAAAAACCATTTGCAAATACAATGATAATAAATGGTATATAAGAAATCATTTTCTGGCCAAATTTACAACAAATTTCATGGGCATGCTGGAATGGCTGCTTGGTATTTAATACAATAGAATTGCCTCCCAGAATTGTGGCTGTTCCATCACTGCAGGTTTTCAAAAATAAACTGGACAACCATTGAACCGGGATGGTATCAGGTCTCCTGTCTTGAGCAGGGGATTAGACTAGAAGGCCTCTAGCATCCCTTCCAGCCCTATGACTCTATGGCAGGGGTGTCAGACTGAAGGCCCGCAGGGCCACCGTGGAAACAGCAAAGGACCAGCCTACAATGCCTCTGCCAGTGAAAACTGAGCTCAGGAGACCCACGCACTCCCCTCCCGAGTGCCATTTTCACTGGCAGAGGTTGCAGGAGGCCGTCGCAGCCATAAACGGAGCTCGGGAGCCCATTTTCATTGGCAGATCGCTTGGGCCACCACAGGCACCCCTGACATGTGACATTGAGCTGGCCATGCCTATCCTGGCCATGCTCACCCCGGCCCCCTCGAGGTCAAACATAACCCTGATGCGGCCCTGAATGAAATTGAGTTTGACACCCCTGCTCTATGGTCTAATGAGATCAACACCAGCATAGCTATCTGAGAGAATTTTATCCAAATAAAACGTCAGTAAACAATGATCTTCACATCATCACTTTCTCCCTCAATCATGTGTTCACTTAAGTGACCATTTCATTTAATAGCCTGGTCCCTTGGAACAGAATGTGGTCAGTAAACAAGGAGTGGCGCCCATCCTATTAGTGCAGCATTCCATTCTTGGTTCTATTCAATATTATAAAACGTTTCTGCCTATGAATGTCTGTGCTTCATTTGTTAACTCCAAATAGAAATTCATCCCCAAAGTATACGTCAACATTTAATATCCACCTAATTTGCCTTTTTTAATGATCCGACGATCAAAAACGAAAGGTATGAGAACTGGCTTAGGAGAATATCTACATCAAATGATGAGTTTTTCTTCCATTGTGAAACCTGGTTTACTGTCTTCCATGCTGTAGTTGTTAGCAAGATTAAATACCATGGCATGGGTCGTCTGAAGCATTTACTGTTTCAACAATTTAAAAAAATGCTCATTTTTTTTCTAGACGCACCAAAGATTTCCTCCTTTGCAGACTATGGGAGCTGTCTATTGCAGTACTGTAGTGCCCTCTGACGGTGAGTCCCTTATCTATAAATCTTTCTTTAAAGGATTTTTGCTCAAGAAATTTGTTTTTTTAGCTTGATTAATTGTACTTTTTAAAATGAAAAAAAATTGAAAGAGGATATTAACTTAGAGTTCTTGGTGTATAGTTCTTGGTGTTTGTGTGTGTGTGTTTGTGTGAGTGTTTAATCCTTTTTCTGTTGAAAGAAATTAATGAGGCATCTTGCTTGCTTTGGTCTTTCCATAATACTGAATTGCGAAATGCGGTGCACCGTTATTGGAGGTCATTTGTTTTTCCTTTCCATATTCTGCATTGTTAAGGATCTTTCTCCACGGCTATTTGTTCACGACAAAAAAAAACCCTCAAATGATTCCTTTTCCAGGACCGCATCTTTGCAAGCTGTGGGAAGGCTGTTTGGTGCTTCTGCCTTTGTTCTGAAGGTCAGGTTTCTTTTGCAGACAGTCTTGTGCACACCTGGGCTGCTGCTTCTCCTTCAAAAGCCAGCTTGTGTATATATATTCGATGCGGTTATTACAGTTCTGCATTCTTTCTGTTTTGCAAATATATCCGTGGATGAAATTTTCACAACCGGTGCTTTTCAAGACCTTTGCTTTATTTTCTGCATTCGGGTTGAATTTGAAATGCAGATGTGATCTTAAGCTGACAGTTTTCCGCTTTCTCTGCTGTGCATTCATGAGTTCACCTCATCTACCATGTCTGACTAACAAATATTGGTTGAGTTTCTTAACCAAATTCCTTTAGTGGTGTTTGTTTTTTAATATACCTTAATCTGTATTTAATAACGGTTGTGGTCATGCTCTGTGAACCTTTGTCCTGCTGTGTGTCTGTAACTCACCTGGGTGTGGAAAATGCTGCAAGGCAACCAGGTGAAATATGAAATAATGGTGAGACATGGAATCCGTGGTGGATTGCTACCAGTTCGGCCCGATTCGGATGAGCCAATAGCAGCAATGGTGAGGCAAGAGTGAACCGGTTCTCTCCAACTGTGAGCTGGGTCCTCCCGCCTGCCCCTGCGCTATACCTTCCTATATTTGTTCGTTTTTAGCCTAGCTGATAGTTGAAGCAGAGTGGATTGCCGCGCCTCAGCTATTGTGATATACAGTGCGCTTGCGCAGAGCGAACTGGTAGTAACACAGGTTGAAACCCAGCACTGCATGGAATCTATACTGCCATGTTGGAATGTTATAGCAAATAACTTATTTTCTAAAGCATCTGAAGGCAGGACAAGAAACTAAACAAGGAGAGCAAGTGAGGAATTAACCAGTGGAACAGCTTGCCTTCAGAAGTTGTGGGTACTTCATCGCTAAAGATTTTTAAGAAAAAACTGGACAGCCACCTATCTGATATGGTATAGGGCCTCCTGCGTGATCATATGACCATGGTGGTGGCGATGCAATGCTTTATGACAACCATTTATCCAGAATGATATAAGGTCTCCTGCTCAAGCAGGGGGTTGGACTATAAGACCTCCAAGATCCCTTCCAGCCCTATTATTTTATGTTATTCTAACTGAAATGCTTCACAGCTTGTAAAGCACTCTTTCCAATGCCATTGTAATTCTTGACCATTGTTACACGATCAGTCACAAATCAAGATCTTCCTGTAAAAAAATCTTACCTTTTTAAGAAAAGAAAGATGCCCATATTTTTTGGACTATAAGATGCTCCGGACTATAAGACGCACCTAGCTTTTGGGGAGGAAAACAAGGGGGGAAAATCTTCCGCAGCCTCCTTGCAGCCTCCTTGCAGCAAACAGCCTGGTTAGCTTCAGCACAGCCTGATTTAACACAAGCAGCTGATTGGCTATTGGATCTGCCTCCTGGAATACCACCTATCAGCTGTTCCAGGCTGCAGGGATTGCTGCCGCCCATTGCCATTGCTGCCTATCGCCACCGCCTGGAACGGGCTGAAACTGGGGTGCATGGATGCCGAAAATGGGGCATGCAGAGGCGGCAATAGGTGGCAGCGGCAATGGATGGCAGCGATGGGTGATGCCGATCCCCGCAGCCTGGAACAGCTGAAAGGCGGTATTCCGGGAGGCAGATCCAACCGCCAATCAGCTGCTTGTGCTAAATCAGGCTGTGCTGAAGCTGACCAGGCTGTTACTGCAAGGAGACTGCTGGCGGGTGGGCGTGGCTTCAGCAACATTTGCTCCATAAGACCCACAGACATTTCCACCCACTTTTGGGGGTGTGGGGGAAGTGCGTCTTATACACCAAAAAATACAGTAATTTGAAGGAGTAGATCCTTCAGTTTATCAAGGGAAGCCATCAGTCACCAATTTTATGTAGATATATCTTCTTCTGTAACTAAATTGTTCCGCTTGTTTCAGATTATGATTGATGGATGGATGCTGCAAAAATGGCATTGCCTAAGTTCAAGAGAGAAAATACTGCAGAATTAGAACACAGTATATTTAAAATGTTTGAATGCAGCACCCACCAAAGTATAACATTGCATATGAGTCTTTACATGGGGAACGGGAAAGGAAGAAGAACGGTAGCACGAAAATTAAAAAAAAAAAGTTCATTTGTTGCTGAAGACTCAGTCCGTGTTTCCCTCCAGTATTTGGAGCTACTGATCAGATCTGATCCACCCCCTTTTCCTTTTTGATGGCACCGCTTGTGCTCTGTTTATCTCTCAGCTAAACCTAATTGGTTCACAGATGCCGAGGGCTAACTTTCCATAGGGAATATCCTTTTGAAATCAGACAAGTTGCATCATCTTGTCAACATGCAAAACATGGTTTCAATAATCAATAGTTTTATTGATTCGGGAGTGGAAGGATTCCAGGATGGAAAAGCAGGATGTCTGAGGACATATGCAAGTTTATGACTTAGGTTTTTAATATAAAACAGTGGTGGGTTTCTTATGTCATAATCCGCATATCTAACACAGATGGTGAGAAAGCCTCTTTAACTGCACCTGAAAGGAATTACTTAAATATGGTGCTGTTCTAGAGCTTGGTTCTCCCAATACCTTGTTGCTATTCATCCCCATTTCATGAAACCACATTTGCTACCTGCAGCAATCATCTCTTTTTGACCTGCATATAAAACTCTGTCAATACTTAAAACATATTACAAAGTGTGGACAACAGAGGACGAGTTGAAGATTATGGGGTAACTAGCCTTACTTTTACAACAGTTAGAATGTGCTGCTGAAATTGGCAATAAAATCGTGCTTTTTTTTCCATTGGGGAGTCAACTCATCCATTAAGCTTTCATGAAATATTTAGACCTCCCTTAAAAGCTATCCAGATCCCAAATGGCTGAAATTTCAGCCCTATCTCTCTACGTGTGTCAGTCCTGCTAAATAGAACAGACCAAGAAATCAACTTCACTCGAAGGCTAAAAACTACACTTGCTGAGATTGGCTATAATAACAGAATCTTCCAAATTGGAATAGGTTGCACTTCCTCTTTCTTCCTATAATTGAGTGAATCAGGGAGCTATCTGTCTAAGATATTATCTGGATGTTCTGGACTTTAAAAAAAAGTTTAACCCCTTCTTGATGTGGTGATAGAGCTTGCATATCTCCTTCAAGGTCATCTACTTTAGCGTCTATAACAGTGGCTGCAAACATTTTGGAAACAAATCCATTTCCCCTAATACCAAAGGAGAAATTTGGTTTTCTATATTCAACGGGATATGGCATTGATCTCTGCAAGTGGTGCAGTGGCCTAGAGGTGGAGCTCTCCCTCACAATCAGGAGGCCGTGAGTTCGATCCTAGGTAAGGGCAGATATTTCTCTCTCTGGGCACAATGAGTAAATATCAGCTGTGAACTCTGCATTGGTGACAGGAAAGGCATCTGGCCAGTAAACACTCAATTCCATTCAGTTGCTTGGACTCCACCCCAATGCAAGGGATTATGGGGTCATTAAAAGACAAAAAAAATAGTATTGATCTCTGCAATTATCTCCTTTCTTCTTGGACTTGGATAACATTTACTTTGAATAAAGTAGCTACTGCTTCACGACCCTTGTTCAGAAATTATTGTTACATGAAAAACCTTTTTCCTAGGGAACACTTCTCAAGAAGGAAGTGTAACGTTGAATTGTTGAAGCTTCATATAGAAAAAAAGTTGAAGTCAATACTTAGCAATCTTCTAGGAATCTTAGAAGTATAGAATTGGAAAGACCCTGAAGAAACCTTTAGCCTAGTCCTCTGCAATATTCAGAAAAACCAATGAAATTCTTTATGATAGGACACCTACCGTATTTTCCGGAGTATAAGACACACTTTTTTCTCCACTAAAAGAGGGTGAAAATTTGCGTGTGTCTTATACACCGAATGTAGCCAAAAACGTAAGGCACGGAGGTGGCGATGGTCTGTGGCCATCACTGAAGCCTGGAACAGCTGATTGGGGATATTCCAGGAGGCTGATCCACCCGCCAATCAGCTGCTTGTGATGAATCAGGCTGCAATAATGTGCTGAAGCTGACCTGGCTGTTTGCTATTTGCTGCAAGGACTCAGAGTTTTCAGCAGCAATCACATCCAGAAAGCACACACAAGTAACTGATTCAGTAGGATTCAATAACTTCTCTTTATATATAATATAACACATGAAGTAAATATACAATAACAAAAGCAGGTTTTCCAACGTGGTGGTAAATACAAGCAAAACACAAGCAGGGGAGAGGAATTTCAGTTTCAGTTTTAGTTTCAGAGATCAGCACAGCATGCAGCTTTAGAGTAGTTGAGCTAAGCCACGCCCAGGCTCCTTGCTGTTTCCTTCCTTGTGGCTCACACATCAAATACTGTTTCAGTTTCCAAACAGCCCTCAACTCTCTCACACATTGACAGGACGCTAGCCAGATAAATACCAATGGATGCTGATAGGCAGAGGCAGAATTTTTTTTTTCTTATTTTCCTCCCCAAAAACTAAGGTGCGTCTTATACTCCGGAGCATCTTATACTCCGAAAACTACAGTAATTATGTGATATGTGCCTTTTGTCTATAGGCTTCAACTTAACCCCAGTGGACATCTTAACATGCCTTTCTGAATCTGTTTCAATTGTCCCTGTTTATCCTTCTCAGACGTTACAGTGATTTACCAAAATGGGCTACCAGTGATATCCTTGAGTCTTCCTTCTCGGCGTGAACGCTGCCAGTTTACACTTAAACCTCTTTCAGACTCCGTCGGAGTATTCTTACAACAACTCCAGGCAGAAGACCGGGGAATCGACCGAGTTGCAATTTATTCACCAGGTACTACTGACTGAGCGTTACTGGAGGAACCCAATGACCTCCTTCGGCTTTAGATTAGATCACTGTTTCTCAACTTCAAAGATTTGTGGACTTCAGAATTCCCCAGCCAGCATGCTCTTGATGGATTATTTACACTCCGGGCTATTGATGTGGCCATATTTCACTCTTTTGTGGACTTTTTGCTGTTCTTGTTACATCGTGCTAATCCTATAGAGATTGATAGGGATTGGTGTTGTATAAGATTAGCCGCTTTGTTTTTTTTGGGGGGAGAAAGAAAAATAGTATGTAACTTTTGCCCTATGGTTTGCTACAAACAAACCGGAGTTCCAAAGAAGAGAATGTTATTCACCAAGTGGAAGTTACATATGTAATAGAAAAAGTTTAAAGCAAAGTATAAAATAGTTTAGCCTTAATTATATCGAACACACGCTGTCTGTATTGACCAAAGATTTGTCAGTGGATCAGAATAAAAGCGGACAAAAGTAAAAGTGGACAAAAGATGTTAAAACAATTTCCCCATTTGCCATTTCTTGCTTGTAATAATATCTGTCAGTTAAAAAAAAAAAAAAAAACCTCTTCCCCTCAAGTCTGTTTCTGGTCTTAGGGTTCCACGGGGAGAAAAAGCATTTGAAATTGGAAAGTTGTTTGCAACTAAAAAAGGTAGGAAATAGGCGTCCTACCACTTTTGTGCCCCTTTAAATCTCTCCCCACCTATTTTGGTTGATGTTTTCGCTCATGATCCATTTTGCCCCTACACAGCTCTGCTTCCTTCCATCAGGCGGAATTACACAAGGAATCGTTTAGTTGCTGAGATACAGGTAGTCCTCGTCTTATGACCACGATTGGGACCAGAATTTGCGTCGTTAAGCAAGGTGGTGGTTCAAGTGAACCATGCCCAGATTTTGCCACCTTTGTTGACACAGGTTGTTCAGCTAATTACTGCAGCTGTTAAGTGAATCACGTGGTCGCTAAGCAAATCCGCCTTCCCCCATTGACTTTGCTTGTTGGAAGTCAGCTGAGAAGGTTGCAGATGGCTGCCATCTTACCCTGGGATGCTGCAACCATCATATAATATAAATATATATTATATTTATATAAATATAAATATATAAATCAAAATAATAAATACATACATACATACATACATACATACATACATACATACATACATGGCAGTTGCCAAGCACCTGAATTTTGATCATGCGACCATAGGGATACTGCAGCAGTTATAAGTGAAAGGGCTGGCCGTAAGTTACCTTTTTTTCAGCGCTTGAATGGTCTCCAAGTCAAGGTCTACCTGTATTTTTGAGATTATAAATTGGAACTCTTCGGTTTCAGTTCATTTCTCTAAGGTAGAATATACTAATTTGCAATGGAACACTGCTGGAATATTAATAAGTCATACCTAGCTCTTAATACGTCTATTCCTGTTTTCCTTTCAGATGGGACACGAGTAGCAGCTTCCACAAGCATAGATCTCCTACTTCTTGACGAGTTCAAACTAGTAATTAATGACTTGAGTTACCACGTCCGTCCACCAAAGAGAGGTAACGCCTTCATGCAATTAGGATAGATTTCCAGAAGTCATTTGCGTGGAAGTCCTCCATCTAATAATTAAAAAGATAATTTCATGTCTGTTTGGAAAATTCCATCTTTTCCAAATATATGATCGCCGGCCATCATGATATCCATGCTATTTCTCCAAGCTTTGAGAAGAATAGAATAGAATAGAATAGAACAGAACAGAACAGAACAGAACAGAACAGAACAGAATTTTTTATTGGCCAAGTGTGATTGGACACACAAGGAATTTGTCTTGGTGCATATGTTCTCAGTGTACATAAAAGAAAAGATACCTTCATCAAGAATAATAAGGTACAACACTTAATGATAGTCATAGGCAATCAGGAAACAATATCAATATAAATCATAAGGATACAAGCAACAAAGTTACAATCATGCAGTCATAAGTGGAAGGAGATGGGTGATGGGAACGATAAGAAGGTTAATAGTAGTGCAGATTTAGTAAATAGTTTGATCCTATGGTCCTATGTCTGGTTTAGTTGTGTGTTTTCCTGAGTCTTGACTGACACTTTTTCCTATACACCCATGTATTCTTTCTTTCTTTCTTTCTTTTTGTGCTGTAAAATAAGTTTTAGTTTTGGGAAGGGAAGCTGTTGCAAAATATCTTCAATCTGCTTGGGTAGAAGAGGAAAGATGGTTTCATAAAAGTTGTTTTAAATGTGGCTTTAATGCATGATTTTCTGGGACGTGCCTAGTTTGGCTTTCTGCCTTCAATTGTTTTCCGTGCCGAAGTTGTTTCAAAGCATTAAGCTTCTACATTTTTTGTATCCCTGTTGTATGTTCTTAGTGTTTTTTGTCATAACAAAAGGGCTTGCTTGCTCTTTCAAACTGGCACGCATGCTTGTTTAATTGATTTTATTTATTTATAAAGGGGATTTATATGGCCATCCATCATAAATGCATAAACCCAGGCAATTGACAACAGTTCATAAAAAAATGAAAAATAAAGCCTGAAAGCACAATCTGAATTAAATAAAAATAATCATAATACAGGGAGTCCTCAACTTACAAACGCAGGCAACGTTTTACTTGACAAGCGAGACAGTTGTTAAGTGAGTTTTGCCCCATTTTACAACCTTTCTTGCCACAGTTGTTAAGTGACTCCCTGCAGAGTAACATGATTGTAAAGTGAATCTGATTTCCCTCATTAACTTTGCTTGCCAGAAGGTCGCAAAAGGCGATCACATGATTCCAGGATTCTGGCAACCATCATAAATATCCAGTTGCCAAGTGCTCGAATCTTGGTCACATGACAGGATGCTGCAACAGTAAATAAGGGTGAAAAATGGTCATAAGTCACTTTTTTCAGTGCCATTGTAAACTAAACCATTTGTCACTAAACAAAAGACTATAAGTCGAGGGCTACTTGTACAGTGATACAAGAGTCAATGCTTTATAAAAAATCTAAAACCCTAACCCCTTGTTGTGTCCCACTCCTCCGCTGACGGCCGGGTCAGGGAAATCCGAATCAGGCATGCCTCTGCAGCTCTGCCAAAGTCCTAGCAAAGTCCTCAAGGCAGGCAGGAGACCAGAAAGTGACTTCAGCAAGATATGTTCGACTTTGCCTGACTCAGAGACTGCCAGAAAGCAGATCCTTTATATAGGCCATGGGGTGTGGCTCCATGACTCAGCACTTATCCAGGCCTGCCCCTCCCTTCCTTCTGCCGCCGCCGCCTATCAATTCTTCTGAAGCAAGGGTCACTCCAGTCGGCAGCTGTTGGTAATAAACCTCCCTCAGGCTCACATGCTGTGGGGGAGGGGTCTAGTTGCTCCGTTTGCCTGGGCATGGAGCCAGGGCTGGGGCCAGGAGGTGCTCCCTCCTCCGCAGCCTGTCTGGGCATGGAGCCAGGGCTGGGGCCGGGAGGTGCCCCCTCCTCCTCAGCCTGTCTGGGCATGGAGCCAGGGCTGGGGCCGGGAGGTGCCCCCTCCTCCTCAGCCTGTCTGGGCATGGAGCCAGGGCTGGGGCCGGGAGGCATACTAGGACATTCTTCAGCGTTCGGAAGCAGATAAGAAGACCCCGGCTGCGGTGAGAGCGGGCAAGACACAACACCCCTCCTATATCTCAGCCAGTGACTTTTTTTTTTTAATTTGAATTTATATCCCGCCCTTCTTCGAAGACTCAGGGCGGCTTACAATGTGTTAAGCAATAGTCTTCATCCATTTGTATATTATATACAAAGTCAACTTAATTGCCCCCAACAATCTGGGTCCTCATTTTACCTACCTTATAAAGGATGGAAGGCTGAGTCAACCTTGGGCCTGGTGGGATTTGAACTTGCAGTAATTGCAAGCAGCTGTGTTAATAACAGACAGACTTAGTACGTTGAGCCACCAGAGACCCTTGGGGAAGAGTTGAATCTTCACAGCCTTTTGGAAAACCAAAAGGTTCGTGACCCTCTGCAGACTGTTTTTGATTGACTTTTTTGATTTGCCAACCCTTTTGAGTACAATTTTCACATAGTCATGCATTCCATTTTTATAATGCTATTCCATATTACACAAACATACACACACATCTAATAGTTAAGGCACCAGGCTTAATGTTATTTTTCTCTTCAAATTGAACAGTCAGGGTCCAGATTTTCAGTAAAGGCAAAAGATAAAAACAGGCTTGAATTTGATTGTCGTTCGTTATTTACGTAAAGATGCATCTTTTAACCAAAGATCGATTCCATTATCCATTTTTTTTCTCCAATCATGTCTGATTTTTGAAGACCTCCTTACCCATTATCTATGGAGATTCTTAGTCATACAGGTCATGGTTGTCCCAAAGGTGCTTTTTCAAGAGGCAACTGGACTTTCTTGTTTTTCTCTGAAGACGTTTCGCTTCTCATCCAAGAAGCTTCTTCAGCTCTGAAGATAGAGCTTCAGGGCTGAAGTAGCTTCTTGGATGAGAAGCGAAACGTCTTCAAAGAAGAACAAGAAAGTCCAGTTGCCTCTTGAAAAAGCATCTTTGGGATTCCTTACCATTGGAAGGGCTTAGACAGATGTTTAGGGCTTCATAAATGAAGATACAATGTAATTTCAGTAAAATGTATGTAAAGTTAAGCATGAAAACTCAAATAAATTGTCTTGCACTCTGGGATATAAAATGTAAATTAAGCTATATTAGCCTGGATCAAAGTCCTATCATTTAGCTTTCTTGGGACTCTTCAGATCAAATATATAACTAGGGGGAAAATCTACTTTTAATGGCTTGAATATGTCCTCATACAAACATTTCTTATTCTGGATGGTGTGTCCTGTCCATTGTGTCTTTAAACCTTATAAATGTATTAAGAAGGAAATGGAATGTGAAGAATCTGAAGTACTTTTTTGATTTGCCAACCCTTTTGAGTACAATTTTCACATAGTCATGCATTCCGTTTTTATAATGCTATTCCATATTACACAAACACACACACACATCTAATAGTTAAGGCACCAGGCTGGAAAGCAGGAGACGGTGAGTTTAGGAGAAGGAAAGTGCTTTTGGATATGTTCGCTGCCTTGAGTTATTTGTAAAAAAAATAAAGGTGGAATACAAATAAAATGAACTAAAATAGAATATCTACCTGTTGTTTACTGATTGAGTCCAAAAGCCACTTAATGTTAAATATCAAATATTAACATTTTCAAAGTGACTTATTTGATGTAGAATGGACTTGTTTGCTTAACAAATAAAAAATAAAGACAACATTAAAAGTATGGCCCCAATTGTCACCTTTTAGATATTGAATTTTAAATGGAATTTTAGGCTTTCCTGTTTTTGTAATTTGCCAATCCAGTCTAGAAGTGTTTTGTCGGTTTTTATCTTGGGAGAAGCGAGTATAAGCCAACCTTATACTGGAACAGTGTTTGTTCAAAAACTTCTCAGAACATGAGTTGCCATCAGGGATGAAATGTAAAATTTGTTACTACCGGTTCTGTGGGTGTGGCTTGGTGGGAGGGGTAATGTGACTGGGTGGGCGTGGCCAACTTTTTATTATTATTATTATTATTATTTTTAAAAGCATTTTTTCTACATCCTCTTCGGCTGAAGAGGTTGTAAAAAAATGTTTTTAAAAGCCTCTGATGATCAGGCATCTCAGCTGGGATCGCCAGAGGAGCTTTTTAAAATCATTTTTTCTACAACCTCTTCAGCTGAAGAGGATGTAGAAAAAATGCTTTTAAAAATAATCATTAAAAAAGGTTGGCCACGCCCACCCAGTCACATTACCCCTCCCACCAATCCCTCCCACCTGATCATCAGAGGCTTTTAAAAAAAACAAACATTTTTTTAGCCAAAGAAAAAATGCTTTTAAAAGTAAAAAAACCAAAAAAACCAATCTCTGATGATCGCGCAGCTCAGCAGGGCATTGGGCAGGGGCAGGGATTTTTGCTACCGGTTCTCCGAACCACCCACTGCCATCGCTACCGGATCAGGCGATCCGGTCCGAACCGGGAGTATTTCACCCCTGGTTGCCATGCAACGCATTGAGTAATCCAGTTAATTCTATCCTCTTTATTTCATTTAAATTTTGTAAATTTCAGCCCTTCAGTAGGACATTCTTCACAGTACCATCACACTGAAAAATATAAGGATATTAAAAGATCTGTGTTCTTCTTTAGATCTCTTAAGCCACGAAGATGCCACCACGTTGAATGATGTGAAGACTTTGGTTCAGCAGCTCTATACCACACTGTGTATTGAAGAACACCAACTGAACAAGGAGAAGGAATTGATTGGGAGGTTAGAAGACCTCAAGCAGCAATTGGCACCCATGGAAAAAGTGAGGGCACTAAACAAAGAACCTGTATTGTACATTAATGGCTTTAGACAACCCTCTTTGTAAAGGGTTTTTCCATATGCAAAAAAAAAAATTCATATGTAAATTTTTTTTTTGGATTAATTTTAAGTGGCCAAGGAATATCTGTTACTGTATGTATTGTAATAATTGATTTAAAAATCATATAAAGGAAAAATAGACAACCACAAAGGTCTTCTGATCCCTACCCAGCCAATGTTTGTTTACAAGTGATTTCCTTGTCAGTGTTCTGACCCAGCCTTAGCAGAAGCAAGAAACAGACTCCTTGTCACGAAAAAATACTTTTTATTTTCCTCTTGTGAATTAATTGCGTTCACCCACCAAAAAGTCCAGGCAATAGTCCTTCAAGGAGTTAACTGCAGTAACAGACTTTATCAGTTCCTTGTGATAATTTCAAGGCTGTGAGCTCCCAGACGAAAGGCTGCGAAGTAAGTTCTGGCAAGCAGTCTTTGTGGCATGAAACACGATGAGCCAAAATCTTCAGAACTACAAACTGTTATCTCCTACGACCACCACTCCCCTTTCCTTCTATTTATTCCCCAGCCAGGGAGGGGCCATTCAGCATCCGAGTGTGCTTTGCTTCCCGAGTCGACGCCTTGTCTTTAGTTGTTCTCCTCTCCTAACTGCTCTGGAACAGGCATTTGGAACAGGCCCCAGCTGTTCTTCCTTCCTGCTTATCTCAGCCTCCAAAGGCAGCTGTCTCTCTGGTGGCTGGGAAATGTTGGACGGCCCTGGCTCTATCTCTGCATCCAACGCAGAGCATCCATCAGAGCCTTCCCCAGACTCCAGAGCTGGTTCCTCCCCAGCCTCCTCGTCGTCTGAGTCTGGCGGGCTTCAACAGTCAGATATTCTTGAGCTAACTCTTCAGACTGCAACACGTTGAGGCTTATCTATTAATAAATGGGTCTAGATCTGAGCATTTCTGTTTAAAAAACTAGTAAATGGGGAGAGGAGGAACATGACTTGTTATAAAGCACTGTTTCCCAGTTAATTGAATCATGGTTAATTTGTCCACAACTAAGTATAAAATTCTCAAATACTGTGCACAGACACATGGGCTCCTCTTGTGTATTGGTTTTGTTCATCAGTCTTTATCACAGTGTTTTTCAACTTCGGCAGTCTTTAAGATGGTGGACTTCAACTCCCAAAATTGGCTGGGAAGTTCTGGAAGTTGAAATCCACCTATCTTACAGTTGCCAGTGTTGAAAAACCACTATAAAGAACTATTTTAATGTCATAGGATCTGAAATCCCTGTTTTGAAAATTGTGTTAAATCACAGTTCCTGCTCTTGGACAATGTTTGGTGCACCAGGGTGTTATAAGTGCACAATGGAAAGGAAATAAGAAATTGGGATTGGCTGTTCTTTCAAATAGATGAAAAAGCTTATGGCACGCAGAAATGCCAAATCCAAACCAAGATCAAGCAGTGGGTTAGCTTTCTGATTGTAATTAGTAGCCAGAATCTTTTGGCTGATTCCTTTTACTACAATAAGAGAAGAATTCTAGTCCCTACTGGGAGACTGATCTAAGAGGGATTATAATGAGGGAGAAATTGTGTTGGAGAAGAGACTTCTGTTCTGGAATATTTTTTTTTTGTCACAACAGTATACACAAGCATCAACATAAATCAGCAAAATATCATATAAGCATATATATGAGCAAAAGTATGTAACAATTGTATTAACTTGATATAATGAAAGGAATCATTAGGACAGGAACGGTAGGCACTTTTGTGCTCTTATGCATGCCCCTTATAGTCCTTTTAGGAATGGGGTGAGGTCAATGGTAGACAGTTTTTGGTTAAAGCTTTTGGGAGTTTGAGAAGAGACCACAGAGTCAGGCAGTGTGTTCCAAGCGTTAACAACTCTGTTACAAAAATCATATTTTCTGGGAATTCTGGGAGTTGAAGTCCACTCACCGTAACGTCACTAAGACTGAGAAACACTGGTCTAGTCAGATATCCATATTTTTAACAGGAGACAAAACGAAGGATTCAGTGATATTTTTGCCATAATAGAGTCCGAAAGTAAACACTCTGTGGACATGGTGAGGTACTCTCTCCTTGGGTTTATCTGTAAGCCTTCCCTTCTTTCTGTAAAATTTGCAAGGGAGGACATCTTACTTCATACTATTTTCTTTTAAAATGAGAAGGTGGGACCTGGGATATTGGAGCAAGGACTTTATTAGAGCATTGGAAACACATGGTAACTATTCAAAAAGAATGGAAAAATGAGTTATTCTGCATTTGGACAATCTGTCATTTAGTCTCCCATCAAAAATATTGACATTAAAACACAGAATAGAATAGAATAGAATAGAATAGAATAGAATAGAATAGAATAGAATAGAATAGAATAGAATAGAATAGAATAGAATTTTTTTATTGGCCAAGTGTGATTGGACACACAAGGAATTTGTCTTGGTGCATATGCTCTCGGTGTACATAAAAGAAAGGATACGTTCATCAAGAATCATAAAGTACAACACTTAATGATAGTCAAAGGGTACAACTAAGCAATCAGGAAACAATATCAATATAAATCATAAGGATACAAGCAACAAAGTTACAGTTATAAGTGGAAGGAGATGGGTGATGGGAACGATGAGAAGATTAATAGTAGTGCAGATTTAGTAAATAGTTTGACAGTGTTGAGGGAATCATTTCTTTAGCAGAATGATGGCATTTGGGGAAAAAACGTTCTTGTGTCTAGTTGTTCTGCTGTGCAGTGCTCTGTAGCATCGTTTTGAGGGTAGGAGTTGAAACAGTTTATGTGCAGAATGTGAGGGGTCTGTGAATATTTTCACAACCCTCTTTTTGACTCGTGCAGTATACAGGTCCTCTGGAAGACAGGTAGGTAGCCATTGTTTTTTCTGAAGTCTTCTCTTCTGCAATCTAGTCTTCTGATTAGACCAGTGTTCCCTGCTGGCTGGGAATTCTGGGAGTTGAGGTCCACCCATCTTAAAGTTGCTAAGGATGAGGGAACACTGGACTAGACAACGTGCTTGAGTTACATTTCAACTTGTATTAAAGGCCACTGCTCAATACCGTACTAGCCCTGCATAATTTTCTTTTACAGGTCAGGATGGAAATTTGCAGAAAAGCAGAGAAGAGGACAACCTGGCTACTGTGGGGTGGGCTGGCTTACATGGCAACCCAGTTTGGAATCTTGGCTCGGCTTACCTGGTGGGAATATTCTTGGGACATTATGGAGCCAGTCACCTACTTCATCACATATGGCAGCGCCATGGCAATGTATGCATACTTTGTAGTAACGCGTCAGGTAAGATGGGCTTTGCATTAAAATGGTTATTATTTTGGAAAAAGGAGGTTGCATAATTCAGTGCAAGATCACGTGAAGTGTTAATACCAGTTTATAATGCCTTGGTCAGACCACACTTGGAATATTGTATCCAGTTTTGGTTGCCATGATGTAAAACAATACGTGGAGACTCTAGAAAGAATGCAGAGAAGAGCAACAAAGATCATTAGGGGACTGGAAGCTAAAACATATGAAGAATGGTTGCAGGAACTGAGCATGTCTAGTTTAATGAAAAGAAGGACTAGGGGAGACATGATAGCAGTGTTCCAATATCTCAGGGGCTGCCACAAAGAAAAGGGAGTCAAGCTATTCTCCAAAGCACCTGAAGGCAGGACAAGAAGTAACAGGTGGAAACTAATCAGGAGAGAAGCAACTTAGAACTGAGGAGAAATTTCCTGACAGTTAGAACAATTAATCAGTGGAGCAACTTGCCTCCAGAAGTTATGAATGCTCCAACACTGGAAGTTTTTAAGAAGATGATGCATAACCATTTGTCTGAAGTGCTGTAGGGTTTCCTGCCTAAGCAGGGGGTTGGACTAGAAAACCTCCAAGGTCCCTTCCAACTTTGTTATTCTATTCTAATTACCGTATATACTCGAGTATAAGCCGAGTTTTTCAGCACATTTTTTGTGCTGAAAAACGTCCCCTCGGGTCTATACGGCTTATACTCGAGTTTTTTTTTTTTTTAAGCCCCTCGGCTTATACTCGAGTATATACGGCTTATACTCGAGGTTTTTTTTTTTCTTTTTTTCACATTTTACCGGACTGAAGCCCTGCCGGTGCAGTGAGAGGGCGGGGCGGGGGAGCCGCCAGCCTTCTCAGCTGAGGGAGGGAGGCTTTCCCCAACCGGTAGGTGCCTCATTTCCCACCCTCGGCTTATACTCGAGTCCCCAGTTTACCCCAGTTTTGGGGGTAAAATTGGGGACCTCGGCTTATACTCGGATCGGCTTATATTCGAGTATATACGGTAAGTCAAGCCTGGGCAACATGACATAGATGTGCACTGTGGAACTGATGTGATTCACTTTGCCAAGAAAAGCCTGAAGGACAATGACAATTGACTTCCAAAAGTCAGTTACACAGCTTCAGAGATCTGCCTTCTGGTTTTAGATCACCAAAGCTGCCTGCTCAGAAAATATCGGGCCAAAAGGGTAAGAGGAGCTGTTTTTCATCCCACTGACTTGAAGAAGTTTGAAGTGATACTTCAATTTGAACTGCATCTCCTCCTCAAGATCTTCTCCTTCAAACATTTGCTGGAAAAGTCTCCTCTTCCACTTAAGGGCCCACCCTCTCAGAAAGTTAGTCCTGCAGAAAAAAACCCAGAGAAGCTGCAAAACGGGGAAAAATGCAAATAATGTAGTTGTTTCACTCTTTGAAGTGGGCAGATGGGGGGGGGGGGAAACATTTTGTTTCATAAAATAGTTATCAAAGGGTGCATCCCTTGAACCTTTGTGAGGGAAAAAAACCACTCAAAGCATAGCGTAGTTCTAATACATATATGTGTGTGAATTGTTTTTTAAGGTTCTAATTTTGTACTTTAGCTAATTTTCTCTGGCAGTCAGTTGCCTGTATTCCCTTTGAGACTTCTGTATGGTTTTCATATTGTTGCACACAAGTTCAAAAACTCCTTTAATAGGTAAAGAATGCACTGAAGCTAAAGGGTGAATGCATGTGGAGTCCTTCTCAGCTTATGACCATATTTTTCGGAGTATAAGACGCGCCTTAGTTTTTGGGGAGGAAAATAAGAAAAAAGCTGATTGGTGGGTGGATCAGTCTCCCAGAATACCTCTGAGGCTCTTTTTGGAGGTTTTTTTTCTGAAGCTCTGTTTCTGATGCTTTTTTCAACCTCTGAAATCTCCATTTGAGAAGCTAGGCGGGACTTTTCTCAAATTCTGTTTGGAGGCTTTTTTTCTGAAGCTCTTTTTGGGGGCTTTTTTTCTGAAGCTTCGTTTCTGATGCTTTTTTCAACCTCTGAAATCTCCATTTGAGAAGCTAGGCAGGACTACATTCAGAGTATAAGACGCACACAAATTTTCACCCTCTTTTTTGGGGGAAAAAGGTGCGTCCTATACTCCGAAAAATACTGTAAATGCCACTTTCAGAATTTTGTCTAAATTTGTAGGCTTTTTTATGTTCTTTTAAAAATGCAGGGCAGGAACCATGTTCTCCAAGACATTACAGGGATATATTTAGATTTGCATGTTGTATCTCAACCACAGTAGAATGCACATTAATGAGCCTCGGTGGTACAGTGGATTAGAGTGCTGTACTGTAGGCTACTTCTGCTGACTGCTAGCTGCCTGCAATTTGACAGTTCGAGTCTCACTGACTCAAGGTTGACTCAGCCTTCCATCCTTCTGAGGTGGGTAAAATGAGGACCCAGATTGTTGGGGGCCATAGGCTGACTCTGTAAAACTGCTTAGAGGGGACTGTAAAGCACTATAAAGCGGTATATAAGTCTAAGTGCTATTGCTATTGCTGTTAATGATAGGGGTGCCTGCCTTCTGGTTCCCATCATACATTCCTTCTTACTCTGCTACTACTAGGAGTGTCCCACTGATCATTGGTTTCCTGCTTTAAGAGAATCAGAAAGTCAGAGTCCTATACTGATTTCATGGCACAATAGCAATAGCACTTAGACTTATATACTGCTTCACGGTGCTTACAACCCTATCTAAGCGGTTTACAGAGTCAGCATTTACCCAGATAACAATCTGGGTCCTCATTTTACTGACCTTGGAAGGATGGAAGGTTGAGTCAATCTTGAGCTGGTCAGGATCGAACTCCTGGCTGTGGGTAGAATTAGCCTGCAATACTGCATTCTAACCTCTGTGCCACCACTATCATAATGGTATACAGGTAGTCCTCGATTTACGACCGCAGTTGAATCCAAAATTTCCATTGCTAAACAAGACAGTTAAATGAGTTTTGCTCCCATTTCATGACCTCTCTTGCCACAATTATTACTGAATCAGTGCCATTGTTAAATTGGTTTTAAAGTGAATCTGGCTTCCCCCATTGACTCACCTTGTCAAAAGGCCACAAAAGGAGATCACGTCTAAAATTAGTCTTAGTTTCGCCGCTCAACTTCTTTTATTCTCTATTTTGTCATTCTTTAAATCTCAGGATGATTTCTAAAGAAAGTCTTTAACAAAGAGTCTCTCACCACACCGACACATTCCTTTCAAAACTTTCCGTTCCGGAGCTATCCCAACTTCAGCAGCTTCTATAGCCAAATCTTCCTCATTGGAAAAAAGGGCTTTTCCTGGATCAACCAGGGACTTTGCGGTATCCCTGGGATCAACAGGAGGCGCCCTTAACGATCACTGTCTCAACGGGACAGTGAGGTCCAAAATGGACCGTCCAGATGAGGGGATTATCGACAGCGATCCTGGAGCATCCAGGCCGCCCGTGGTGTCATCGCGACATCAGCTCCGCCCTTGCTCAAAAATGGTCATGAATTAGTTTTTTTAGTGCCGTTTTAACTTCGATCACTAAATAAATGGTTGTAAGTTGAGGACTATCTGTATACAATCCACCTTTCCTTAAGCATTCAGAGAAGGATACAGGCATGTTATTTTTTTATTTTTTATTTATTTTTCATATTTGTATACCGCCCTATCTCCCTAGGGACTCATTTCATGCCACCATGTAGTAGATTACGTATTATTTGCCATATTTTTCGGAGTATAAGACGTACTTTTCCCCCCCCTAAAAGAGGATGAAAATTTGGGTGCGTCTTATACACCGAATGTAGCCCTGCCCACCTGCTGGCCCCCACCCTTTGGCCTCTGCTTCCCAGCAATTTACCTCCTTGCTGCAAGCAGCAAACTGCAAACAGCCCGTTTCAGTTTCAGCACAGCCTGTTTAGCACAAGCAGTTGATTGTCGGTTGGATCGACCTCCCAACCCTCAGCTGCTCCAGGCTGCAGGGATTGCCATTGCCTATTGCCATGCAGGACTCCACTGCTTGCTGCAAGGAAGTAAATTGCTGGGAGGCAGATTGTGTGTGTGTGTGTGTGTGTGTGCATGTGCGCTAATCAGGCTGTGCTGAAAACAAAAATGAAACTAAAGCAGGCTGTTTGCTGCAATGAGGCAAATTGCTGGGAGACAGAGGCAGATTTGTTTTTCTTGTTTTCCTCACCAAAAAAGGTAGGTGCATCTTATAGTCCGGAGCGTCTTTTACTCTGAAAAATACGGTACACAACCTCTTCTGGGAGGAAGAAGGAGGCTCTATTTTTACACAATTCACATCTTGTGTAGTGTTTTCAGTTTTCATAGACCATCAGGAGGCAATATGTGATCAATTTGATCCTTACTGGGATTTTTCAGATGTGGGTAGCCAGGTATTATTTTAAGGCAGGGGTATCAAACTCAAGGCCTGGGGACTGGATCCGGCCCACATGGTGATTAGATCTGTTCCCTTGGGGCCACCCTATAAACAGCAAAGGACCAACCTGTGGTGTCTCTGCCAGAGAAAACAGAGCACGCGGTCTTCCCAGGCTCCATTTTTGGCTGCAACGGCCTTCTGCCGCCCTCTGTTGGTGAAAATGAAGCTTCCCCCTACCCCCAGCTCCGTTTTCACTGGCAGAAGGCGGCAGGAGGCCGTTGCAGCTGAAAACGGAACTCGGGAGCCAGTTTTCGCTTGCAGAGCGCTTGGGCCACCACAAACGCCCCCGACACGAGTGACATCAAGCTGACCACGCCCTCCCTGGCTACGCCCACCCCATCCCCGAGGTCAAACACAATCCTGATGCAGCCCTCGTTGAAATCGAGTTTGACACCCCTGTTCTAAGGGCTTCAAACCCTCTACTGCAGGGGTCTCCAACCTGAGCAACTTCAAGCCTGGTAGACCTCAACTCCCAGAAAGCTGGCTGGGGAATTCTGGGAGTTGAAGTCCTCCAGGCTTAAAGTTGCTAAGATTGGAGACCCCTGTGCTACTGAGAATTGAACTTACAGATTTTCACACTTTAGATGGTCACTTGCAGTGTAATAACTTTATAGTGCCATAAACTTTCTTCTCTTTGAGCTTATGGGGAGGTGGGCTCATATTGAGCTTATGGGGAGGTGGGCCGGGATAGCTCAGGCTGTTAAGAAGCCTGTTATTAGAACACAGTAGCCTGCAATTACTGCAGGTTCAAGCCCGGCCCAAGGTTGACTCAGCCTTCCATCCTTTATAAGGTAGGTAAAATGAGGACCCAGATTGTTGGGGGGGCAATAAGTTGACTTTGTAAAAAATATACAAATAGAATGAGACTATTGCCTTATACACTGTAAGCCGCCCTGAGTCTTCGGAGAAGGGCGGGATATAAATGTAAACATATATATTTTGGCACAATTCAGGATCGCTGAATATGAAGATGTGCAAAATGGCGTGTGTAGGTATGAATTAGCCTATGTGCATCTACAAGTCCCATAACCTGTTTGGCTATTATGACCAAAATCATTGGCCGTGGAGTATGGAGTAGCTATTGGTGGCAATAATAAAGATCAAATAACTATATAGCTCTAGTTCCTGTCCCTTGTCCACAATAACTTACTCTGCATTATTGTACCCATGCAGAGTTTCATATCCCGCCTGCTGTTCTCCAACTAGTTAATCATTTGTTTATTTATTATAGTAATTTGTAATATATCAGTCAAACTCTAGGTGGCTTAAATTGCTCAACCACTGTGGAGCAAAATTAAAATTAAATTGACCAAGCTGTCAAGAATTGCTTTCAGTTGCATATTTGAAATGACACAGTATCTGTTACATTGCTCAACTCCTGCAAATAATCATAAGTAAGATGATATATCAAAAAGACTATATTATCACCATTCAGTTGATAATCAGATCTGCCGAGCATTATGTGGCATATAAATTGTCCGTATTCCATGTTAAATTAATGCAGATACAAATTAGCCCAGAGTTGAGTTTCTTGTTCTTTCAAATTGGTTATTGATAAATAAGTCTAAGGTTTTAATTAATTTATTCTTTCATTCAATAGGAATATGTATATCCAGATGCTAGAGACAGGCAGTACTTACTATTTTTCCATAAAGGAGCCAAAAAGACACGTTTTGATCTAGAAAAATACAATCAACTCAAGGATGCTATCGCTCAGGTAATAAAAACTAATCCTTGGAAGAAATTGGGGGGGGGATAGGAAATTGTCCCATATTAGTTCTTGAAATTCAGTAATTCTTTGATCTGCTTTCCTCATGTTTTTCCCATTTGTATTCCAAAAGATAATGTTATTTACAGCTGATTTTATAAAGTTGATATAGTTTCCAGCCCAGAAGAAAGTTGATTAAACCTGCAGCACATTGGAATGATAAAGCACTCCAGCTAGTTCTTGACTTATGATCACAATTGGGATTGGAACTTCCATCATTAAATGATGCGATTATTAAGTAAGTTACGTCCAATTTGACAACTTTTACTGTGGTCATTAAGCAAATCATATGGGTGTTAAGCGAATCTGGTTTCCACACTGATTTTGCTTGTCGGATATCCCCCTGAAAGGGCTGCAGATGGAGATCACGTGACATCGTAATTATCATGTGATCTCCCAGGATGCTGCATTGGTTGTAAGTCACCTTTTCAGCATTGTCAGACAGAGAAGTTGCCGCACGTCCAAATTTTGATCACATGACCATGGGGATGTTGCAATGGTTGTAAGTGTGGAAAACAGTCATAAATCACCTTTTTTCAGTGCCATTCTAATGTTCAAATGTTTATTAAACTAATGGTTGTAAGTCAAAGACTATCTGGACGTAGGATGGGTTCCTATGTTTACCCCATGGGAAAGTCCTGGGTTGTTGTTTTTTTATGGTGACCTTTTGTGAATGTGGATATATTGACTTGGAATGAGATTACCTGTAATGCAGCTACCCCCAAGCTTTTCGGCTTCAGGAACAGGTTATGTGGAGAGCAGTTTTTCCTCGGATAAGGAGAGCGTAGTTTCATGTGCTGCCTACATCCCGCACATGTGTGAATGAGGCTTCTCTCATATGTGTGGCCTAGTTCCTAGCGGGCCGCGGACCGGTGCTGGTCCGCAGCCTAGGAGTTGGGGACCCCTACTGTAATGCATTATGCTAGAGCAGTGATGTCAAACTCAAGGGCCACGGGCCGGATCAGGGCCGCAGAGTGCTTAGATCTGGCCCGCAGGGCCACCCAAGAAACAGCAAAAAGACCGGCCCACAGTGCCTCTGCCAGTAAAAATGGAGCTCGGGAGGGCCATGCGCAACCTCCTGAGCTCCATTTTCGGTTGCAGCGGGTTGCAGGATGCCATCGCAGCCGAAAACGGAGCATGGAACCCCATTTTCGCTGGCAGAGCGCTCGGGCCTGCACAGGCGCCCTCAACATGAGTGATGTCAAGATGGCCACACCCACCCTGGCTACACCTAGCCCCCTGAGGTCAAACACAACTCCAATCCGTCCCTCAATGATAGCGAGTTTGACATGCTAGAGTATGATGGAGAGAAATATGGTACTTATGTCTTCATTTTATTGATTTTTAGGCAGAATTGGACCTTAAGAGACTTCGGGATCCCTTACAGGTACATCTACCTGTCCAACAAATCAGTGATAAAGACTGATCGTCAGAGGAACCTCTTTATCTTGACAGAAGTGGCAGATCTTTTCAAGCTCTTGCCTCTTTCATTAGAAAGCATTTCAGGTGGAAGCTGGAAGGTCTTCTTGGGGTGGAGGGTTTTTAAATCATTAAAACAGAGACCTTGACTGGGGAGGGGGTAATGTGTTCAGTCAAAAAATAATAATAATAATAATCAGGCACTATGGAATGCTAAGTCTTTTCAAAGGGCTTAAAGATTGTCTCATTCAAACGTTTTTTCTTTTGGATGAAAATATATAGATTATAAAGGTGGGCATTTCATGAAGAAATTGTATCGGGGACATATTTTTCCAGCTTTTGCAGTGTCTGCGTCTTGAAGAAGCACTAGCAGCCTGCTCAGCATTTTTTTTTAAATCTCTTTCAAACTATTGCACAATAATAGTGCACTAAACAAAAGAAGGAAACAATCAAGCCATTTTAAAGACACCATGATTGGTGATCCAGATTGAAGTAAACGTCTCCATTAACGTGCAACCCGAGATTGGACCCTAGTGTGTCTTTTCTGTTTGTTTGTTTTTGTTTTGGTTCTCTCTTGTTTTGTAAGAGCAATGCAAAAATTCTTTTTATTCCACACACATAAACACACACACAAAAACCCACCTAAAACATTTTCCTCCCTGTCTGTTTACTATCAAAACAAACTTTCTCCTTATACTGAAAGATTATCAATGTTATCAGTTTTATCTGGATCACAAACTGAATAATTCTCGCTGTGAACATTTGAACATGGAAGTATTCCCGCATATCTTCTTCAGCTTCACTGCCCTGATTCAACTTTTACACATAAATGGTGATGTTGCATGAGAAAAACTGTTCCTATACAGTCTTAAGGGAGAAATGTTTCTTCCCCCCTACTCATTCTCCCTCCAAATAGATAGTCCTCCGAATTAAAGCAAATCAAAGAGTTTGGGCCTACGGTAATGCATATATGTATGCGGTATTTGGCTTGAGATCATGACGCTTTTATGAAATCCCTTTACAAGAGGGACGATTAAATATTACGTTTGCCTAGCAGAATAACTATGTCTTGATAAGCAAAAGACTACAGTTGCACTTTGAACCACAATCCCCCCCTCTTCTTAAAGTAGCTTTAAAAGTACGGGCTGGTGCTGAAGGGTCAGGGTTCTGCAGGGTAGCAGATTTGGTCCCTCCATTCCTAAAGGGCGTGGGAGAAAAGCAGCGATCTCCACCACCTGCTAGAAGCCCGACGATCTTGTCTAAGGAGAACCTAACAACTTGTGCTAAACAGAATCCATGGCCGCCTTCGTTGTCCTGTTTGATAGATCCTGGGAGGAAGGCAGGATAAGAGATGGAAGAAGGTCTCTGAGCTCGTTCTCACTCCTTTTCACTGTGTCAAGGCAAGAGGCTCCCACTTTCGGAGGAACTGTGTTTTAAAGTGTAAAATAAATATAAACCAGACGCCAGGTGCCTTGCAAGACGGGATGGTCGCTCCTCCCTCGCCCTCAATGGCATGTTGAGCTGAATGGATGCATGTTCCGAGATGTTTTCCTCTTCCCACTTCCTCCCCGTCTTTCTCCTTTTAATTATGTGGCAAAAATTTTTTTAAATTTTAGGCGGGGGGGGGGGGGAACCAATAAAAATTGTTAAATTATCTGTTCATCCTCTTTGTCTGCAGCATTTAAAAAAAAAGGAAGAACGCAAACAGTCCTGTAGCAGAATTCTCTTGAGTGTGTTTGGGGTGAGGGAGGGGGCATGGAGAAAAGACCTTTAAAAAAAAACAATAAAATAAAATAATGAACATGTGTACAATCCTGTATCATTTATTAAATATGTATAAAAGAGAAATGTACTTCTGGAACAATAAATAATTATTCTGTTTTTGAACTGTTGTCTTGACATTCTGTCACGCCCAACTCAAGGGTGGGTCAAGGAACGTGTGAACTTGGGTGTAGCAAACCTCCATTAATTCTGTCCATAAACAACATTTCTTGGGCTCCTGATGTGTCTCCGTGCCTCTTCATGTATTACAAAAATGCAGCACAGAAGTATTTCAATATAAGAAATTAATCCCATAAATCATGGCATATCATTTTATTTACAGACTTCTAAAATATGTTTCATCTACATTATAGGTAGCTCCATAATGGATTTGCTTCATCTTTCTCTCTCCCTCCCCCTGCCTCCCAGTTATTTAAGTATCAATTATTGATAAGCCATTCATATATAGATGCGGTGGTGGGTTTCTACTGGTTTGCCCCGGTTCGGGAGAACCGGTAGTGGCAGCGGTGGGAGGTTCCGCTCACCCGCCCGGATGTCATCACGGACACTCTGCGCTTGTACAGAAGGTTCTGCGCATGCGCAGAAGCGCAGTGTGCGAGCACTTCCGATTCCGAACCAATAGCGAAGGTAAGTGGAACCTACTACTGTAGAGATGATATCTCTTTTACGTTTTCTAAATTAAGCACTTGTCATTAGGGATACCACGCCCTTGGTGCACAGTTTATTATTTAGCTATTCCATTGGAAATCAAGAGAAAATCAAAGCCTTGGACACGGTACCAGTGACACGGAGAAGAAGGCAGGCAAATTTATGGGATGGAGACATCAACAAATGATATTCCAATACTTTCTCAGTTACATACTTGAGGTAAATCGCTTCAAACTCGATTGCAGGAAATACGATGACAGCAGCAAGAGTGGTCAACGCCTGAAATGCTCTACCCGATTCCATTGTTACAGCCTCAAACCCTCACAGTTTCAATCTCAAACTGTTTATCGTGGACCTTACTCCCTTCTTAGATCCGTAAAGGGGGCGGGCATAAATGCACCAGCGTGCCTATCATCCCTGTCTTAACCGTCCCTATTTATTTGCATTTACTTCCTTTGTTTATGTTTATGTTCATATGTTAACACTTGTTATCTTGTACATGTTTGACAAATAAAATAAATAAATAAACATTGCAAATTGAACTGCTAGTCAAGGGGCTGAGTAGCAAAAGCATAGGATTTGGGAAAAACTAAACAAAATTGTATCTTCTTTCTATGTAAAGAATGATATACCAAAGAAGAAGAAGAAGGTTAACCTAGCATTATCCCTAATACCACACTTTCTGTATGGGCAATTTTTAAATACCTCTTTTTATTTGATACCACTTTCATGTACAACAATGTGTCATCATATAGCACCTGCAGGCACTGGGGCAAATGTGAGAGCACGAGATGATGCTCGCTGCTTTTTGTTTTAATGGTGTGTGCAGGTGCTGCTCATGTTGATTCCGTTATTTTGAGGCATGTAAATAGTGGATTCATACAATATACAAACAGAATCAAGATCACGTGAAGTGTTAAAACCACTTTGTAATGCCTTGGTAAGGCCACACTTGGAATATTGGATCCAGTTTTGGTCGCCATGATATAAAAAAGATGTTGAGACTCTAGCAAGAGTGCAGAGAAGAGCAACAAGGAAGATTAGGGGACTAAGGGCTGAAACATCTGAAGAACGGTTGCAGGAATTGGATATGTCTGATCGAATGAAAAGAAGGACTGAGGAAACATAATAGCAATGTTCCAATATCTAAGGGATTGCCACAAAGAAGAAATGGTCAACCTAATATCCAAAGCACCTGAAGGCATAACAAGAAGCAAAGGACAGAAACTTATCAAGGAGAGAAGCAATCTAAAACTAAGGAGAAATTTTCTGACAGAACAATTAATCAGTGGAACAAGTTGCCTCCAGAAATTGTGGGTGCTCCAACACTGGAAGTTTTAAAAAAGAGATTGGGAAACCATTTGCCTGAAATGGTGTAGGATCTTCTGCTCGAGCAAGGGGTTGGACTAGAAGACCTCCAAGATCCTTTCCAATTCTGTTTTTCTGTTAAATCAAGGCAGAGAGATCAAAGGCTTTCCTGGTCTAATACTGAATCTCTATTATCCAGATGCATAGGGAAAGCCCACAATCAGATAAAGATCTATTTCAGAGTTATACATAGTTTTCAAATTATCTTGACAGGAATTCTATTAATTTATCAGATTGGTACCAATGGGCTCCAAACATAGAATAGAATAGAATATTTTTATTTATAGACCGCCCTTCTCCCGAAAGACTTAGGGCGGTGTACAGCCAAGAATAAAATACAGAAAGAAAACAACAATACAAAACTAAAAACAACCCTTACAAAACCTATTTGATATGGCTACTTATAGATAAAATATTACCCTCTAAAATTTACAAAAAATTTAAAACCCATAAAATCAATTTGATAATTTAAAATTTAAGCGAGTCCAGCAAGACGAAATAAGTAGATTTTAAGTTCGCGGCGGAAGGTGGCCAGCTTCCATATCCCTTTCGTCTTCCAGCATATTTTCCAGCTTCTCAGTCTAACCAGCAATTCTTCCTAGCTTTTTAGGATCAAGGAAGCTTGCCTCAATGCTACCATTTAATTGGGCTCACTGTAATAACCCTTTTCAAAGCATGGGCACAGCAGCTAATCATGAGCAGTAAATTATATCGGATACTAAAAGTGACTTTTGGGTTTTTAAAAAGTTGCCATGGGTGCCGTCACAACTAATGATGCCGCTGTAACAATCTTGCGGTTGTAAGTTTGATGAATGCTATGCAAAAAAAGGACTCGCTTTTATATAGAATAGAATTCTTTATTGGCCAAGTGTGATTGGAACATAAGGAACTTGTCTTTGGTACATATGCTCTCAGTGTACATCAGGAGGATAAAATACATTCATCAAGAATAAAAAGATACAAAACTTAGTGATAATCAAGATTACTAATAAGCTATCAAATCGTACTAGGAAACAAATAAAAACAATATAAATTGAAAGATACAAGAAACATGGTTATAGTAATAAGTAGGAAGAGATAGATACTAGTAAGGAAGAGAAGAATAATAACAATACAGTCTTAGTAATTTATTTGACAACGTTGTGAGAATTAGTTGTTAAGCAGAGTGATTGCATTCGGGGGGAAATTGTCCTTGTGTCTAGTTGTTTTATATGCCCAAATTAGTATATTCCTCATTGCTGTTTTCACAACAACAGCAAAAATCCTCAAACAAAGAAAGCTTGTCTATGGAGATTCTCAATCATCCAGGTCATGGTTGTCCCAAAGGACTGGGACAACCATGACCTGGTTGCTTTTTCAGTCAGAACTGAAAAGGCTTCTTGGATGAGAAGCGAAACATCTTCAAGAAAAACAAAGAATGTCCAGTTGCCTCCTGAAAAACCACCTTTGGGACAAGGAGAGCGTATGAATTTGTTTTCCCCAGCTTTTAATCTTTCCACTTTTTTTTCCAGCTCTGTAAACATTCTGAGTCCTACAAACATTTTGAGGACTTTAATGAGAATCATACTAAAGGTATGGATGCACTATAGAATTAGATGGCGAACCTATGTTGGTAACCACCTTTAAAGCGCTCCATGGCATAGGGCCGGGTTATCTACGGGACCGCCTACTGCTACCGAATACCTCTCACCGACCTGTGCGCTCTCACAGAGAGGGACTCCTCAGGGTGCCGTCAGCTAGACAGTGTCGTCTGGCGACGCCCAGGGGAAGGGCCTTCTCTGTGGGGGCTCCCACCCTCTGGAACGAACTCCCCCCAGGACTCCGTCAACTTCCGGACCTCCGAACCTTCCGTCGCGAGCTTAAGACGCATTTATTCACCTGTGCAGGACTGGCTTAGATTTTAGATTTTAAATTTAGATTTTAAATTTATAGATTTTTAAATTTACAAGGGTTTAAATTTGGTTTTAAGATTTATATTTCTATTTTTTAATATTTGGCATTAGAATAAGTTTTTTAATAGTTATTTTAATTGTATATAAATGTTTTATGTGCCTGTGAACCGCCCTGAGTCCTTCGGGAGATAGGGCGGTATACAAATTTGAATAAATAATAAATAATAATAATAATAATAAGATAAATACAATGTGAATTGACAGATTTTGTTTTAGATTCCTTACCTAATTATCCCCTATGTAGTATTAGCATCTTTTACAGAAGGCGCATAGGGATGTGGTGGCTCAGTGGCTAAAAAGCTGAGCTTTTCGATCAGAAGGTCGGCAGTTCAGCGGTTCGAATCCCCAGTGCTGCATAACAGAGTGAGCTCCCGTTACTTGTCCCAGCTTCTGCCAACCTAGCAGTTCGAAAGCACATAAAAAATGCAAGTAGAAAAATAGGGACCACCTTTGGTGGGAAGGTAACAGTGCTCCATGTGCCTTTGGCGTTTAGTCATGCCGGCCACATGACCACGGAGAAGTCTTTGGACAGCGCTGGCTTTTTGGCTTAGAAATGGAGATGAGCACCGCCCCTAGAGCCGGAAACGACTAGCAAGCATGTGCGGGGTAACCTTTACCTTTACCTTACAGAAGGCACAATACTTTCTGGAACTCTTTTGACTTCTCACTACCATTTGAAACTCAGCACAGTACCTGGACGTTGCTTTTTAATAATTTACGAATTCGCAAGACAACCTCTCTTCTTGGCAGATGATTTCTAAGCTTGCTAATGAACTGTGAAATTTTTTTTGAAAGTGATGAAGAAGAAGAATGCAGTGCTGAATTTCTATCCGGGTGCCTGTTGACCTTCTGAAGAATTCTTAAGATTAGTGAGGTAGGACTTCCAGATGTTGCCTTGTTTTTCTTTATACCCTTCATCATTGTACTTTTAGTAATGACTTAAGCGAGTTGATCCAGAAAAACAACTTGCTTATAATTTTTCAATAGTATGGGGTACTCCTTTACATTCCTTCAGAACAGAGTATGATATTAGAATACTGATGCTCTTATAGATATAACTAGCTCAAGATTGAACTGTGGAGACATTTTGTTTGCAGACAGTTCATTAGCTGACATCAGTGTTAAAGAGTATGGGGTTTGCTCCTCATTTACAGTTACTTGCCCTGCCAATGTCGGTATGTTTTTCTTTGAGGCGGAAAGGAAAGGGGGGGAGTTTAGCACAGAAACCAATTAAAGTCCTCCAAGACATCTTAAGTAAACCAAAAGACCCAGGAACCCAAGAGGTAAAAACAGGAGTCATTTACAACATACAGTACAGTGTAAGGACTGTAACAGGTACTACTAGGGCAGTGATGGCTAACCTTTTTGCCGTTGCGTGCCAAAAGTGGGGGGAGCACGGGGGGTCATGCATGCACCTGCCCACACCCATAATTCAATGTGTCCCGTCCCCCCTGCACTCCCCCCGTTTTTGGCACGCAATGGCACAGTGGACCTGGTAGGCCCATTTTTCGCCCTCCCCAGGCTCTAGAGGCTTTCTTGGAGCCTGGGGAGGGTGAAAACGGCCTTCCACACCCATCTGGAGGCCCTCCGTAGGCCAGAAACAGCCTGTTTCCAGACTTCCAGTGGGCCCAGAAGGCCTGAAAATCAGTTGCCCGGCGCGCTCATGCACACCGGAGCTAAGCTAGGGCAACACTTGTGTGCCCACCGATATGGCTTTGTGTGCCACCTGTGGCACACGTGCCATAGGTTCGCCATCACGGTACTAGGGCAAACCAGCAGAAGGCTAACAAAGCACATCCATGAAAACCAAAAAGCAGTTAAAATATGATGAAAACTACTTCACAACACATCGACAGACTCAATCGCTTTAGTTTCAACTGGGAAACAGTTGACATCCTAGGCCAAACCAAATCCAAAAAACCCAGGGAATTCCTGGAAGCTTGGCATTCAGACAAATGAGCATTTATTTATTTATTTATTTATTTATTAATCAAATTTCTAGACCGCCCTTCTCCCGAAGGACTCAGGGCGGTGTACAGCCATATTAAAATACATAGATAGACAATGAATTTAAAATAAATTTTAAAATGAAATATTTAGCCAGCCAATTGAACTAAAAATAATAAAACCAATTAAAATCAGTATAAAATTTAAAATTTAAAATTTAAAAGCTAAAAAATCTAATCCAGTCCTGCGCACCTGAATAAGTGTGTTTTAAGTTCACGGCGGAAGGTTCTAAGGTCCGAGAGTTGGCGAAGGTCCGAGAGTTGGCATCAATAGACACACAGAGATAAACCACATTTACAGACCATTCAGAAGAGATAATTAAAAAGCTAATGTAACAAAAAGGCCAGCAGCCAATAGCCAACAACTGCATCAGACAAACAACCAGAAAACAATTCTTTAACTGAGGGACTGCAAAGGAGAAAACCACACTCCTACCAATACTTTGCCCATCAAGCTACTAGATATAAACAGGGAGTAAACCAGGGGTGAAATGCTCCCGGTTCGGACCGGATCGCCCGATCTGGTAGCAATAGCGGGTGGTTCAGATAACCAGTAGGAAAAATTCCTCCCCCCTCCCCGCCCGCTCATTCCCAGCTGAGCCACACGATCATCAGAGGTTTTTGTTTTACTTTTAAAAGCATTTTTTCTTCGGCCGAAAAAATGTTTTTAAAAGTAAAAAAAAAAAGCCTCTGATGATCACACGGCTCAGCTGGGATCATCTGAACCCTTTAAAAGCATTTTTTCTACAACTTCTTCAGCCGAAGAGGTTGTAAAAAAATGCTTTTAAAGGGTTCTGACAGTCAAGCAACTCAGCTGGAATAATCAGAACCCTTTAAAAGCATTTTTTTTGACAACCCCTTCAGCCGAAGAGGTTGTAGAAAAAATGCTTTTAAAAGGCTCCTCTGGCGATCCCAGCTGAGTTGCCTGATCATCCGAGGCTTTTAAAAGCATTTTTTACAACCTCTTCGGCTGAAGAGGTTGTAGAAAAAATGCTTTTAAAAGTAAAAAAAAAAAGGTGGCCATGCCCACCCAGTCACATTGCCACCACCACCACCAAGCCACGCCCACAAAACAGGTAATAACAAATTTTACATTTCACCCCTGGAGTAAACCCTACACCCAACTGCACTGATGATGTCACCTAGTTAAGTAATGACACATCTGCAGCAAACAATTAACTCAGAGAGCACCAAGAACTCCACAATGCTGCATTGTATTAAAATTCCTTATTGAAATTCCTGTGATTGTTTCTTCCTTGATTCGTCATTAATTGATAATTATATCCAACAGGTTGATATCAACTCATAGAAGAACTTCATCAGGCTGATCTGTCTTCAACTTGATCCTTCAAGTCTTTCAATGGTGCACCCATTGTTGCTATAACTAAGTCTGTCCACTCTGCTGTGTCATTCTACATTCTATCATTCTACTTTTCCCAATATTGGGGACTTCTCAAGGAGCTAGATCTTCACTTTTTTTTCCTTTTGATCACCCTGTAATCCCTTGCATTGCGGTGGGGTTAGGGTGACTGAATGGAACTGAGTGTTTACTAGCCGGATGCCCTTCCTGACATCTATGCAGAATTCACAGCAGACAATTTACTCATTGCGTCCAGAGAAAGAAATATCTGCTGCTACCTAGAATCGAACTCACAGCTCCTGTGAAGCGAAAGCTCCACCTCTAGGCCACCTCATCACTCTCAGCTAGATCTTCACATAATGTGTCCAAAATAAAATAATTACATTTTAGATAATTAAAAGGGTGCCTATGGAGATTCTCAGCCATCCAGGTCATGATTGTCCCAAAGGTGCTTTTTAAAGAGGCAACTGGACATTCTGGTTGGTGGAGTCTCTCTTCAGAGTCCAGTTGCCTCATGAAGAAGCACCTTTGGGACAATTAAAAGGGAGAATGGATGTACTTGAATCCATCCATCGATTACTCAAGAGAGCTAGTTCTTCACAAAATGTTTAGCATTATACTTCCATTTAATCTGATAATATGGTAATCGCTCTTTCCTTATTGGTTCCAATAGTCTCAAAATTCACAGTACATCCAAGCTGTTGTTTAGGATTAATTCTGAAGTCAGTTCTAAGATACAGTTACCCTGTGCATTTGTTCAAGTCACGTAAACTTGAGTGAAGCACCCGTTAGAACGCTTCTTCATTTAAATGTTTCTGATTTTACTATCTGACTCAAACGCCTGATAGTTACTTTTAACTGGCATTGTCACTTTTAGCTTGTATTGTCACTCATAGCAATTCCGTGAAGATGTCTACTATCTGGATTTTTAATTTGTTCTGCTCTCTAGGTTCCTATGGGATAAGGTATCGTACTTGATTATTGGATCTGTGTTTAGAGCTTGAAATCCAGAGTTCAATGGTCTACGGTGGTATGTCAACTATCCTACAATACTGGATTTGTCAACAGCCAAATACTTCAACAGCACAGGATATAAGGGACCCATATGCACAAAAATCCAACAGGTTTTCTTTTCTTTTTTTATCAAATTAACATGTCATCAACTACCACCAGATTCACGAGAACTTTCAAACAATCCTACAGAACAAACATCTACAGTTCAGGTAGTGCTTGACGTACAACAACAACTGAGCCCAAAATTTCTGTTGCTAAGTGAGACAGATGTGAAGTGAGCTTTGCCCCCATTTTACGACCTTTCTTGCCCCCAATGTTCAGTGAATCACTGCAGTTGTTAAGTTAGTAACACGATTGTTAAATGAATTGGCTTCCCCATTGACCCTTGTTTGTCAGACAGTCTCATAAGGCATGACACATGACCCCAGCATAAGGTAACCATTATAAATATGAGTCAGTTTCAAGTGTCTGGATTTTGATCATGTTGCTGCAACAGTGTGAAAAATTGTCATAGATTACTTTTTTCTGTGCTGTTGTAACTTTGAACTGTCAATAAATAAACTGTTGTAAGTCAAGAACTAAAGGTAAAGGTTCCCTTGCACATGCATTCTAGTCGTTCCCGAATCTAGGGGGCGGTGCTTGTTATGTATCTTTAAATATTTTGGGCGGGAAACAAGCACGTTGCTGATTGGTTGAAGCCGCCGGTTAAACAGTATATAAAGGGTTGTTTTTCCCCAGCCAGGTTGCTGGGTTCACCATATATTAAAGAGCTGTTGTCACTACCCTGGTCTCCAGCCTCGTTACTTCCCGAACTTAACACTGGCGACGAAGGTGGGATTTCGAGGTTAAGGAGCACCAGAACCGAGCTGAAGCACGAAAGAACCGAACCCAGCAAACACAGGGCAGAAACGCGGAGATGGCCAGTTACACTCCGCCCGCACCGTTTGACCCGGCTAGAGAGAAATGGGGAACGTATATGACCCGTTTCGAAAGCTTTCTAGAAGCTAACGAACTGCAAGGAGTTCCAGACAACCGCAAAAGGGCATACTTCTTGAGCCACTGCGGTCCCGAGGTCATCGACATCGCGGAAGCCCTGGCAGAGCCAACGCCAATGCAATCGGTATCGTGGCAAACTCTGCAAACCCTGCTAAAAAACCATTTCGCGCCAACGCCGTCCAAATACGTGCGGCGTTTTGAATTTGGAGAGCGCCGACAGCTAGAGGGCGAATCCATCTGCGACTACATGGCCGCCCTGCGGAAAGCCTCCAAAGACTGCGGGTACCGAGACCTGGACGAGGTGCTGCTGGAGCAACTCATCAGGGGGGTCAGAGACATGCGTTTGCGGAGGCGGCTGCTATCGAAAAGCAATTTGACGCTGGCGAACGCCCTGGACGAAGCCCGAGCGCATGAAATGTCCACCCAAGCGGCGGAGACACTGCAAAAGCCTCTCACACCAAAGGCGAGCACAAAGTCAACCCCGGTGCACCAAGAAGAGATCCAGACCGAATCCGACGGTGAGGATGAGGAAGGGGTCTGCCGAACCGAGAAACGCAGCAAAGAGGACCGGGACGAATGCGGAAGTTGCGGAGGTCAACACCAGCGCCAACGCTGCAAGTTTAAGGACGCAACATGTCGGCGGTGCGAGAAGAAAGGGCACCTAGCTCAAGTCTGTCGAGCTCCCCAACCTTCCCGCCGAAAATTCAAATCGGCCAATCAGAGCGCGGGATCGGCAAGGCGACCCGCGATTGGCTCAAACAAAAAAGGCGCGGATTCGAACCAAACGACTGTGGTCATAGGCCGCGCCTCAACCCGAGTGGAGAAGAAGATCTTCACCAAACCCAAAATAGAGGGAGTGCGGTGCCGAGACCTGGACGAGGTGCTGCTGGAGCAACTCATCAGGGGGGTCAGAGACATGCGTTTGCGGAGGCGGCTGCTATCGAAAAGCAATTTGGCGCTGGCGAACGCCCTGGACGAAGCCCGAGCGCATGAAATGTCCACCCAAGCGGCGGAGACACTGCAAAAGCCTCTCACACCAAAGGCGAGCACAAAGTCAACCCCGGGGCACCAAGAAGAGATCCAGGCCGAATCCGTCGGTGAGGATGAGGAAGGGGTCTGCCGAACCGAGAAACGCAGCAAAGAGGACCGGACGAATCACGGAAGTTGCGGAGGTCAACACCAGCGCCAACGCTGCAAGTTTAAGAACGCAACATGTCGGCGGTGCGAGAAGAAAGGGCACCTAGCTCAAGTCTGTCGAGCTCCCCAACCTTCCCGCCGAAAATTCAAATCGGCCAATCAGAGCGGGATCGGCAAGGCGACCCGCGATTGGCTCAAACAAAAAAGGCGCGGATTCGAACCAAACGACTGTGGTCATAGGCCGCGCCTCAACCCGAGTGGAGAAGAAGATCTTCACCAAACCCAAAATAGAGGGAGTGCGGTGCCGACTCGAAGTGGACACCGGGTCAGCGATCACCATCATGTCTTGGGACACTTTGGCGAAGTCACTGCCAGCAGTCGCGAAGCGCCACCTGCAAACACAACGGCTACGAGTCCACGATTACCAAGGGAATCGAATCCCTGTTCGAGGGACCACCTCTGTCCGAGTCGAGTACGGACCACACAAGAAGACCCTGCCCATCACGATCGTCGAAGGGACCCTGCCTAGTTTGTTGGGACTAGACTGGTTTCGTGCACTGGGCATGGGAGTGACTGGCATCTACAGAAGTGACTGTAACCTGAAAGACATGCTCATGAACGAGTTCGAAGATGTCTTCAAGGACTGCCTGGGCAAGTACAAGGGGACCCCTATCTCCTTCAACTTAGATCCCCAGGTAGCTCCCATTAGGTTAAAGGCAAGGAGAGTCCCTTTTGCCCTTAAACCAAAAATTGACAAGGAGCTAGATAAGCTCATAAATCAGGGAATTTTGGTGCCAGTCGACCACGCAAAGTGGGAGACGCCAATCGTCACCCCAGTAAAACCAGACGGGTCAATTAGAATCTGCGCTGACTACAAGGCGACGCTAAACAAAGCCTTACAGAAAAGCGCTTACCCAGTTCCCGTGGTGCAACACTTGCTGCACTCTTTGGGGCAAGGGCAAGTCTTTGCAAAGTTAGACTTGGCTCAAGCCTACCAACAACTGCCCGTAGACGCCAACACAGCCGAAGCCCAAACGATTGTAACTCACAGGGGGGCATTCAAGTGTACCCGATTACAATTTGGGGTGAGTGTGGCACCGGGGCTGTTCCAAAACTTAATGGAACGACTTCTGCAAGGGCTCCCAGGAGTAGTTCCCTACTTCGATGATGTATTGATATCAGCGGAAAATGTAGAGGAATTGGGGGAGCGTCTGAGAAAGGTTCTGGGCATTTTCCGGTCAGCCGGACTAAAGGTTAAAGTGAACAAATGCCAGATAGGGGTAGAATCCGTCGAATTCTTGGGCTACCGAATAGACAAGAAAGGAATTCACCCCACTGAGAGCAAGGTCAAAGCAATCAGAAAGGCTCCAGCGCCCACAAACAAAGCAGAGCTACAGGCATTCCTGGGGCTAGTGAATTTTTACGCGGTCTTTTTAAAAAACAAAGCGACCGTTGCTGAACCGCTGCATAAGCTTCTAGGGAAAAATACTGTTTGGTCTTGGGGAAAGTCGGAAAGTAGGGCTTTCGAAGCAGTAAAAAACCTGCTCTCGAGCGATAGCCTGCTCATCCAGTATCATAGCTCATTACCCTTAGTGCTGGTTTGCGATGCCACCCTTTACGGAGTGGGGGCTGTGCTCAGCCACAGACTTCCAAACGGCACAGAAGCCCCTATAGCCTTCTACTCCAGAACGATGTCCTCCCAGAGAGGAACTATAGCCAGTTAGATAAGAAGCTAGCAATTGTGTCAGGGTGAAAAATTTCATGAATATGTTTTTGGGCGAGATTTTGAAATTGTGACTGACCACAGACCGCTGTTAGGAATATTGGCTGGCGATCACCAACGCCTGTGGCACTTTCGCCACGCTTGACTCGATGGACTATTTTCAGCCGCTTATTCTTACAAGCTGCAGCATCGACCAGGAAAGAAGTGGGGCATGCGGACGCGTTAAGCAGATGCCCACTACCAGGGCGATCAAGACCCCACCCGGGACGCCCATCCTGCTTATTGACTCTTTGGACTCTGGCCCAGTCACATCTAAGGAAGTGGCTCGGGCATCATACCGGGACATTATGTTAAGGACTGTACTCGGTTGGGTACAAGAGGGTGGCCCTTCTGGGCGAACAGTTTAAGGAATTTGTAAAAACGTGATGAGCTCTCGGCTCAAGGGGTGCCTATTATGGGGTGATCGTGTGGTAATCCGGATAAATTAAGGGAAAGGTATTGGACCTCCACGAGGTCACCCAGGGATCGTAAGGATGAAGGGGCTAGCAAGAAGCTATGTGTGGTGGCCACTCATGGACTCAGAGATTGCTGAGAGGGTAGGGAAATGCCAGGCTTGCCAAGAGTCCAGACCTCTACCCCCAACGGCCCCAGTCAGGGAATGGGAAAAACCCCAAGGGCCCTGGTCAAGAATCCACATTGATTTTGCTGGCCCTTTCCACGGCCAAACCTTCCTAGTGGTTGTCGACGCATTCTCTAAATGGTTAGAGATCATACTCATGAAATCCACTACGGCCGAGGCAGTAATCGCAGCCCTCGCCACCTATTCGCAACCCACGGGTTGCCTGACACTCTGGTGTCCGACAACGCCCGCACCACGGCAGCCCAGTTTGAGGAATACTTGGCAGAGGAGGGCATCCGACATGCCCTCTCGCGCCTTTCCACCCTGCGTCGAATGGCCTTGCAGAGCGTTCCGTCCGGGCGCTAAGGAGGCATTGTCCAGGCTCAAGCCAGGTGACTGGCAAACAAAGATAGATTTCTTTCTGGCCGTTCAGCACAGAACCCCAAGCACTGCTACAGGCAGAAGCCCAGCCGAACTATTGATGGGACGGAAGCTCCGGTGCCCACTTGACCGTTTGAATCCCCATTACACACCAGAGGGTTACAAGGGGGAACTAGAAAAAACGAGAGAAATGGGCATAGGCGACCAAGTGTGGGCCCGCAACTATGGGGACGGCCCAAGTTGGCTCAGGGCAAATCATAAAAGCAACGGTCCAAAGTCATACTTGGTGAATTACAAGACAACCGAGAATGGAGGCGCCACATAGACCAGATAAGGAAAGGAATAGCTGAACAACCCGAGCTAAATGAGACAGATAATGACCACTCCTTATTTGAACCCACAGCTGACCATAACCCGGGGGAGGCGCAAGACTTAGCTGAGGTCCCGGAGGTCCAGCGACGCCATCAGGTTCCCGATGGAAACAGCAGGGAAAATTACAAAAGTAATCCAAGGCCGGATGGCCAAGAAAAAGAATCTGCAAGTAATCCAGGGCCCGATGGCCTAGAGAAAGAGCTGGGAGGAGCAAACAGCCCCTCCGACCAGCTCAAAACACCACCCAGGACTGAACCGCGCAGGTCTGAAAGAATTAGGAGACGCCCAGGTTATTTGCGTGTCTACGAAAAATAACATGTAAATAATATGTAAATAGTGGTAAAGTGTTTTCTGGGAGGGGAGGAGTGTTATGTATCTTTAAATATTTTGGGCGGGAAACAAGCACGTTGCTGATTGGTTGAAGCCGCCGGTTAAACAGTATATAAAGGGTTGTTTTTCCCCAGCCAGGTTGCTGGGTTCACCATATATTAAAGAGCTGTTGTCACTACCCTGGTCTCCAGCCTCGTTACTTCCCGAACTTAACAGTGCTCATCTCCATTTCTAAGTCAAAGAGCCAGCGCTGTCCGAAGACGTCTCCGTGGTCATGTAGCCAGCATGACTCAATGCCGAAGGCGCACGGAGCACTGTTACCTTTCCACCAAAGGCGATCCCTATTTTTCCACTTGCATTTTTTACGTGCTTTTGAACTGCTAGGTTAGCAGAAGCTGGGACAAGTAATGGGAGCTCACCCCATTACACGGCAGCACTAGGGATTCCAACCGCTGAACTGCCAACCTTCTCATCGACAAGCTCAGTGTCTTAGCCACTGAGCCACCGTGTCCCATTTAAGTCAAGGACTACCTGTAAATAAATGCTAAATATACATGAACAGAATTTTAATAACAATATCAAATATTATAAATAACAATATTACAATATATAAATAAAGGCAATCACCTGGGCAAAGGGAAAAAAATTCTTAAAGGCTGTTTGGCAAAGAAGCTTTCATTAATCTCTAGAAGTCTATTATTACGGACTACATTGTTAATGTAAGCACCTACATAAAGAACATATTTTTTTTTAGTTTCTCTTTTTTCCTCTCTTGTTTCTATTCTTTTTCAGGAAGCAAAGTTAAATCCTTGAAACTTAAAGGAGAGGAAGTGATAATGTAGAATATATATTCTATTAAAGCAAGAAAGATGTTGACCTTCAGTTGACTTCAATTTGCCTCTGGCAAAACTCTGGAGGTATTCTGTTTTCTCACCAAGACTTAAAAGTGCTTTTTTTTTTTTGCTACACTCTCCAATCCCAATGTGGTCAAAGTCTTTAAAACTGGTGTCACTTTCCAGTGAAATCTTCACAAGGATGACTTGAATGGAATTCAAAGAGAGCATTGAATGCAAAGGTTCCATTTCAACACATAGTGCATTGAAAATAATAAAAATAAGTATCAGTGGGTTGAACGCTTGCTTTTTCCTGGAACTTCACAAACCATTATGTGCAACTTAAACTGATTGTGTTTCCCATTATGTGGATTAAATGGTGATAAGATAATAACAAATTAAAGGAACCTTGTAGGTCATCTAGTCCAGGGGTCTCCAACCTTGGCAACTTTAAGCGTGGCGGACTTCAACTCTTAGAAACCCCCAACCAGCAAAGCAGGCTGGGGAATTCTGGGAGCTGAAGTCCGCCAGGCTTAAAGTTGCCAAGGTTGGAGACTCCTGATCTAGTCCAACACACCCCCCCCAAACAGGAGACCCTACACCATTTCTGACAGGTGGCAGTCCAATCTCTTCTTGAAAGCTTCCAGTGATGAAGCTCCCACAGCTTATGAAGGCAAGCTGTTTCACTGGTTGATTGTTCTCACTGTCAGAAAATTTCTCCTTATTTCTAGGTTGAATCTCTCCTTGATCAGTTTCCATCCATTATTCCTTGTCTAGCCTTCAAGTGCCTTGGAAAACAGCTTGACCCCCTCCTCTCTGTGACAGCACCTCAAATATTGAAAGACTGCTATCATTTCTCCTCTGGTCCCTCTCTTCACTAGCTTAGCCATGCCCAGTTCCTGTAGCTGTTCTTCATATGTTTTAGTCTCCAATCCCCTAATAATCCTGGTTGCTCTTCTCTGCAGTTTTTCTAGAGTCTCAACATCTTTTTTATAGTGTGGTGACCAAAACTGGATGCAGTATTCTAATCCAGGGATCCCCAACCTTTCGGACCTCAGGGACTACTAAATTCATAATTTTAAATCCCGTGGACCACTAATATGATCTGCCTAATGACTGGCTGGGTGGGCAGGGCTAGGTGGTCATGTGACTGGATGGGTGTGGCCAAAACTCCTCACCTCCCCGCCTGGGCTCTTTAGGGCCCCAACAGGAAGCAGTTGTTGGAGCTAAGCAGCCACCACAACAAAGAGTTGGCAAAACAGCTCAGTTCAAATTGGATCTGACCAAGAAGGAGGCTCAGTAGAAGCATCTCACTGAGGACTATGAGCATAGGCTTTCCAAGCAGAGGGAAGACCTGTGGGAGTGCAAGGCCAAGTACCAGCACCTGGAGGCTCAGCGGGATGAGATGGTCAGCCAGTCCCAGGCCATGATGCAGTCACACTGGAACGAGGCCCTCTGGCTCTTCGCCACCAGCAGCACTTTCCTCCAGCCTTCTCCCAAAGTCCCACACTAGGAGGCTGAAGCAGACCCCAAGTCAGAATTTCTGCCCCCCTCTGACCCATACAAAAAGACCTTAAAGGGGGAGACTGTGCGGCAACATAAACATTCATTGCACGTATCCATCCCAGGGGCCATAGTTTGAGGACCCCTAATTTACTGCAATATTAAAAATGCAAATATTTTTTCAGTGGACCACCAAAATTTTCTCGTGGACCGCCAGTGGTCTATGGACCACCCGTTGATGACCACTGTTCTAGTCATACTAAGAAGACAGATAGAAATGCATTCAGGTCCAGGGACTCAACTAGCTGAGATATCAACCCCAATTAACATAAAGCTGTGAGGAAAGATTTGGATTTAGTTCACACTGAAATAAATAGAATTTAGGTCTTAATTAACTTATCTTGTTGATATCAATTAGACCCAAATTTTTCTTATATAGCTTGGATGAAGTCTTGTAAAAATAAATAATCCTTATTATGTGCACAGAGATGGAAAGATTCGACATTATCTACCCCTGAAGGAATAATTGGTGAAGTGGATAGATTTTATTGACATGAATAAATTGACTTCTTTGAATAGAGGAAAGGCATTTTCTATATTTATTGGTGACTGGAAATCTCCTATGGGCTTTTGGGGTAAAAATGAATTTGTAATCTATGGATTGAAGATTATGGAAAGAAAAGTACTGTGATATAATTAGAGGGAGAGAGATAAAAATACATTTGTACAAATAACCGTTGTGAACAATAATGGAAATTACTTCTCTATATTTTATTTTTCTATTTTTCTTCACCTTTTCTTTTCTTGCACTTTTTGCTTTTTATTTGATTTCTTCATTTTCTTTTTTTCTTCTTCTTTATTTGATATTAGTTTGTGCTCATTTTTATCTTCTTGATTAAAAACCGTAATAAAAATTACATAGGAAAAAAGAAAACAATCCAATTTATTATAAGTGCAAGTATCCAAAGAATCAGGAGGCCTCTATAAGCTTGGGAGATTCCAAAGTCCCTTTTTAATGTGACAGAAGGAAAAGCTATTTCTATGCAAAATCAATCAAAATTATTATTATTTTCCCCTGTTGTGCCCATAATTGGAATGCAGTTCTGGAATGACACTCACAGACCCTTAGCCAAAGAAACTTTGTGTTCTTTGTGGCAATTCCTTTTGTCCAATATTTTCTGGCTCTTTTCTACATCCTGTTCAAGCTCATTGTTGTTAAAAGCAGTGAAGGAAGTTAGCACCCACCCTTCTCCTAGAAAAATGAAATGTTTTAGGAAATATTAAAAAGGCAGAATATTATATTTCCCTGGATGAGAAATGAAGAAACGTGTTTTTTAAGGCAGGAAGCGGACTCGCTCTTAATAGCCCCCACCCTCCTCAAGAGCCCCCAGCAGATGTCCGCATTAAGAGATAAAGAGATAGCTAGGTCTATTCATAAGCAAATGCCCTCATCCAAGATCCAACAAAGGTAGGATTAGCCCTCTCTACCCATCTAGCAACAGAACTCGCCACATGGCACCTGGGGAGATTGCATCACCCAGCAAGGCTCAACCAAGCCTTGGGGACTCAAAAACACAGCCTACAGAGTTGCCCCTGCATGGCCCCATGGGAGTCTGACAACCAGGGGTGAAATGCTACCGGTTCAGACTGGTAGTAAAAAAAAAATGCTACTGGTTCAGGCTACCAGTATTTCCTACGATCAGCTGGGCAACGATAAGCTATGATGAACAATTTATATTAGCTAGAATCGTCGGATTTCCTGCTTTCTAGCTAATCTAAATCACGTGGCACAGTGGATTCCCCTCCCCTCGCTGTTCTACTTACCTTTGCAGACTCAGAAGGCTTCAAAATGTTCCTTTTTTAGCGCTGCGCGGGTGTACCTCAGGCGTACATGCACGCGAGGAGCGCGCTTGGTAGCAGACTCACAGAACCAGTAGCACACTTCAGAAGATTTCACCCCAGCTGACAACCAATCAGAATGCAAGCTCAAATTCAAAAGCCCAGAGAGGGCATCAACCCCAGACACCCTCAGCAATTCTACCCTTTTTTTTCTTCTTCAGCCAATATCATCAAGGCATGTGGTCCTGTCCACCATTAAAACCATCTTTCCAACAAGCCACCATGTTTCCAGTGTCTTTCTCCCCACTTTGAACTGAACCCAGAACGATATTTCTTCCAACAGCAGCTTACTTGTTCTTCTATACAATCATTTTTCTAAAAGATTCTCTCTCCTCTTCCCCAGATTATTTCTTATTTAGCTTTAAATACTTTGACGAACTAAATAATTGAACAGGCAAACACCATTACCACTGCCTATTTTTACAAAATTCTTGCCCATGATGGGTTATATAGTATTTCATCCTGGCTACTCTCCTTTTCTGTTACGACCGTTTACCAAAGGGCAGTTGAGGATTCCTGCACTAATATTAGCAATAAGCAATTAAAAATATGATGCGAGTGTAATCCCAATGCAAAGTATAATGTTAGAGCGTAAATGTAAAAATATAAGAATGGGTTTTAGAGATTTAAGTGTAGAAGTGAGGGATTTAAAGAGAGGGATTTAGAGAGATGGATTTCATTTCCTACTTCCACATCTCATTTATTTCTCTATTTTTACAAAATGCTTATTTGTTTCATTTTTATATATATATATATATACACTGCTGCTGCTTCAGCATTTTGCCTTAGATTATTTTTCCATTGTCTATCTTGGTTTTCAGTTCCAGTAATGCTTCCGTTAAAGCCAAGTACATTCTTTTTTCTTGCTGTTTTTAACTTTTGTCATGGTGGAATGTGAGCTCATAGAGTTGAAGTCTCACTTGTTTTTTCTTTCTTTCTTTAATGTGATTTTCCCCACCCCCGCCCCCACCCCCTAGTTCTTTGACCCTTAGCAATCAATTTTGGAAGTATGTCTTATCTGCAGTGTTCACCCTTGAAGTAAACAGCACCAGGGCCTTGTCACGGAAAGCTAGTTCTGGATGGCTTCACAACAGCTACAAAACAGCATTGCTTCTCAGTCCCCATTCCTGAAAGTTATTAAAGGCAGTCTTTGGCTTACGACCACAATCGAGCCCAAGATTCTTTTCGTTAAGTGAGACATTTGTTAAGTGAATCACTGCAGTTGTTACATTAGTAACGCGGTTGTTAAGCAAATCTGACTTTGCCCATTGACTTTGTCAGAAGGTCGCCAAAGGCGTGAGACATGACACAGCAACGGTCATAAATATCAGTCAGATGCCAAGCATCTGAATTTTGATTACGTGAGGATGCCACAAAGGTCATAAGTATGAAAAACAATCATTTTACAGTGCTGTTGTAACTCTGAGTGGTCACTGAACAAACTGTCATAAGTCGAGGACTACCTGTATTTAATATGGCTATGTAGCATACACACACACACAAACACACACACACATGCACACCCATACATGTTTAAGGTATGCTGCCTGGGATGCAAAATAGAACAGGAAATTAGTATCAGAAATGATCAGAATTTGAAAATGTGGACGAAGGAACCTTTAGTTGATTTTAGTCTTCAGGACATCTGCACTGTTGTCTGCTGAGAATCTGTGTTTCTAAACAAACATGTCTATATCAATAGGAAGTTTGAAGCAATCCTCAGTTTGAAAATGATAATCTTCTGAACAGCGTCGCTCTTCTATTATGTTACGTACTGTTTCTATTTATCCAGAAACAATGCAATTTTTAGAAAATACCTCTCAGAAGCTTAGAAATCATGTAACATTCTTCTAGCACAGTGATTCCCAAAGTGTGAGCCGCGGCTTCCCAGGGAGCCGCGCTATCGTCATAAGGGCGCCGCGAAGAAGCAGCGTCTGCTCCATACGCGGTGTTGCGAGATCCCAGATGCACAAAGCCGGACACGGCCGCAGCGACCGGGACTCGTACACCGCAACTTGGGATAACTCTAAAAGCCAAGGGACCTTTGCGCAGCCGCACTCACACCCTCCGCGGGGCAGGCCACAGCAGGTAGGAAGACGGCAACCGCCGCCGACGGACTAAAGGAGAAGCGCGAGCGCCGGCTTCGCCCGCCCGTTTGAATCCAGCGCCTGCCCAGACGACGGACTAAAGGAAGCGCGGCGCCGGCTTCTCCGCCCGTTTGAATCCAGCGCCTGCCCAGATGACGGACTAAAGGAGAAGCGCGGCGCGGCTTCTCCGCCCGTTTGAATCCAGCGCCTGCCCAGGCGGCGGACTAAAGGAGAAGCGCGAGCGCCGGCTTCACCCGCCCGTTTGAATCACAGCGCCTGCCCAGATGACGGACTAAAGGAGAAGCGCGAGCGCCGGCTTCGCCCGCCCGTTTGAATCCAGCGCCTGCCCAGACGACGGACTAAAGGAGAAGCGCGAGCGCCGGCTTCTCCCGCCCGTTTGAATCCAGCGCCTGCCCAGATGACGGACTAAAGGAGAAGCGCGAGCGCCGGCTTCTCCCGCCCGTTTGAATCCAGCGCCTGCCCAGACGACGGACTAAAGGAGAAGCGCGAGCGCCGGCTTCACCCGCCCGTTTGAATCACAGCGCCTGCCCAGATGACGGACTAAAGGAGAAGCGCGAGCGCCGGCTTCGCCCGCCCGTTTGAATCCAGTGCCTGCCCTGACACGCTGTTCAACATGGCTGCGGCCATCACGCTCGATGGCATCGGGAAAGAGGGGTTGCGCAGAAAATAGTAAAACTATTTTGTTGGTTCCTCCCAGGTGAGTCAGGCTGGAGGCGAGAACAGTCACCTCTTTTACAAGGCGGAGATTTGAGGGAACAAGGGGATCGTGAGAGGTCAAACTCCGAGACCGAAGCAGGGACTTTCATTTCTGGGAAAGTTTTGCAGAGGTTGCTCTTATCAAAGGAGACGGCGCGTCCATCAGCAAATCCAGACGGGCAGACCTTCCTCTGTTATTGCCTGCGTTTACTGTCATGCAGACGGCGGCTTACTCATCAGTTTGTCTTGCAATTTAAAATCTCTTTTTGAAGATCATTTATCTCAGCTTATCAAATGGTTTGAAAAATACTTTGAAGCAGATAACATTGAAAAATTTACTTGGATTCAAGACCCATTTAGAGCCAAAGCTCCATCAGAATTTACCTCTACAGAAGAAGAATCTCTTATTGAGTTGTCTTGTGACACAACATTGAAGTTAAAATTTGTTAGCATGGAACTTTCTGATTTTTGGATATCAGTAAAAGAGGAATACCCACTGCTTAGTTGCAAAGCCCTAAGAATATTAATTCCTTTTGCAACGTCCTATTTGTGCGAAGCTGGGTTTTCGGCAGTCGCGGTAATAAAAAGTAAATATCGCTCAAAAATTAACCTCGAGCAAGAAATGAGAGTCGCTATTTCCAATTTTATTCCAAGATTTGAGAAGTTGTGCAGCGAACAACAAGCCCATCCATCCCATTAATAATTTTAAATCATTAAACGATGTTCAATAAATTGTGAATTTAAAGCTCGTATTTAATTTATTTTTCAATTAACCTAACCTTAACGATCTAAAAAGTAGATTTCCAAATCCTTAAAAAGACAAAAATTTTTAAAAAAATCGGATGTACCTATTAAGGGAGCCGCGGAAAAAATCCGAAGTGTTATGGGAGCCGCAAACCAAAAAAGATTGGGAACCTCTGTTCTAGCACACAATGGGAGACATTACTTCTCTGTTGCTGTCTTTAAAATAGACCACTAATCTTTTTGTTATAATCATTTCTCTCTGAAAACCAGAGAGCTGAACCTAGACCAGGGGTGGGGAAGGCCGTTTTAGCCCTCCCCAGGCTCCTAGAAAGGCTCTGAAGCCTGGAGAGGGCAAAAAACGGGCCTATTGGGCCCACCATGCCATTGAGTGCCAAAAGCGGAGGGAGCATGGGGGGGCGCATGCACATGTGTGTGGGGGGTGCATAGAATTATGGGTGTGGGCACGTGCATGACCGTCCCATGCTTCCCCCACTTTTGGCACGCGATGGCAAAAAGGTTCGCCATCGCTGTCTTAGACCCTTTGGTGACAGATTGGGAAAGTTAAAAAATACAATTAGGATAGATAGGTTTTGCTTATTTTCCAACACTTAACACCGGAGATTCATCTGGTTCCCTTCCCTAATACCATCAGATGTTTATTATAGTGGCCTGCTGGATGTATGAAATACAGTACATATTTCTGTATCTTAGTCTGTATTCTCTTTATCTTGCTTGCAATGTTCTATTTCGCTATTCAACACAATGTTGAGTTGTTTAATATTTTTTTTTTGCATGTGCTGTGAATGTTTCTTAGATAAGCAAGAAAGATGGGTTGAAGTTCCCAAATAACATTCTTTGTAGTAGAAGTATTACTTGGTCCAGCAGTCCCAAGGAAACCTTTCAGTTTGACTGACGATTGATGTTTACGGGATTTGCAATAGCATGCAAAATCACCGGCTACGGATAATGTCAATCCATCATAACAAAGGACCAAGGACAAAGCGGGGCAGGAAAAAACAACCTTCAAAGTCTGAGTTCTGTGTACTCCAGCCTAAAATTGCTAATTGCTCTTCCTTGAATTCCTTGCCCAAAAATTCTACACCGACACACGGGAAGTAGATTACCTTTATAAGGGTGGAAAATGCCTTTTGTTTATTCATTTTGCTTGGGTGGGTTATCAGCCAGATGTGTCAGAATATAGCCAGCTGGTGAAGAGATTGGCAGCTGTAGTTTCACACATTTGGAGAACACCAGACTCAGGGGTGGGCTTCAAAAATTTTACTAAGGGGTTCTCTGCCTGGTTGCTGAGTGGGCGTAGCCATTGTGGGTGTGGCCTAGTCAGCCTCCTGCACTATGGTGGGGGGGTCGTTTATGCCCTCCCCGGGCTCCAGAGGCTTTCCTTGAGCCTCTGGGAAGGTGAAAATAGTCTCCCTAGGCTTTGGAGGCCTTCTGGAGGCTGGAAACAGGCTCATTTCCAGTTTTCCCAAACCTCCGGTAGGCCCGTTTTTCACCCTACCTGAGCCTCCGTGTGCACCCTGCACTTACCTGCATCCAAAACAGGCCACATGGGGACTCCTAGGAGGGGCAGGGCATGGTGGGTGGAGCCAGCCAGGAATGGGATTTGGAGGTTCTCCAAACTGCACAGAATCTTAGCTAGAGGTTCTCCAGATCCCCTATGAACCCCCAGCAGCCCACCCCTGACCAGATTTGGGGAAGGCTTCATGGGGTTCCCTCTGTTCCAATCTGCTTTCCTGCTTTTTAGCAAAACCAGGAATGAAATCTCATTCTCCGTTTCTCTTCGAGGTCAGAGTTGCTTTTCTTATTCATAGAAGCAGAAAAAAATAGATAAGGGCTGCCATCTTCCCCCCATCTCCACAGGATGTCTGTGTGTCTCTTCCTTAGTTGTCCTTCTGGATAAGATAGCAGATGGGTCACTGCAGGGCATGTTGCAAGCAAACAATTGGAGGATGGCTTTGCAAACAAAATGAATGACTTCAGGGAGAGAAAAAAATACCCCCCCACCCCTTTTGTTTCTGAAAAGCATTGCTGCTGTGGGCAGGTCAAGGCTACGGTGGAAGCTATTATCATCTTGGCCTCTTCCTCTGATAAAACCCCCAGTTAGTCCACAAGACTTTCTCTCTGCATGTACACTTTGCTTCCAAACACCAGAGCCTGAAGGCATCTGGTGGGATTATGAGAAGCAGACTCCCCTTGTCTTCTTCAATGGGTCCTGCTGGGACTTCTCGCTTCAGAGGCCTTGGCCACCTGGGGATGCTCCTGCTGTTCCTGTTGTCCTTTTGCCTCCACGCGAATACACAGTCCTTGCAGGAGAATACAGTGGGTGAGTACTTGCAAACGTCCCATTAACTGGAAGTTCCGAAAGGCCATGTTCTTGTCCAGAGCTGGCGTTTCTTTTGAAGCCTTTACCGACCATTCATAGGTAGTGAACAAAATGCCCAGTTGCTTGCTTTCTTTGTGCAATTTGGAAGAAGATTTGCACTTCTTGTTTTGCTTTGCTTTGTTTTGCAGGGAATGTGAATTTCTGTAGCGTTTAGTCCTGTATATTTTTCTTGTGGAGACACGGTGGCTCAGGGGCTAAGAAGCTGAGCCTGTCGATTGAAAGGTCGACAGTTCAGCGGTTCGAATCCCTAGTGTTTCCGTGTAACGGGATGAGCTCCCGTTACTTGTCACAGCTTCTGCCAACCTAGCAGTTCGAAAGCACGTAAAAAATACAAGTAGAAAACCATATATACTTACAGAGAAACTTGTTATACAAAAGATCATGAACTGCGCAGAAATGGACAAACTAACGCTGAGTTTAAAAGATAAAGAGACATCGATATTTTATAATATATGGGCACAGTGGTATAAATGAATAGAAAGGAGATAGATAAGGATATTTAGTTACTAAGTATGAACAATAGATAAAACAAGAACACAAATACATGCAATTTAATGTTTGTAATCATTGCATGGATTATTGTTATAAGAAAAACACCACAAATAGCTGTTAAGTGATATAACCTTTTCCTTTTTTTCTATGTTTTTAATGCAAAAAAAGTTTAATAAAATATATTTTAAAAAAATACAAGTAGAAAAAATAGGGACCACCTTTGGTGGGAAGGTAACAGCGTTCTGTGCGTCTTTGGCATTGAGTCATGCCGGCCACATGACCACAGAGACATCTTCGGACATCACTGGCTCTTTGGAGATGAGCATCGCCCCCTAGAGTCGGGAACGACTAGCATGTATGTGTGAGGCGAACTTTTACCTTTACCTTTATTGTTCTTGTAATTGCTTAGTGTAGCTCCAGAGAAGTTAAGAGCAACCAAACCTTCATATATTGTGTGAAAGGATTGAGATGACACTCAATTCTCCTCACATCTATTGTTCCCTGCTTGCTTATACCATAGCTGGCTAAAGAATCCCAGCAGCAGAATTTCACATAATTTCAGAAAAAAAGTAATGAGAAGTAGGAAGGGCCCAATATACGAATGGAATTCTGCTCCATTTGATGTGCAATAGAGCAGGGGTCTCCAACTTGGCAACTTTAAGCCTGGCGGACTTCAACTCCCAGAATTCCCCAGCCAGCTTTCCGCCAGGTGTAAAGTTGCCAAGGTTGGAGACCCCTGCAATAGAGTCTCATCACTCACAAATATAGATACTTTCTCCTTTACTTTCTAATAAAACCAACATGGTTACATCTTCCTGTGGTAGGTAATGCCCAACAGTTTCAGTATGTGCTATTTTTATTCAGTTCTGTGAAAGTGAGATTTTATGCCATTTTAGTGCTAAAATAGACAAAGAATAAACAGGAATCTACAATTGTTCCAGAAATCAAGACAGCCCCCAACTTTCTCTCTCTCTCCCTCCTTCTCCCCTCTCCCTCTCACACACACAATGTAAGGGATGAATATTGAGCTAAGTTATTAAAATTAAATGAAATTATCTGAGTGAACCATAAAATGAAATTAATGTAGCTAGAGAATTATTGCAAATAGATGCTGCTAATTTAAAGCCTGTTATTAGAACATGATTCTGTGTGAGTTGCAAATTCCTTTCAAATCATGATTATGTAACAGTTGAGGAAGGTCTTTTATATTCTACCACATTTTTGAATACTCTGATGTATTTGTGTGATACCTTTTATTCAGAGGCTAATACTGTGTGCCTAGAAATTTATCAATGTTATTTTAACCCCAATTGTATCAGGTAGGTTATACGCAATAGTTCTAAATATGACTTTCCCATTGCCACCATAAGGTTCATGGCAGATATTTCATTATATTTGGGGCAGTCAAGCAAATATTGAGTGTTGCTATATTTCCGTATTTATTTGATGAGCAATTCTAAATTAGAATTCAATGAAGATCTCTCTAAAGGGTGTGACAAAACATGGGAGGATACACACTCTTACTGCTACTTTGAAATCAAGGGGTGATTTCAAAAGGAAATTGATTTATTGGTTATGTGACATCAAGTCAGCATTCGTAGTTAGATCTCAACTTGAAGGAGCCTGGTCCTTCAAGATTTCCAATGGTCTACTCCCTTCATCACTGTAAGTCCATCCAGATTGTAGCTCGTCATCTTCTTCATTTCTTCTATCTTTCCCAGAATTATAGACTACTGAAGGGACCTTGGTCTTCACATAATGTGTCCCAAACAACTACAATTAAAATAATTAAAAGGAAGATTAGTATTGATAAATTCCATCTTCAATCCATCTTCAAAGATCAGCCCATTCAGAGGTTTGTGGAAAAGGCCAGCATTATATGAAACATAATCCATAATACTATCATATTAACTGGGTGAAATTAGTTAATCTAAATTCTCTGCAACCGGTACACACAGGATAAATTTAATTTTTAAGAAATGTAATGGTAGAAAAAATCTACCAAACTATAGACCAGCCAATCACATTTTAGTCTGGTATGAAGTTACTCAATCTGGACTGCAAAATCTGGATGTCTACTTTTACAAATGGCTACTTGAATTCTTGTAACCCAAATCTGATAGCCTTAGCCATATAAACAATGTTGTAAAGGCAGTAAGGTAGTTATTTTCTAACACAGAGTCAGACTTTCAGCCTTTCAACCAAACCAACCTGTTTCTGATATGCTACAGGGATGCAAAATGCATCCAAAGAGGAGCCAAGTTGCCAGAGGAGTGGCCTGGGTTGGACACAGTGACATGCAGAAGGTGCTGTGAGTGAACAGTGGCCACCCTCAAGTAAATACTGACTAGACTGGCCACTAGGTGGCAGCAAAGAGATACGACTCTCCTCTTTGCTGTCATCTTGTGGTCAACTGGATACTTACAACCTATAGCTGATAACTTAGTACTGATACAACTTAGTTCCATGGATCCATCCCCCAGAGTGTGTCCTGAACTGCATTACTGCAGTTCCTCCTCAGAAACATTGTGTGCGCAAATCCTGGTCACTAACAAATCTGATCCTTTGAAATTGGCCATAAGATCATAAATTGATTCCTAAAATTAACACAAAAGTTTCATCTGAGATTTTGCCCTGAGTCCCAGAAACCTTGACTTACTCCTCCACTAGTATGATACCTTGATTTAGCTCATATGGTTGATTGCAACCTCAGAAAATTGGTTTAAATTAAGTAAATCATGATTAAGAGTCCTGTGAAAACAGCAATTGACAAACGTACACAGTCAGTCAGTTACAAGATTTATGTAACTGCTGAGTTCATATAACTACAACACAGAAAAGTAAAACAAGGCATTCATAGAGTTAAAATCATCACACACAACCAAAATGCCGCAGCACTCACGTATCATATGTATTGGGTTCATTTCTCATCCTGGCCTACATAACCATCTATTTTTTAAAAAGCCAAATAAATCAGAAATTACATACATAATGCAGAACATTCAGTGACAAGAGATACATGTTGAATGTCCAACATATATCAATGTTCAGTATATCAAGCAATTGTTCTTTTCATATTTTGTCACTTTCTCTCTAATTTTTCATTCCGTTCCAAGCTTTGGGTGCTTTCGATAGGTGAATTCCATTTTTACTTTATGGTTCTTTTCTTCTGTAGATTATTTATACATCTGCAAAAGTTGCGGTGGTTTTTCTTTTTACTCTACCAAGTGGCATGTATTGTCTGAATACCTGGGAAAAAAAGAATGTGATGAATTGCACCCACTCCATACTTATAAGCAAATAAACCAACAATAAATTACCAGCCATCATGCTATTTTCTCATTAGGTAACAAGGCATTTTTCTTTTCAAATTACATCAATATTTCACTGTTCCTAAAATACAGGTTGAATCACGTAAGAATCCAAGGCAGCAAAGTGGCCAATGGAATTTTAAAAGGTTTCTAATTCTTTAATTAGCTAGAGAATTAGAAACAAAGTGAAGAAAAGGGGAGAAAAAAAATAAAATAATATAAGAAATATTAGGAGTAAACAGGATTTGAAGAGATATGAAGGGAATATGTATGCAACTGGAGTGTGATTGAATGTACAAAAAGTATTTATGGAATTTGCATGACGTTATATTATAATCTACACAAAAGAAAAAGTCTTAGAAAATATGTACCAGACAAGTCGCACCGTGACTAATGTTTTTAAATTGTATATTTAATAAAATTTATTTAAAAAAAGAAGAAGAATTTTAAAAGGGAGGAAAATGTATTTTTGCTTCATTTTGATGTGCCAAATTAGAGCAACCGACTTAGAACAGGAAAAAGGAAAAAACAATCCATTTGCTTCAATCCAAAGAAGGTTAATAATACATCAGCTGGGGTTACCTGGTGCTTAATCAGGCGTGAAATATATGCACAAATTTAAAGGGCAAAGTTGGAAGCTGCAGCGAGAAGATGAAATGCATCCTGGATGAAAAGTGTAATGAATGTTTGTTTGTTTTTTAAAATCATATTCTCGTTTGCAGCCTTCACTTTAAATCTTGGGAGTTCTTTGAAATTCTCTTTGCTGGGAGGAGGTTGACAGAGGCGTCCTTTGCACATCCAAAATCTTGCATTCCAGGTGACAGGTTGTTGGCTAACCAAGATCTGAGAACTGTTCAAAGGCAGCAACTCCTAGGAGATCTGAATTGCAAGAAGGCAGACAGGAAGAGCTGGAAAGGAAAGCATGGCAAGGATCAGTGTTTGAAGATGGCTCATTATCCACCAAATGACACAGAACGCTGATCCTTTCATTAGGAATGTTGATCCTGGATTCTTTTATCTGCATGAACTGGGAATCTGTAGCTCTCAGGTATAATTTATATCATTTGCACCTCTATAACTGTCTGGTTCGGTTCTGCAACCCAACAAGAAAGACACAGACTTCAGAGGATAATTAGAACTGCAGAAAAAATAATTGCTTCCAACCTGCCTTCCATTGAGGACCTGTATACTGCACGAATCAAGAAGCGGGCCGTGAAAATATTTGCAGATCCCTCACATCCAGGACATAAACTGTTTCAACTCCAACCCTCAAAACGACGCTATAGAGCACTGCACACCAGAACAACTAGACACAAGAACAGTTTTTTCCCGAAGGCCATCACTCTGCTAAACAAATAATTCCCTCAACACTGTCAAACTATTTACTAAATCTGCACTACTATTAATCTTCTCATCGTTCCCATCACCAATCTCTTTCCACTTATGACTGCATGACTGTAACTTTGTTGCTGGCAATCCTTATGATTTATATTGATATATTGACCGTCATTTGTGTTGTAAATGTTGTACCTTGATGAAAGTATCTTTTCTTTTATGTACACTGAGAGCATATGCACCAGGACAAATTCCTTGTGTGTCCAATCACACTTGGCCAATTAAAAATTCTATTCTATTCTATTCTATTCTATTCTATTCTATTCTATTCTATTCTATTCTATTCTATTCTATTCTATTCTATTCTAAAGTCAGAATAACAAAAGAGCAGAGTTTGAAGGGACCTTGAAGTTCCTCTAGTCCAGTGATGGCTAACCTTTTCCGGACTGAGTGCCCAAAGCATGCATGTGTGAATGTATGCATGTGCACCTGAACCTCCAAAATGCAATGTGTGCGCAGCCCCATGCATATGCCCCACCCCACATGTTTGCACGTGGCCCCTGCAGACGCTCCACCCCCATGCATGCACATGTGGCTCCCGCGCACTTGGCCCCGTGCATGTACGTGCGGGCCCCTCACACATGCCCCACCCACCCCATTCATGTGTGCGCAGGCCCCCTTGCATGCCCCCCTTGCATGCACGGCAGAGACCCAAAGACCAGCTAGCTGGTGGGAGAGAGAGCGCTGCATGCCACCTCTGACATGCATGCCATAGGTTCACCATCAACAGCTGTAGTCACACCTCCTGCTCAGGCAGGAGACCCTAAACTATTCCAGATGAAGTGGGAGCTTCATCACTGGAAGCTTTCAAGAAGAGACTGGACTGCCATCTGTCAGAAATGGTGTAGGGTCTCCTGCTTGGGCAGGGGGTTGGACTAGATGACCTACAAGGTCCCTTCCAACTCTGTTAATCTTTATTGTAAAAAGTGGCTGTCCAGTCTCTTCTTAAAAGCCTCCAATGATGGAGCACCCACAACTTCTGAGGGCAAGCCGTTCAAAATCGCTATGATTTTTGTCTTGTGAACTTTTAAGCCAATTTAACCAGGTAATAATTTTCACATTCCCGTTTTATTTATTTTATTTATTTATTTTATTCAATTTTTATACCGCCCTTCTCCCGAAGGACTCAGGGCGGTGTATAGCCAAGTAAAAAATCACAGTATAAATATTAAAAGAAATTAGAACAAACATATTATAAGGTGGCCAAATTTAAAACGATTTAAAATATTAAAATATAAATAACCCCAATAAAATTTTAAGCCAGTCCCGCTTGAATAAATAGGTGCGTTTTCAGCTCACGGAGAAAGGTCCGAAGATCAGGCACTTGACGTAAACCAGGGGGAAGCTCGTTCCAGAGCGTGGGAGCTCCCACAGAGAAGGCCTTGCCCCTGGGGGCTGCCAGCCGACATTGTTTGGCGGATGGCACCCTGAGAAGGCCCTCTCTGTGAGAGCGTACGGGTCGGTGGGAGGCAAACGGTAACAGCAGGCGGTCCTGTAAGTACCCGGGTCCTAAGCCATGGAGCGCTTTAAAGGTGGTAACCAAAATCTTAAAGCGCACCCGGAAGACCACAGGAAGCCAGTGCAGACTGCGCAGGAGTGGTGTTACATGGGAGCAACGAGTTGCTCCCACTATTACCCGCGCAGCTGCATTCTGGACTAACTGCAGCCTCCGGGTGCACTTCAAGGGCAGCCCCATGTAGAGAGCATTGCAATAATCCAGGCGGGAAGTCACGAGGGCATGAGTGACCGTGCATAAGGCATCCCGGTCAAGGAAGGGGCGCAACTGGCGCACCAAGCGTACTTGGTGGAAGGCCCTCTTGGAGACGGCCGCCAAATGATCGTCAAACGGCAGCCGCCCATCCAAGAGGACACCCAAGTTGCGCACCCTCTCCGTTGGGGCTAATAACTCGCCCCCCACAGCCAGCTATGGCTGCAGCTGACTGAACCGGAGTGCCGGCATCCACAGCCACTCCGTCTTGGAGGGATTGAGCTTGAGTCTGTTTCTCCCCATCCAGACCCGTACGGCTTCCAGACACCGGGACAGCACTTCGACAGCTTCGTTGGGGTGGTCTGGGGTGGAAAAGTACAGCTGTGTATCTTCAGCGTACAGATGATAACTCACCCCAAAACCACTGATGACCTCACCCAGCGGCTTCATGTAGATGTTTGATTATGTCTTATTAAAAAAAAAAAGGAAAAAGAAAAGCATCGATAACATTAGCTTTCCTATTACCTATCTGCAAAACTTTTGGGATTCATTTGCTCCATTAAAATGAAGAGTCGTTGGCCGTGACTTGTTTTGCCCCTGTGACCACAGCTGTTTTGCAAGCTGCACTGGTTACCAGTTGGCATCTCAAGATGTTGATTATCACATTATGACATAGGGCCTGGTTATTTGAGGGATGGTCCATCTATGGCTGTTTTTAAGGTCCAGGGTTATCAGGCAGAATGGACAAGCTCTTGAGCCCTTCTGATCAGTGTCCTCTAATGGAGGGGTCTCCTGTCAGCTAGTCAACTTAGGTTCTGAAGCCCCAACAAATTCCTCATATACATACTGTATGTAAGAGAGCCAGTTTGGTTAGGCAGGGCAGTTAATAATTAAAATTTCAGACTAAAAACAGGGAAACTGTGAGTTCTACTCCTGCCTTGGGCACAAAACCATCTTTCAGGACCTTGAGCCAGTCATTCCCACTCAGCTTTCCTAGGAAGCAGACCAGGGGTGAAATCTAGCAGGTTCTGACAGATTCTGGAGAACCAGTAGCAGAAATTTTGAGTAGTTCAGAGAACCGGCAAATGCCACCTCTGGCTGGCCCCAGAGTAGGGTGGGAATGAAGATTTTGCAATATCCTTCCCCTGGAGTGGGGTGGGAATGGAGATTTTGCAATATCCTTCCCCTGGAGTTGTATAACACAACTTCCTTTTGGTGGCAAAAGAAAAATCCTCTGGTTTGCCTTATGCATCAATCAGATTGGTCCTTCCTTTGCTAGTTACAAGCAGCCCTTCCCGACAGAGCTGTCCCCAATTACCACCATAGGAAACTGAGGCGACAGCCTAATCTCGCAGCCAAGCAAGACAAAGCTTTGCTTTGCCTCTCTTTATCAGAAATAGGGAAGTCTTCTTTCTTCTCAGAGTCGCTCTCAACTATTGATTAAATATGTTTTCCCTAAACCGAAGCCATCTATCCGTGTTGGCTGTGGCAATTATAGTGCTTACAATTTCCCATTGGTCACACTGATGGGATTTTGAATTGTGTTGCAACAGGTGTGGGGAGGGGAGCCTGAATCCAATGATCTATTGCCAATATGGTTTACGTTTGCCATCTTCTCCTTTTAAAGGGCAGGCATTATTCAATTAGAAGGGTGAGTTATGCAGATGAAATTAGAACTCTGGGTTTTGAAAATCGGTATCTTCAAATCTCAGAGGTTTCGGAATAAAACTCACCAGAGCTTAGCTGAATAGAAGCACCGCTTCCAGTCGCACAGTTGTGCAGCATTTTGGAATCGGATAAGGCGCTGAGCTTGTCGATCAGAAAGGTCAGCAATTCGGCAGTTCGAAGCCCTAGTATAGGTCTCCTCCTGCATGAGCAGGGGGCTGGACTAGATGACCTCCAAGGTCCCTTCCAACTCTGTTCCTGTTACATGTTGAAACCTTGTTAGATTTGGGGTTTCAGGTATTACTTGAATATTATGTGTTGTAGAAGGAGGGAGAAGCCCTGTTTTTATTAAGTCTTCCATCTTTGATCTCAGTAGAACAGAGGTCTTCAAACTTGGCAGCTTTCAGACTTGTGGACCTCAACTCCCAGAATTCTCCAGCCAGAATTCTGGGTGTTGAAATGCACAAGTCTGAAAGCTGCCAAGTTTGGGGACCCCTGCAGTAGAAGATAGGCTGGGCTTTCCCTTATTACAGCAGCTGAAATCTGCAATTACTGTATTTTTTCAGAGTATAAGACACACCTGTTTTCCCCAAAAAAGAGGGTGAAAATCTGAGTGCGTCCTATACTCCGAATGTAGCCCCACCCAGCTTCTTAAAGAGAGTTTTAGAGGCTGAAAAAAGCATCAGAAAAGAAGCTTCAGAAAAGAAGCCCCCAAACAGAGCTTCGGAAAAGAAGCCCCCAAACAGAGCTTCAGAAAAGAAGCTCCCAAACAGAGCTTCAGAAAAAAAGCCTCCAAACAGAGCTTCAGAAAAGGAGTCCCCAAACAGAGCTTCAGAGGCTTTTTTTCTGAAGCTCTGTTTCGGAGGTTTTCAGAGTTAGGGAAAAAAGTTTTTTCTGAAACAGAGTTTCAGAAGTTTCAGAGGCAGAAAAAAAAGCAAAAAAAAGCAAGGCACAAAGCTCATAACCAAGGAACCTATTGCTAAAATTCACCTCTGGGAACAGTTGATTGGGGATATTCCGGGAGGCCGATCCACCCGCCAATCAACTTTTTTCTTATTTTCCTCCCCAAAAACTAAGGTGCGTCTTATATTCCGGTGCGCCTTATATTCTGAAAAATACAGTAGTTCCTCAAGTTAGTATTGGTCCTATTTTCTAGAAATGAACCAAGTTGGTTTATTAGAGCCTACGGCTGGTTAAGATACATGAGATATTCCTGAGAATGTTGAACTTATAATATAGTCAAGATTCCATGTCAAGATAATTTCTTATGGACCTCCTGCTGAGTTTCAATTAACCTACAAGAAAATATCATAGAATCATGAATTGTGGAGTTGGGAATTCCTCAAGGATCGATAAGTAAAAGAAAAATCAATCCTACGGGCCCCATAATTTAAAACTGCATCTTATGGATATTGAACGTAGTAATACATTAAGATTCCCCATAAGGCAACAAAATGATTATCAGATCAGAAAATAAGTTCCAAAATGAAAGATTGAGGGAACAGAATTTATTTAGCCTCAGGAAGACACTCTTGAATAATAGAAAAAGGTCATGAGTTAATTCTGTAACACGCAGAGTTCAAGCCAAATAATATTGTGGAAAAGCAGATCCAGCTGAAAATATTTAAATAGGAAGACTGACTTAACAACAGAACCAACTGCTTAGAGCAGGGGTCTCCAACCTTGGTCCCTTTAAAACTTGTGGACTTCAACTCCCAGAGTTCCTCAGCCAGCTTTGCTGGCTGGGGAATTCTGGGATTGAAAACCACAAGTCTTAAAAGAGCCAAGTTTGCAGACCCCTGGTCTAGACTATTACATGAAGGATTTGGTTATTTCTGCCCTGAATATCAAGCTTTGCTGGCTGAGGGACTCTGGGAGTTGAAGTCCACAAGTCTTAAAGGGACCAAGGTTGGAGACCCCTAGCTTAGAGCACAGGTGTCAAACTCGCCACCTCACGTTGTTACCATGTGATGTATCGTGATGTTTTTCCTTTCATGGAGCTGGGGTGGGCGTGGTCTGCACATGACGCATCCAGCCCTCGGGCTGGCAGTTTGACACCCCTGGCTTAGAGAAATGGCAGGCTTTCTCATAACTAAGGTAAGGTAAAGGTTCCCCTTCGCACATATGTGCTAGTCGTTGCCGACTCTAGGGGGCAGTGCTCATTTCCGTTTCAAAGCCGAAGAGCCAGCGCTGTCCGAAGATGTCTCCGTGGTCATGTGGCCGGCATGACTCAATTCTCATAACTGGTTATGATCAAATTCATGTACTGGGCAGAAAATTGGCTTCAATGGCCTTTCCCAAATATATGATTTTATGTTAGTTAATATTTTATAAAGAAAAAACAGCAAATTACTGTGAGATGGGCCCCACTTGACCATGAAGCTTGACTAGGGATGAATATTTAACCTTGTGTAATTGAGTAGAAAGTAAAAGGCTCCCAAGAATTCAATAATTGGCTGGTTCTATTCCTGAAATCAAACATGTATTTATCTTTTCCTAGTTATTGCTATAGGGTTCCAGTATGATTGACATGAATGATTGAGGGAAAAAGAAGAAGAGAATGAGGTGGCTGAATGGGGTCATTGAAGCAGTCGGCGTGAGCATAAATGGTCTCTGGGGGATGGTAGAGGACAGGAAGGCCTGGAGGAAAGTTGTCCATGGGGTCGCGATGGGTCAGACACGACTTCACAACTAACAACAATGATTAATATTCTGCTATGGATAATGACTAGGTTTTCTCTTCCTGTCTTCCAGCTCTTGATCCTTGTTCTGCCTACATTAGTCTGAATGAACCTTGGAGGAACACAGAATTCCAGGTCAATGATTCTACTGGCCAGCCAGAATGTGACAGTCACGTGGATGGGGAATGGTATCGCTTTACAGGGATGGCCGGGGATGCCATGCCTACCTTCTGCATTCCTGAGAACCACTGTGGCACCCATGCCCCAATCTGGCTAAATGGCAGCCATCCTCAAGAATCAGAGGGCATTGTCCAAAGGCAGGCCTGTGCAACTTTCAATGGAAACTGCTGCCTCTGGAATACAACGGTTGAAGTCAAGGCATGTCCTGGAGGTTATTACGTCTACCACTTAGCCAAGCCAAGTGTTTGCTACCATGTTTACTGTGGACGTAAGTCTTAATTACTCTTTCCCATAGAAGAGAATGTTTGGAGCTGAAGGGTCCCTGGTCCTCTCTGACGTTGGTTGTTTTGTTACAGATGTTTCATTACCAAACTAGGTGACATCATCAGTGCTAATAGAGAGTGGGGTTTGCTCGCATTTTATATAGTATCTAGTTGCTTGCCCTGTCAGTATTGGTGGGAGTGGTCTTGGGAGGTTCTTGAATAGGCTGCTTCAGGGGTGAAATCTACTTACCTTCCTTACCGGTTCAGAAGTGTGCGCGCGTGTCACATGCACGCACACACCCTCTGTGCATGCACAAAACCTTTCTGCACATGTGCAGAGGATACAAAACACATTACTTCCTGGTTAAAACCAGGAAGTTACGATAGCCAGGCAGGTGGGAGGAGCCTCGCACCACAATTGCTACCGGTTCTCCGAACCACCAGCCAAGATCACTACCGGATCACACGATCTGGTCCGAACCGGGAGCATTTCACCCCTAGGCTGCTTATTGTTAACTTGTTTATCTGATTTGGTAGTTCCTTGATTGGAGTGTTGTTTGCTTCTTGATTGTTGGTCTAAGTTAATCTTGGTGTTAATCTCTGTTCATCTGGGTGTTTATTGCTGGTAAGGAGGTGTTTTGGGTTTTTGTTTCCTTTTTAGCTTTTTTTATTTTCTCTTTTGAATGGTTTTGAAGACCACTGCCTACTAACCATGATGACGTTACATAGTTTGGCAATGAAACATCTGCACCAGCTCAGGGAACACTAAGGACTCTACACTTAATTGTCCTTTCTTATCGTATACTCTTCTTTGAGCGCAGTATAACAAGAGGAATTTCACATGGGGGCAAGTATGTGTCCCCATGTATAAATGATGCCCAGGGGTGGGTTCTACTTACCTTTACTACCGGTTCACAATGGGGCTGCGCGTGCGCGCTCACTTCTCTCTCGTGTTTGCGCTTCTGATGACATTGGAGCTGGTGGGCGGAGCCTCCCACCGGTTTTACTACTGGTTCTATAGAACCGGGGGCAACCCACCACTGATGACGCTTCATGATTTTGTTTCCCTCAAACAAATAGCAAACTTCCTTGAGTGAACATAACTAATCTAGTTTATCCCTTGACATGATACTTCTCACTGGTAATAGCAATAGCAATAGCACTTAGATTTGTATATCTCTTCTCAGTGCTTTACAGCCCTCTCTAAGCAGTTTACAGAGTCAGCCTATCGCCCCTAACAATCTGGGTTCTCATTTTACCCACCTCCGAAGGATGGAAGGCTGAGTCAACCTTGACCTCTTTGGCAATTTGTTCACTCATTATGACAAGTATATTTTTAGCTGTACAACATTCAAACCCCAGACATCCTGACGTTTGGAATGATACATTTCTGCAAAAGCAGCTCCCAACCGATTTCTTGGCAAGATCATCTCAAAAATGGAACTTATTCCTGCTCATGGCAAACATGCTGTTGGGAGTTACTCTGAGATGGGCAGTACCTACATTTGATAAATAAGTAAGTAAAAATAAACATGTTCCAAGAGAATCAAAGATGACAATTTTCCTAAAGCAATAACTCTAGAGCAGGGGTCAACAACCCGTGGCTCTGGAGCCACATCTGGCTCTTTCATCCCTCTGCTGCGGCTCCCTGTTGCTGGTCAGCTGCACAATTGATAGGGCTTTCGGTTAGGACAGGTAGAGGAAAAAGGATGCCTCGCTAGGAGGAGACTATGATGGGGGGACTGGACTTCCGATCAGCTTGAACGCGAACTTCCGGTTAGGACCGTTGTGGCTCTTTGAGTGTTTAAGGTTGCCGACTCCTGCTCTAGAACATAACTCACTGAAGAAAGGTCCGTAGCTTCAGAGATATTCCTTTGGTTGTGACTGGTCTGATTTTTTCAGCTCTAGATCCACCAAGACCAATATCAGTGCTATATCCTAGCAGAACCTCAGAATCTGAGACACAGTGCCTTGCCTGGCATTGCAAAGTGTAGCATCCTTGAACCCCATTCATGACAGGAGGGCAGACCCTGCATTCCAGATTGGGGAGAGCCACCAGAATTGGCTGTAAGGGTGATCAGTTAGCATCTAAGCTTCTATCAGAGAACTGCTTGGTTTTATTTTTGCTCTCATCACTCGCCACGCCGTTTCCCCACCAAGTTGAATTTTCTTTGGCATTTTGTTGCAGAACTGTTCGAATCGATCCTTCAGATCTCCAGCCTGGCAGAATAGTCAACCACATTGTAGAATTGCTATAAAAAAAAATATTAACCTACCATGATTATACAATTCAGGTTGGAGAATTATGAATAATCACGCTTTGACAATAGAATTTGAAGCTCAGAAAGTGGTTGGCTGTATTTCATGGTTAATACATAAATGCGCTTTTGCCTATCCCTTATCTGTTTTGGAAGTTTTAAATCTACATTGACAACGTATTTATCTCTGCCTCTACCTCTATCATCTCTATCTCTATCGTCTCTATACCTCTATCATCAGTGGTGGGATTCAGCTAGTTCGCACCTATTCGGGAGAACCGGTTGTTAACTTTCTAAGGAGTTCGGAGAACCGGTTTTTGGAAGAAATCTTATTTTGTTTTTTTATTTATTTATTTTTATTTATTTATTCGATTTTTATATCGCCCTTCTCCCGAAGGACTCATGTCTACTTTACAGGGCTAATCCTGTAAGGAAGGCAGGAAGGAAACATTCTGGTGGTGTTCCTAGCCTAATCTTTATTGCCCTGCTTACAGAAACTGCCTCTCTGGTTAACCCCTATTCCATTGTACCAGCTAAGGCGAAGCACCCATTGACATGAGTGACGTTCAGTTGGCTACGCCCACCCAGTCACATGACCACTGAGCCACGCCTACTCAGCCAGTCATTAGGGCAGAGAACCGGTTGTTAAATTATTTGAATCCCACCACCGTCTATCACCCTATCTCTATCATCTATCTATATCAAGGTGTGCATAAGCGCATCAGCATGCCTTCCATCCCTGACTTACTCTCCCCAATTATTCATTCCCATTTCCTGTATTAATATCCATGTTTATACTTATTCCTGTTATCTCGTACATGTTTGACAAATTAAATAAATAAAATAAATAAAATAAATAAATAAAATCTCTATCATCTCTGTCTCTACATCATCTCTATCATGTCTATCATCTCTATATCATCTCTATTCTATTGTCTCTGTCTCTATCATTTCTATCTCTATCATCTCGAGCTATATCTCTATCGTCTGTCTCTATCTCTATCACCTCTATCTCTTTCATCTCTATCTTTTTTTCAAGAGGCAGTGGATGGAAATTACCGTATATACTCGAGTATAAGCCGAGTTTTTCAGCACGTTTTTTGTGCTGAAAAACTTCCCCTCGGCTTATACTCGGGTCTATACGGCTTATACTCGAGTTTTTTTTTTTCTTTTTTTCACATTTTACCGGACGGAAGCCCTGCCGGTGCAGTGAGAGGGCGGGGCGGGGGGGCCGCCAGCCTTCTCAGCTGAGGGAGGGAGGGTTTCCCCAACCGGTAGGTGCCTCATTTCCCACCCTCGGCTTATACTCGAGTCCCCAGTTTACCCCAGTTTTTGGGGTAAAATTGGGGACCTCGGCTTATACTCGGATCGGCTTATATTCGAGTATATACGGTAATCAAGGAGCGAACCAACCTAGAACTAAGGAGACATTTCCTGACAGAACAATTAATCAATGGAATGACTTGCCTCCAGAAGTTGTGGATGCTCCAACACTGGAAGTTTTTAAGAAGATGTTGGATAACCATTTGCCTGAAATGGTGTAGAGTTTCTTGCCTGAGAAGGGGGTTGGACTAGAAGACCTCCAAGGTCCCTTCCGTCTCTGTTATTCTGTATCTATATATCTGTAGCCACAAAATAGCCCTCCTATTCTTTTTTTCCCACACTTTCTCGACATAAACAGCACACAAAAATACACTGATGTTGTTATCAAAAATTGTCTTCACTGGCCTCAGATTACAATTGCTTTTCACATATAGTTGATACCCGCCGCCAACTAAATTTAAAAAAAGAAAGAAAGCATAGGCTAATTTCCTTGAGAAATCTGTCTATGAATTTCCGATTTAGCTCTGCGTTCTTGGGCAATGGAGTTAATAGCTTTTCATTGCATTGCTCATTGACCTTTACAGCTTATAACAGAGAAATCATTTTAGTAATGTATCTCATCTGGAAAATCTGCTGGGCACATTCTAGTCAGCTGAAGAGTCTGAGCTCAAAGCTTTCTCTCTTGAGTGGGGAGGGAGCAGTTTGAAATACCTGATCTTTACCGCTGTGGCATCTTTCCTTTGAAAATCATTTGCACCATCTAGACCAGTCCTTTGTGATTTTTAGAGGGCAGTCATGCCCATTCTTTGGGGAAAAGTTTTGGACTGTCAAATTTAGACCGTCCAAACTTTGGACTGTCGGATTTTGGAAAAAAAACCCCTTCTTTGTGGCAGTCCCTCAAATATTGGGACACTGCTAGCAGGACTAGGGGTGACATGATAGCAGCGTTCCAATATCGAAGGAGTGGCTACAAAGAAGAGAGGGGTCAACCTATTATCCAAGGCACCTGAAGGCAGAATAAGAGCCAATGGATAGAAGCTAATCAAGGAGAGAAGCAACCTAGAACTAAGGAGAAATTTCTTGACAGTGAGAACAATTAACCGGTGGAACCGCTTGCCTTCAGAAGTTGTGGGCGCTCCATCACCAGAGGGGTCTAAGAAAAGATTGGGGCAGCCATTTGTCTGAAATTGTATAGGGCGGGTGTCTTCAACCTACGGCTCTGGAGCCTCATGCAGCTCTTTGGGCTCTCTGCTGTGGCTTCCTGTTGGATGATCCCACCACTGGCTGGCCCCACCCCTCACCCTCCCCTCCCAGTCACTGGCCTGAGAAGGTAAGGGTGACGGTGGGGGATGGAGAAGCAGCTGGGGCAGAGACAGAGAGATACAGAGAGAGGAGGAAAGAGAGAGAGACATAGAGAGAAACAGAGAGAGAGGGAGGGGGAAGGGAGGGAGGGAAGGAGGGAGGGAGAGAGAGAAAGAGAGATGTCAAAAAGGTTTTGTGGTTCCCATTGTTTTTTAACAACCGGTTCTTTGCTATAATGACCGACTGGGTAGGCGTGGCTAGGGGGGGTCATGTGACAAATGAGACCTCGAGTTGGCCACTCCTACAGAGGTTTTGTAGCTCCCGGTGTTTCCTTTTCTGTGGGAAACGGGTCCAGATGGCTCTTTGAGTGTTTTAAGGTTGCGGACCCCCAGTATAGGGTCTCCTGCTTGGGTAAGGGGTTGGATTAGAAGACCTCCAAGGTCCCTTCCATCTCTGCTATTCTGTTATTCTGAGTTTGTCAGTAAAGTGTTGGTTTTTTTTAGCAATATTGCATACTGTTTTCAAAATTGGCATTTTGTAAATTGTCTACACTTATACACTGGCAAAATAGCTATGGTGAGCATATAAGTAATCTTTGGCTTGCAACCATTCATTTAGCAACCATTTGAAGTTACAACTGCACTGGAACAAGTGACTTATGGTTGTTTTTCATACTTACAACCGTTACAGCATCCCTGTGATCAAAATCCAGACACTTGGTAATTGTATTTATGACAACCAAAGTGTCCCAGGGTCATGTGATCACTTTTTGCGACTTTCTGACGAGCTAAGTCAATGGGGAAGACAATTAGAAACACTTAACAACTGTGTTACCAACTTAACAACTGCAATGATTCACTTAACAACAGTGGCAAGAAAAGTTGTAAAAGGGGGCAAAACTCACTTAGCATTAACTAAGCAATGGAAATTTTGGGCTCAATTATGGTCGTAAGTCGAGGATTACCTCTATCTTTGTGTATGTATTTGTGGCTGACTTCATTTGTGGGTATCTTAATGGAGGGATTTTATCCTATATACAAAATATAACACCATAATGGGAGAGTATTAAGTTGATTTATTAAATAGTTCTAAGACAGTAACAAATGCCTTTGAAAATTTAAGCAAATACATACTGAATTAGCAGAAAGACCTACAATTTCAGAAAATCGTGGAAGAAAATATACTAACTTTATGACATCTCCAAATGAGTATCCAGCTGACCTTGAAAAATACTTTCCTTCCCTTTTTCTTGGAGGATAAACTATTGATTTTTCCCTGCTTGTTCAAAGAGTTATCGAACTGACTTATAAAACAGTTACAAATCAATAACATCAAAGTTTTGCAGGCATGTCCAGTCTTTTCACATTGCAGCATTTAGATCTTGACAGTTCTACGGTAACACTAGACAACATGGTGCTAATGTGCCCTAACACATCTCCCTTGGTCTTCTTTCTGCCACACCAGCTTTTTAAAAAAGTTTATTTTCATTAAAGAGAGAGAGAGAGGATAAGAGGAAGAGAGAGGAAGAGGGAGGGAGGGAGGGAGAGAGAGAGGGAGAGAGAGAGAGAGATGGGTATAGTGCATAAGTTATTGAAAAGGACTAGAGAGGCCTTGTTTCAGGTCCATGGAAACTCACAGAGTGAATTTGGATTGGTCACTTTTTTCAGCCTAATCTATTTTAGTAGAATAGAATGGTTGTGAAGAATAATGTAGTGCTATCATTGGTGGGATCCAGCCAGTTCAGGCGAACCAGTAGGTAAATTGCTACCTGGCCCCGCCCCTCATCTCCCCTTCCAGGAGTCCCCATGTGCCCCATTTTGGCTCCCAAGTAAGTGCAGGGAGGCCTACTAGGCCCAAAACAGGTGCTGGGGGGGGAGGCGCATCCTCCACATGGCCCGTTTTTGCTCCCAGGGGGTTGCAGGAAGCCAAGTGCTGCCTGTCACACCCCTGGCCATGCCCACCATGGCCACGCCCACTCAGCGGGTCATTAGGCAGAGAACCAGTTGTTAAATTATTTGAATCCCATCACTGAGGGCTATGTATATCTCACTGAACTCCTGCATTAAAGGAAAGCTATAAATCTAGCAAAGAACCTCTACTACAACTAAGTAAATGTGAAGTTTATTTCTTTACTTATTTGTAATAAGTAAACATGAAGTTTACTTCTTACAAATAAATGTGTAGTACTGCTTTACAAAGCCTTAGTAAGACCACGCTCGAAATACTGCATCCAGTGTTGGTCACCACAACACAAACATGATGTTAAGACTCTTGAAAGAGAGCAGAGAAGAGCAGCAAAAATGATTAGCGGTCTGGGGTCAAAAACATGCGGAACAATGGTTACAGGAATTGGATATGCCTACTCCAATGAAAAGAAGGACTTTGGTGGGGGACATGATAGTACTGTTCCAATATTTGAGGAGGTCCTACAAAGATGAAGGGGTCTACCTAGTGGTGAAATCCAAATTGTTTTACTACCGGTTCTGTGTGTGTGGCTTGGCGGGCGTGGCAGGAGAAGGATACTGCAAAATCTCCATTCCCACCCCACTCCAAGGGGAAGGATACTACAAAATCCCCATTCCCTTCCCACCCCTAGGGGAAGGATATTGCATTCCCACACACTGGGGCCAGCCAGAGGTGGTATTTGCCAGTTCTCTGAATTACTCAAAATTTCCACTACTGGTTCTCCAAACTGCTCAAAATTTCCATTACCGGTTCTCCAGAACCTGTCAGATCCTGCTGGATTTCACCCCTGGTTTGAGCCTTCATTCTGGGTCAACCTATTTTCCAAAGCACCAGAAGGCAAGACAGGAAATAATAGTTGGAAACTAACCAAGGAGAGAAGCAACCTAGAAATAAGGAGAAATTTCCTGACAATTAAAACAATTAATTAGAGGAACAACTTGCCTCCAGAAGTCGAGTGTGCTTCAACCCTGGAGGTTTTTAAGAAAAGACTGGACAACCATTTGCTGAAATGGTATAGGGTCTCCTGCTCAAGCAGGAAGGTGGACTAGAAAATCTCCAAGGTCCCTTCCAACTCTATTATTCTATGATTTAAATAGAAATTGGTGTGTTGCAAATCAAAACACAAGTTTCTATCTTCATATGTAAAGCAGTCCTTTTGGATAAATGAGATCATTTATGAGATCAGAACAGTTCCTTCTCTGCTGGCATTTAGAAAGACAATCTACTTTTTAAAGCCTTTGAGCCAGGGCTGAAATCCAGCAGGTTCTGGAAAACCAGTAGCAGAAATTTTGTGCAGTTCGGAGAACAAGCGAATACCACCTCTGGATGGCCCCAGAGTGGGGTGGGAATGGAGATTTTGCAATATCCTTCCCCCAGGAGTGGGGAGGGAATGGGGACTTTGCAGTATCCTTGCCCTGGCACGCCTACCAAGCCACGCCCACCAAGCCACACCCACAGAACCAGTAGTAAAAAAAATTGCATTTCACCACTGCTTTGAGCTACTACTTTCAAGATTTGTCTATTCTTAATTTTACTATTTGTTGCTATTTTCTACTTTGTGCTATGTATTTTTTTACTTTTGATAACATACATCATTCTGAATTTGAGGAATTGTCTCAGCTGGCAGATAAAACCTACTGAATTTTAAAGCTATTATTTGGAGTAGAACTCATCACAAGCTAGAATTGCATAGCAATGCAAAAACATTACTGTATTCTTACATTACATAAGACTTAATGCATATATGTAGTCCTCAAATGTATGACCAGAATTGGGACTAGAATTTCTATCGCTTGCCAAGATGGTTGTTAAGTGAGTCCAATATTTTTTTTGCCATGGCTATTAACCAAATTATTGCAGTTGCTAATTGTGAATTGTGTGGTCGTTTCCCCATTTGCTTGTTAGAAGCTGGCTTCAAATGATGATCATATGACCACAGAAGGCGGCCACTGTCATAAATAATATCCATTTTCATGTGCCGAAATTTTAATCACATGACCAGGGGGACACTCCTTCCTCTTTCTGTTTTCCCTACAACAACAACAATCCTTTGATGTGAGTTGGGCCGAGAGAGAGTGATTAGCTCTCGCCTTAAGCCTGACTAATTTAATTAAGTACACCCAATCAGTTAATCTGCTTTTCTAATAACTTTCCTTTATCGTTCTGCAGATTTCTATGACATCTGTGATGTGGTTGATTGTCAAGGTTCCTGTTTGGACACTGGAGATTGCATTTGTTCCTTGGGGACAGTTATGGGACCAGATGGACAGACTTGTCTTGGTAAGAAACCTCTGAACAAAGAAATATGACAACCAAAAGGAAAATACTAAGCCAGGAGAGAAATCTGAGGTGGGGAAAATTTTTTAAAAATTGCTTATGGATTGCTCCACTTTTCTTAAGTGCTAAGTAGAGGTGGGTTTCAGCAGGTTTGGACCAGTTCTGAAGAACCGGTAGTAAAAATTCTGACCCCACCCCCATCTATTCTCTGCCTCCCGAGTCCCAGCTGATTGGGAGAAAATGAGGATTTTGCAGTAACCTTCCCCTGGAGTGGGGAGGGAATGGAGATTTTACAGTATCCTTCCCCTGCCACGCCCACCAAGCCGTGCCACGCCCACCAAGCCACACCCACAGAACCGGTAGTAAAAATATTTGAAACCCACCACTAGTACTAAGGGGGAAAAAAAGAGGAACATAAGTAATCATTATCACTGTGAAAAGGAACTAACTTTCATTGTAAGTCTCATCTTCTCATCATTCCCACCCTTGCAAACTGATCTCTGAAAAAGCAATTAGAACAGGGACCTAATTACATACTTACTAATCCCGAATGAACTCATCTTCAGGAAATGACCTGGAGCTCTTCCAGCTGACGTGTACAGGCTTCAGTTTCACCTGATAAACAAGAGTATTGGAGAGTTGATTACATTTTATTTGCACGCTCTAACGGAATAACAGAAGTGGAAGGAACCTTAGAGGCCTTCAGGCCCAACCCCCTGCACAAGACCCTATACCATTCAAAACGTCTGTCCAATCTTTAAGAGCCTCCAATGGTGAAGCACCCAGAACTTCTGAAGGCAAGCTGTTCCACTGGTTGATTGTTCGCACTATCCAGAGATTTCTCCTCAGTTCTAGGCTGTTTCTCTCCTTAGCTAATTTGCTTCTTGTCCTGGTGCTTCAGTAGATAGATTGACCTCTTCTTCTTTGTGGCAGCCCTTCAAATATTGGAACATAGCTATCATGTCACCACTAGACCAGACAAACAGTTCTTCATATGTTTTAGCCTCTAGCCCCCTAATCATCTTTGTTGCTCTTTTGTGCACATAAGTCTGCAGACCAGGGGTGAAATCCAGCAGGTTCTGACAGGTTCTGGAGAACCTTTAGCGGAAATTTTAAATAGTTCAGAGAACCGGCAAATACCACCTCTGGCTGGCCCCAGGAGTGGGGTGGGAATGGAGATTTTGCAATATCCTTCCCCCAAGAATGGGGATTTTGCAGTATCCTTCCCCTGCCACGCCCACCAAGCTATGCCCACAGAACCGGTACTAAAAAAATTTGGATTTCACCACTGCTGCAGACTCTAGAAAAAGTGTAGAGAAGAACAGCAAAGATGATTATGGGACTGGAAGCTAAAACATGAAGAACAGTCAGAGGAACTCGGTATATCTAGTCTAGTGAAAAGAAGGACTAAGGGTGACAGGATAGCAGTCTTTCAACATTTGAGGGGCTATCACAAAGAAGGAGATCAAGCTATTTTCCAAAGACCTGAAGGCAGGACAAGAAGCAATGGGTGGAAACTAAACAAGGAGAAAACCAACCTAGAACTAAGGAGACGTTTCCTGACATTTAAAACAATTAACTAGTGGAAAGGCTTGCCTTCAGACATTGTGGGTGCTCTATTACTGGACTAGAAGATTTCCAAGGTCCCTTCCAACTCTGTTATTCTGTTATTCTCTTCAAAGCAATATCTCAACTTATTTAACAATGGTGGGATTCAATTTTTTTACTACCGGTTCTGTGGGCGTGGCTTGGTGGGCATGGCAGGGGAAGGATACTGTAAAATCTCCATTCCCACCCCGCTCCGGGGGAAGGTTACTGCAAAATCCCTATTTCTTCCCGATCAGCTGGGACTCGGGAGGCAAAGAATAGATTGGGGCAGGGCCAGTCACGTCACAATTTTTACTACCGGTTCTCCGAACTACTCAAAATTTCTGCTACTGGTTCTCCAGAACTGGTCAAAACCTGCTGAATACCACCTCTGGTATTTAACCAAAGCAAGACATGAATACAAAGAAAGTTAATAAAAATCAGCTGCAGCTAAGGGGGGGGAGTTCAATTCCATCCAAGCTTTGTTTTAATTAGATTTTTGATTTTGACAGCTGTGCCAATACTTTTAATTTGTGAAGTTGTAGAAAGGGACAGTCAGAGAGGGTCATCTCTAATGCAACACCACTCGGTAATCTAATCAATTGCCATGAGTCAGAAAGCAGCTGCATCACTATTCGGCTTTAAATTATGTTTCAGAATAATCAGACTCATGAAAGATATAACTGTTAAACGTGTGGAGAGCATTCAGATGAGATGCTTCATAAAGCATGAATTTTACCTTTAAAAGAAAATATTCTCCTTTTATCCTCCACCCACTCAAAAGCCCTTTAGAAAGTCGATTAGAAGTTTCCTTTGATTATCTGAATTGTTTCATTTCACCATCAAAGTCTGATCCTTTTTCATGTGTGTGAATCCCCCACAACACACACACACACACACACTTGCTGTGGCCCCAAAGCAATGCCCACCTCCTGCTCAGCACTGTGTGGCAGATTAGAAGGCATTCTTAATTACTGCGTTCACACAACACATCATCTAAGTGAGGAAAAATCTAGCAGATTAGACAAGAGCAAGGAAGTGATGCAGAGACTTGAGGATGTGTCCCATCAGGACAGGCTGAAAGAATCTGAGATGTTCAATCTGAAGAAAAGAATATTAACACAGAGTCGGAAGGGATCTTGTAGGTCATCTAGTCCAGGGGTCTCCAACCTTGGCAACTTTAAGACTTGTGGACTTCAACTCTCAGAATTCTGGGAGTTGAAGTCCACAAGTCTTAAAATTGCCAAGAATGGAGATCCTTGATCTAGTCCAACCCCCCCCCCCCGCCAGCCCAAGCAGGAGACCTTACACTACTACTGACAAATGGCAGTTCAGTCTCTTCTTGAAAGCTTCCAGTGATGAAGCTCCCACAACTTCTGAAGGCAACTTCTGTTCCATTGGCTGATCCCTCCTTATTTCTAGATTGAATCTCTCCTTGATCAGTTTCCATCCATTATTCCTTGTCAGATGCTTTGGAAAATAGGTTGACCCCCCTACCTCTCTGTGGCAGCCCCTCAAATATTGGAACACTGCTATTATGTCTCTCCTGGTCCTTCTCTTTAGTAGATTAGCCATGCCCGGTTCCTGCAACTGTTCTTCATATGTTTTAGCTTCCAGTCCCCTAATCATCTTTGTTGTTCTTCTCTGCAACTTCCCTGCAAATTTAGGCTATCAGCTATTAATGATCACAGAAAATAGGAACCAAAATAATGTGACATATAAGTTTCAGCTGTCTAGATTCTGTTCAAATAGAAGAAAAAGTTTCCTGATAGTAAAATCGGTACCACAGTGGAAAAGTCTGCCTACAGGTGCTGTGAGTTCTACAATACTGGAGGTTTTTAAGAAGAGGCTGGACAACCACCATTCATGGATGGTTTAATTGGCTTTCCCTGCACATTTTGGAGATTGGGATGAGATGGCCCTTATGGTTCCTTATAACTCTACAACTCTATGATTTTACAAGATGTATTTATGCAACGTACAGTACTAAGCTTGAATCATGTTCACTCTGAACACTTAACACGTTATGTGATGACCCAGGGCGTGATACAAAAGTAACACAGCCAGAGAACCGATATGAGTCCCTTTATTATCATCAACTGTGCCCCCAATGTCCCTTTCAACTCTCCGGCCTGGAGAGAACTCTTCCACCAACCTGTGGCTGGCAATATTTCAGTCCCAAACGTTGTAAGCAGAAAACTTCTAACAAAAAATCCAAAGGCAAGACGAAGTAATTAACCCGGCAGGACAAGCAAAATAAGGAATTCCTCTCGTAAAGTACCACGGCAGTAAATCTGCAATCTGTCAGAATTAGGTCCCACTAGTTTCATAAAGACTGAGACTTTACTAATTATACACAGGACCAGAGGTGGGCTTCAAAAATTTTAGCAAAGGATGCCTGGTTGCTGGATGGACGTGGCCATGGTGGGCATGGCTTAGTCGGCTTCCTGCACCATGGGTGTGTGTGTGTGTGTGTGTGTGCGTGTGTGCCCTCCCTGGGCTCCGGAGGCTTTCCTTGAGCCTCTGAGAGGGCGAAAACGGCCTCCCCAGGTTCCGGAGGCCCTCTGGAGGCCTGAAATGGGCCTGTTTCCGGCCTTCCCGAACTTCCGGTAGGCCTGTTTTTTGCCCTCCCTGAGCCTCTGCATGCGGCCTGCATTTACTTGCATCCAAAACGGGCCGTGTGGGGACTCCTGGGAGTGGAGTGGAGGGGTGGACAGGCCCAGCCAAGAGTGGGATTTGGGGATTCTCCGAACTGCACAGAATCTTAGCTAAAGGTTCTCCCGAACCCGTGCGAACCCCCAGCAGCCCACTCCTGCATAAGACTGAACTGTAGCTATCGGCAGGAAATAAAAGTCCTCCACTTAGATCCACAATTTAGATCCCAAATTCTGCTAATAAGCAAGAAAGTGGGTGCGTGAGTTTTGCCTCATTTTACAACCTTTTTGCCGCCGTTGTTAAGTGAACTGATGTAGCATGGTTGTTAAATGAATCTGGCTCCCCCACTGACTTTGCTCGTCAGAAGGTCGCAAAACATGATCACATGATCCCAGGGACACTGCAACCATCGTAACAACTGGCCAGTTGCCACGTGTCCAAATTTTGATCACGTGACTATGGAGGTGTTGTAACAGTTGTGAGTGTGAAAAACAGTCCTGGGTCATTTTTCTCAGGGCTGTTGTCACTTCGAACCATCACTGAACGAATGGTTGTAACTTAAGGACTATCTGTACTGAACTTGATATAATTGTACACGTTATCTTTATTCAGGGACAATGAATGGGACACAGAAAGCTGTTTTTCATGTGTGAATGTTTGAGTCTATTCCTTTCACATCCAAATGCTAGCTGTTCATCTTGGAGGGAAGCAGATAGCTGCTTTGTCGATGCTCCTTAATGAAAAATTGATTTCTCATATCAAACTACGCAAAGGGTGATGCAATGCCAACAGACCTTGGGAACACAGGGGAAGCAACAGGACAGTGACAGTCAGGAATACAAGCATTTCTTGAGTCCGGCTCAAGGGGATGCCTCAGAAGAGAATTAGCGCACATAAATTGCTCTCGGTATACTGTAGGTCAGCGTTGGCGAACCTTTTCGGCACCGAGTGATGATCTTCCGGTTTCCAGCACGTGCATGTGCGCTAGCCACCTGGTCTTCCGGTTTCTGATACACATGCATGCACGAAGTCCAGCTGGACAGTGCACATGCATGCGCTGGAAACCAGATCACCTTCCTGCTGCGCATGCTCTTCCGGTTTCCAGTGCTCCCACACACATGAAGACCAGCTGGCCGGCACGCCGGAAACCGGAACAGCAATGAGCGACCTCTCGCGTGCCCAGAGAGATGGCTCTGCGTGCCACTTCCGGCATGGGAGCCATAGGTTCGCCATCACGGCTGTAGGTTGAGCAAGAGAATTACTCTGGATGGCTTTCAAGCAAAATCTAGCAAGAACAATCTTAAAAATTCAAGTGGGTCTTTTTTTCCATATTAAGCCAGCCTTGGAGGGCTTAACACAAATGGAGACATCGGCTTTTGTACTCTTGTGGTGCAAAAATACCAAGGTTGCAGACACAAAACAGGCACATCTAACTTTTATGGATCAACCATCAAGGATGCTGACAAAACTCCACCCAACAAATACAGTTCTTTCAAACTGATGACCTAAAAACAGTATTACTGCATGTTGCCTCTAGCATTCATCTCCTACATGCCAGCTCTTAGCCGCTTTTAGCGTTGCTGCTAAGTTGGAAGTCTTTCTCTCATGTCTCCTGGTAGATGAAAATGAATGTGAAAGGAATAATGGAGGCTGCAGCGAATTCTGTATTAACCTAAAGAACTCCTATCGCTGTGAATGTGGAGTTGGGCGTGTCTTGGGGCCAGATGGAAAGACATGTGAAGGTAAGGATATGATTTAGAATTACTAGCTGAACTTTTGCATCTGACTAGTAGAGTGATTTAATTACGTGCTTTAAGATTCACGAGAGGATAAGGTCCAAACTGCCAGAAAATACCCTAGAAATCAATGGTTGTGTTTGAGGGAAGGGCAAGGGCAAGGGAGTGGGAGACGGAGGGGAGAGAAGGGAAGGCAGGGGAGGAAAGGGGAGAAAAGGGAAGAGAAGGAGAGGAGAGTGGGGATGAAATTAGAGGGGAGGGGAGGAGGAAGAGGGGAGAGGAGAAAGAGGAAGAGAAAAGAGGATAGGATATGGGATGGGACAGGGAGAAGAGAGGAGGGAGGGAAGGCAGGGGAAAGGAAGGGAGGAAAAGGGAGGAAAAGGGAAGAGAAGAGAAGAGGAAAGAAGGGATGAAAGTAGAGGGAGGAGGAAGAGAGGGGAGATGAGAGATAGAAAGAGAAAAGAGAAGGGAGGGGAAGGAAGGGGAGGAAAAGGAAGAGAAGGAGAGGAGAGTGGGGATGAAAATAGAAAGGAGGGGAGGAGGAAGAGGAAGAGGGGAGAGGAGAAAGAGGAAGAGGATAGGATATGGGATGGGACAGGGAGGGGAGAGGGAGGGAGGGGTAGGCAGGGGAAAGGAAGGGGAGGAAAAGGGAGGAAAGGGAAGAGAAGAGGAAAGAAGGGATGAAAGTAGAGGGAGGAGGGAGGAGGAAGAGAGGGAGGGAGAAGAGAAGAGAAGAGAAGAGAAGAGAAGAGAAGAGAAGAGAAGAGAAGAGAAGAGAAGAGAAGAGAAGAGAAGAGAAGAGAAGAGAAGAGAAGAGGGCAATATCATGGCAGCTTTCTCCTTTTCCAGGCTCCATCCAAGAACAGGTATTAGAGTGCCAGTGGGGGTTTTCTTTAGTGCTGAGTCGTGGGTGGAAAGAATTACATAGACAGATGTAGATCTTCATCTAACTGGATTTTCTATCGAAAGCCCAGTATTCACAAATAGGGTCGAGCATCAATCCAAAGAGCAGTTTTCAAATAAGGTGACCTGCTTCCACAAAGTGGAAGACACACACCCAGCTAAGGAGGATCCTCTTCGGGAGCTTATTAGGCTTTCTGCTTCTAGTTCCTTCCCACGGTTTATCTTTCAAAGGCTTAATAGGAACAGCCCTGAAATGGCACCTCTGTTCTCTGTGCTTTCAACAACTCTTATTAATTTCATTGCAGAGATTCCTGAAACCACCGCAGATCTTTGCCCAACACAATTAAGAGGACAATGGAACATATAGACAGTTTAAATCAGCGGCCACCAACTGGTGGTCTGTGGACCACTGGTTGTCCGCGAGAAAATTTTGGTGGTCCGCAGAAAAATTATTTGCATTTTTTATATTGCACTAAATTAGGGGTCCTCAAACTGCGGCCCCTGGGACAGATACGTGCAATGAGCGTTTGTGTTGCTGCAGAAAGTCTCCCCCTTCAGGGTCTTTTTGTGTGGGTCGGAGGAGAACAGAAATTCCGACTTGGGGTCTGCTTCGGCCTCCTGGTGCAGGGCTTTGGGCAAAGGCTGGAGGGAAGTACCACTGGTGGCGAAGAGCCGGAGAACCTTGTTCCAGTGGGACTGCATCATGACCTGGAACTGGCTGACCATCTCAGCCTGCTGAGCCTGCAGGTGCCGGTACCTGGTCTTGCACTCCCGCAGGTCTTCCCTCTGCTTGAAAAGCCTGTGCTCGTAGTCCTCAGTGAGGTGTTTCTACTGAGCCTCCTTCTCGGTCAGACCCAATTTGAACTGAACTGTTTTGCCAACTCTTTCTCATAGTGGCTACTTAGCTCCAACAACTGCTTTCTGTTGGGGCCCTAAGGAGCCTGGGTAGGGAGGTGAGGAGTGGCTGGGAGGGGAGGTGTGAGTAGATGCTGGCGAGGCGCCCCTTGATGTGAGTGACATCGAGTTGGCCACACCCACCCAGTCACATGACCACCTAGCCACGCCCACCCAGCCGGTCATTAGGCAGATCATATTAGTGGTCTGCGGGATTTAAAATTATGAATTTAGTGGTCCTTGAGGTCCAAAAGGTTGGTGACCCTTGGTTTAAATGACTGTGTAATACATGAATATAGTTCCCCCTCATGTTCATCTGATCCTATAGCTCCATTCAATATGAGCAGAGAAAGGACATGGTTGCAGAGGCACTGCTAGATGGGGAAAGGTTATTTATCTACTCATTATTTCTGCCTTAGAAATTGAAGGGTGTCACAACAACAATGGAGGCTGCAGCCATAGATGCAACATGTTGGAAACCAGTTATCAGTGTGAATGCCCACGAGGTCTTGTTTTGTCAGAAGACAACCACAGCTGCCAAGGTACATAGGGAAAAAGGGATGTGGTTGGTCTAGGCTAATTTGTTAATTTGCTTATTTAGTAGATGTATATCCTGCTTTTGCTTCAGGAGGCAAAGGCCACAGTTATTTTCTGGTGCAGGGGTCTCCAACCTTGGTCCCTTTAAGACAGCGGTTCTCAACCTGTGGGTCGCGACCCCATCGGGGGTCGAATGACGATTTGCCAGGGGTCGCCTAAGACTATCGGAAATATGGGAAGTATACTTGTGAGTCGAAGAATCGCGCTCCAATGGTTGACTCCGCAAGCCAGCTGCAGGCTCTTCAAATCGCTAGTCGAATTCAGCTTCAGGCACAATGAATTAAAAAAGAGAGAAATCTTTGCTCTGATGTCTCCCTCTCAAGCCAACTGCAATCACTCCCAATCGCTAGACTAATCTGGCTTCAGGCGCGATAAACTTAATAGGGGAGGAGTCTCCGCTTTAATGCCTCCGTCCTCAAGGCAATCGCAAGCAGTTCAGATCGCTAGCCAATACGGCTTCAGGCGCGATAAATTCAAAATGAAAATAATTTTACGGTTGGGGTCGCCACATCGTGGGGAATTGTATTAAAGGGGTCGCAGCACTATAAAGGTTGAGAACCACTGCTTTAAGACTTGTGGATGTCAACTCCCAGAGTTCCTCAGCCAGCAAAGCTGGCTGAGGAACTCTGGGAGTTGAAGTCCACAAGTCTTAAAGGGACCAAGGTTGGAGACCCCTGTTCTGGTGAGCTTCCAGGGTTGAGGTAGTTCCTGAACCTAAAGTTCTGTAGTAATTATTGTTACATTGCTATCTTATCCTTGTGCCCCATCCTATTATCATGGAAATGCATGTTGAAAAGACTGAATCAGAACATACATTTAATCTGCAGGTCCTCCCCATTATATTTTACCAGCCAGCCCAGAGAGTTTTTATTTGAGTTCCTACCAGTCTTAGCGAATAGCTAAAAGCCACAAGGAGCAATAACCTAAAAGAATTGGCAGGCAATGGTTTGATGCAGTGGTGGGATTCAAATAATTTCACAACCGGTTCACCTGAACAAGACCAAACCCACTGAATCCCACCACTGGCTTAATGCAGTGGTGGATTTCAATTTTTTTTTACTACCGGTTCTGTGGGTGTGGCTTGGTGGGCGTGGCATGGCTTGGTGGGAGTGGCATGGTGGGAGTGGCAGGGGAAGGATACTGTAAAATCTCCATTCCCACCCCACTCCAGGGATACTGTAAAATCTCCATTCCCTCTCCAATCCAGGGGAAGATTACTGCAAAATCCCCATTTCCTCCTGATCAGCTGGGATTTGGGAGGCAGAGAATAGATGGGAAAAGGGCCAGGCAGAATTTTTACTACTGGTTCTCCGAACTATTCAAAATTTCCACTACCGGTTCTCCAGAACTGGTCAGAACCTGCTGAAACCCACCTCTGGCTTGATGGCTTCCTAAGAATTGTAGAAATAGTTGTCTAACACACATTAAGAAGGCATTGAAGAAGACTTAAAGATGATTGATTTATGGACAGAAATAATGTCATATTCCATCACCACCATTTCCATAGGAGAGGTTAATGTTAAAGGACTGGATGCTGCTTTTTATGGCAGCTGTGAGTTGCATATCCACACATGTGCACTAGAGGTGGGTTTCAGCAGGTTCTGACCAGTTCTAGAGAATCAGTAGTGGAAATTTTGAGTAGTTCAGAGAACCGAATAAATACCACCTCTGACTGGCTCCGCTCCCATCTATTCTCTGCCTCCCGAGTCCCAGCTGATCGGGAGGAAATGGGGTTTTTGCAGTAACCTTCCCCTGGAGTGGGGTGGAAATGGATATTTTACAGTATCCTTCCCCTGCCACGCTCACCAAGGCACACCCACCAAGCAATGCCACACCCACCAAGGCACGCCCACAGAACCAGTAGTGAAAAAAGTTGAATCTCATCACTGATATGCACCCAGTTTGATCATTGCAAGAGGACCTGCTAAGAATTGCTCCACTTTCTGAAATATGTGGGCTGTGATAAGGTAGTAAGCCTTTTCAGAAGCAGCTTCCGTTTTAACGAACATCTCTCTCTCCCCCTCCCCCACAAGTACATGCAACCTCCATCCTTCTGGTTTTTCATGAGTTAGTGAACAAATTTATTCCAGGGATATCTTTGGTCCAGCAGTCAAGGGAGGCCACTATGGGCATCCCTCCATTAAAAAGGAAGGAGATTTAATTGCACATAGAGAGCTGCCCTCTTTATTTCTTTTTACCCTTGTATTCCCTTCCAAAGATGTCTCTCAAGGGAGTGACCTATTCTGATATGGCTTTTAATTCCAATAGTATATTGTTTTTCTACCCAGGAAAATTTTGTTGTTGTTTTTTAATTGTACACCACCAGGAGTCTACTTGGAGCATGACAGTAGACATCGAAAGGGAGAGGAAAAGGGAGGGAGGGAGAGAGGGAGAAGGAGAAAGAGAGAGATACAGAGACAGATGGAGGGAGGGAGAGGGAGAGGGACGGAGGGAGGGAGGGAGGGGAGAGAGAGAGAAAGAAAGAGAGAGAGATACAGCGAACAGATGGAGGGAGGGAGAGGCAGAGGGAGAGGGACGGAGGGAGGGAGGGAGGGGAGAGAGAGAGAGAGAGGCACATGCATGCAAAACCATGCCCTGCATTCAAGTTCCCTCTCCTTTCCTATTATAATATATTATTCTCCCTGTCTAAGAAGGGAGACATGGACAAGCATTAAGGATGTGCAATTTTCTTGGAGACTTCCTTTCAGAGAAAAAAAGAAAAAACTTTGGCTAATATATATATATTCTTTTGGGAGAAGTCTAGGGAAGTCCCTCCAATCTTTCAGCGTGGTGGTTCTTGCCTTCATGTCTGGCTAAAGTTGGGCTAATGGTCTCACCAATTCCATTAGTGTCAGTCTCGTGGCAGCTGGAGTTGGCATTGCCACTGCACTGCTGCCACTACAGATGTGTGGTGTACGGTGAGCTGAAAGGACAGTGAGAATGATTGGAACTGCGGCAAGCATGGCCTCACTGCATTGAGGAATCTTTCTTTTTTGAGGGGGTATGCACCTGCTGGATCTGTGTTCCATCTGGACCATAAGCTTCAGATTTCCAGCTGAAACATTGATAGGTTCATCTGGCTGGTTTTAGAGTTACTGAGCCCCAGAAGGTAGGTTGAATCACAGTACAGCTTACAGAGAGCCAGGAGTGGGTGTAAGTGAAGATTTCTATCAACATGCCACTTAGGTGGGAGGCAGTAGTCAGCAGGTCAGTTTCCTTGGGAATTAGAGAAGCTACGGTCCAATACTTCTGGTCCACTGCAAACCCACAGAAAGAATAACAGAATAAGAGAGTTGGAAGAGACCTTGGAAGTCTTCTAGTCCCTATATTATTTCAGACAAATGGCTGTACAATCTCTTCTTAAAAATCTCCAGTGATGGAGCACCAACAGCGAGCCATTCCACTGGTTAATTGTTCTCACTATTAGGAAATTTTTCCTTAGTTCTAGGTTGGTTCTCTCCTTGATTAGTTTCCATCTGGTGTTTCTTGTTCTGCCTTCAGGTGTTTTGGAGAATAGATTGACACCCCCTCCTCTTCTTTGTGGCAGCCCCTGAGATATTGGAATGTCATCCCTAGTCCTTCTTTTCATTAGAATAGGCACACCCGTTTCCGCAAACATTGTTCATATATTTTAGCTTCCAGTGTCCTAAAAATGGCTTGCCTGAAGCAGCCATGTTTCAATGCTTTTGTCATGAGTTAATTGTTGATTGAATTAATTCAAAATCTCACCCCATTTTTCTGGGGAGAAATTTCTCAGCCTCAAAGTTAATGACAAAATTACATTTCTATCAGGATGCAGATACAATGGCCGAATAACACTGTAAAAGGGGCAGTAAGCCATCTTGGTCCTTCGTTGTATATTTTAAATTGCTCATCCCAAATACCACTGCTTTTTGTAAGAATGGCCCTCCAACCATTTTATATTCAAACGCTAGCAAGAGCACTTATATATAGCACAGTGCTTTACAGCCCTCTCTAAGAGGTTTACATAATCAACATATTGCCCCCAACAATCTGGGTCCTCATTTTACCGACCTCGGAAGAATGGAAGGCTGGTGAGAATCAAACTGCTGGCAGTGGCAGAGTCAGCCTGCAATACTGTATTTTAACCACTGTGCCACCAGGGCAAATCAAAGCATCATTTCCCTAGGCCAGAATCTGGAAACATTTGATTTAGAAGTGACAGATATTTTTTAAAAAACTTCATCTTACAAGAAAGGCAATGTTTTAACTTCTGACTCACTTACTAGCTGTGCTCCTTCTTACAGTTCCAGTTATATGTAAATCTACGTCTATAGAAGTGAATATTCCCAAGGATCTCGTTGGGGGAATGGACCTCTCGCTTACCAATGGCTCCTGCAAAGGAGTATCCAATGGCACTCATGTCAACCTCATCTTCTCTCTGAAAACCTGTGGAACATCTATAGATGTACGTACTGATCGTATTTATTTGTTTTAGTCTTGCATTCATATCCTATATTTCCTCTTGAGATCTCAAGGTACAGTCCATGGGGATCTCTTCTTATTTTATGCACACAACATAACCTTTTGAGCTAGAGCAACTAAAAGAGAAACTGGGTCAAAGGTGTCTACAGGTAGCCCTCGAAATTACAACCACAATGGAGCCCAAAATTTTTCTTGCTAAGTGAGACAGTTGTTAAGTGAATTTTGCTGCATTTTAATGACCTTGCATGCCACAATTGTTAACTGAATCACTGCCCTTGTTACATTATGGTAGTAACATGGTTGTTAAGTGAATCTGGCTTCCTTATTAACTTTGCTAGTTAGAAGAGGCCGGTTTAGCTCACGCTGGTAAAAGCCTGTTATTAAGAACACAGTAGCCTGCAATTACTGCAGGTTCGAGCCCGGCCCAAGGTTGACTCAGCCTTCCATCCTTTATAAGGTAGGTAAAATGAGGACCCAGATTGTTGGGGGGGCAATAAGTTGACTTTGTAAAAATATACAAATAGAATGAGACTATTGCCTTATACACTGTAAGCCGCCCTGAGTCTTCGGAGAAGGGCGGGGTATAAATGTAAACAAAAAAAAAAAAAAAGATCTAAGCCAGGGATCTGCAAACTTGGCTCCTTTAAGACTTATGGACTTCAACTCTGGGAGTTGAAGTCCACAAGTCTTAAAGGAGCCAAGTTTGCAGACCCCTGGTCTAAGTAAAAGGGAATCACATGACTTTGGGATCCTCCCAAATATGAGTCAATTGCCCAGTGTCCGGATTTTTTTAAAAAAAAAGTTTTTTATTTATAATACAATTAAAAACATTGGACATGGTGTGATTTTTCTGGTTGGAACATTTCCATCAAGTTTTACCTTACAACAAATACAGTTCGTTTACGCTATGTTAATATATACAATCTATCACAATTCAAACACATAGATTCTCCTGTCTCTGAAAATTACAACAATACCAATACCATTCCTATCTGTCACAGAGTACTAACGTGAACATTATAAAACTTTCGATTTATCAATAATCCTTTGTCCCGACATGCTTCCCCTTCTCCAACTGATAATACATTTTATTCCAGACTTCATAATATTCCACATCACATTTATCTTTGAGTTCTAGAGTCAACCTGTCCATTTCAGCACAAGTCAGTATCTTATTTATGGACAGTACCTGTCCATTTCAGCACAAGTCATTCAGAAGAAAATACTTTTTCTTCTGTGGCGGTCTCTATTTTTCCAGTTTTGCGCAAAGGCCAATCTTACTGTCGTTAAATATCTAACATTAAATATATTGTTCTCTTGTTATATTTGTCCTTTATAATACCCAAAAGAAAAAAGTTCTGGCTTTAATTCTATATTTTGAGATAACATCTCCTCCAGCCATCGTTTTATCTGGTGCCAAAAATCTCTAGCTTTTGGGCACTCCCACCACATATCATAAAAAGTCCCTGGTATTGCCTTGCATTTCCAACACATTGGTGAGAGGTTTTTGCTCATTTTAGCTAATCTTGTGGGGTGGGAGGTGACAGCTATAGAACATCTTGTATAGATTTTCTTTATACATGGTGGCTAAAGTAAGTTTTCTGTTTCTCTCCCATATTTCCCGCCAATTATCTAAATCGATACTGTAACCAAAGTTTTTATTCCAAATTAACATGGTTAAATCCAGTGTCCGGATTTTGATCACGTGACCATAAGGGATGCTGCAAAGGTTGTAAGTGTGAAAAATGTCCATAAGTCGCTTTTTTATTGCTGTTATAACTTCAAATGGTCACTAAATGAACTATTGTAATTTGAGGATTTCCTGTATTGAGGACTACAGTAGTTTTATGTACTACTCCAAAAAAAAAAAGGGTGTTATTAGCTAGTTTTAGAACAGGGGTCTCCAACCTTGGTCCCTTTAAGACTTGTGGACTTCAACTCCCAGAGTTCCTCAGCCAGCTTTGCTGGCTGAGGGACTCTGGGAGTTGAAGTCCACAAGTCTTAAAGGGACCAAGGTTGGAGACCCCTGTTTTAGAAAACACACTTTTCCCAAAAGGTTTCCACAATTTTGGCCACTACTGTGTGTCCAAGTGATATGTCAGCTTGGCTCTCTGCACTTCAGCTCAGCCATTATCCTTTATTCCTTCATTATTAAATTTTCCACAGTGGCTTTAGCATACTTAAACAAATGGACCCATCTCTCATTGGAGGTGCAGACCTAAGTAACTGCTCTATATATAGATTGCCTAGCAACTGTGTGGAGCCAAAAAAATTTCCCAGCCTTTTGCTTTCAACCTGCTTCTCTGCCACTGTGCAAAGGCCGTCGTTGTTTTAAAAAAATCTGTAGATCAGTAGAACAGACTTAGAGGGTTGTTTATGCCAATCCCTTGCTGTTGTGACCGAGGCCCAAGAAATTATTACCAAACACAATACAGGCCTGCACAAAGTTATTTTATTAAAACAGCTGAGAATTAATCCAATCTCAGCTTAGTCCAAAACAAATTCTTCATAAACAGTCCTGCGGCCTTATCACCTATCTTTGTTGTCTCTGGCAACCTGCCAAAGGCTTTTCTTGGCAAAACCCCCACAAAGTTCAAAAGACGCTGACAAGAACCAATGGAATTCAACTTTTCCACAAAGAAATGGCTCGTTGCTGCTCTTTTAAGCCTTATGGGAGTGGCCAATCACCTTCTGGCCTTACTCTCGAGTCGTCCTTTTTGCTTCAGCTGCTCTTGCCTTCTGGCAGCTCTTCTCATGCATGCATTAGGAACAGGAGGAGCCTCTACCTCTCTGCTGTCTGCCTCTGAAGGCTCTGAAGTCTGTGTATCGCTTCCAGATGGCCTTGGCCCCATCTCTACCTCCGACGCAGAGCCCTTGTCCGTACCTTCCCCTGATTCCAGGACTGGTCCATCGTCCTCCCCAGCCTCCTCACTGTCCAACTCCGCTGCCAGGTCTGCAGGCTGTTACACTTTAAACACTTGCTAAAGAATCCTAGAAAAGGAAATTTCTCCAAGCTTTTGAAATGTTTGTTCCCTTGTTACGTTCAGGAGCAAATTGAATAGGAGAAAATACAAAAATAATGACTACCGCTGTTATAATTTGTCTTAAAATATCCAGGCAAGAGTAGAACCTGAAATAGCATTTCCTATTCCACACCATTCACTTTTTCTCAAATTCAGGTAGTCCTCGACTAACAACACAATTCAACGCAAAATTTATTTTGCTAAGTGAGACATTTGTTAATAGAATAGAATAGAATAGAATAGAATAGAATAGAATAGAATAGAATTTTTTAATGGCCAAGTGTGATTGGATACACAGGAATTTGTCTTGGTGCATATGCTCTCAGTGTACATATGCTCTCAGTGTACATAAAAGAAAAGTTAAGTGAGTTTTGCCCCATTTTATGACCTTCCTTGCCACAGTTGTTAAATGAATTGCTGCATTTGTTAAGTTAGTAAGTTAAAAGTGCAGGGAAGAGCAACCAAGATGATTAGGGGACTGGAGGCTAAAACATACGATGAACGGTTGCAGGAACTGGGCATGGCTAGTCTAGTGAAGAGAAGGACCAGGGGAGACAGGATAGCAGTTTTCCAATATTTGAGGGGCTGCCAAAGAGAGGAGGGGGTCAAGCTATTTTCCAAAGCACCTGAAGACCAGACAAGGAATAATGGATGGAAAGTGGTCAAGAAGAGATTCTACCTGGAAATGAGAAATTTTCTAACAGTGAAAACAACCAACAAATGGAACAGAAGTTGACTTCGGAAGTTGTGGGAGCTTCATCACTGGAAGCTTTGAAGAAGAAACTGGATTGCCATCTGTCAGAAATGGTGTGGGGTCTCCTACTTGGGCGGGAGAGTTTTTATTTTTTATTTTATTTATTTATTTGTCACAACAGTATATATAAGCATAAGCATGAAATAACTATACGATATATAAGCATATATATAAGCATAAGTATGTAATAACTATACGAATTGGATACAATTAAAGGGAACAATAGGACAGGAACGGTAGGCACGCTTGTGCTCTTATGCACTCCCCTTACAGACCTCTTAGGAATGGGGTGAGGTCAATAGTAGATAGTTTTTGGACTAGAAGACCTATAAGGTCCCTTCCAACTCTGTTAATCTGTTAAATCTGTTAGTAACGCAGTCATTAAGTACATCTGGCTTCCCCATTGACTTTGTTTGCCAGAAGGTCACAAAAGGTGATCACATCACCCTGGGACACTACAACCGTCATAAATATGAACCAGTTGCCAAGCTTCTGAATTTTGATTACGTGACCACGGAGAAGGTCATAAGTGTGAAAAATGGCCATAATTACAGAGGAATTATTGAGTCTGTCATTTGCACCTCTATAACTGTCTGGTTCGGTTCTGCAACCCAACAAGAAAAACACAGACTTCAGAGGATAATTAGAACTGCAGAAAAAATAATTGCTACCAACCTGCCTTCCATTGAGGACCTGTATACTGCACGAATCAAGAAGAGGGCCGTGAAAATATTTACAGACCCCTCGCATCCTGGACATAAACTGTTTCAACTCCTACCCTCAAAACGACGCTATAGAGCACTGCACACCAGAACAACTAGACACAAGAACAGTTTTTTCCCGAAGGCCATCACTCTGCTAAACAAATAATTCCATCAACACTGTCAAACTATTTACTGAATCTGCACTACTATTAATCGTTTCATAGTTCCCATCACCAATCTCTTTCCACTTATGACTGTATGACTATAACTTGTTGCTGGCAATCCTTATGATTTATATTGATATATTGACCATCAATTGTGTTGTAAATGTTGTACCTTGATGAACGTATCTTTTCTTTTATGTACACTGAGAGCTTATGCACCAAGACAAATTCCTTGTGTGTCCAATCACACTTGGCCAATAAAAAATTCTATTCTATTCTATTCTATTCTAAGTTACTTTTTTCAGTGCTGTAGTAACTTTGACTGGTCACTAAATATATGATTGTAAGTCAAGGACTACTGTTTACACACATATACACACACACATGCTTTTTGGAGTTGAAATCCACACAGCTTTAAGTAGCCAAATTTGAAAAAGACAATTCTAGTCTAAAGGAGAGAGTGCGAGTTAACTTATCTATCACTTATCAGGTGTGACAGGGGTATCAGTTATTTGATGATATGCAATTAGAAACAAATTTAATGGAACCAAGAAAGGGACTTGTCTTTTATTATTGTAGGCTGGGATGTTCATTATGCTTATCTTTTGCCTTTCTTGATGATTTCTGCAATCCATTTTTGTAACTTGCTAACATTTGACTTTGGTGCTAGGTTATGGCATAATCCTGTTAGCCCAAGCAGAATACCAATTTCTCTCCAGAAGGGCATTTTTAATTAACTGTAAACTGGTTTTAATGAAAATAATAAATACTGGAATATTTTAGTTTTCTAAGAAGTCATTGTTTAAGCAGAATTTTTATGAACTACGGGCGCTATTCATTTCCCTTATTCTTCTGATGTATTTTGTTTGTTATGGTAGCTAATAATATAAGCAGCCCTGCTCATTAACCCTGGAAACCTTATTAGTCATGCATAGCTTATTAGTAGAGACTCCACACAGCCCTTCTAATATGTGGGCTAGAAATGTATTCTTAAAAGAGATAAATGCAAAAACTAAAATCCTAGATGATTGGGTTTTATTGTATTCTTGCAGATGATCACCTACTCCAGGTGATGTTGAATAATGTTGTTCCTGACATGTTCTTTTATTCAAAACGACGCTATAGGGCTCTGCACACCAGAACAACTAGACACAAGAACAGTTTTTTCCCGAACGCCATCACTCTGCTAAAACAAATAATTCCCTCAACACTGTCAAACTATTTACTATTTATTTATTTATTTATTTATTTATTTATTTATTTATTTATTTATTTATTTATTTATTTATTTATTTATTTATTTAAATTATTTTGTCAATCATATATAAAATAACAGGTAAAAGTATAAACATAATTTGGATACATGAAAAGAGTAAGTAAAAAGGAATATTAGGATAGGGACGGTAGGCACACAGGTGCACTTATGCACACCCCTTGCAGACCTCTTAGGGATGGGGTGAGGTCAACAATAGACAGTCTAAGGTTAAAATGTTGGGGATTTAGGGAAGAAACTACAGAGTCAGGTAGTGCATTCCAGGCATTGACCACTCTGTTACATATTTTCTGCAATTGAGTTTGGAGCGGTTTACCTTGAGTTTGTATCCATTATTTGTTCATGTATTATTGTGGTTGAAGGACATTATGGTAGATCATTTTATGTACTATGCTTAGGTCAGACTGAAGTCAGCATAGTTCTAAGTTGTCTGCACTACTATTAATCTTCTCATTGTTCCCATCACCCATCTCCTTCTACTTATGACTGTATGACTGTAACTTTGTTGCTTGTACCCTTACAATTTATATTGATATTGATTGTTTCCTGATTGCTTATTTGTACCCTATGACTATCATTAAGTGTTGTACCTTATGATTCTTGATGAACGTATCTTTTCTTTTATGTACGCTGAGAGTATATGCACCGACAAATTCCTTGTGTGTCCAATCACACTTGGCCAATAAAAAATTCTATTCTATTCTGTTCTATTCTATTCTGACGATCCACCTAACTTTACCATATCATCTTTGCCCTCTATTTACAGGTAGTAAATGACAAAATAGTTGCTACCAATATGGTCACTGGCTTGCCAAAGCAAACACCCGGAAGTAACGGGGACATCATTGTCCGCACAGGAAAACTGTTGATCCCTGTGACTTGTGAATTTCCTCGACACTACACCATCTCAGAAGGCTATATCCCCAATGTCAAGAATTTGCCACTGGAAATTATGGGGCACAATCAAGGTGTCTTCCCTTTCACTCTTGAGATATTCAAAGATAAGGATTTCGAAGAGTCCTATCGGGACTCCCTTCCCACTCTTAAGCTCCGAGACTCTTTGTATTTTGGGATCGAGCCTTTGGTGCACGTCAATGGTCTGGAAACGTTAGTGGAGAGTTGTTTTGCCACCCCTACATCCAAAACAGACGAGATCATGAAGTACCATTTAATTCGAGATGGGTAAGCATTCACTACTTTCGCCTTTGATCTGAGATTTAAAACTGAGGTTCTTTGATTGTTTAGTCATCTACGTTTGAGGAAAGAAAGGAACTCAAATCTTTCCTAAGACTGTCAGCATGCCTTTTGGCTTGCCGAGAAATCAGAACAACAGCCAGCCATCATGATTATACAGGCAAAACTATCCACTCCATAAAAAGAAAGCAGAGGTTGAGCAAATAGATAAAATGTATTTATTTGTATCCCACCTTTATTATTTTTACAAATAACTTAGCAAATATATCCGACATACCTTTCCCCTCCTATTGTTGTGACCTAGCCCCAAGTAGTTATTACCAGACACAATCAGTCCTAAACAAACATATTTTATTAGAACAGCTGAGAATTACTTCATTCTCAGCTTAGTCCAAATTAATTCCAAAACAAAGTCTTTCAGAAAAAGTCCTTTAGCCTTATCACAAACCTTTGTCTTCTTTGGCACTCTGCCAAAGGCTTTTCTTGGCAAGAACCCCACAAAGTTCAGAAATAGGAGATACTGACAAGAAAAAATTGTAGCAATGTTGCTTTCCTACAAAGAACCCAAGAGCCATTGCTGCTCTTTTAAGCCTTATGAGACGGGCCAATCATCTCCTGGCCTTACTCCCGAGTCGTCCTTTTTGCTTTAGCTGCTCTTGCCTTCTTGCAGCTCTTCACATGTGTGCACTAGGAACAGGCTACTGTTCCTCTGCCTCTCTGCTGCCTGCCTCTGGCATCGCTGGTAGACGATGTGTGGACACATCGGTAAGAGTGAAAGAAGGTAGACCGGAGCCTGTCAGTAAAAGGCAATTGGTAGACCGGGGTCTGTTTTTAAAGAAGGTAGACCGGGGCCTCTCAGTAAAAGGCAGTTGGTAGGCCGGGGCCTCTATTTTTAAAGAAAGTAGACCAGTGCCTCCCAAGTTTTGTATACTTTATTATTTTTATTATTTATTATTACTGACTATGCCCATTCAGTCACCTGACCACCAAGCCACACCCACCAATTAAGACACGCCCACAGAACCGGTAGGGAAAATTTTTAGATTTCACCCCTGCACTAGACCAAACTGGCTCTCATTTACAATTAAAATTACAATACTGTTTAGCAAGAAACTTCCTTTCTCATGATAATGTTTGAACAATTTGGTGACCATAATTAAAGACATTTACTCTTTTTATGTAGCCCTGCTGTTCACCCATCATTAGAGCATATTTAACATTAATGAGCAGAATGATCTTTTATAGCTGTTCCTGGCCTCAAACAGTCCTTTTGCCTTTGTGAAAAATTCATTTTTCATATGAGAATTGTATTTACAATGTTCATATATAAGCATTGGCTCTTCGTTTCTATCTGTTTTTAATGGATTGATGCTCACTCAGCCAGATGTTTAGACTGGATTTGGGATTTTTATCTAGCTATTGAGTCCTTCCCAAGGATCTTTGATAGGCAAATGTTGTAGGTGGTATTAGAGGCATCATTGCAGGATATAAGGTGCTCCAAGCAGGGCTATCTTTTGCAATTGACTGATGGTGATTTTGTCAATGCTGAGGGTTATTCAAGTGGTGATCCAGTTGTTTTGGGATTGTACTCAAGGTAACTATTATTAGTAGTACTATCTTTGTTTTTTTTGTCACAGTAATTCAACTTCTGTTTTTAGGTCAAATAAAAATCTCAACTCATATTGTAATCTTTTCCTGTTCTTTTCTTTCTATTTTGCTGTCTCCAGATATTATAATATCCACTAGCCAAAGTTTTTTTGACTTTGTTATTAACAATTGTTATTTTAATATTGTATTTTACCCCATCTTTATATATGTATCTATGAATGTGTGTGTATACATTCTATATATAAAACTCAAGGCAGGCATTTTATGGTAATTGTTTTTCATTGGATAAGCAAGGATTTGTATTGTAAACCTTAAGCTGTACAGTACAATTAGATGTATAGGATGATCTATCTATTATGTCACCCTATATGAAATTTGATTCAAAGTCTTATTATCCCTGTGGTTAGGTAGCCCAAACCAATAGGACTATGAAAAAGAGAGAGTGGGGAGGATTGGCTAAGAGATTTGAAGACTGACTTTTGAGAACAGACACCCAGAGATGGCAAAATATCTCAAATGAACCACAAACTAGTGCAGGGGCAGAGAATTTGAGCAATAGAGAGGAAAATGTGACTCAACGAGGTGGCTAGAGAAAAAGAGAATGATTAGGAAACACAGGTTAATAAAACTTATACTTTTTGAAGTATGATAAAAGGCCATATAAGAAACATGAGAGGAAGTACCGTGTTTCCCCCAAAAACAAAACCCTGTCTTATATTTTTTTGAACCCTGAAATAAGCGCTTGGCCTTATTGCCATGCATTCAAAAGCCTGATTGGGCTTATTATCAGGGGATGTCTTATGTTGGTCTCACCTTATATCTAACCTGAAGTGGCCATATGACCCCTAATCTTCTTGGTGATGACCAGAGAGATCATGAAAGATCAGGGTTAATTAAAAGAAGTACAAACTCAATGCAACCGGGAGCCTTAATAAGCTACCATGTAAATATCTGTGTTCAACTGGAGTGAATAGAACTTTCCCAAACTGGTTAAATTTATGGTTTAGCCTCAAGTTATAAACGGACTCAAACAGATTAGGGAGAGGTTGTGTAAAAGCAGTAACAAATTCACAATATCTCTGGCTGCTTTCAAATGAGTTGCTCCTGACTAGTTAACAGATAATTAGTTTCAGAATATTAAAACTACCATATTTTTTGGAGTATAAAACGCACCAGAGTATAAGACACACATTAGTTTTGGGGGAGGAAAATAAGAAAAAAGGTGATTGGGAGGTGGATTGGCCTCCCAGAATACCCCCAATCAACTATTCCAGAGGTGAATTTCTTGGTTGTGAGCTTTGTGCCTTGCTTTTTTCTTTTTTTTTTTTTGAAACTTCTGAAACTCTGTTTCAGAAAAAACTATTTTTTATGACTGAAATCCTCCAAAACAGCTTCGGAAAAAAAGCCTCTGAAGCTCTGTTTGGGGGATTCTTTTCTGAAGCTCTGTTTGGGGGATTCTTTTCTTAAGCTTTGTTTCTGATGCTTTTTTCAGCCTCTGAAACCTCCGTTTGAGAAGCTGGACAGGGCTACATTCGGAGTATAAGACACACCCAGATTTTCACCATCTTTTTGGGGAGGAAAGGTGAATCTTATACTCTGAAAAATAGAGTAATCACAGCTTGGCTTAAGAACTGTAGAATAATTCTTGATTTCTTTATCATTTTCATTAGTTTGCTCCATGTTTCAGGATGCTCAAAATTCAGATTCCAAGTATTTGTATGCCCTGATGAACATCAATGTTCACAAATAATAAAATGATTGGAAGCGCAAATAAAAAACCCCAAAGCAACAGCAACAGGAAATGGCAGTCTTCTTGTTTAGGCAAGTCTAAGGGTATAGTGTTTCTTTAGAGAAATGAGAGATTAAATGAACAGTTGGGGTCTCTTAAAATATAAATCCTGTAAGCAGATGGAAGGGCGGGGGAAAGCATTTACTCATTACACTAAACCACACTTATGATTGATGGACTGGAAATTATTATCCTAACACACATCATAGACGCTAAAGTTTGGGGACAACCCAAATAAAGCACAAAACGTGTTGCAAAAGAAGTGTGGTTAATGACTTCTCCTTTGAAACCCAGAGTCAGACCTGCCTCACCTTGAACCTCTAAGTAAAAATGATCCTTGACTCCATTTGTTGAGAAAGGTATAGTTTACTAAGTCAAGTGAATAAGGGGCGTGCATAAGCGCACAAACGTGCCTACCGTTCCTGTCCTATTGTTTTTCTTTTCTCCTTCCTATATATGTTTATATGTGTATATATTATATAATCTTTTTGTACGATGTTGTGACAAAATAAATAAAATAAAAAATAAAAGAATTATGGTAATGCAAAGCCAGAACTGAAAATTGTGTGCCAAAATCCCCAAGTTTAACTTTTCCTTCCCTTAGGTGTCTCCCAATGTTGGACACCCCCCCACACACCAATGTCCAATCAAATTTGAAGATGGTTTTCGAATGGTCACTTCAAGTGTAGGTTGGCATGCAGCTGTGTTCCGTTCCCAGCTGGGTGACCTTGAAATCGCATCTCGCAGAGATACAGTGAACTTTTAATTTCCCTTGAATCATTTCACCCTCCCATCCAACCCCAACCCCCATTCCTGTAGAGTCCAGGGCAGACTGTCACTGAGCAATACCGTGTTTCCCCAAAAATAAGACCCTGTCTTCTATTTTTTTGAACCCTGAAATAAGTGCTTGGCCTTATTGCGCTCAAAAGCCCGATTGGGCTTATTATCAGGGGATGTCTTATTTTTGGAGAAACAGGGCAGTAAAACGCAAGCATGAGGTGGCAGCTGACACCCAGCTTGGAAACTAGAATAGAATAGAATAGAATAGAATAGAATAGAATAGAATAGAACAGAACAGAACAGAACAGAACAGAACAGAATAGAATAGAATAGAATAGAATAGAATAGAATAACACAGTTGGAAGGGACCTTGTAGGTTTTCTAGTCCAACCCCCTGCTTAGGCAGGAAACCTTATACCACTTCAGATAAATGTTTGTCCAATTTCTTCTTAAAAACTTCCAGTGTTGGAGAATTCACAACTTCTGGAGGCAAGTTGCTCCACTGATTAATTGTTCTAACTGTCAGGAAATCTCTTCTTAGTTCTAGGAGTACACTTATTATGTAGATGGGATATAATTAGACTAGAGACTAAAACATATGAAGAATGGTTACAGGGACTGGGCTTGGCTAGACTAGTGAAGAGAAGGACCAGGGGAGACATGATAGCAATGTTTCAATATTTGAGGGGTTTCCACAGAGAGGAAGGGGTCAAGCTATTTTCCAAAGCACCTGTAGGCCAGACAAGGAATAATGGATGGAAACTGAACAAGGAGAGATTTAACCCGGAAATAAGGAGAAATTTTCTGACAGTGAGAGCAATCAACCATTGGAACAGCTTGCTTTCAAAAGTTGTGGAAGCTTCATCCCTTGAGACTTTCAAGAAGAGATTGGACTGCCATTTGTCAGAAATGGTGTAGGGTCTCCTGGTTGGGCAGTGGGTTGGACTAGATGACCTACAAGGTCCCTTCCAACTCTGTTAATCTGTTAAACTCAAATTCCACATAATAATTGTTTTGCTGAAATGCTGAAATTCATTTAGAAACCATCTTTGTGCCAAAGTAGGGCCCTGCTCAGGAATGCTATAGAGCCAGTTCTTACCTGCATTCTTAATCATGGGAAGTAGTGTCTTCTTGCCTATGGCACATGTGATCATAAACTGTAGAAACTCTGCAGAAGGCTTTTAATGAACAAAGATACCCAAGTGAAGCAGAATAAAAAAAAAGATTTCCCAGTTGTGTTCTTAAAAAGCCAGATTGCCTGCCATTAAGGACATACTATATCTCCTACTAGACTAGGCTATTTCAATAGGAAGGGGAAGTTATGCCATTGTTTAACATAAAGGGTTGTGCTTCTAAAAGTCTTGTAGCACTATAAATATTAGCCAATTTCTTATGCCATAAACCTGAATGGATGGTACTCCATCCTAGCAAATACAGTTCCTAAAATATAAAGTTGTTTTTTTCCAGAATAAGCAGTTAATGACATTCTCATGCTGAATATCTATTACATGGTTCTATTTTTTTTAAAAGTAACAAAATAAAGTACCCTTTTAAATCACTGTAAAGTAATCATGCCTTCAAAGAAAATCTTATGTAGCATCTGGTGTTTATCCAGTCTCTTATTTTATATTTGTGCTGTTGTTTCCTGATGTACTCCATACATTTATAACTTCCCCTAGGGATGATCTTTGTACCTGTTATTTATGAAACAATTTTAGATGTATTATCCCTAAGCTCATACTCTAAATTAACATTTTCATTTGTGAATAACAATGCCACGTTCCTTTATAAATGTTTTATGAAGTTCATTGAATTTCACTGACGTAAAATGACATGGGGATAATGTACTAAATTGGCATTCTGGAGCCCTGGTGGCACAGTGGTTAGAATGCAGTATTGTAGGCTAACTCTGCCCACAGCCAGGAGTTTGATCCTGACACGTTCAAGGTTGACTTAGCCTTCCATCCTTTCGAGGTCAGTAAAATAAGGACCCAGATTGTTGGGGGCTATATGCTGACTCTGTAAACTGCTTTGCTGTAAAGCACTATGAAGTGGTGTATCAGTCTAATTGCTATTGCCACTGCTATTCTAGCATTCTTATTATTGTAATGCTAAAATTACAACACAATGGAAATGTATGTTAACGCAGTTCAGTCCTAGTCTTGGGTGTTGGAATCTATTTGGATTCTTTACCATTGCTTCTGTGTCTTCCTTCCATTTGTCTTTGGAGTCGTTCTGCTGTTAATCACAAAGATCGAACATTAGAGAAATAGAGAAAACTTCACAAAGGCAAATAAGCATTAAGGAGCATCTGTTGTAGGGGTAAAAACAAAACAAGAGACAGCTGTGATTGTGGGATCAAAGCCCCACCCTTTTTATCTATAATACACATCCCAAAAAATGGGCGAGGCTTTGAATTTGAATAGCAACCTCCTTGAATTTTTGAATTTCTCTCATCCATTCCATGCCCTCCAAGTTGGGCCTTGAAAGAACTACTCCCTGGAGTAAACCTGAATATGCCTCATAATCCAAAGCAGCTCCTTTCCTACCACTTAAGGAAGGAATTTCCTGCCATTCAGCTTTCTTTGTAGAACATAATCCATATTCCAGGTGTCATTGATTTTTTTAAAGTTCTCACAGAGTATTCATTTCAGAATACAGAGTTTCTCTCTCTCTCTCCCCACCCCCCTATCTGTCTCTCATGAAAACCAATGGCCTAATAACTAGAAGCATGTAAAAAAAAACTTCAGGGGGAAGTAATCCTTGAAATTGTACTTGAACAGATGGCTTTTATCGCTGTGACTTAAGAGAGTGGTTCCATCTGATCTTTTAAGATGCTGAAGAAAATGTTGGAATGGACCTTGCTCGATATGTGCGACTGCACTTTAACAGATTAACAGAGTTGGAAGGGACCTTGCAGGTCATCTAGTCCAATCCCCCTGCCCAAGCAGGAGACCCTGCGCTGTTTCAGAGAGATGGCAGTCTAGTTTCTTCCAGTGATGAAGCTCCCACAACTTCTGAAGGCAAGTCGTTCCACTGAATATAGAATAACAGAGTTGGAAGGGACCTTGGAGGTCATCTAGTCCAACCACCCAAGCAGAAGACCCTACACCATTTCTGATATATGGCAGTCCAATCTCTTCTTGAAAGCTTCCAGTGATGAAGCTCCCGCAACTTCTGAATAACAAAATAATAACAGAATAACAGAGTCGGAAGGGACCTTGTAGGTCATCTAGTCCTGTTTATAAAAAGTCTTTGAGAATTGCAAGAACAGTGAAGAATCTAGTGATATCTTAAAAACGATTTATTTTAACATAGGTTTTAATGAGCAAAGATAGTAATATTTTCTTAAGCAAGGGCTATTTTATTTTTCCAAGCCTGTCTTGGGTATTTACCACAGAAATAATCGTTGAACGTTTCTTGATATGCTTACAAAATGATTCTCCCCGCCCCCATCTAGCAATAATACAAGGAGCAACAGTCCATCTTATCCTGACAATTCAGGTTCTGTCTGATAGCCTCTTCTCACTCAGGGTAAATGCAATTAATGAGCAATTAATGTCAGATTCCAAGGGGCAAAGGTTATTTCTATGTAGGACATCGCTGTCCGCATACAGTACTTTTCCTTTGCTTTTTGTCCTGTGTAGCAAGTTTTATAATGTTCAAAGTCTGCATTCTGGAGATTAGATTGCTGGTAAGCATTCTCTTGCGCTATCATTCACCACCAAAGAATATACCTTTTCTCTGAAGACAAACACAGTCACACAAGAAGCTAGACACTGAGGAATAACAGCACCAAGTATCAGCTCATTCTCAGTATTTTTGTGTCCCTTAGAATGACATCTCATTTTTCAAGGAAATTCATTTTGCTTTCCTCAGTCTACTTTTATTATATTAATTCAATTGGCTTTGATTCTCCATTAAGGCTCAGAAGGTATTACACATTGACAAAACAAACAAACAAATAAACAAAAGAAAGAAAGATGTCTGCAATCATTAATTCAACTTTTGGACTCAGAAGTCCTGAAACCTTATAAGCATAATGGAACAAAATGACTTGGGAATAATGCATTCTGTTGCCTATTTTTCTCTCTCTCAGATAAACATCTTAGTTATTTGTAGGATTGTCTGGCAGGAAATGAAGATGGCCACCACAGCTCTCTGATCAATGTCTCACTCTCTGATCAATGTCTCACTCTCTGATCAATGTCTCACTCACTACATTCAAAAGGGATACGGGGCTTTGATCCCAGGAGTGTGGCAGCCATTTTGATGTTTCCCTCTTTGTAAACACAGTGGTTATTTGCCAGCAACAAAATAATTAAATAGAGGATATTGAATGTACATTCAAAAAGTCCACTTTCAACCCATGTTTTTAAAATTTTCTCCAATTCAAGAATTTGCAATGTACTTTAAAGAAATATACACAAATTAACAGAAAAGTTCAGGCTAAAAATTATCAGGAAAAATTATTTGATATGTTGTCATTCATCCCACCACGTATTTGGGAACCTGAGAAGAAAAAAATTCCTACAATATTTTCTCCATTAGTTCTTTGGTTTTGCCACGTCTCTGAGTCATATCTAGATCTTTGTTGAAAAAAAAAAATCAAAGGTTAGCTAAGGATTTTTTTGATTTAGGATGCTGGTAAATCTTTTGGTCATTAGCAGAACTGCAAATCCAGACTGTGAAGGAGGCCTAATGCGTTCTTTTAATCTTTTTTTTTATTGCAATGGGTATTTTTTACATTTCTGGCAATGCAATTAGACTCCCGTTCTGTTTTTTCCATCTTCAGTCTTGGCTGATCTACCAGTAGAGTTAAGGCAGCAATATGAGTGCCTGCCAGCCTCCCTGGAAGGCACTGAAATATCTTCTGCCTTTGGGGCATCAATCTATGAAAACTGTTGACATTTTTCTTCTCTCCCTTTCTATTCAGCTGCGTTTCAGATGATTCCATAAAGCAGTACACATCAAAGGATCATTTGGCTAAACACTTTCAGGTCCCAGTGTTCAAATTTGTGGGGAAAGACAACAAGGTGAGCAAAAATTGAAATTCATGAATTTCAGGAGAGCTGACAAAGAAGTCAGAAGTCTACTGAAATGGACCAACAGAAGGTCCAGATGCCACCAAGATCTTCTCTCACTTTTGATAGACTTGGTTTGGAGAAAATGAGAATGAATATTGTTGGTAAATGGGGATTTAAATTAATTAAACAGCGCTTTAGAGACAAAACCAAATTGGGGGAAGCTAATATTAATATTGAAAAAGGTTTGCAAAATGCTTTCAAGTCTTGCCTAACCCTGTTGTTTTCTTCTTCTATTTCCCATACCTATCATATTTTCTTTCTCCTGAGCTGTTGTTTAAATGAAATAGACCGCCTGAGACAGAGGTGGGTTTCAGCAGGTTCTGACCAGTTCTGGAGAACCGGTAGCGGAAATTTTGAGTAGTTCGGAGAACCAGTAGTAAAAATTCTGACTGGCCCCGGCCCCATCTATTCTCTGCCTCCCAAGTCCCAGCTGATCGGGAGGAAATGGGGATTTTGCAGTATCCTTCCCCTGGATTGGGGAGGGAATGGAGATTTTACAGTATCCTTCCCCTGCCACGCACATGAAGCCATACCCACCAAGACACACCCACAGAACTGGTAGTAAAAAATTATGAAACCCACCACTGATCTGAGATATGGTCGTTAAACACCACCCACTGCACCAAATATATAATTTCACAGTTTGCTTCCCTTGGAAATTTTGTACTATTGTTTTAGATTAAAGGTAAAGCTAAAGGTTCCCCTCACACATACGTGCTAGTCATTGCCGACTCTAGGGGGTGGTGCTCATCTTCGTTTCAAAGCTGAAGAGCCAGCGCTGTCCAAAGACGTCTCCGTGGTCATGGGGCCGGCATGACTCAACGCCAAAGAGGCATGGAACGCTGTTACCTTCCCACCAAAGGTGGTCCCTATTTTTAGATTGGGTGACATCAAAGCTCTCTGTTCTGAAACAAGAACTTCTCATGTGCAAGCAGTTCTTAACAATGTTTGAAAGGTCAATAAATGTAGGTGGGCTCATCCTAAGAATTCATTATCACTACACATTTTATGTCACTAACCATAACATTCAACAAGGAGTTTTGAATACCTGGCACCCCAGCAATTTCAAAATTTCAGGGAAAGAATGACAGGGAAGCGAGATTTTATTCTTCAGCGTAGTGGTATCATCAGTTTTTCTTGAAAACGTGTTAACAACATTACTCTTTTTAAGTTTTTGTTCAGGAGTAAAAGACTACTGTTAGCTAAAATGATATAAAATTTGGCTGCTTTTAAAGATTTCCAGCCAAAATGTTCTATTCTCTGAAGCTCACCCCTACTGTTGGACAGATATAACTAATTTACATTTGCAAATGTATCTTATATTTGAGGTAAAGATCATTGCTGGATTAGTGTCTGTTCCATATTACGGGGTAGCTGAAGGTTTGGTGCAAATAAGATTCCACCAGGATCATATTGCTTCTACTGTCTTTTACTTTCTGTCTTCACCTCCTGAATGAGAGAAGTTTCAAAATATTGTACCAAGAACTGCAGCTAAGGCAAAATTAATACTTGTCCCTTAGACTGTTAATCTCTAGGCGGTGGAGGTGGGGGCAGGTCTGCTTCTTTCAATTTCAGGCATGAAAATCCATAGTCAGAAGCTTAGATATTCTTTGTGTCTGAAAAGCAAAGCTGTATGAAATAGCATTTTTTTCTCAGCCACTGGTTCTCCTTCCCCCATCACCTTTGGCCAGATAATGTATGTAGCAGAGGTAGGTTTCAGAAGGTTCTGACCAGTTCTGGAGAACCGGTAGCGGAAATTTTGAATAGTTTGGAGAACCAGTAGTAAAAATTTTGGCTGGCCCTGCCCCCATTTATTCACTGCCTCCCAAGTCCCAGCTGATCAGGAGGAAATGGGGATTTTGCAGTAACCTTCCCCTGGATTGGGGTAGGAATGGACATTTTACAGTATCCTTCCCCTGCCATGCCCACCAAGCCACACCCACAGAACCGGTAGTAAAAAATTTTTGAAACCCACCACTGGTATGTATGTATGTATGTATGTATGTATGTATGTAGACATAAATATGCATTTTTTTCATTTAGGAAGTGTTCCTACATTGCCGTGTTCTTGTATGTGGAGTAACAGATGAGAGATCTCGCTGTGCACAGGGCTGTCACAGACGGATGCGCAGAAGAGTTAGACCACAAGAGGAAGGAGATCGCATCACACAACATATCCTGACAAGTGGCCCAATTAAAATTGATGTGCAAGAATAGATGTATGAATATACATATACATATATACATACATACATACATACATACATACATACATACATACATACATACATACATACATACATATATATATATATATATATATATATATATATATGTATGTCTTTGGTCTTTGACCTACATACAAACATCCGCAAAAACCTCAGAAAACACACACACACACACACACACACATATATATTCATATACATGTGAATATAGATGTATAGCCCATTTTTCTCTCAGAAGCATATGCCCCCCCATCTTTGAGTTCAAACTAGATTTAATCTACATCTCAATTCCATTGCATGTGGTGGGGGACATTGAATGGGAAATTTGATTTTGCAAAGTCAAAGCAGGATCTGCTTCAATTAGACATGATTTATTCAAAGAACAGCCAACATTATAGGGGCATCCATGGCTCAAACAAATGTCAAGTTGAAGCTACAGCTGTACAGTTGAAGCCTTGCTCTCTTTCTTTTTATGCATCTAAACAAGTCTTCATATATGTCAACATGTTGAGTTCCTGTAAAGCAGTAGTGACATTGGGATAACAGTTGGGAGTGGTGGAAATCTATCAACATATTAAATTGTCATGCTTAATTATGTGTGCGTGTTTTGAAAAGTTGACATCCCCATAGGTTTAATTATGATTTCATGGATCTAGGACCTTTCCCTACTGATCTGAGATAGGCACTGCCCTTATGCACTGTCACAATACTTTGGAGCTCCTGGCAGTCTTTGCCTTCTCAGCCAATTAAATTCAGACGTTAATTGGCTACTAATCTAAAGCAGGGGTCTTCAACCTTGGCAACTTTAAGACTTGTGGACTTCAACTCCCAGAGTTCTGGAATTCTGGAAGTTAAAGTCCACAAGTCTTAAAGTTGCCAAGGTTGGAGACCCCTGATCTAAAGGAAAGGCATATTTGTGTCATATCCTCATAGCGTATCTTCCCTAGGATATAGGCAGTTCCTACTTGGAATTTCTATCTTCCTCAGCTTCCCGTTCCCAAGATTTTTCATTCCCTTCTGAAATGAAAGTGTTGATGTGATCATTTACACTGTTGCTCCACTACTTTCAGGCTGTTTTGAGAGATGGAGGGTTTTTTTGTGCCACTGCAGAATGATCAGATTCTTTTGAGAAAAAAAAAATCCTAACCCCATAAAAAGATAAATTCAATATGAAAATAAGTAGCAGAGGTGGGTTTCACATATTTTTACTACTGGTTCACCGCGAACGCCGCTACTGGTTCACCCAAACTGGTCCAAACCAGCTGAATACAGGGGTGAAATCCAGCAGGTTCTGGAGAACCGGTAGTGGAATTTTTGAGCAGTTCTGAGAACCGGCAAATGCCACCTCTGGCTGGCCCCAGAGTGGGGTGGGAATGGAGATTTTGCAGTATCCTTCCCCTGTCACGCCCACCAAGCCAAGCCCACCAAGCCACACCATGCCCACCAAACCACACCCACAAAACTGGTAGTAAAAAAAATTGGATTTCACCATTGGCTGAATACCACCACTGAGGGGTAGGGTATCAGTTAACATGGCACCAATAAAGGAGACTATTTGTAGCTCAGGGTTGAAATGAGGGGTTTTTGGTGCTCTCTGAGGGGCGTTTTGTTAACCATCTAGGTAACATCATCAGTGCTGTAAGAAAACAACCAAGCTCAGAGATCACTAAGGACCCCTCCCCAGTTAACCTGCATTTTTAATGAAGCCCCATTGGCCAGCTGCAGGAAGAAGAATGGAACAATTCTTGGAAAGCGACGGTGCAAAAATGTTAGTGATGATTAGATAGACAGTGTTGCAGTTGTGTGGAAAGGAAAAAGCAGCCATTCAGAAGCTTTTTTTTTTAGCAGTTCTGCAGGTGATGAGAACGTTCTCGGTGATAACTCAGAAAATCTTGCAGATGGGAAGGAGAAGAATAATAATCTGCAGGTTATACAAGGATTGAAAATGTTTGCTGTTCCCAGAGTAATGCACACTAAAGTTTTCACCATGCCCAAACTCAGGCTGTGAAACTGGGTTTGTGCAGCTATGGAAACGGATAGGCTCAAGTTTGAATTACCGTAGTCAACTTCCTGAAGAGAAAACTGTGATAATTAAATGCACATTTCCCCCCCCCCCCGAAAATGTATACATCGCACTGTTACAGACTTTGGAAATGTATTGCTACTGCTGCATATTATCTTACTATTATCTCTTTCTTACCCCACTGCCCCCCCTTATTTTTCCTTTATGGAATTATCCAGAAATTTCTTCCAACCACTTGATTTATGTTAGTTCCCTATGCCGATTTAAGAAACTCTGCATCAGTTAATATTATCTGCAATTCTCCCACCCCTCCAAAGTAAAATTTTCCGAATCTATTTTGGGGGGAAAAAAACAGCCATTAATATTTATGCTACTGAAATTTACATGCTTTAACTAGCTAACCATGTTTTTTTTAATAAAAAAAACCAAACAACTCCTATTCTCAGAGGTGAGAGCAGTTTTCACACAAATTTCTCCTTTTCCGTCTTGATTCAAAAAGCTTCTTGCATTCATTTTGTCAGGATACTATGATATTGCTGTGTATGCTGTTGTGTACAGATAGTCCTCGACTTACAACACTTCGTTTAGTGACCATTGGAAGTTACAATGGCACTGAAAAAAAAGTAATTTAGGACGGTTACAGCATCCCCATGGTCACCTGATCAAATTCAGCCAACTCATATTTATGATAGTTGCAGTGTCCTGGGGCCATGCGATCACCTTGTGCAACCTTCTGACAAGCAAAATCAATAGAGAAGCCAGATTCACTTAACAATCGTGTTGTTACCAACTGCAGCGAGTCACTTAACAAACATGGCAAGAAAGGTCGTAAAATGGGGCAAAATTCACTTAACAACTGTCTCAGTTAGCAACAAAAATGTGGGGCTCAACTCTGGTCGTACGTCGAGGACTAACTGCATTGTGATAACAACAATTTATTTGGGGGGAACCCAATGAAAGATTCCTGATGTCTTTCACAGGATCACAGGAACAGGAGAAAAGGAATGTTTTCTTTGAGGGATTATGAAAACGAACCAATCCTTCTGATATAAAAGGTTGACCAGTGCAAATCCAATTACCGCAGTACAATAAAGCAGCTTCAAATACTTCAATCTCAGTCAGAAGGCGGTTTAATTCCATTAGCCTGTGTTCAGAGAGGGGAAAAAATAGTTCTCTTTCTTTAGAGAGCAATGGGCAACCTACCAGAATGCTTCAATTTTAAAGAGGAAGGTATAGAAAAAGAATCAGGAGACCCCCAAGAGTTTTACCTGAATGAACGATATATAGTTATGTCACTTGAAGTTGTAGAATACTAGTTAATTCTATGTAGATAGAAGTAAGTTCCTTGCAATCCCTGATATTATTTTAAGCTATGTATGTTATTTAATAAAAGTTTGAAATGCTCTGCGTTTTATATTTTTCTTACCATTATGTACCATCTATACCTTTTTCTTATTATAAGTTGATTCGTGTTTTTTACTCTTTTAATGCAACGATGATCTAGTGAAAATAAAATGAGCATTGTGCAATGACTTCATACTCCGATCTTGGTGTTTTTCCCTCATTTGTCTTCAAGCAGATGCCCACAACTCAAACTGAGTTCTGTAAGGGGTTAATCCAGTCAATATTGATGGGCTTCTTCTTCTTCTTTTTTTTTTTTACAGCAATGTAAGGTTTCCATGACTTGGTATCACTTGAAAAGCAAAAGTGACAGCATGTGAGGAAAGCCATGAGCTTATCATATACATGTGAGCTGCAAAAGTGTATACTGTCAATATCATCTTGCAGCCTCTAGATCAGGGGTCAGCAACCCATGGCTCTGGAGCCGCATGTGGCTCTTTCATCCCTCTACTGGTCGGCTCCACAATTGATAGGGCTTTTGGTTAGGACAGGTAGATGAAAAAGGATGCCGTGCTAGGAGGAGACTCTATGGTGGGGGAACCAACTTCCAGTCAGCAGAGGAAAAAGGACATCATGCTAGGAGGAGACTCTATGGTGGGGGAACTGGACTTCCAGTCAGCAGAGGAAAAAGGATGCCATGCTAGGAGGAGACTCTATGGTGGGGCAACTAAACTTCCGGTTGGCTCCAGAATTCAATGGGGGCTTCCAGTTAGGACCTTTGTGGCTTTTTGAATGTTTAAGGTTGCTGATCCCTGTTCTAGATCTTCTTTGATGTCTGGATTGCTCACGTGCATCTCAGCTGCTCTACTTACATGATGAATCATCTCTAAGTCAAGCAGATGTTCTGGGAAGTAGATGGACATCATTAGATAGAACAGATGAGGGTATCAGACCAAACCTTTCCATTGCTTTTTGGGATTCCTTTCTCAATCATGCTCACTTGACAATTAATGTATGGGTGGTCACAAGACTTGGGATTGATTCCCAAGCCCCAAAGTTAAGATACTTTTGCTTGTTCCAGAAGATAGAAGATCAAGTCTCTTGTAAACAAAGGACACCAGAAGTCACCGTTGTCACATGACCAAACAGCTCGATGGTCATTTTCACAATTCATCTCGTTCTTCTTCATTACAGATGCAAGCACTTCTTTGGCTGTTCATGAACGGACGGCAACCCAGAGTCCTGACTGTTTGGAATATTGTGTCGGCTACTGATTCACATGCTGCAGCAAAAGAGAAAGAAATCAAATCCATCACACCTTTTCTTTTGTAAGATGACTGGGATTACTTTTCCTTAGACCAGGGGTCTCCAACCTTGGTAGCTTTTTGCCTGGAGGACTTCAACTCCCAGAATTCCCCAGCCAGCTGGCTGGGCAATTCTGGGAGTTGAAGTCCTCCAGGCTTAAAGTTGCCAAGGTTGGAGACCCCTGCCTTAGACCATAGAAAAGCAATCAAGATCTGACTCCAGAACCTGTGCCTGTAGTTTCTGTGGCGCCACAGCAAACAGGGCCTTACCATACCCCAAAGCAAGAGTTTTCTTATTTTATAAAAACTTCCAAAAATGCATTCAATGTTTGGTTATGAATATTGGGCTCCTTCTAGAGCAAGGGTCTCCAACCTTGGCAACTTTAAGACTTGTGGACTCCAACTCCCAGAATTGGAGTTGAAGTCCACAAGTCTTAAAGTTGCCAAGGTTGGAGACCCCTGTGCTAGAGCAGTGAGTTGGACTAGAAGACCTCCAAGGCCCCTCCCACCTGTATTCTGAATTGATTTTGATTTTCAAAATCAAAATTTGCTATAATAGGGTTATACCTATAGCATTGACAGAAACATGGGATGAAGTTACTATTATTTTTTTTAAAAGAGCACTTTGTCCCTTTATTTTAATATACAGGACGATTTTAATTTTTATTATATTACGCTTTTAGTATCAAGAAGACATAAGCTGGCCAGTACTACATTTCTCACTAAGTATGCATGGTTCTTTTAACAGAAGGGCATTTCTTCTTGAGCCCCAAAGTACCTTTCTTTCTAAAGGGGCTGTGTGGAGTCAGTGTGCATTGCGAGGTATAAAATCTGAACAGTAATTCGGCCCTGTAAAATCCTTGGTCAGACAACTGAGTCAACTGTCAACAGTTACAACCTAATCAAGAGTAAGACATAACCTAATTAAGAGAAAGACTTAAACTAATCAAGAGGAAGACATGACCTAATAAGGCAAGGGGAAAAGAGATCACCTAATAAGGCAAGGGGAAAAGAGATCACCTAATAAGGCAAGGGGAAAAGAGATCACCTAATATGGCAATTGGGGAAAGAGATTACCTAATATGGCAATTGGGGAAACAGATACTTAAAATAACAATACCTGCTACGTGACAATTGTATAGTCATGCTTTACCTGTTTGCTACTCAATAAAAGGTGTGCGCTCAGAGCAATCTGGGCTCACCCCATCCAGAGAGAACCATGGTGTCTGAGTCTTTATTGGGAAGGTAGCCCGTGTTCCTAACACGCACCCTTGCGAGGGCCTCATCCATTTGCAAACAGCATCCCTGCGGGGACCCTACGAGTCAGCGAAGAAGACCCACCCTAGATGACAACGATGCAACAACTGGGAGCTCGTCCGTGGATTCTTCTTGACTCCAAGGTGTGATCTCTGTCTAGAGATACACTTCCTTCACTCCTATTACTTCGCACCTGGAATAGGCTACATACGACATAAGTAATGGGCTCCTCACCTTTCAAAGTTTCGTCAGTTCATAGGGACGAACTTTATTCTTTAGTGAAGAAGACTAACTGTTTGCAAAAAATTAATGGCACCACTGTATATCCTCTTTCTAAAAAATCTCTTAATCAATTTCTTCTCTATATTACTCTTCATTGTCTTGCCTATCCCCAGGAGGGTACCTTGCGTCGTTCCTCTTGGGAGCGATTAGGCAAATATCTTTATGAACACCCCAGGGCACCAACTGAAATCTTAACCACATGGAGGGTGGTCATGGCTGCTCTTACTACCCTTTATCCTTCCTTTCCCACCTCCTCTCTTTCCCCCCTCTCTGAACCTTCAAAGCATATTGAGCTAGAAATTAAATCTGTGCTTGCTGTCCCTTCAGCCCCTTGCTTTCAACTCTCAAAGCATATTGAACCAGAAGTTAAACCTATACCTGCTTCTTCCATCTCTGCTTTGAAAACTGCCTCCTTTCCCCTGCCTGCCTCCTTCCCCAGAGCACCCCTCCTTCCCCATGGGTGCTCAGCAACTGATTTGGTTCAATTACTTCTTTTTTTTTGAAACCAACCTGGAAAAGAATTTGCTCAGTGACTATATGGAAAAATTGGGAACTTATTTCCATGAAAGTCCAAGAGCCCCTGTAAAAATTTTGTCCAAGTGGCTCATGATCCTTGAATGCCTTATTTTACACGAAGTCACTTAAACAGTTTGTCAAGACTTCTGCCTTATCAAAAATGACTTAAAAGGATCCACAATCACAGTCATGATTTAAACTGCTGAGTTTTCTCAGACAACGTTCCCCAGGTCTGTAAATGTTGTTTGATGATGTGTGTGCGTGTGTATGTATGTATGTGATCATTTTCAGACCTGCATAAGAATTGTAGAGATAATTGTGATGCTTGATTTGCATGTAATGTGTGTATGTGCAAAACTCATTGAGAAGATGTGAGATTTCTGTGTTGTCTTTTGGATTTGCAAGAAATGTGTGCATGTGTGAGAAATTGTCTCTGCATGTGTGTATGTGTGTGTGTGTGTGTGTGTGTATCTGTCTGCATAAATTCCGTATGCAAGCAGCCAGGTACTTTTGGAAAAAAAATAATAAAACACAATTTTTTTTCCTTTTGCAAGCAAGTGAGTTACTTTTGGACATTTTTTTCTCTTCAAATGCATGAGAGTGTCTTTCCAGTGAGTTACTTTTAACTTTTTTTCTCTGCCCTCGCTGGCTTATCTTAACTACCCCCCCCACCTTCATTCCTTGTAGTGCCAGGGAAGAGGGTGGCCGAAGGGGGAGAACCATTCACCCCCCCTCCATTTTTTTCTCTCTGCTGAGCCTGTCTGAGAAGGGAGGGACAAATAGGCTCTTTGGAGCTTTGCTTTTCACTAATTTGGAATTTCTTCATCTGCATAAAAGCCCTGCAGATATATTTTCCTTTCAACCCTGAAAACAATTTTGATTTTAAATTTCAATCCTGAAAACACTTTTGATTTTAATTTTTAACCCTGCATACAATTTTGATTTTGATTTTAATTTTTAATTTTTCTTTTTTCTGGAACTTTTTGAGGTTTAAACTACCTGATTAAACCTATACCTTTATAAATGTTTTCAAAGCACTGAGCTGACTCAAAATGTTTCATTTAGTTTTGTATTTTTGAAGCTGTTAACATACATAATAAGAGTTGGAAGGGACCCTTGGAGGTCTTCTAGTCCAACCCCCTGCCCAGGCAGGAAACCCTACAGCATTTCAGACACACGGATATCTTCTTATGTATGGATGCAATTTTTTTTTAAGCAGAAATCTTTTTTTGGGAAATGCACTCAGGTTTACCACATAAACAGACTCACCCTAAAGCTTCCGCCATGTTTTTCTTTTTTGAATCAGACTCAAGGTGCCTCTTATTTGCTGTTTGTATTGTGTATCTTTATTTTTTAGCAGCACAAGATGTGCCCTGTTTTAGGAACTATTTCAGAGATGAGTTAGAAAGTTATAGGATGTGATAAATTAGAAAGTTACAGGATGTGAAGAGAGATTTAGAAGGATGAGCAGATACTAGTGCTGTGAAAGATTTAATTTGTTAATGAAGCTGAAATAAAAGTTTAATGTTAGGAGTTAGGAGTTAGAAAAGTTTGTTTTTGGAAGTTTTGATAGTATGGATTTGTTAGTGAACAACTTCCACACATGAATAAAAAGGGTGGGAGTTGGGTTTTTATTGATTTTTTCTCTGTCTTCCACATAGTACCTTTGTTAAAAAACAAAACTGAGATTTGTATGTAAACCCCCTCCCCAAGTTGTGTCATCTCTTCTTTGTCCCTGCTTTTGTGTTTTAAATTTTAAAAGATGCTGGAAAGAAGAAAAATGACTTTTCCTCCAGGATGGACTGGCTACCTAGACAGGGTGAAGAACAGAGTTCAACTTTCTTTCTTCTCTGTATTTTTGTTTAAATGATTTCACCTGTTCATTTCCTTCCTGAATCCAGCTACCTCTTCTCTTATGGGAATATATTGTACTAGATTAACTGTTCAATGCTGAAAACACTTTTGATTTTAATTTTAACCCTGCATACAATTTTGATTTTAATTTTAACCCTGCATACAATTTTGATTTTAAATTTCAATCCTGAAAACAATTTTGATTCTAAATTTCAATCCTGAAAACACTTTTGATTTAAATTTTAACCCTGCATACAATTTTGATTTTAATTTTAACCCTGCATACAATTTTGATTTTGATTTTGATTTTGATTTTAATTTTAACCCTGCATACAATTTTGATTTTGATTTTGATTTTAATTTTAACCCTGCATACAATTTTGATTTTAATTTTAACCCTGCATACAATTTTGATTTTGATTTTGATTTTGATTTTGATTTTGATTTTAATTTTAACCCTGCATACAATTTTGATTTTAAATTTCAATCCTGAAAACACTTTTGATTTTAAATTTCAATCCTGAAAACACTTTTGATTTTAATTTTAACCCTGCATACAATTTTGATTTTGATTTTGATTTTGATTTTGATTTTAATTTTAACCCTGCATACAATTTTGATTTTGATTTTGATTTTGATTTTGATTTTGATTTTGATTTTGATTTTGATTTTGATTTTGATTTTGATTTTGATTTTGATTTTAATTTTAACCCTGCATACAATTTTGATTTTGATTTTGATTTTGATTTTGATTTTGATTTTAAATTTCAATCCTGAAAACACTTTTGATTTTAAATTTCAATCCTGAAAACACTTTTGATTTTAATTTTAACCCTGCATACAATTTTGATTTTGATTTTGATTTTAATTTTAACCCTGCATACAATTTTGATTTTGATTTTAAATTTCAATCCTGAAAACACTTTTGATTTTAAATTTCAATCCTGAAAACACTTTTGATTTTAAATTTCAATCCTGAAAACACTTTTGATTTTAAATTTCAATCCTGAAAACACTTTTGATTTTAATTTTTAATTTTAACCCTGCATACAATTTTGATTTTAAATTTCAATCCTGAAAACACTTTTGATTTTAAATTTCAATCCTGAAAACACTTTTGATTTTAATTTTAACCCTGCATACAATTTTGATTTTGATTTTGATTTTGATTTTAATTTTAACCCTGCATACAATTTTGATTTTGATTTTGATTTTAATTTTAACCCTGCATACAATTTTGATTTTAATTTTAACCCTGCATACAATTTTGATTTTAATTTTAACCCTGCATACAATTTTGATTTTAAATTTCAATCCTGAAAACACTTTTGATTTTAAATTTCAATCCTGAAAACACTTTTGATTTTAATTTTAACCCTGCATACAATTTTGATTTTAAATTTCAATCCTGAAAACACTTTTGATTTTAATTTTAACCCTGCATACAATTTTGATTTTGATTTTGATTTTAATTTTAACCCTGCATACAATTTTGATTTTGATTTTGATTTTGATTTTAAATTTCAATCCTGAAAACACTTTTGATTTTAAATTTCAATCCTGAAAACACTTTTGATTTTAATTTTAACCCTGCATACAATTTTGATTTTAATTTTAACCCTGCATACAATTTTGATTTTAAATTTCAATCCTGAAAACACTTTTGATTTTAAATTTCAATCCTGAAAACACTTTTGATTTTAATTTTAACCCTGCATACAATTTTGATTTTAATTTTAACCCTGCATACAATTTTGATTTTAATTTTAACCCTGCATACAATTTTGATTTTGATTTTAATTTTAACCCTGCATACAATTTTGATTTTAATTTTAACCCTGCATACAATTTTGATTTTGATTTTGATTTTAAATTTCAATCCTGAAAACACTTTTGATTTTAATTTTAACCCTGCATACAATTTTGATTTTAAATTTCAATCCTGAAAACACTTTTGATTTTAATTTTAACCCTGCATACAATTTTGATTTTGATTTTGATTTTAAATTTCAATCCTGAAAACACTTTTGATTTTAATTTTAACCCTGCATACAATTTTGATTTTGATTTTGATTTTGATTTTGATTTTAATTTTAACCCTGCATACAATTTTGATTTTAAATTTCAATCCTGAAAACACTTTTGATTTTAATTTTAACCCTGCATACAATTTTGATTTTGATTTTAATTTTAACCCTGCATACAATTTTGATTTTGATTTTGATTTTGATTTTAAATTTCAATCCTGAAAACACTTTTGATTTTAATTTTTCTTTTTTCTGGAACTTTTTGAGGTTTAAACTACCTGATTAAACCTATACCTTTATAAATGGTTTCAAAGCACTGAGCTGACTCAAAATGTTTCATTTAGTTTTGTATTTTTGAAGCTGTTAACATACATAATAAGAGTTGGAAGGGACCCTTGGAGGTCTTCTAGTCCAACCCCCTGCCCAGGCAGGAAACCCTACAGCATTTCAGACACACGGATATCTTCTTATGTATGGATGCAATTTTTTTTTTACAGCAATGTAAGGTTTCCATGACTTGGTATCACTTGAAAAGCAAAAGTGACAGCATGTGAGGAAAGCCGTGACCTTATCATATACATGTGAGCTGCAAAAGTGTATATTGTCAATATCATCTTGCAGCCTCTAGATCGGGGTCAGCAACCCATGGCTCTGGAGCCGCATGTGGCTCTTTCATCCCTCTACTGGTCGGCTCCACAATTGATAGGGCTTTAGGTTAGGACAGGTAGATGAAAAAGGATGCCGTGCTAGGAGGAGACTCTATGCTGACCATCTGGCATTGTACAGGACTCAAAGAAAAAAACTAAGAGACTTAACTTTGATATGGTTTACAAGCTATTATAGTTGTAGTTGGTATGATTGCATTAGGATGTATAATTTTACCTTGTATTCTACCTATTTTTGTTAGAACAATTTCTAAAAGTTTATCTTTATTTTGCCCTGTTTTAGGAACTATTTCAGAGATAAATTAGAAAGTTACAGGATGTGAAGAGAGATTTAGAAGGATGAGCAGATACTAGTGCTGTGAAAGATTTAATTTGTTAATGAAGCTGAAATAAAAGTTTAATGTTAGGAGTTAGAAAAGTTTGTTTTTGGAAGTTTTGATAGTATGGATTTGTTAGTGAACAACTTCCACACATGAATAAAAAGGGTGGGAGTTGGGTTTTTATTGATTTTTTCTCTGTCTTCCACATAGTACCTTTGTTAAAAAACAAAACTGAGATTTGTATGTAAACCCCCTCCCCAAGTTGTGTCATCTCTTCTTTGTCCCTGCTTTTGTGTTTTAAATTTTAAAAGATGCTGGAAAGAAGAAAAATGACTTTTCCTCCAGGATGGACTGGCTACCTAGACAGGGTGAAGAACAGAGTTCAACTTTCTTTCTTCTCTGTATTTTTGTTTAAATGATTTCACCTGTTCATTTCCTTCCTGAATCCAGCTACCTCTTCTCTTATGGGAATATATTGTACTAGATTAACTGTTCAATGCTGATGTTTGCTGTTTCTTTTTCAGTTCTACCTGCAAGCTATCTATTCCCCCTTGGCCCCCTCCCTAATCCTCCAACAATGCCTTTTCTCACCCAGAAAAAGAGGAGGAGGGGACCCTTTCTCATGTCTTTTAAACATGTAAAGATCAAAAGACTTTTTAAGACAGTTGATTCTTTCTTGTTTTATGTATTCATGTAAAATTTGTATTTTGAGATTTCTATCAGCAGCGAACATCCAAATCAACGGTGAGACCTTGTGAGTCCCTGGTCGACATATCTGTCCCTACCATCAAAAACAAAACTGAGATTTGTATGTAAACCCCCTCCCCAAGTTGTGTCATCTCTTCTTTGTCCCTGCTTTTGTGTTTTAAATTTTAAAAGATGCTGGAAAGAAGAAAAATGACTTTTCCTACAGGATGGACTGGCTACCTAGACAGGGTGAAGAACAGAGTTCAACTTTCTTTCTTCTCTGTATTTTTGTTTAAATGATTTCACCTGTTCATTTCCTTCCTGAATCCAGCTACCTCTTCTCATATGGGAATATATTGTACTAGATTAACTGTTCAATGCTGATGTTTGCTGTTTCTTTTTCAGTTCTACCTGCAAGCTATCTATTCCCCCTTGGCCCCCTCCCTAATCCTCCAACAATGCCTTTTCTCACCCAGAAAAAGAGGAGGAGGGGACCCTTTCTCATGTCTTTTAAACATGTAACGATCAAAAGACTTTTTAAGACAGTTGTTTCTTTCTTGGTTTATGTATTCATGTAAAATTTGTATTTTGAGATTTCTATCAGCAGCGAACATCCAAATCAACGACATATCCGTCCCTACCATCAAAAAACAAAAACAGGGGACCTTCCCCCATCTGACACCATTGACACTTCTCTGCTGCAGAGTCATACCGGCAATTGACTCTCTTCCTACAAGAGACATCTACCGCTCCTTTGACCTTCTCTTCCTCCAAGAAGGTGGATTGTGTGTGGTTTTAAAGGAAGACTGCTGCTTCTATGCTGACCATCTGGCATTGCACAGGACTCAAAGAAAAAACTAAGAGACTTAACTTTGATATGGTTTACAAGCTATTATAGTTGTAGTTGGTATGATTGCATTAGGATGTATAATTTTACCTTGTATTCTACCTATTTTTGTTAGAACAATTTCTAAAAGTTTATCTTTACTGGCTATTGAAGAACTCGAAGATGATTACACCCAAACTGCACCTAACAATTTCTGCCTGGCTGATGAATAAGAAATAGACAAGGATAGTATGGCTAATATTTGTGTTTACACCAACATGAAACCGACTGATTTGTCTGGTCCAAAAAAATAAAAAGAGAGGAGATGTCCCTCTCAATTATTCAACTTACTGTATTAATGCCACTACAGATTTATATCATCAATGTACTATGTATGTGCCTAAATCAAGAATGTCCTCCAGTTTGCAGTCTCAATCTTTCCATGGAGGGTATGTCACTCTATTCTCCACCATTGTATCAAGATCTTTTTAACGTTTCCCCATGGTTAACCACTTTATTATCTGCTTTAATAGGACCTATTGTGTTGTTATTGCTTGCTTGTACTGTAGGACCATGCATCATAGGACGTATGATACAATTTTTAAAATCTCGCATTCAAGCACTTGACTCGGAGGTTTCTGAAACCAAGGCAAAATTGAATTTGGTAGCTGCTCAGGTTTACGACCCATGCAAACAACCACTGTTAGCATTTACCTGCGATTCTGATATAGAGGATGACAATTACTTTTCACAAAAAACCTTGCTCACTGACATGGAAGGTGCCGACCTTAAAGGGCCTGCTCCGGCCATGCAAACTTATGCAATGGAAGCTATCAAATATGATTGTCTCGAGCAATTTTAAAAATAAAATAAAAAAGGAGGAAATGTGGAGTCAGTGTGCATTGCGAGGTACAAAATCTGAACAGTAATTCGGCCCTGTAAATCCTTGGTCAGACAACTGAGTCAACTATCAAACAGTTATAACCTAATCAAGAGAAAGACTTAACCTAATTAAGAGAAAGACTTAAACTAATCAAGAGGAAGACATGACCTAATAAGGCAAGGGGAAAAGAGATCACCTAATAAGGCAAGGGGAAAAGAGATCACCTAATAAGGCAAGGGGAAAAGAGATCACCTAATATGGCAATTGGGGAAAGAGATCACCTAATATGGCAATTGGGGAAAGAGATTACCTAATATGGCAATTGGGGAAACAGATACTTAAAATAACAATACCTGCTACGTGACAATTGTATAGTCATGCTTTACCTGTTTGCTACTCAATAAAAGGTGTGCGCTCAGAGCAATCTGGGCTCACCCCATCCAGAGAGAACAATGGTGTCTGAGTCTTTATTGGGAAGGTAGCCCGTGTTCCTAACACGCACCCTTGCGAGGGCCACATCCATTTGCAAACAGCATCCCTGCGGGGACCCTACGAGTCAGCGAAGAAGACCCACCCTAGATGACAACGACGCAACAGGGCTGCCATAATCCTGGTTGGTCCTAAGGCAGGGGTCTCCAACCTTGGTCCCTTTAAGACTTGTGGATTTCAACTCCCAGAGTCCACAAGTCTTAAAGGGACCAAGGTTGGAGACTCCTGTCCAAGGGGTTCGTGAGCTGAACCTCAGGCTGTGTTCCTGACTTAGCAAGACTAGTACATTTTTGCTACTCAGCCAAGGTCCACACCTGACAGTTCTTTGGTCCCTCAAACACATTGGAAATAGTCCAATTTTTCCTTTCTCTGGCAGTTTTGAGATAACTTGGACTATAAATTCATTCTCATTAGCGGGAGAATTCAATAAGCTGCAAAATGCTGTCATATTTATTGTTCCTTTTAATTTGGCATGATAATATGCTAAAAATAAAGAAAAGATTGCCATTAAAAAAAAAAAGCTCTTGTTTTCTGGGAGTGTGAAAGGGAATGAGCTGAACAAGGAGAGATTTAACCTGGAAATAAGGAGAAATTTTCTGACAGTGAGAACAATCAACCAGTGGAACAGCTTGCCTTCAGAAGTTGTGGGAGTAGGGTTGGACTAGATGACCTATAAGGTCCCTTCCAACTCTATTAATCTATTAAACTAGAAGCATGGCAATTAGGAAAATGGTTTTAATAATTTTTTCCTATGCCATTTTCCTCTTTAATAATCCCTCCTTCCCCTCTTGCTACATTATCACCCTGTGGCTAAATTTCAATCCTGTTGATAATTTTAGGGTCAATTTACCCTAAAGATGGGTCTCCTTTATCCAGTTAAGGCAGGACCTTTAATAGTTTTGCCTAAAATGCTCTTTCACAGGGCTATGCTTTTGCTCAGAAGCACTTTGGAGAATCATCAATACTGTCAAGATTATCAAGCTAACCCGGCAAACCACTATATATAAAGAGAGAGGAAAACCCATGTCTTCTAGCACTGAAGATGTTTCCTAATTGGGTACTGAAACGTCTCTAAGAAAACAACCAAGGACCCCACACCTTGCAGATCATTTCTGTCCAATTCATCCAATATGAAAGGCTGCAAATAAGAGGGGCTCAATCCCATTCAGAAAAAAGGAGGACAAGTGGAAAAAACAGTATCTATGGAGAGGTCAAAAAAGGTTAGCATAAAGACTGCAGACTTGCAAGAATGCAAGCAAAAAAAAAAATAGTGGAGTTTCAGTCATGCAATCATAACCATGTCCTAACATATCCTGACTTTTTTAGGATCTTGTCAATATAAGTAATTATGATCTGGAGTAGACAGGGTAACTGGTCAGCCAATGGGGACTGTTTGGAAACAGTATTTGTTTGTATGGGGCCATAAGAGGCAGTTTGGAGTCTGGGTGTGGCTTAGACTTGCTGAATTGTATATAAGACTTGGTTTGGCCTCTGTAATGGCTGCCTCTGTACAATATATTAACCTCTGTGTCTCTCAATTCTGTAATGACTTCCTTCTATGAATATTGCTCCTGGGTTCCTGATTTTGTATGCTGACTTCTGATGTTTGGTATTGTATATAAACAGATTTCTTATGTAGTTGAATCCTGCAGAATTATTTAATTGTGTGTCTGATTGTGCTGGAACAAACTCTGACAGATCTTTTTTTCCCTGGAGGGGAAGGAAAATAGAATCCAATCTGGGTCAGTCATCAGGACCAGAGGTTTTCCCTTCCGAGCTTTCGGACTCAGGCTGAAGCCCGCTTCTCTCTAGCCAAAATTTCCCTGAAGATGGGCTCCAGCATGAGTCCAAAAGCTCAGAAGACAAAATCTCTGGTCCTGGTGAGCAACCCAGATTGGGATCCTGCAATGTTATCCCCAGGACACATATACTCCATTCACCTTCATTTGTGGGAAGAAAAATAGCCTGGTGCGTTCGGTGGAAAAACACAGGGGAAAGGAGAAACTGAGCCAATTTCAAAACCAGCCTCTGGTGTTGTACTTGTGAACTTAAGTGCATGTTAGAACACAGAATATAGGGCTGGAAGGGACCTTGGTGGCCTTCTTATTCAACCCCTTGCTCAAGGCAAAAGACCCAGGGATGGGCTTCAAAACTTTTAGCAAGGGGCTCTCTGCCCCATTGCTGGGTGGACGTGGCCATGGTGGGCGTGGCCTAGTTGGCCTCCTGCACTGGAGGGGGGTGTTTTTGCCCTCCCCGGGCGCCAGAGGCTTTCCTCGAGCCTCCAGGAGGCGAAAACGGCCTCCCCAGGTCCAGAGGTTCTCTGGAGGCCGGAAACGGGCCCATTTCCAGCCTTCCCAGTAGGCCTGATTTTTGCCCTCCACGCGCACCCTGCACTTACCCCATATTCAAAATGGGCAGCATGGGAACTCCTGGGAGGAATGGGGCGGGGTGGGCAGGGCCAGCCAGGAGTGGGATTTGGGGGTTCTCCAAACTGCACAGAATCTTAGCTAGAGGTTCTCCCAAACCCCTGCGAACCCCCAGCAGCCCACCCCTGCCTAAACCCTCCCAATTAAACAGTTGTCCAGTCTATTTTTGAAAACCTCCAGTGATGGAGCACCTACAACTCTGGGATGCACACTATTATTGATTAATTATTTTCACTGCAGAAAAATTCTCCTTACTTCTAGGTTGGATCTTTCTTTAACAAGCTTCCACCATTATTTCTTATCCTGTCTTTTGTAACAGCCCTTCAAGTACTGAAAGACAATGATCATGTCCTTCCTAATCCTCCTCTTTGATGGGTTAGCTCCCTCAACTGTTCATCATATGATTTAGACTCCAGACCCTTTATCAGCTTTCTTACTCTTCTCTGTACACTTTCTATGGTCTGGGCATCTTTTTTGTAATGTGGTGGCCATCATTAAGATGATTAAAGGCCTTGAGATTTAAACATATGAAGAACGGTTGTAGGATTGCTAGCTGAGAAAAAAAAAAGGAAAAGAGGTGACATGATAGCATTATTACAGTATTTGAGAGGCTGCCAGAAAGAGGAGGGGGGGTTCAATTTATTTTCCCAAGCACCAGAGAGCAGGAGAAGAAAGAATGGATGGCAACTAATCAAAGAGAGAAGCAACCTGGAATTAAGGAGAAACTTCCTAACCGTGAGGACAATTAACCAGTGGAACAGCTTGCCTCCAGAAGTTGTGGATGCTTTATCACTGGAGGCTTTTAAGAAATGCCTGGACTGGACAGCCACTTGTCTGAAATGGTATAGGGTCTCCTGCTTGAGCAAGGGCTTGGGCTAGAAGACCTCCAAGATCCCTTTAAGCTCTATTCTGACTGACTGAATGCAGTATTCCAAGTGTGGCCTCATTAGTGTGGTATTTGTTGTTGTTGTTAATTGCGAAGTCCTGTCCAACCCATCCTGACCCCATGGACAACATTCCTCTAGGCATTCCTGTCCTCTATCATCCTCTGGAGTCCATTTAAGCTCATGCCTACTGCTTTGGTGACTCCATCCAGCCACCCCATTCTCTGTCGTCCCTTTCTTCTTTTGCCCTCAATCTTTCCCAGCATTAGGCTCTTCTCCAGTGAGTCCTTCCTTCTCATTAGGTGGTCAAAGTATTTGAGTTTCATCTTCAGGATCTTGCCTACTAAAGAGTAGTCAGGGTTGATCTCCTCTAGGACTGACCAGTTTGATCGCCTTGCAGTCCAAGGCACTCGCAGGAGTCTTCTCCAGCACCATAATTCAAAGGCCTCAATTCTTTGGCGCTCAGCCTTTCTTATGGTCCAACTTTCACAGCCATACATTGCAGCTGGGAAAACCATAGCCTTGACTATAGATACTTTTGTTGGCAGGGTGATGTCTCTGCTTTTTAGAATGCTGTCTAGATTTGCCATAGCTTTCCTCCCCAGGAAAATTTGGTGTAGAGCAGTATTATCACTTCTCATGATCTTAACACTATCCTTCTGTTGATGCAGCCTAAGACTGCATTGGCTTTTCTTTTCTTTTCTTTTTGGGCAACGGCAACACATTGCTGGCTCATACTCAAGTTGTGGACACCTAGATCTCTCTGTGGAAGAAGATTTGCCAAAAAGGTCAAACTAGCATTTTCCTTATAGGTCTGAAGGAAAGAGCTGGAGACAAGAGTACTGGGAAAATGGAGACTCAGCATGTCTAAACATTTCTGACATTTTTGTGTTCCTACGAACATTTCTGTTCGTAGGAACACAGAGGGACTTTCAAATTGTGCACAAAGAATCCCTCTGCAGAAGTATCCTAAGTCTTGGTTAAAAAAAACACCCCAAAAAAACTATTTTCCCCACGGTGATTTCTTCTTCCTGGCTTCTGAAATGATTTATGAAAAATAGTTTCTTCTTTTCAGCCGAGTTTCTTACGTCTTGGCATGCTAGCCAATATTTATAACTTTATTCACCTTTATTAACTAGTAGAACTAATCTGGAAAAGATTTTTTTGGCAATGTGATTTAAAATATATAGCTTTATAAATATGCATGAGACATTTGCTATAAGAAAGAGAGAACATCTTCTTCCAGAGAAATACTTAAAGGAAGATTAAAAAGAGAGAAGAGAGAAATTCAAGGCAAGGAAAATACATGTAAACATAGGAGGATCGACTATTTTAAAGGGTGCCTGGAGCTGTGAGGCAAACAGAAAATGGTATAACTGAGGGGGGGGGGAGTGCTTCCTAATTAAAATATGGGCTTCATTATTTCTTTCAGCTAAATTAATTCAGAAGGCTGAATATAGCAAAGGTTTGGAATCTAGAAGCCTAATATTTTCAGTTAGCGGTAATATGCTTGGAATTCATAATTTTTAAAAGAAGTGTAGATGAATTCAGAAATACAGAGAAGATTTTCTGTTCTAGTTAGTATGATTCAGCGTTTTGGGGATTTTATTCAGGCTAATTGAAGGATAAATTTAGCTAATGTAAGATAGAGTTTATTAACCACCCAATCATTTTTTTCTACAGGATGTGCATTTATGATTTGTGGCTTGGTTATTACTCTCTATATATCATTAATATTGTTTATTATGAATAATTATGTTTCCTCACTAATAAAAAATATATACATAACTCACAGTTCTTTCATCCTTTTCTATAAACTGTTAAGATTTAATGATATTTATATATAAATTGGAGCAGATTTAATGATAGCACTGTATTTAAATCATAATTTTAATTAATAATTCAATAATTATTGAATAATAGAGACATACAACAGCAAGCACACCTTCTCAGAACAAAATAACATAGTGGTGACTCTAATATGTTATTTATGAAAAATGGATTACACTATTTCATTCTCATGATTAGGGGACTGGAGGCTAAAACATATAAAGAACGGTTGCTGGAACTGGGTATGTCTAGTTTAATAAAAAGAAGGACTAGTGGGTGATATGATAGCAATGTTCCAATATCTCAGGGGCTGCCACAAAGAAGAGGGAGTCAAGCTATTCTACAAAGCACCTGACAAGAAGCAATGGATGAAAACCAATCAAGGAGAGAAGCAATTCAGAACTAAGGAGAAATTTCCTGACAGCGAGAACAATTAATCAGTGGAACAACTTGCCTCCAGAAGTTGTGAATGCTCCAACACTGGAAATTTTTAAGAAGAAGTTGGATAATCATTTGTCTGAAGTGATGTAGGGTTTCCAGACTAAGAAGGGGGTTGGACTAGAAGACCTCCAAGGTCCCTTCCAACTCTGTTATTCTCTTCTCTTCTCTTCTCTTCTATTCACTTGGAGATTTATCTGTGTTGTCAGGGTCACTTGGGTCAGGGGTCTCCAACCTTGGTCCCTTTGCTGGCTGAGGGACTCTGGGAGTTGAAGTCCACAAGTCTTAAAGGGGCCAAGGTTCGAGACCCCTGACTTGAGTAGTGCAAATGGGTATAGAACCCTCTTGGAACTGCCTTCTTCAATCTTTCAATAGTTCCAAGGTGTGACCCACATGACACAGATAAACCTCCAAGTGGTCTCAATGACTCTCTAAAAGAATGCAAATGACAATTCATCGGAATTGTCTTAAAACATTATATTCCATCATCCTTCTTTTCTTCCATTTTTTCCCTTAGAAGGATAGACCATTCAAACTGTCTATTATGTAATTGCTTGTTTTTGTGTGAGAGAAAAAGTTTGAGGCTGTGATGGGATGCTCTTTAGATAGGATGTCAAAGTTCCCCCTAGTAAATTGGAGGGAGAAGTGTTTTGATCACAGGCATAATTAAATGTCACCCCTTTCTTACGTAGGAGCTGTAATGACGCAGGGACAGAATGCAGTATTGCAGGCTGACTCTGCCCACAGAGCTCGATCCTGACCCGCTCAAGGTTGACTCAGCCTTCCATTCTTCCAATGTTGGTAAAATGAAGACCCAGATTGTTGGGGGCAATATGCTGACCCTGTAAACTGCTTAGAGAATGCTGTAAAGCACTGTGGAGTGGTATATGAATCTATGTGCTATCGCTCTATGATCGTCTCTAATATTAGCCTGCTGGAAAAGTCATTCACCCCATAAAAGAGAAATGAGTGAATAACTTCTCATGCTTCTAAGTGCAGGAAGAAATTTTTGCTAGAAATTAAGTAGGAAAATGGAGGAAATGATAGCAAATGGTCTGTATACATAAGATCATAGGTTCAGTTCCTGGCATCTGCAAAACGCAGGTAAGAAAGATGTTTGTCTAAGCATCTAGAAGATAATGCCAGTGAATGTACTGTAGCTAAACCTGAGCATGGATAACTAAAACTAATCTTGTGTATTAAGGTAAATTCCTAGAGTAGCCTCGTGCAGAACTGGGCTATATAGCCAGAACTAAAGGACAATAACCTAATCCCAAATTTAGTGGAAATCAAATCAGTCCTCACCCCTATTTACAGATATGTAAACAATTACTGCTGAAAAGGTCAAAGACACAAAGAGGAGAAGTGACTTTGAGTAAGATGCATTGAATTCAAGCCACAGGACCAGGATGTGGTAAATCTATACATTTTATCATCCTAACGAAACCAGTGAATTATTAAGTCACTTTTTTTTTTTGAGAAAGTCCCGTACATCAGTAGCTCTGAAGTATGAACTTTCTAATTTATCTTAATTGTTACATTTGAAAAATAAATTAGCAATCCCTCTGCCATCTAATTGCTTGTTATTTAACCAAAGAGAACTTAATGGCTGATGACAAGCAAAGTCATTGGGAGGGGGGGGAGAGGGATTTGCTTAATAACCGCATGGTTCACTTAACAACCTTAACAATTCACTTAACAGACGTGGCAAAAAAGGCCATAGCATTGAGTGTGACTCACTTAACAGCCACCTTGCTTAGCAACAGAAATTCTGATCCTAATTGCGATCATGAGTCAGCTCCAGAGTGGGAGTTGAGGCCTAATATGTGAAGAACCACACTTTCCCTATTGGCCCTTCCAGGAGTACAAGCACTGCAATGAAAAAATTGTTGAGTCACCTTTATAACATCCATCTGAAGTTACTTTACTTCCATTCCTACTTAATTATACCCTATAAATCTCATAAGAAAAATTGCATTTTTTTTTTGGTCTGGGCAATGCAGCTTGGTATGCTTTTTAATTATTTCGGGATGAGTATCAGTCTGGTCTAGCCTTCTCCGTCCATCATGGTGATAGATTTTTTAAAAAATATTCAGATAATTCAGATAATCTCCTCAATTTACAATTACAGGAGAGTCCAGAATTTCCGTGGCTAAGCGAGACATTTGTTAAGTGAATTTTGCCCCATTTTTACAACCTTTCTTCCCACAGCAAGGGCCGTGATAGCTCAGGCTGGTAAGAAGCCTGTTATTAGAACACAGCAGCCTGCAATTACTGCAGGTTCGAGCCCGGCCCAAGGTTGACTCAGCCTTCCATCCTTTATAAGGTAGGTAAAATGAGGACCCAGATTGTTGGGGGGGCAATAAGTTGACTTTGTAAATATACAAATAGAATGAGACTATTGCCTTACACACTGTAAGCCGCCCTGAGTCTTCGGAGAAGGGCAGGATATAAATGTAAATTAAAAACAAAAACAAAAAACAGTTGCTAAGTGACTCAGTGCAGTTGTTAACTCGCATGGTTGTTAAGTGAATCTGATTTCCTCATTGACTTTGCTTGTCAGAAGGTTGCAAAACGGGATCACGTGACCCCTGGACAGATGTCATAAATATGAACCAGGTGCCAAGCATCTGAATTCTGATCACGCGGCAGGGGGATGCTGCAATGGATGTAAGTGGGAAAACGGTCATAAGTCTCTTTTTTCTGTGCTGTTGTAGCTTTGAATGGCCACTAAACGAACTGTTGTAAATCGAGGACTACTTATATTTGATTTTTGAATTGATTCACAAGGGCCTGAGTCCAGGTTACTATATGAGCCTTGATCAGTGGTGGGTTTCAAATTTTTTTACTACTGGTTCTGTGGGTGTGGCTTTGTGGGCGTGGCTTGGTGGGCGTGGCATGGCTTGGTGGGTGTGGCAGGGGAAAGATACTGTAAAATCTCCATTCACACCCCACTCGAGGGGAAGGATACTGCTAAATCCCCATTTCCTCCCGATCAGCTGGGACTCGGGAGGCAGAGAATAGATGGGGGTGGGGCCAGTCAGAATTTTTACTAGCGGTTCTCCGAACTACTCAAAATTTCCGCTACCGGTTCTCCAGAACTGGTCAGAACCTGCTGAAACCCACCTCTGGCCTTGGTGGTGCAGTGGTTTAGACTGCAGTATTGCAGGCTTCTTCTGCTGCCTACAATTTGGCAGTTCGAACCCCACCAGGCTCAAGGTTGACTCAGCCTTCCATCCTTCCAAGGTGGGTAAAATGAGGACCCAGATTGTTGGGGACAATAGGTTGACTCTGTAAACCGCTTAGAGAGGGTTGTAAAAGCACTGTGAAGCGGTATATAAGTCTAAGTGCTGTTGCTATTGTCCCTGTCTCTACTGTTAGCTCAGAACGTGGTGTGGCACTGCAGCCATGCGTTTATGTGTTTAACGTCTTCCCCATCAGGAAACTTACCTTCTACCTTGGAGACAAAACCGAGACTACGTTTAAGGTCAGAGCAGATGGACTGCATGCACCAACGAAATTTGGCATCGCACCGATATTTATTAGACCCACAGGTATCGTAACATGCATCCAGCTGGTTACAGCATTTAGTCATGGCTGGGATGCCCATGTCAAGCTGTAAAAGAATGCCAAGAGACAGAGAAAAAAAAATCACTCTGGGGTTTGGAACGATTCTCCCCTCCTCCCATATTTCAATTCTCCTATAAAAAAAGCTCTTCGTGCTCTCCACAATGAATATTTTAACAAGGGGAAGTGCTTTATATTTGACGGCCCTGCCCAGCAGTGAAATATGAGATTAGGCAAACTGATCTTCTATTTATTTTGGGAATAAATACTGTAGGAACCAAGAGAGGATCTCCTGAGCTACTGTATATCTGCCCATGGCTTTGAGCGGCTCTACAGAGTGACAAGAGATTGTCCAATGTCCAAGGATACTTTCAGCCAACCCGAATAGGTCAACAAAGCGGCAACCATCCCAAACTTTCTTGGAGATTGACCAGGAAATTTTAGGGTGGCGGAGCAAGACTTTCCTTCTGTTGCATCATGTTGAAAGTACCAGCAATCAGTGAATAGTGAGCCTGAAGCTGGTGCAATATAATATAACATCCAGTATGAATTTGTACAATGGAAATATGCAATATTGATAATGGACAAGTTCCATTCAGCAAATGCAGGTCATTTTTTGCAACAAAGAATTCTGTAATGTGGGCGTTTTGATGCTAGCAAATTGTAGGAAATATCAGACGCTGACTAAATTAACTTCAGCCGTGGCACCAGTTGAGGTGAGATTAATGGAGTCTCATCCGAATCAGACTTGACTGTTTTAGCAGTCCCCGTATTGTTAATATTCATGTTACAGTACTCTGGGCCTTTAACTTTAATTATTAAGATGATAGGAGTTTTCTAGCCAGCATCCATTTCCCAATCTGCGATTTCTAGAAGATATATTTAACACTACAGCTGTTCCTAACAGTTGGGGATTAAATAGTCGGTTGCCCAACCAATCAAAGAGTGAATTCTATGGGCAGTGGTCAGACAAAAACATATTCATTTTGTCTGCCATAAGCAGCTGGCCATCCGCTTTGGCATGCACAGAGAAATAGCTTGCATAACATGGGGGAGAGCGACTGCCTAGGCCAACTTTAAATAGAAATAGTTGAGCAATTGCAGCTAGTTACAGCAGAGTCAAACACTTCTTTCTTCCTGGATGTTTTGATCAGTTAATTATTTCGTAAGGGAAATGGGTTGTTAGTACATACACTTTCTGGTACCTTGAGACCCAGGAAATAGGAGCTACAGCCATTGGGCTCTGGAGATTTATAATTTGGTCTAGGCAATGGTGCTTTACCTGGAAAAAAAAATGAAAAGAAAAGTGCTTTGTGGCAACCTTGAAAAGAATTATACAGTATATCATAAAGTCCCGTACGTGCACCTGATGTCCTTCAGAGGTTGAATTCCAATTATCATCAGACCTAATCAGCATGGCCAGTGATAAAGGATGATAAAGTCTAGCAGCAGCTCAAAAGCTAGAAATTGCATGCCCGTCTTTTACAGCGCTGTTAGAAAATAGGAAAGATGCAGCTAGGGTTTGCCGAAGACAAGGACATACATTTAATTAAGAACCCTTGAAACAAAATCCAATATGCATAACAGAAGATCAGAAACTTTACTTGTGTTCACTCTTCTGACTAGACCTGTAATTCAATTCCGGACATTTAAGTTTTGAATTGTTCGCTCTCCTTCTGAAATATAAAAGCAGTCTTTGAAAGGGATTCCTTTGGTCTTTAGCCTTTTAGATGTTGCCGCGGCAAACAAAAGAACTTTCGGATATCAAAATTTATGATCAAATACCGTGTTTCCCAGGGGTGGGTTCTACTTACCTTTACTACTGGTTCTCATCGTGTCTGCGTGCGCTTCTGCACATGCGCAGATCACTTTTGATGACGTTCGGGTCAGTGGGTGGAGCCTCCCACCAGTTTTACTACTGGTTCTATAGAACCGGTCCAAACCGGGGGCAACCGACCACTAGTGTTTCCCACAAAAATACAATCTACCCCAAAAATAAGCCCTCACTTGACTTTTTTGGGGGTGGGCCTAGTATATGCCCTACCCCAAAATAAGCCCTAGTGAAGAGGTGGGTGTGGCCAGCAGAGGAGGCAGCCCTTCCCCAGTCACATCATGGCTGTTCAGCCTCTTAATCAGGGCCACGGATCAGCTGAACCAGCGAGGGCTGGGAGCTCCCTCTTGTTCCTTCTCTCTGGGCGCAGCATGTTCTTTTCAAGCGATCAAATGTTGCTTGAGAAAAGGACACACATCCCAGGATTGCAATTCTGAAGGCTTGGGATGGAGCCTTTTTGGGATGTCCGTTTGTGCTGAGCTCAAGGAAAGGATGACAGGCAGGAAAATCCCCTTCCCCATTTCATCAAAAAGGCTCCATTCCGAGCCTCCAGCATTTCCCAGGACCCTTCAAGGCTTGTATCATTGCATGTGTGAGCAGCGGCATCGCTGTGAGGTTCATCACATCAGCGCAGCCTCTTAGAGCAGGACCCTGCAAGGATTGTTGTGCCATTGCACATGACAGCAGCGGCACAGCCGCTCATGGCAGGATGCCAGCTGCGCTGGTATGACAAATCTCACGGTGGTGCCGCCGCTTCTGCGTGCGGCTTGCTCAAGTTGCGAACAGCCTGGGATTTGGGCAGCCTTTACATGGCCGGGATGCCTACAGGATCCCTGGCTTCCAAATCCAGCGAGGCCCAGTCGCAGCCTTTACATAGCTGGGATGCCTACAGGATTCCTGGCTTCCAAATCCAGCGAGGCCCAGTGTTTGGGCTCCGGTGCACTTTTCTCGTCCCGGGTGGCAGCTGCGCATCCACAGCGGGTCCAGCTTACCGATTCTGACCTGCTGATCTTGGCTGCTGCCGCCGGTGGCTCTATCCTGATCCTGGCCGTCAACACTTGGGGGGGGGGGGTTGAGCCCAGCTGGCTTCATGCAGGAGACAAGGTAGTGTGAGGGAGCCTATTTCTCGCGTTGGCCAGGTGGGGTTCGCCCACACAGAGGTTGGACCTTGGGGCACCACCCTGAGCAGGCATCAAGCTGAAGACAGAGGAGGGTCAGTCCTCTTATCCGGTTGCCCTCCACTGTTTCTCATCAAATGTGTGTGTGTGTGTGTGTAGCGTTAGCTACAATTCTTGTTATTCCCCTCCATTTATCTCCCTTACTCTCTCTCTCTCTCTCACACACACACACACACACACACAGACATTTGATTGCTTGAAAGGGACAGACTGCGGTTTCCTTCTACCATAACCACACACTGTCCACAATCTTCCAGAATCGTCCTTTGTTCAAGCACCAGCAGCTGGGTAGAGGCAAAGGGGAGTCGATTCTGATGGGCCGCATGGCTTTCTTCCGCAATCGGCATTCGCTGCCTCAGCTGATCCACAGGCCGCGGTTAAGGGGCCCAGCAGCCATGAGGTGACTGCCCTCCCCACTTCCTGCATCTCAAAAAATAAGCCCGAGTGCTTATTTTCAAGCCTAAAAGAAAATAAGACCTGGTCTTATTTTCAGGAAAACATGGTATATGCCACTTCGTGTTACCATTATTGTCAAAATTTAATAAGTAATGTGTTATGCCGGTAATCAAAGACTATAGTTTTTCTATTCCATATGTAATGTTGCAGATCATGCCCTCATTAGAAACGCAATAAGTTTTTTAATAAGACAAAATACCTTGCTTTTCTTTATAATGGAATAATACAACTAATTTACAGAAGGAAAACATTATGTTTTTAGATATAGCATAAAAGAAGCAGGTTTTAAGAAGTGAGACTTATACATGAGGGTTCAAAAGAGTCAAAATGCCAATAACAACTGCATAATGGAAGCCCTGTGCCCTTTCTCTGTACGTGACATGTGCAGTGAAAATAATGGGCAGGGCTTCAAATACAGCTAGTCCTCGACTTATGGCTACAATTGGGACCCAGAATTTCCACTGATAAGTAAGATGGTTGTTAAGTCAGTTGTGCCAAATGTTTAGACCTTCTTTGCCTTGGTTTTGAAGCAAATCATTGCAGTTATTAAGTGAATCACCAGTCATTAAGTGAATCCAGCTTCCCCCATTGACTTTGCTTGATGGAAGTAGCCAGGAAGGTTACAAATTGTGATCACATCAGTGATGGGTTGCTCCCGGTTTGGTCCGGTTCTATAGAACCAGTAGTAAAAATGGCGGGAGGCTCTACCCACCCGGCATGATCTCATTACACAAGCGCTCCCATTGCGAACCGGTAATAAAGGTATGTAGAACCCACCTCTGGATCACATGATGACCCTGGGACAATGTCACTCTCGTAAATGCATGCCGGTTGCCAAGTGCCAAGATTTATGATCACATGACTATGGGGATGCTGCAACGATCATAAGCATGAAAACCAGGAGTGTCAAACTCAAGGCCCAGGGTCTGGATCTGTACCACAGGGTGCTTAGATCTGACCCAAGGTGCCACCCTGGAAAAGCAAAGGACCGGCCCATGGTGCCTCTGCCAGCGAAAACAGCATGGGAGGGCTGCATGCGGCCTTCCCAATCTCTGTTTTTGCTGGCAGAGGGTTGCAGGAGGCCGTCACAGCCGAAAATGGAGTTTGGGAGCCTGTTTTTTCTGGCAGAGTACTTGGGCCGCCACAGGCGCCCCCGACAAGAGTGACGTTGAGTTGGCCACACCCACACCAGCCCCCCAAGGTCAAACACAGCCCTGATGCGGCCCTCAACGAAATTGAGTTTGACACCCCTGATGAAAACCAATCATAGGTCCCTTTTACACTGACATTGTTAACTTCACCAGGTCACTAAATGAATGGCTGTAAGTTGAGGACTACCCATATGTGATTGTGACCATCACTGTGACTTCTTTGTCCCCCCACCCCCTGCAGATATCTGGTTTGAGGGAGTTGACAACTATCAAATAATGGGGGAAACATCAGCTGCAAGCAAAAATTAACTCTCGTCATTACATATTACACTTAAGTAATAATGTTTAACATAGAGTATAACAACTCTATTTGGGTTAGCCAAACAATTCCGAGTCTTAGTACACAAAAAGAGTTGAAAAGGTAACCCAAGCTCAGGTTTAATCTGTTCCAGAAAGCAGTGAGCAGACAAGTACCCTATCGAACAAGTAATATTCTTTTATAAAGTAAATCTCTTCATTCTAGCCCCTTTGTAGATGGTTTCCCTGATACAGTCCCATCTGCTTGTAGACAGTAAAAAATGTGCTATTTCACACGTTGTCAACATCATTTCAATAGGGAAACCCACTCATTCACACAGCAAAAGAGTTCATCTTTGGACAGAGATGATTAGTACTGGAACAACAAAAAAAGATTATCTGTCAAACAGTTGCTTAGTGCAACACAACTTAAAATCTGCATCCCTGTCTAATCCAGGGCTATCTGAAGGCTGTTAAGGATAAGTTCTTTTTATCAATTTTAAAACCAAAGATGCTGAATTCGCTTGTTTAGAGACAGCTTGTCTAATCATGGGATGCTTTCTTTGGTTACGTTTAGACTTGATTATTCTACAAAAATTTGCATATTTTTAAGAATTATTTTTATCCTTTCATTTTGTCAAAACAATCTTAGGAAGGAGTAACTGGGGCCGACTATAGCACCCACAATACTTGTAAGAGCTACCATGTTTCCCCAAAAATAAGACTCTGTCTTATATTTTTTTGAACCCTTATTGCCATGTGCTCAAAAGCCTGATTTGGGCTTATTATCAGGGGATGTCTTACTTGGGGGGAAACAGAGTAGAAGCTCATAATATATTAAAGCTATTCCAATAATTTTGTATCAGCTTTTTATTTTAGAATATCATGGGATTGAACCAGGAATAGTTGGTTGACTCTGCCTCAATAAAGGGAGGTGGAGGGGTCAGGCTATTCTCCAAAGCAGGAGTCTCTAACCTTGGTCCCTTTAAGACTTGTGGACTTCAACTCCCAGAGTTCCTCAGCCAGCAAAGCTTCAACTCTGGGAGTTGAAGTCCACAAGTCTTAAAGGGACCAAGGTTCGAGACCCCTTGTCTAGAAGAACTCCAAGGTCCCTTCCAACTCTGTTATTCTGTTGATTTGTAAGCAAAGTATGATCTCAACCACTGAATTTCTCCCAAATAGATAGTTAGACAGAGAAAGAGAGATATAGAGACAGACAGACAGACAGACAGACACGGTTTTACATGCATGACAGGTTGGTGACTACCTAGTAGTTCTTGAGATGAAAAACACGGGAACAGGCAACTGGTGTGTGAAATGGCTATGCATAGTGCTTACATAACTACACACAGTACATATTACAACTTGGCAAATGGACATCTGTGTCTGTCCTCTATTGGCACTGCCCCCCAAAATGGGTGGGATGGAGTTTCAAAATGCTACATTATTTTTAAGTAGCTTAATAGTCTACAGAACTCCCTGCAGTACGAAGATAGGCAGGAATCTTGTGTGAACTTTCATTGGTTGCCAAGGAAGATTGACATTCTATGGACATAATAGGAGCAGGATGACCTCATCCTTTTGTCATGACCTAATAGGTTAGTTCCCTCAATTTTCCGGGCATCTGCTACTACGTTTTTAATAGGGGCTCTTTATTTTAAGAGGCAAGAGGCACATTTTACATTGAATCCCCATTTAACCCAGATTTAGGATTCAATGTACAGTATATTTGCTTTTTATATATAGTAATGTATAATGTATTAGTAATGTACAATGTAATCATCAATTACAGTTTATCATGGCAACCTGTTTTGTTAAAAAAATGAGGAAAGTTGATGTGTTGTAAACATTAGAGCAGGGATTTCAAACTCAATTTCATTGAGGGCCACATCAGGTTGTGTTTGATCTCAGAGGGGGGGCCTAGTGGGCACAGCCAGGGTGGGCGGCCCACTCAGGCTCCATTTTCACTGGCAGAGGGCTGCAAGAGGCCATCACAGTTGAAAATGGAGCCCGGGAGGACTGCATGCGGCCCTCATGAGCTCTCTTTTGGCTGGCAGAGGCACCGCAGGCCGGTCCTTCACTGTTTCCAGGGCAACCCCACAGACCAGATCTAAGCACCTCATGGGCCAGATGTAACCCCCGGGCCTTGAGTTTGACACCCCTGCATTAGAGCATACAAATCATACAGCAATAAAGGTAGAAGTATCTGAGGCACCATGTCTCCCTGATTGTGTCTCCTCATCCCATCAGATCTGGTAGGAGAGGCATATCTATTTTTTTTTTAAAAGGCCATCTGGTAAGACAAAACTTTTTCTGTTGTGGCACCCTGTGACAGAATGTGTTGATGACCTTGGGGACTGAGGCAGTGATGGGTTTTAACCGGTGTTACCACCGGTTCGCTTCGCGCACGCAATTTGTGCGCAGTCGGTGCGCAACTGCTCGCTTCGCTCGCACGCATACCAAACTTGTTCTTCGTGCAAGCGCATTGACTGACTGAACAGCTGAGGCATTGCAATCTGCTCTGCCACACCTTTTAGCTGGGCTAAAAACGGAGGAATAAAGGTAGGTATAGCGCAGGGGCGGGCGGGAGGGCACAGATGACGGTCAGAGTGAACCGGTTCGCTGTCACATCAATATCTCTGATGCCGGTTCTCCCAAACCGGGGAGAACCGATAGCAATCCACCATTGGACTGAGGGGAAGAGATGCTGTCTAGGAAACAATCAGAAAAGAGAAGCAGAAGCCTCCAGTGGCTTAATGGTCAGAAGAAGAAACATAGGAAGGATTCAATCTAACAGATCGAGCAGTTAAAAGTGACGGTGGGAAGTTTGTATTTTCAGAGTTGCAAGATTGATATGTTTTCCTAGGTAAACGAGACCAAAAGCATGACTAGATGAACTCATTCTGCCTCAGAGATAAGATTCCATCAAGGTTTATCTTACAAGCTACAAAAGGCAAACACTGGATGGAACCTGGAGAGGAACCGGAACCTGGCCATGATGAAAACTGGGAAGATTGGCAGTCGCTAAATAGACTGTGCATGGCTACAGCAATATCAAGAGACATTTGAATAAATGGGGATATTTGCTGACTTCTGCCTGCTGCGAGTGTGGAGATTTACAGACAACGACACACACGTGTATGCTTGCCCTTTGTGCCCTGCCCAATGTACTGTTATGACAGTGCAACAGAATGCAATCGAAGCTGCACGCTGAGTCCTTCGGGAGAAGGGCGGTATACAAATTAAAATATTATTATTATTATTATTCTGGACAAACACATCAGGCTTTTATACTTTTTAAATTTTTTGTTCTAACATTTGCATTTATACCTAAGTATAAAATTTTAATAATGATGCCTCTGACACGAATAAATCCATAAATCTTGCAAAAGTGAAAGTACAGACTTCCCACTTCCACTTTTAAGCATTTGATTGATTAAGGTGGCATTCCTCTCATTTCCCAAAGTCATCCACACATTCTAGTACGAATCCACTCTTCCCAGAAAGATTAGCCCCAACCCAGAGGTGGTTTTCAGCAGGTTCTGACCAGTTCTGGAGAACCGGTAGCAGAAATTTTGAGTAGTTTGGAAAACTGGTAGTAAAAATTCTGACTGGCCCTACCCCCATCTACTCTCTGCCTCCTGAGTCCCAGCTGGTTGGGAGGAAATGGGGATTTTGCAGTATCCTTCCCCTGCCATGGTCACCAAGCCACGCCCACAGAATCGGTAGTAAAAAAAATTGAAACCCACCACTGCCCCAACCCTGCTGGCCTCTGAAGACTTGATTATGCCATAGCAGATGTGGATGGGATGGGATGCTCATACGTACTTGTGATTATTTTTTTTTGCTTCAGCTGCAAATTTGTATTCAGTGTCATATTATTACTGCGCAAGCTGCACTGGCTGCCTGTGGTCTATCGGGTGCACTTCAAGGTATTGGTTACCACTTTTAAAGCGCTCCATGGCTTAGGACCAGGATATCTATGGGACCGCCTTCTGCCGCCGTTTGCCTCCCATCGTCCCGTGCGCTCTCACAGGGAGGGACTCCTCAGGGTGCCGTCGGCCAAGCAATGCCGGCTGGCGACCCCCAGGGGAAGGGCCTTTTCTGTGGGGGCTCCTACCCTCTGGAACGAACTCCCCCCGGGACTCCGTCAACTTCCCGACCTTCGGACCTTTTGCCATGAGCTGAAGACATATTTATTTCGTCAAGCAGGACTGGCATACGATTTTAGAATTTTAATTCTTGTTATTGGGGTTTTAATTCAATTGGTTTTATTGTTTTATATGTATTTTATATAGGGCCGTATTTGATAGGTTTTTTAATTATTGTTTTATTATATTTATTATTATGGTTTTATATGGCTGTAACCGCCCTGAGTCCTTTGGGAGAAAGGCGGTATAAAAATCTAATTAAATAAATAAATAAATAAATAAATTACTAATAGCAATATATTAAGAGTCATGATGGTGCAGTGGTTAGAATGCAGAATTGCTGGCTAATTCTGCCGACTGCCAGCAGTTCGATTCTGACCGGCTCAGGGTTGACTCAGCCTTCCATTCTTCCGAGGTGGGTAAAATGAGGACCCAGATTGTTGGGGGCAACATGCTGACTCTGTAAACCGCTTAGAGAGGGCTGCAAAGCACTGTGAAGCGGTATATAAGTGCTATTGCTATTGCTACTATTTTTATATTTTTAACTGCAGCTTTCCACCCAGAGTCATAAGGCTCAGGAGGGTAACTAGGGAGAATTCTGAGAGTTCCACCCGTCTTAAAGTTGTTAGGTTGAGAAACAGTATTTTGTGTTGTGCAAAGGAACAGGACCACAGATATATAACCCTGTGCATAAACACACAGTTAAAGTTTAACCACTAACATTAACCATTTTAATGTTAAAACTTTGTTATTTAACAGATCTTTCAAACAAACACAACAGCAGAACTACTGGCTGTAAAAGACGAAGTAACAGGCTTTATAGCACCATGTGTCTTGTGCTCATGTTTTAAGCACGGTGTGGATTTTGTGCTAAATGGTTCAATACAGATGCCCGCCGATTGGCAGTTGCATTTCAGAGAAACAGCACCTCAAAAGAGATTCCAATGTACAATAGATCCTGCCAAAGACATGAACTTAGATCAAGGCTGATGATAATTATAATTGGTTATGGGTAATGTAATTTAATAAGAAAGGAAATGATCCTTCAGCTACCCTAGAGCTGACTCCACGGATTTCATAGCTTAAAAAGAGGGACAACTTGATTTATGTCAGAAAATATAACTGGAAGCTGGTGACGTTGTTCCAACATGATCTTCAAAACACTCTTCTGATTAAAGCCAAAATGCTATAGTTTGCACCATCTGTAGTGTCTCAAACACTTTTCAAGGAGAGCGGTATACAGAGCATATTGCCATCATGTAAATGAGGCAATTAAAATATAAATCACCTTAAGCAATCTCGGCTCCTTAATGAGGATATTGGAATAGCATGCTTTTTGACTGTGATAATGTAAGAACTGGCATTGAACCTTCTCTATACCTGGGCATGTCTACGTGTGAATCAAATGTCTCCTTTTTTTTTTAACCTTAAAGTAAAAGGGAAGGAAGTCAGAGTAAATAATTATCAGCTATATGAGTGGGAAAAAGAAAGTAGGTAAGAAGTTGATTAACAGCGGCTGGGGGAAATCATTAGTACCAATTTCAGAAACTAATGGAGTGTAGAAAGTATAATTAAAACAATATACATTATCAAGCAAACCAGAAGAACAAAGAAAGAACAAGGATGTAATACTTTGCATCCAACAAGATTATCAGTGGTTTTTTTCTGTCACCGTTTCACAGCCACAATGGAGTAGCAGTGGTGAAATCCATTTTTTTTGCCACCGGTTCTGTGGGCGTGGCTTGGTGGGCGTGGCATGGGAAGGATACTGCAAAATCCCCATTCCCTCCCCACTCCTGGGGGAAGGATATTGCAAAATCTCCATTCCCACCCCACTCTGGGGCTACCCAGAGGTGGCATTTACCGGTTCTCCGAACTGCTCAAAATTTCCGCTACCGGTTCTCCAGAACCTGTCAGAACCTGCTGGATTTCACCCCTGGGGACTAGATATGCATCACAAGGACCTGTGTGTGTGTTAATTTTAATTAACACACAATAATTTAGCGAATAGAATAGAATAGAATAGAATAGAATAGAATAGAATAGAATAGAATAGAATAGAATAGAATAGAATTTTTTATTGGCCAAGTGGAAAAATTTGCCATTCCAGAAGTTACTTAGGCGCTGAATCCACATGGCTAGTCGGGGCAAATGATTTTCTTCAACCTATGATAGACAGCCTTCTGGGTTTTTGAGTGGATGGGGAACATATTATGATTTTATACTGAGAAACCATTCACAGAAGGCACAATTGAGCAGGGCTGATGGATAGGGCCATAACAGTGGTGGGTTGCTCCCTGTTTGGTCCGGTTCTATAGAACCGGTAGTAAAACCGGCAGGAGGCTCCGCCCACCTGCCACAAGGTCATCATGGGTGATCTGCGCATGCACAGAAGCTTCGCAGAAGCGCGCATGCGGTCCCGTTTTGAACTGGTAGTAAAAGTAAGTAGAACCCACCCCTGGCCCATAACCAGTGTGAATGCATGCCCACATGCATATTTATAGAATACATCCACTCTTTCACTCACTCACTCACACATGTAGCTAAGAAGCCCTCCCTCCTTTGCCATCCTGATTATTGTCACTGTTTTTCATTGTTCTTTGCAGTTAGAAATCAGTGGTGTGTTACTCATTTCTTAGATGATGGATAGTCATTATGTGAGAGGTAAAAAAACCAACAACCCAAGGATTATGGGTCTATGCAAGAAGAAAGGAAAATTACAGGTGGTCTATGGGAATCCATACTGTTCTAGTCCAGTGAAAACTAAATTCCACAAGTGCATCATCTAATTACCCTTTCTCAACCTTGTATCCTTCATCTGTGTAAAACAATACCCCATTTTTCCCACTGTTGTAGGTTGAGGGTGGAGGATGTACAGTGATCCTACAAAACTAGAAGGCATTCAAACGTTCACCTCGTACAGAAAATAAGTAGGCGTGTTGACAAATCTAGCTCCTTAAAATGTATGGGAAGTAGAACAATTCAATTAGTAAGGCAAAATAAACAATCCTTCGGAGAGAGTTCTGCCAATATACCACATTTTACTTACAGAAGTATACTGTAAAGAGAACTGTCCCCTTCTAACGGGGGATAGTTCTAACTTGTTAGAAAACAAGACAACTTGTTAGAAAAATGATACGCATCCCAGTCTTTGCAACCAAAAAGTAATGCTGTTTAGTATTAGTTGTTTTGCTAGACTAAATGGAACTACGAATATGATATTTAAAGGAATACCAAGATACATCCATTCTTGTAGATGAAATATGTAATGACGTTCATGGTAATAGAGGCAGTGTTGAGTTCAAATACACTAATTGGCATCATAAAAGTGCAACTATTCAGTGAAGCAAAATAAAACATGACCGTAAGAATACAGTGTCTTGGTTAATTACTCATCATTAAAGCATCTAGTCAAACAAAACAAGGAAACATCATCTAGTGTAGGGAAACAACAACTGTCAACACAAAGTAACAAGGTTGTGCAATCAGGGACTGGACATGAAAGGAGCAGGAACTCCTAAATACTTACCATATCTGCACCTGTATTGACAAACTCCGTTCTTCCCTCCTAACAGCTCCGAGACAAAGTCAAAATAGCCATTAACAGCATCAATGCCATCTCGGATGGTCCCAATTCCCCAGTCGGAATAGGAGCTATCCTCCGGCAATGGAGAAGGAGGGATGACATTATCCTGCATGGTTTCTTCAGTGCATTTCCCTTGACTCAGAGATAAGCACAGAATCAGTGCCCTGATGAACAGCTTCATGCTGAAGTTGGACAAAACAAAATTGGTCCCCGGAAATCTCCGGGAAGAAGAAGCGGTGCCAGTGGGATCGTGATAACAAGACTGGAGGTATTTTGAGTGTGCTTTCGTGGTGGACTTTAAACATTGCTGTGTTAACAGGATGAAGTCACCATAATCAGGGAGCACAAAGGTCACATGAACACTGTGTGTTGCCCAATATTTAAGGGCTTTGAAATGTTCTGACCAGGTGGACGCTGGGGTGGCAGAATTCCAAGGCTAATCATAAACTCCCGCAGGCAAACTCACCCTCTCCCCCAAGCCTTTGAGTTCCCCCATCCACACCTCCATTATGGGTCCATTTAGTTATTTATGGCTTCTGCTGAAACGCCTAGAGCAGTTTATGTTTGAAACAAAGCATAAAAGAAAGGGAGCTTCCCACCTTAGTTTTTGAAAGACAGGTATTTTCCCTGACCTCAGGGTGTCCTCAGTCTCAGAGCCCAAAAACTGTTCCAAAAACACATGCAGGGTTATTGGCATTTAAACTACATTAAAGGGGGAAAAGACCTCTTCCCAGTTGTGCATCACAAAAAATCTGAAGTTGAAAATCTAGCAAGATTTAATTGTTTTCAGTACCTAACTGGAACAGTAGAATTCAGGAGGCACCTGATACTCCTGGGATCAATAGGTTCACAAAATGGGGGCCATAACTAAAGAGGTTTCTCTTCTTGTCCCTAATCTCCTGCTGAGGAGGGACTTGGGTTGGACCTTCTTGACCCTTACCTTATTGGGCATATAGATTCAATCTTGGTAGAGTAGGACCTGCTAGAACCTAATACAACATCTAGATTTTAGTTCCCGCCCTTCTCTTTAACTCCCCACCCCCTGGAATAAGTCAATTCATCCAGTGGTGGGTTGCTACCGGTTCACCCCGGTTTGAGCGAACTGGTAGCAGTGGCGGCGGGAGACTCCACCCACCCATCTGGACACTTCTGCGCATGCACAGAAGCTTCTGGTAGCGACAGGTTTTGAAACCTGCCCTGAATTTATCTCACTACGCAGCAGTGAGATGACCACTTACCCAATCAAACAACAACAAGGTTATCTCTGCCCCTCAAAAAATTATATTGAAAAAATGTGTATATATGTACAGTTTGTCACAGAAGTGAGAACACCCCCTCACATTTTGTAAATATTTAAGTATATCTTTTCATGTGACAACACTGAAGAAATGACATGTGGCTACAATGTAAAGTAGTGAGTGTACAGCTTGTATAAAAGTGTGAATGTGTTGTCCCCTCAAACTAATGCAACACACAGCCATTAATGTCTAAACTGCTGGCAACAAAAGTGAGTACACCCCTAAGAGGGTTAAGGCAGTGCTGGAAAACAATGGTGGCCATACAACATATTGACACTTTGGGCCTCATTTGGATATTATCACTTAGGGGTGTACTCCCTTTTTTATATATATTGCTGCCTAAACAGAATTGCAAATTTAAAAATAACTACTTTAATATCAGTAGAATTACAAGGAATCATTAAGACCAAGTTCCTGGGAGATCTTTTCAGTTTGTTATTCATCTTATTAACGAGACGCAGTGGCTCAGTGGCTAAGACGCTGATCTTGTCTATTGAAAGGTCGGCAGTTCAGTGGTTCGAATCCCAAGTGCCGCGTAATGGGGTGAGCTCCCGTTACTTGTCCCAGTTTCTGCCAACCTAGCAGTTCAAAAGCACGTAAAAAATGCAAGTAGAAAAATAGGGACCACCTTTGATGGGAAGGTAACAGCGTTCCGTGTGCCTTTGGCGTTGAATCATGCCATCCACATGACCACAGAGACCTCTTTGGACAGCGCTGGCTCTTCGGCTTTGAAACAGAGATGAGCACCGCCCCCTAGATTCGGGAACGACTAGCACATATGTGCACGGGGAACCTTTACCTTTACCTATTCATCTTATTATCCTGGTGGGCAACTTTAAGGACCCCATTTCTATCAGTGGTATTCTGAAATTTCAGTAGCTCCCACCCTCTGGGTCAATGGTAAGGGATGCTGGAGTTGTTCCTCAACAACATCGGGGAGGGTTATAGAGTCTCCAACTTCCCCCCACCCCCGCCCCCAGATCTTTCATTTGGACAGGATAGTGTTTCAGATGGAGAATTACCCTCTGTAAAATTGGATATATGGCTCATTCTGTCTGATGGGCAGCCACCAACTGGGTCTTCTCTTCTCTTTGTTTGCTTCATTTACTCTTATGGCAGTCAAGGAAAGCTTAAAGACAAAAAACAATCTCCCTCTCATTGCAGCCAGTGAAAGATGGAGAAAGGGAGGAGATGAGATTGTCTCCTTGAGCAGCAAAGCAATTGAGTCATTTGTTTCAATGCAGAAGTGTCATCCAGGTTTTATCTAGAGCCTGTCCGCTGTAATCCTTTGATGAATGTTACTGCAGGTCTGGACGCACTTAAATGCTCATCATGACAAACCTCTACAACTTCAGTTAATCAATAATCCCCTATTAAGATCACTGAGATTTTCTCGCAAGTAAGATATACTGTATCAGGCTGCAAAATAGGAAGTTTATTCGCATTTAAGTACAGTCTGGGAGGTTTGAAAGAAGCCTCTGTGATTTTATGCATGTATTGAAAGGAAAGATGCTATATATCTTATATCTTTAAAATATACCATAACCTTGACATACATCACTGGTCTTTGCTGGCCTCAGGCCAAAATACCTCATCAGAAGTAGATCTTTTCTGAGAGTTTTCCTAACTTTGTGATTCTCAGAGCCACACAGAGTTAGCCTTTCATGGCTTCTTTCTAAAGACAAACTATCTCACTGGGTCTGATATTTTACAATACTTGGAATTTCCACTCAAGGCTGGTTCAATATATTTCGTTATTTGAGGCAGAGAGTTAGCCTCAAAACATAAACTATGCTTTGTTCTAGTCAAAACTTTGTTCTAGTCAAAACTCAAAACTTTGTTCTAGTCAAAACTCAAAACTAAGTGTAGTTTATGAGGTGGGAAATATGATAAGAACTTGTTCCCATCACTGACGCTAAAACTACAATAAGAACAATTTATATAACTATCCATCTGATGCCCTCCTTTGACTGCCAAAATGTGATAGATACCTTAGCTAATGCTAAGGGCCTAACTTGCTTAACCCAAGAAACAATTGACTGACTTTGCTGGACGCCTGAAGTTTCTAGGTTAGGCTGAGTCTTTGAGCAGTGACTGCACCCATAACTGCTGAGAAACTGACTCCCCAGTCCTTCTAACTTTGTAATTCTGATATTCTAAAGATTTTTTTCACTCAGCAAAGAATCCTGAGCAATCTTCGTGATCAATGGATTATGAAATAGATCAAATATATGGAAATATAAAATAAAGAATAACATTTGTACTTTGATGCTGCTTGTTTTATCAATTCACAAGTGGACTAGCGTTTAAAACCAAGTTGTTTTGGGTTTTAGGGCAGCAGAATACTAATCTGGAGGAATCTCATCTAGAAAATACCTCTTATTTTTTATGTTGTTCTCTACCAACCAGGTTACTTCTTAATTGGATATAAGGATATATTTTTCAGTTCTAAGATGGCATATTTTCATAAGGGATGAGCATCTAATGTTCTGCAATATGACACTTCATGAAACACTACATACACAAAAAGGTGGCCAGGTAAAACATTTTTCCTTCCTACATTTTGTTACCATCTGTTCGATTCTCTGTTTTCGTCATGTACTATTATTTATTTATTTATTTATTTATTTATTTATTTATTTATTTATTTATTAATTAAATTTGTATACCGCCCTTTTCCCGAAGGACTCAGGGCGGTTCACAGCCAATAAAATACAAAAAATACATATAGCACAAGTTAAAAACAGTATAAAAAACTAATTCAATATATGGCCTAAAAATTGGAATAAGATTAAAAACCCCATTTAAAAACCCCAATTAAAAACTACATTTAAGCTAGCCCTGCACGCTGGAACAAAAACGTCTTCAGCTCGCGGCGAAAGGTTCGGCGGTCCGGGAGTTGATGAAGCCCAGGAGGCAGCTCATTCCAGAGGGCAGGAGCCCCCACAGAGAAGGTCCTCCCCCTGGGGGTCACCAGCCGACATTGTTTGGCCGATGGTACCCGGAGGAGGTCCTCTCTGTGGGAGCGCACAGGTCTATGGGAGGCTACTGGTGGCAGTAGGTGGTACCGTAAGTAACCCGGTCCTAAGCCATGGAGCGCTTTAAAGGTGGTAACCAGCACCTTGAATTGGACCCGGAAGACCATCGGGAGCCAGTGCAGACTACGCAGGAGAGGTGTCACATGGGAGCCACGAGATGGCTCCCTCTATCACCCGCGTAGCTGCATTCTGGACCAGTTGGAGCTTCCGGGTACCCTTCAGGGGGAGCCCCATGTAGAGAGCATTGCAGTAGTCCAGGCGGGATGTAACAAGAGCATGATTGACGTGCAAAGGGAAACCCGGTCTAGAAAGGGACGCAACTGGCGTATCAGGCGAACCTGATAAAAAGCTCCCCTGGTGACGGCCGTCATATGTTCTTCTAAAGACAGCCGCACATCCAGGAGGACGGCCAGATTGCAAACCCTCTCTGTGGGGGCCAACAACTCGCCCCCAACAGTCAGCGATGGAATCAGCTGACTGTACCGGGCTGCCGGCATCCACAGCCACTCGGTCTTGGAGGGATTGAGTTGAAGCCTGTTTCTCCCCATCCAGACCCGTACGGTCTCCAGAAACTGGGACATCACTTCGACGGCCTTGTTGGGGTGGTTAGGGGTAGAGATGTACAGTTGAGTGTCATCAGCGTACAGATGACAACTCACCCCAAAACCATGGATGATCTCGCCCAGCGGCTTCATATAGATGTTGAACAGAAGAGGCGAGAGAACCAACCCTTGCGGCACCCCACATAAGAGGCGCCTCGGGGCCGATCTCTGCTCTCCTGCCAACACCGTCTGCGACCAGTCTGAGAGGTAGGAGGAGAACCACTGATAAATGGTGCCCCCCACTCCAAGTCCCCTGAGCCGGCGCAGCAGGATACCATGGTTGATGGTATCAAAAGCCGTTGAGAGATCTAATAGGACTAGGACAGAGGAGCAGCCTCTGTCCCGAGCCCTCCAGAGATCATCGACCAATGCGACCAAGGCCGTTTCCGTGCTGTAACCAGGCTGGAAACCGGACTGGAATGGGTCCAGATAGACAGTTTCATCCAGGTACTGGGGGAACTGTTGTGCAACCACACTCTCAACAACCTTCGCCACAAAGCGAAGGTTGGAGACCGGATGGTAATTTGCTTGAACAGCTGGATCCAGGGAGGGCTTCTGGAGGAGGGGCCTCACCACCGCCTCTTTCAAGGCAGTAGGGAAGACACCCTCCACCAAGGAGGTGTTAACAATTCCCTGGAGCCAGCCTCATGTAACCTCCCGGGTGGCCAGTACCAGCCAGGAGGGACACGGGTCCAATAAACATGTGGTCGCATTCAGTCTCCCCAATATCCTGTCCATGTCCTCAGGAGCCACAGTATCAAACTCATCCCAGGTAGCAACCCCAAGACCTGCCTCTTCCATCCCGCCCGGATCTACCCAAACTGAGTCTAAACCTTCCTGAATCTTAGCGATTTTATCGAACAGATATTGTCCAAACTCCTCAGCACGCCCATGTAAGGGGTCCTCCACTGCTCCCTGATGAAGGAGCGAGCGGGTCACCCTAAACAGGACGGCTGGGCGGTTTTCTGCCGATGCAATGAGAGTGGAAAAATACTCCCATTTTGCCACTCTCATCGCCACTAGTTAGGTCTGAATTTGAGACCTTACTAGTGTCCGGTCAGATTCGGAGCAGCACTACATTTTAAAACCAGATCAATTTGTCCCGAGTCCATCAGATGTTAAATGCTTGTTTTGCTTTCCTTCTAAAATGTTATTTGTAATTTGGATGACCTGCTATCAATAACTGCTGAAATAGAGGAAAACAGGTTCAAAAGTCATGTTGTCCACTCTGTTTTGCTTCAAGGAGCAATAAATGTACTTCCTGGATGAATCAGCCTCAAATGTGAAACTATATAAAAATAATTATGAAGTGTTGTAGCAGAAAGTACAGAAGGAAATGGAGAATTGGAAGAAGTTACAATTATCTTTGCTGGGAAGAATAGCAGCAATAAAAATGAATGTTTTACCTAGGTTTTTATTTTTGTTTCAAATGATACCAGTACTTTAAAAAGATGCAAATTTGCAGGACTGGCAGAAAAGGATTAGTAATTTTATCTGGATGGGTAAAAGACTGAGAATAAAGTTAAAAATATTAGAGAATACACGTGAAAGAGGGGGTCTAAAAATGTCTAATTTGAAATTATATTACGAAGCAGCTGCTTTGTCATTAATCAGTGATTGGTTTAATTTAACAGAGGAAAGAATATTGAATATAGAAGGTTATGATTTGTTATAAGGATGGCATGCCTATTTATTATATGATAAGAAAGTGGATAAGATTTTAAAAAGCCATATACTTAGAAATGCTTTGTTGAGGAAGAAGTACCAATATAAATTAGATTATAAAATACCTATATGGGCAATTCCTAGACATGCGATAGAGAATATAAATATAGAACAAAAGCAGGAGGTGGTTACTTATAAAGAGCTTTTGTTTGTAGAAAAGGGTAAATTACAATTGAAATCTTTAAATATAATGAGAGAAGAAGGGATAAATTATACTTGGTTTCAGTATGGACAGCTGCAAGCTAGATGGAGAGAAGACCAGAAAATTGGTATTATGCAAAATGAGAAAAACTTGTAAAACAAATTAGAGATTCCATATCAGGAAGTTATATAATGCATTGATAGAAATAGATTCAGAAACGGAATTAATTAAGGATTGTATGATAAAATGGGCACAAAATATTCAGTAACCTATAATGATGGAAATGTGGGAAAAATTTGGGTTAGAAATGTTAAATTTACACAAGCACAGAGTTTAAGAGAAAATTTTTATAAGATGTTTTATAGATGGCATTTAGATCCTAAAAAATTGGCATGTATGTATCCGAATATGCAAGCTAAATGTTGGAGATGTGATTGTGATGATACTACTTATTATCATATATGGTGGACTTGTAAAAAAATCAAAGCATTTTGGATAAAAATTTGGTGGATTATGCAAAATATTCTGAAAAAGAAGATAAAGTTTACTCCACAGTTATTTCTATTGGGTATAATTACAGACTGTACAGCAATAGAGACTAAATTGATTTTAAATTTAATATCAGCAGCAAGACTATTGGTCACGCAATATTGGAAGGAGTATTTGCCTACAATTGAAGAATGGACATTAAATGTATCAAATTTAGTGGAAATGGCAAAAATCTCAGCATATTTGAAAGACTATTCACAAGAAAGATATATATTGGAATGGAGAAGGTGGATTGACTATATTCAAAACAAATATTGGATTGAGAAGTATCAAATAGTCTATGAATGATGGAATTGTATTAGTTAAAGGGGAGTTAAGGTTCCAAAGGGGGATGGGAGTTTATGATTAATTAGTGTATTCTAGCTTATGATTGTTAGATGTAATACCCTGCATTTTGCTCTGGGAAGTCTCCTGGGGGGTGGAGGGTGGGGGAAAGGTGAATGGGAGGGGAGGGAGAGGGGAGGGGAGGGGGGGAAATGTTTGTCAAAATTTTTGTAAAACTTTTCTAATAAAAAAAAGTCTGTTTTGCTTCAAGGAGCAATAAATGTACTTCCTGGATGAATCATTTTAGTATATATAATGAAAGGTTACAGCTTTCAAAATCCTTGTACGGACCCATACTTTGGTTTATATGAATGAGCCAAAGGCCATAGTTTATGCCATGGAAAACACATCTATAACCAACTTCTAAAATTGACAGCCCATTCTTTTTATTGTGGGTTTTCATAAGAAATTTGATCATTCTTGTCTCATACAGATTGAGGGAACTGGGTATGTCTACTCTGACAAAGAGAAGGGGTGAGATGATACCAGTCTTCCAGAACTTGAGAGGTTGTCACAGAGAAGAGGGGGTCAACCTATTTTCCAAAACATCTGAGGGCAGTATAAGAAGTAAAAGGTAGGTCATTAAAGAGAGATCCAACCAGTGATGGGATTCAAATAATTTAACAACCGGTCCTCTGCCCTAATGGTTTCTTCCAACAACCAGTTCGCCAAACTGCTCAGAAAGTTAACAACCAGTTCTCCCGAAGTGGTGCGAAGTGGCTGAATCCCACCACTGGATCCAACCTAGAAGTAAAGAGAAATTTGCAGACAGTGAGAACAATTAATCAGTAGAACAGCTTACCTCCAGAAGTTGTGGGAACTCTATCATTGGAGGTTTTCAAGAAGAGACTGGACAGCCATATGTCCACAATGGTATAAGGTCTTCTGCTTGAGCAAGGGGTTTGACTACAAGATCTCCAAGGTCCTTCCAACCCTATTATTCTATTTCCAATATTCTAGAGCCGTGATGGAGAACCTATGGCATGCACGGGGCACTCAAAGGGGCACCTCTGGAGGGCCAGGGCCAGGGGTTGCTCCTCTGCCTTGGTCCTATTAGATCTCTCAGCGGCTTTTGATACCATCGACCATGGTATCCTGCTGCGCCGGTTGGAGGGATTGGGAGTGGGGGGCACCGTTTATCGGTGGTTCTCCTCCTATCTCTCTGACCGGTCGCAGACGGTGTTGACAGGGGGGCAGAGGTCGTCCTCGAGGCGCCTCACTTGTGGGGTGCCTCAGGGGTCGATTCTCTCGCCTACCCTGTTCAACATCTATATGAAGCCGCTGGGTGAGGTCATCAGTGGTTTCGGGGTGAGTTATCATCTGTACGCTGATGATACTCAGCTGTACTTCTCCACCCCGGACCACCCCAACGAAGCGGTCGAAGTGCTGTCCCGGTGCCTGGAAGCTGTACGGGTCTGGATGGGGAGAAACAGACTCAAGCTCAATCCCCCCAAGAGGGAGTGGCTGTGGATGCCGGCATCCCGGTACAGTCAGCTGCATCCGCAGCTGACTGTTGGGGGCGAGTTAGTGGCCCCAAAGGAGGTGGTTCGCAACTTGGGCGTCCTCCTGGATGGACGGCTGTCTTTTGATGAACACCTGGCGGGCGGCGCCAGGGGGGGCTTTTACCCGGTTCGCCCGGTTTCCCAGTTGCGCCCTTCCTTGATCGGGATGCCTTATGCACGGTCACTCACGCTCTGGTTACGTCTAGGCTGGATTATTGCAATGCTCTCTACATGGGCTGCCCTTGAGGTGCACCCGGAGGCTGCAGTTAGTCCAGAATGCGCGCGAGTAGTAACGGAGCCGCCCGTGGCCCCCCCGTGACATCGCTGCTCCGTAGCTTGCACTGGCTTCCTGTGGTCTTTCGGGTGCGCTTCAAGATTTTGGTAACTATCTTTAAAGCGCTCCATGGCTTAGGACCCGGGTACTTACGAGACCGCCTGCTGTTACCCTTTGCCTCCCACCGACCCGTATGCTTGCACAGAGAGGGTCTCCTCAGGGTGCCGTCCGCCAAACAGTGTCGGCTGGCGGCCCCCAGGAGTAGGGCCTTCTCTGTGGGGGCAGTGACGCTCTGGAACAAACTTCCCCCCGGCCTGCGTCAAGTGCCTGATCTTCGGACCTTCCGTCGTGAGCTCAAAACATATTTATTCATTAAAGTGGGACTGGCATAATTAGTGATGTATTTTAATTGGGTTTTTTAATATTTTTAACTTCTTAATTTAAAATTTAATAATCAGCCTTTAAAATTTGCTCTTTTTAATTGTTGTTTTAAATTGTATACATCTTTGTTTTTATTTTGGCTGTACACCGCCCTGAGTCCTTCGGGAGAAGGGCGGTATAAAAATTTAATAAATAAATAAATAAATAAATAAATTGCATTATGGTTGTGGGCACACATGCATACAACTCCTCCCCCATGCTCCCCCTTCTTTTGGCACACGATGGCAAAAAGGTTACCCATCACTGTTCTAGATGTAGAAATATATGACTGGGCATGCGAAATATATTACCGTTGAACTTCTATTGCTTTTATTAGTTATGATCATGAAACAGTAAGTAGGTCAACTGTGTTCATATTTATGGTTTTTATTATATATCCATTTATTTAATGGGAATGTATATTTATTATTTTATTTATTGGCTAGATTTATTTCCTCCAGAAGCTCCCCATCCCCACAACTCTGGCGACAGACTGGGCTGAGAGAAGGTCCTCCAATGAGTTTCTATGGCTGAAGATGGACTATTACAGGGGTGTCAAACTGGCGGCCTGCGGACTGGATGCGTCACACATAGGCCACGTCCACCCCAGCTCTGTGAAGGGGGAAAATGTCGCAAAATGTCACGTGACAGCAACGTGACGCAGTGAGTTTGACACCCGTGGACTAGAACCCAAATCCTGACATAGCCCTTGAACCATTACATCAACCTGGCTACAGTATTTATAGTAAAAAAGTGTACTATATACATATGCAGCCATTGATTACTTGGTTTACTTTTGACAAATGATGTCTAGATTAACATTTTCCATTGTAATTATCTCCAGCAATTAAAAGGAGGAGATAAAATGTTTTTTCTGATTTATCCTTACAATAATCTTGTAACGAAGGTTGGATTGATGGTGTTTAGACTGCCGTTCTAAGCCATGGAATATATTATCAAAGTAACATGCTGTTTTTAATATTCAAACTGCTTTGGGGACTAATATATTACGTATTTTTCTCTTTATTTATTTAAATGAACAAAGAAAAAAGATAAAACAATGAAAACACAACAGACAACAGCAACAAAAAATAAACAACAAATTATGTTGCTGTTATTGACAAGGGGTACACAATATTTTTGACAAAAGATGCCCATCTATAAACCATTAAAATTCCAGTAACCTTTAACTGGGCAAAACAGTGTAACATAGAGCAACAATTGTTGAGCCAAGTTACCTCAAATGGGCTAGCTCAGTGGTAGTCAACCTGGTCCCTACTGCCAACTAGTGGGTGTTCCAGCTTTCATGGTGGGCGGTAGGGGTTTTGTCCGATACTGAAGCACTTTCCTTTTTTTTAATTTAATTTACTTTTTTTAAAAAATTCATAGCATTATTTAAAAACATTTTCATTAGGTTTTCATAAAATTCCCTGTGACAATTTAAATTTCTGAAAATATACTATTTGTATCGCCCGCGCATAAGTTTAGTTCACATTACGAAAGTGAAACTAAATGGCGCTATAGTGCGACCACAAATAAAAGAGCCTCGTCCCAGAATAGCTCGCGCATCTCCCCCCACACCACGAAGCTGTAACAGACAAGCAGAGCTGGTGGCCGGCACTCCCCCCCCAAAATCCAATCCACAATGCGCGAGAGGCATGCACAGATGACGATACACGGCGCATTACTGTGGAACCGATGGGCGGTTAGAAAATTTTACTACTAACAGAGATACAAAAGTGGGTGGTAGGTATAAAAAGGTTGACTACCCCTGGGCTAGCTTATAGAATGTGTCAAAAATTTGGGAGCCCTCATCCATGTCTCCTGTGAAATTCAAATTTTATAAAACTGTTTATAACAAAATGATCATAAAACAGTTTATGACATAATATACAATGTTATAAAATATTTCCTTCTGCTGATGTTTGACTGTGTTATACAGTTCAACGTGGGCTGTTTTCAAGGCAAATAGGGTAGATCCCTGAAGGTATCCCAGCTTTTCCAAGTGAAGACAGTACATTAGAAATTTTTGTCCAATCTTTTCTTTAAAAAAGTTCTGTCAGTTTTTGAACACATTGAGGAATCTGGTTAGGAAATATCTCTGAAAGGATGACCCAGCAGGTCATGGATTTATCTAGCATTTCATTATAATCATCCATATGTAATCTATGACTGTAAACTTAGGTTGAAAGTAACACATGACCCCAGTGGTGAAATCCAAATTTTTTTACTACCGGTTCTGTGGGCATGGCTTGGTGGGCGTGGCAAGGGAAGGATACTGCAAAATCTCCATTGCCACCCTACTTCAGGGGAAGGATATTGCAAAATCTCCATTCCAGGGGTGAAATCTAAAAATTTTCCCTACCGATTCTGTGGGCGTGGCTTAATTGGTGGGCGTGGCTTGGTGGTCAGATGGCTTGGTGGGCATGGCCAATAACAATAAATAATAAAAATAATAAAGTATAAAAAACAATAAGAGGTACTAAAAACCAACTTTCACACTTTACACACACACAACACAACTGACACACACAATGTAAAAGCAGTTGCACTTTACACTTCAAATAGCCACAAAAAGCTCAAAAACCAACTTTCACACTTTACACACACACAACACAACACAACTGACTCACACACAATGTAAAAGCAGCTGCACTTCACACTTCACACAGCCACAAAAAGCTCAAAAACCAACTTTCACACTTTACACACACATAAGTAACACACACACACACACACACACACACACACACACAGTGCCACATACAGCTTTCTGAGATTTTGTGTGTTTGTGTAGTTAGAGTGAAACACTACAGAAACACACCAAATCTCGGGAAGCTGCACAAATATTTTATTTTATTATTTTATTTTATTTTATTTTATTTTATTGTGGACTTCAAATCCCAGAGTTCCAAAGTCAGCCAGTTGATCACCAAGGAAATAGATTAGCTGAGCGATTGATTCTGTCTGGCTGAAACTGAAACTGCTCTCGGGCTGTGGCCATGCGTTCATCAGTAATCAGGTAAGTGCCTTAGAATCTCTACTCGTAGAAAACATGTTTTCTACAAGTAAAAGTACAAGCAAGGTTCTGCTGTTTTTTACTTTTAAAGGCCTGTTTCGGCTGAAGCAAAACCGGCTTTTAAAAGTAAAAAAAAAAACACCTCTGCAGATGGTGCGGGTGAGCAGAGGCAGGGGGGGCGGGGCCAGGGATTTTTGCTACCGGTCCTCCGAACCAGCAACCGCCATTGCCACCGGATCGCGTGATCCCCTCCGATCCGGGAGCATTTCACCCCTGCTCCATTCCCACTTCACTTCAGGTGGAAGGATACTACAAAATCTCCATTCCCACCCCACTCCAGGGAAAGGATACTGCAAAATCCTCATTCCCATCCCACTCTGGGGCCAGCCAGAGGTGGCATTTGCCAGTTCTCTGAACTGCTCAAAATTTCTGCTACCAGTTCTCCAGAACCTGTCAGAACTTGTTGGATTTCACTCCTGCATGACTCCAATTTCTTAGTGAATTGAAGACCTGATATTAACTACTTTAGCGATGTGGCTTAAAGGTGATGCAGAAATAAACCTAGGAATAGGTATGTATAGTATGTTTGTAGTTGTCATTTAAATTTCTAGAGCTGCCTATCCATCCATGACTCATGGTTGTATGGAAGGATTACAACAGAGAAGCAATACATTCAAAGCCATAAATAGCAAATCAAGATGCCAGAGGAAAAGGCCATAATTGTTGAAATGCATGACTATTTAATCCACTGTGAATATACCCGCATCCCAGCCCAGAGCCTGGGGAGATATTACATCTTCAAGGCTTTCTTGAAAGACAATAAGGTTGGGGAGGGGTGGACGGGATGCTGTCCAGAGATTAGGGACCAGAGAAATTATGACTCTTGGGAGCCACAAGATGGCACTCCTTAATAGATGGAACCCAAAACATTTCAGAACTTCAAAGACAGAACATCTGGAGAAGTTCCTTAAGTTGTTCCTGTAACTGTGAGAGAGATCTTGGAGTCCTAGTGGACAACCATTTAAATATGAGCCAGCAGTGGGCAACAGCTGCCAAAAAAGCCAACACAATTCTAGGCTGTATAAACAGAGGGATAGAATCAAGATCGTCTGAAGTGTTAATACCACATTATAATGCCTTATGAGGCCACACTTAGAATACTGCATCTAGTTTTGGTCGCCACGATGTAAAAAAGATGTTCAGACTATAGAAAGAGTGTAGAGAAGAGCAACAAAGATGATTACAGAACTGGAGGCTAAAACATATGAAGAATGGCTCCAGGAACTGGGAATGTCTCGTCTAATGAAAAGAAGGACTAGAGGAGACATGATAGCAGTGTTCCAATATCTCAGGGGCTGCCACAAAGAAGAGGGAGTCAAACTATTCTCCAAAGCACCTGAGGGTAGGACAAGAAGCAATAGGTAGACACTAATCAAGGAGAGAAGCAACCTAGAACAAAGGAGAAATTTCCTGACTGTTAGAACAATTAATCAGAAGAACAACTTGCCTCCAGAAGTTATGAATACTCCAACTCTGGAAGTTTTTAAGAAGATATTGGATAACTGTTTGTCTGAAGTGATGTAGGGTTTCCTGCCTAAGCAGGGGATTGGACTAGAAGATCTCCAGGGTCCCTTCCGATTCTGTTATTCTGTTTTCTGTTCCTCAAATGTCAGACTTCATGCTAAAAAGGCCTTTGCAAATGACAGTCCACAGTATCTGAAAGCTTACTGAATTATTACTTAATGTAGAGACTTATGTTTGTGTGGCCTGAGGATGTTTCTTTGGTTAACTTTGTGGTGCCGAGACAAGAGGTCTCAGAATTAAGGAAACTCTATGGAATTTAGAAAATACAACACCGTCTTTTCCCCTTTAAAAGCGATTGCTTTATTTGGAATGCAACAATTTAAAACGTAGGTCAGCGGTGGGTTTCACATTTTGTTGCTACCAGTTTGCTGTGCACGCTCGCTTTGCGTGCATACCTTCTGCACATGCGCCCGGCCTTCCACACATGCACTTTGCTCGTCCGCGCGCCTTCCACAAATGTGCCCAGCCTCAAAACCGTGCCTAAATAGGATGGCATAGAGCTGGGGCGGGTGGGCAGGCCCACCAGTGATCTCTGCTACTGGTTTGCCCGAATTGGTACGAACCGGCTGAATGCCACCTCTGATGTAAGTCATTTAAAACAAAGCCCCAACTTGGTGATTGGCAGCAATTTGGACTAAAAAGTAAAGTAAGCAAGCAAACAAAAAACAAAATAAAAAGTCTACCTGTGAAAGTTAAAATTATGTCTATTCCAGACTCATTTAATGGACATGAAAATAGCTTCAGGGCACTTTCAAGACAAGTTGATGCTTCTCTTATCAATCAGATGGCTGGATCAGGATTCTGGGCTTATAAAACTTGCCCTGAAATTGCTTTGAAATGAAGCAATTTTCAAAAGGAACTTCATTAATGTTTGATAGAGTTATGGATGGAAAGTACAGCAGAGTGAATAATAAAAAAATTGTCTGAATGACACTTCTTTCAATGTCACATACTCACTGAATCCCCATAATAATTTTTCAAATATTTCTTGAAGATATGTTTGTTCTTCCAGTTCTGTATCCCTGCTAATAATTTCTCCGAAGAGAAATTAGTATAATCCATAGTCAACTGTCTTTTATTATTTTTTTGTTTATTAAAATTATGCGCCACCCATCTCACCATGGGGTGATGAGGTCTTTGCACAACAAATTGCTTTACAGCAGCGTTTTTCAAATTCGCAACTTTAAGATGGGTGGATTTCAACCCCCAGAATTCAAGGGGTTTGGCTGAAGAATTCTGGGAATTAAAGTCCACCCATCTTAAAGTTGTCAAGTTCGAAAAACACTGCTTTAGAGCAAGGATGCACATACTTTATTTCTTAAACTAAGAAGTTTTCATTTTAGTACTCAATAGTCTATCCTATTGGCTTCAAAGTCATCAGAAGACTTCTGTTGCTCATTTAAATCTCAGATAAATAAATAAGGACTGCAGTGATACCTCGGTACCTATCATTAATTGGCTCCCAGAGGTGTGATGAGTACCAAAAATAATGGGTACCAAACAAATGTTTCCCATAAGGAATAATGTAGTTATTCTGACAGAGCTGACACCAACAAGCTCTAACGTTTGGGTTGAGTATCAAACAAACAATGAGTACTGGGACATTGATATTGATTGCTTCCTGATTGCTTATTTGTACCCTATGACATTAAGTATTGTACCTTATGATTCTTGATGAACGTATCTTTTCTTTTATGTACATTTATTTTATTTATTTTATTTTTCAAATTTATATACCGCCCTATCTCCCTAAGGACTCAGGGCGGTTCACAGGCAGTTAAAATACATATAAATACAAATTAAAAAACAACAATTAAAAAACTTATTCTATTGCCTAATTTAAAAACAATATAAATAATAAAAAACCCCTTAAAACCAATAACTTTAAAATCTAATCCAGTCCCGCGCAGATGAATAAGTGCGTTTAAGCTCATGACGAAAGGTTCGGAGGTCCGGAAGTTGACGAAGTCCTGGGGAGTTCGTTCCAGAGGGTGGAGCCCCACAGAGAAGGCCCTTCCTGGTGTCGCCAGACGGCACTGCCTAGCTGACGGCACCCTGAGGAGTCCCTCTCTGTGGGAGCGCACGGGTCGGTGAGAGGTATTTGGAAGCAGTAGGCGGTCCCGTAAATAGCCCGGCCCTATGCCATGGAGCGCTTTAAAGATTGTCACCAACACCTTGAAGCGCACCCGGAAGGCCACAGGTAGCCAGTGCAGTCTGCGCAGGATAGGTAACACGGAGCCCCGAGGCTCCTCTATCACCCGCGCAGCCGCGTTCTGGACCAACTGAAGCCTCCGGATGCCCCTCAAGGGGAGCCCCATGTAGAGAGCATTGCAGTAATCCAGGTGAGATGTCACGAGGGCGTGAGTGACCGTGCATAAGGCATCCCGGTCTAGAAAGGGGCGCAACTGGCGCACCAGGCGAACCTGGTGAAAAGCTCTCCTGGAGACGGCCGTCAAATGGTGTTCAAAAGACAGCCGCTCATGCAGGAGAACGCCCAGATTGCGCACCCTCTCCATCGGGCCAATGACTCGCCCCAACAGTCAGCCGAGGACTCAGCTGACTGTACCGGGATGCCGCATCCACAGCCACTCAGTCTTGGAGGATTGAGCTTGAGCCTGTTTCTCCCCATCCAGACCCGTACGGCCTCCAAACACCGGGACAGCACTTCGATAGCTTCATTGGGGTGGCCCGGTGTGGAAAAGTACAGCTGGGTGTCATCAGCGTACAGCTGGTACCTCACAACCAAGCCACTGATGATCTCACCCAGCGGCTTCATATAGATGTTGAACAGAAGGCGAGAGAATCGACCCCGCGGCACCCCACAAGTGAGGCGCCCGGGCCGACCTCTGCCCCTGTCAACACCGTCTGCGACCGGTCGGAGAGATAGGAGGAGAACCACCGATAAACGGTGCCTCCCACTCCCAATCCCCCCAACCGGCGCAGCAAGATACCATGGTCGATGGTATCGAAAGCCGCTGAGAGGTCTAATAGGACCAGGGCAGAGGAACAACCCCTATCCCTGGCCCTCCAGAGATCATCCACCAACGCGACCAAAGCCGTCTCCGTGCTGTAACCGGGCCGGAAACCGGACTGGAACGGGTCTAGATAGACAGTTTCATCCAGGTGCAGAGGAAACTGATATGCCACCATACTCTCTACAACCTTCGCCGCGAAGCGAAGGTTGGAGACCGGACGATAATTACCTAAGACAGCCGGGTCCAGGGAGGGCTTCTTGAGAAGAACATTGAGAAGAATACATTTTTTTTTAAATTTCTTTTTGTCACAACAGTATACACAAACAATTGTCATAGATAAAACAACATATCTTGAAGAATATATATATATATATATAAGTAAAAAAAATATGTATCAACTATATTAATTTGATATAATGAAGGGAACAATAGGACAGGAATGGTAGGCACTTTTGTGCTCTTATGCACGCCCCTTATAGTCCTGACTCTGTGGTCTCTTCCCAAAATCCCCAAAGCTTCAACCAAAAACTGTCTACTGTTGACCTCACCTCATTCCTAAGAGGTCTGTAAGGGGCGTGCATAAGAGCACAAGCGTGCCTACCGTTCCTGTCCTATTGTTTCCTTTTGTTATATCCAATTAATATAGTTATTACATACTCATACCTACATATAGGCTTATATATTGTTTAGTTATTTCATGCTTATGCCTATTTATACTGTGTGACAATATAAATAAATAAAGAGCATATGCACCAAGACAAATTCCTTGTGTGTCCAATCACACTTGGCCAATAAAAAATTCTATTCTATTCTATTTCTGCAACTAGGATGGCAGTGTGTTAGGGCTGGACAAAAAAAAATACAGATTTAAACTGAGTTTAGTCCCTGATGAATGTGGATGCATCCATAAAGCTTTTCTGGCAATAGTTGAAAGTGCCTCTGCATTCTTCTAGACTTCTTTTTTGATTCCGCAGTCTAGCTTTCTTCCAGGAGCCACAGTGGTCCGTGGTCAGAATGCAGTATTATAGGTTAATTCTGCTGACTGCCAACTGCCAGCAGTCAGCAGTTCAATCCTGACCGGCTCAAGGTTGATTCAGCCTTCCATCCTTCCAAGGTTGGTAAAATGAGGACCCAGATTGTTGGGGGCAATAGGCTGGCTCTGTAAACAGCTTAGAGAGGGCTGTAAAGCACTATGAAGTGGTATATAAGTCTAAATGCTATTGCTATTTATTCCTTGGATTTCCTGGGATCTTCCACCCAAAGGCTAAAAAAGTCTGAGCCTCCTTAAAGTTTTTTTATATAAAGTTTATTGTCACTGTACATGTATACACAATATACCCATACAACAAAATTCACATAACACCCAGAGACCAAGCCCAACACACATGATAATCCCCAGACACACCCCCACCCACCAAAAATTCCCCACCCCTAAACCACCCAAACATCCACAGAGCAGACCAAGTAATGCTGTCCAATAGCTGACTGATGAGCTTCAGTTCATTGTTGAGTGTAATTATAGCTCTGGGATAAAAAATAATTCAGAAGACGTGTGGTCCGAGTTCTAATTGTTCTGTATCTTCTGCCAGAAGGCAACAGTCCAAAAAGATTGTAAGTTGGATGGGAAGAGACTCTGAGAATGTTATGCAACTTCCTCAAACAGCGAGATGCGAAGATGTCATCCAGGGCTGGTAGCTGGAGCCTGATGATATTCTGGGCAGTTTTAATAATTCTTTGTAGAGCTTTTATGTCCGCTGCGGAGCTCCCATACTGTGCAAGAATGCCGTATGTCAGGACACTCTCAATGGTGCTGCGATAGTAGGACAGAAGTAGATGCTGAGATAGATTTATCTTCCTGAGCATTCTCAGGTAGTACAGCCTCTTCTTTGCATTCTTCGCAAGCATGTCAGCCAGTGGTGGGTTTCAAAAATTTTTACTACCGGTTCTGTGGGTGTGGCTTGGTAGGCATGGCTTAGTGGGCGTGTCTTGGTGGGCATGGCATGGGAAGGATATTGTAAAATCTCCATTCCCACCCCACTCCGGGGGAAGAATACTTTAAAATCTCCATTCCCTTCCCAATCCAGAGGAAGGTTACTGCAAAATCCCCATTTCCTCCCCATCAGCTGGGACTCAGGAGGCAGAGAATAGATGGGGGCGGGGCCAGTCAGAATTTTTACTACCGGTTCTCTGAACTACTCAAAATTTCTGCTACCGGTTCTCCAGAACTGGTCAGAACCTGTTGAAGCTCACTTCTGATGTCTGCATTCAGTTCATGAGAGGTCCTCCGAGATATAAATGCCCAGAAATTTAAAACTACCAACCCTTCCCATTTCCTCACCATTTATGTACAATGGTAAATGTACATCTCTCTTCCTCCTGAAGTCAATTATTTTAAGTTCTTTAGGGGTTTTTTTGGTGTTAAGTATACGATTATTTTTTTTAGACCACAATGTCAGCCCTTGTACTTCCTCTATAAGCAGACTCCTTGTTCTTATTAAGGTTCTTATTTTAAGGTTGGCCAGAATCAATCACTTACCAAAGCCAGGAGCAGATCAAAATTGACAATATTTTCAGCCTATGTGGCTAATGAGAAGACACAAGAAGAGTACTATGAGAAGGTTACCCCAACATTCAATCAGGAGACATTACAATGTATTAATTCTGGTTGTCATTGAGAGCCAGGTGATTGTACGTATTCGCACCTCTATGATAACACATAATCCTCAATTTACAACCACAATTGAGCCACTGCAGCCATCGTAAATACGAGCCAGTTGCCAAGCGTTCCAATTTTGACCATATGACCATGGGGAATGTTGCAATGGTCGTAAGTGTGAAAAACATTCATAAGTTACTTTTTTCAGTGGTGTTGTAACTTTGAATAATTGTTTATGAGCCACAATGGCGCCGGTGGTTAGAGTGCAGTACTGCAGGCTATGTCTGCTGCCTGCCGGCTGCCTGCAATTTGGTAGTTCAAATCTCACCAGGCTCAAGGTTGGTCACCAGCCTTCCATCCTTCCGAGGTGGGTAAAACGAGGACCCAGATTGTTGGGGGCCATAGGCTGACTATGTAAACCGCTTAGAGAGGGCTGTAAAGCACTGTGAAGCGATATATAAGACTTAAGTGCTATTGTTATTACTGTTTAACAAATAGTTCTTAGTGAACAACTATCTGTACTTATGGGTAGTGAAGTCAAAGGAGAGATTTACATAAACCCCCTTCAGTCATGTCAAAGATATACATTGAAATATGAGTGATGAAATAGCTTTCTAGGAATTTGAGATAGATGAAATAAAACTGGCTTCCAACGCTGTGGAGAAATTTCCTTCAAAAAAGCTCAACACAGCAGCTCCCCCTGTTGACCTCACATCTCCAATTGTGCGATTTCTTCCAGGTGTCCTTGAACTACTTAGCTCAGTGTTTCTCAGTCGTATCAGCATTAAGATGTTTGGCATTCTGGGGGAGGAAGTCCACCCATCTCAAAAACTGCTGAGAATGAGGAACCCTGCCGTTGCTTCTGTCCTTTTGGCAGATGTTGATGCGAAGGAATCTTTTCTTGCTGAATATTTCATGTAAGGCCTCAACAACCTCATGTGCTTTTTACAAATTGGCTGAGTCATAGACCTCCATATGGTATGTATGTCCCAGATATTTTTTTTAAAGAAAAGACTTAGTAGGATTTTTTTTTTGGGAATGGTGATAAATGCATTGAACTTTAGAACAAAATGCAATATTTTTTTTTACCTCCCAGGTTTTTTTTTAACCTCCCAGGTGGTGACCTTTTGCTGCCATTTAGGGGTCTCAAATATCTTTGCTGTCACTTTGGAAAACAAGAAACATTTTGTACTCTTTCTTTCAACAAACTCAGTACAAACTCAGTATTCAAATGTAGGTAATATTAAGGTGTTACAAGAAAATCGAGTCCATGGATTTAGAAGTATGATGATTAAGTCACCCCAAAAAAGTCATTCCAACACTAAAAGATAATTATATTAAAAGCATATCAGTCATCTATTCATATTTAAATTAATTCATATTCATGAACTGGCATGGCTTGTCTAGTGAAGAGAAGGACCAAGGGAGATACTTGATAGCCATGTTCCAATATTGGAGAGGTTGCCACAGAGAGGAGGGGGTCAAGTTATTTTCCAAAGCACCTGAAGGCCAGACAAGAATAATGGATGGAAACTGATCAAGAAGAGATTAAGGAGAAATCTTCTGACTCTGACAGCAATCAACCAATGGAATAGCTTGCCTTCAGAAGTTGTGTGAGCTTCATCACTGGAAACTTTCAAGAAGAGACTGGTGTGCCATTTGTCAGAAATGGTGTTGGGTCTGCTTGGGTGCGGCTGGGGCTGGACTAGATGACCTACAAGGTCCCTTCCAACTCTGTTAATCTGTATCTATTTCAGTGGCCTGCTAGTTCCCTTTTATGGAACACAGCTGGTACTCAACTTTAGACTGCAATTGGGACCAGAATTTCCATTGGCAATTGTTGGCAAGGCAATTGTTAAGTGAGTTGCCACTGATTTTATGACTTTTCTGCCATGATTTTTAAGTGAATCATTGCCGTCATTAAGTGAATTGCGTGGATTTAAGTGAATCTGACTTCCTCCATTTTTCATAGACTTAACATTTCTGCTTTTATTTTTCTGCATGATATTTTTCACCCCCTATGTCTTATGGTATGCTTGCTTGAGAATAAGTCTTATTACATTCCATAGGATGGCCACCCTAAGTAGCAATCATAACGCAGAGCCATACTGGGCCAGATCAAATTGACTCTATACAGGGACTCTTAGAGGACCACAGAGAGGTCCCCAATTACAGCGGCCATTAAAAAAAATGCAATACATGATACACACAAGTACCACAGATAGCTTAGATACGATGCTCATATTCAAAACATTTTTAAAGGCTAGTACCTGAAACCAAGACTTGGATTTTTGCTCTGTGCTTAAATGGCTCCACAATATCTCTATAGTCAAGTCTTCTCCATTCATTAAGGGCCTTCATTGGAGTAGCCTTATGAATGATGCAAAGGAGAACGAAGTTACTCTGCATCTTCACTTCTTTTGCATTTGGAGACTGCAGCAAATTATTACAGAAAATGAGGGCATTGGGTAATCCATTAAAAATTGGCACAGAGAGGACATTAAAGCTCCCGAACTACCATGCCAGCACCTGGCTAAGGAAAGACGTCCATTTGTAAATGAACTCTTCTTTGCACCAAGAAGTAAACCTGTAAGGGACACCTGGATTGGTACCTTTTCGAGAGATCTGCTGCAGGGGGATGGGGGGAATGCTACTCTGCACAAGCAGCATTTTAAATCAGCATTTTGTGTAGCAGCAGAATTGAGCTCTCAGAGTAGGTTTCTGTTATGAATAATGCAGCCAAATGGTTTCTGTCAAAGTTGTAGAACAGCTGAAGAATGATTTGAAGTAGGTTCAAAAAAAAAAAGCTTTTAGAAAGGATAGGAAGACTCGAAAAAGCTGGATTCTTTCCTGCAGAGGCCCCAGATTCTGCAATGAATGCGAGACCGACACTTGCATCTAATTCAGACACTTGCTTTGCTATGCTGCTTGGGAAAACATCCTATATTCATTAATTAATTAATGTTCATTAAATTCTTAGACTATTGAAGTTTACACAGAATGGAAACGGCTATGTAGAGCGGAGAAGACTCAACTGCCTGTGTTTGCTGCAGAACTATTAAGGGAGATGGGTGTGTGTGTGTGGAATCTTCAAGGATGAAAAATGAACAGAAGATATTGCGAAGGAAAAGGAATGAAGATTTGGGTGGGGAGGAAGCCCAGTGATTTAATGGTGTCTGCCAGTTTATTTTATTTCGTTGTCCAGCTAGCATCTGCAAACAGTATTAAATTTCCTTTAGCTAGGCTCTGGCCTTAAGAGAGCTTTGAAAAATCTTGCCACACCCCAGTGGAACTGCCTTTCAGTGTACAATTTTATAGACATTACATTCCTGTGACTCTCGGCTCTCATGAATGGAGAAAAATCAAATAGTCTTGATTAATCGGCATGCTCAGAACACCCATCTGAAAACAGATTTTCTCGATCAGTGAAGAAATGTACACAATCAGCTTTTTTTTTTTAAAAAATTTTTTATTAAAGAGTTTTTGCAAAGTAAAAGCGATACAAATTCAAAAAAAAAGGAAGTGAAGTGATTAGTAAATAGAAATGAAAAAAGGCAAAAGAAAAAGAAAGATATAAGGAAGAGCTTTCAATCTTTACAGCATTTGTAAGTGCATTTATATTTTGTCCGATCTCTCTAAGGTTACTCTCAGAAGTTCTCTTCTTTTCATATTCTACCCCTTGTAATCATCAACCAGGCAAATCACAAGTTTGAGGGGTTTTTTCTTTTTTCAGAAAAGAACCCCCAAAAAATTTCCAGTCTCTAACAAACATAGTTATTGTCTTTTCCCTAATCAAACAAGTCACCCAGTTTTTCCAAGAGAAGATGAAGATTGTGGGTTTTATTCAGTGGTAGGATTCAAATAATTTAACAACCGGTTCTCTGCCCTAATGATTTATTCCAACAACCAGTTTGCCAAACTGCTCAGAAAGTTAACAACTGGTTCTCCTGAAGTGGTGCGAACCGGCTGAATCCCACCACTGGTTTTATTATAGGGTTCCCTGAATTGGAATTCATTTGCTTTAGGAATGGGTCCCTTAAAAGTCCCCTTCAGAAATGGATTATCCATTAAACAAGACAAATGTTGGGTTTAGACACTTCCCAAAATCAAAACTCCATTTCTGACATTGGTATAGAGCCACCAACTCACATCTTTTTATCATAATGGTGCCCGAAATTCACTAGGTGTGACTTGAATGATAGCTCATCTATCTGACCACCAGTGAATTGGTCTATTTTCAAAACTCTTTCCTTCCTTCTCTGTATTTCTTTCACCTTGATGTGTTTGTGTTATTTTTATATTGTGAGCTGCCCAGTCATCCCGGAATTGGGTAACCCTGAGGTAATAATTTTTTTTTTTTAAAATGTGTGGAATTTATTTCTTCACCTCTTAAATCTATGTTTTTTCTTCCTAGTGTTTTTCCTACAAGTGCGCTTTTTGTAATCAAGTATTGATTCATTGGTTGCAACAGAAACTGATCAACCAACTTGTCGTCTAAGCTTGATATCATAGACTGGAGGGTGATTGGTCTGCCACCCAGCTGGCTTTCACACCTAAGGCAGGATTAGAACTCTCAAATATCCTGGTTTCTATTTTTTCTTATTTTTACAAATAATTCCAGGCGGCAAACATATCCAATCCACCTTTACTACAATTGTGCTGAATCAAGTATTTGAAAGATTTGAAAGAGTGAAGAGAATTGGAAATATTCCAGTGTTTTGGGACTTGGTGGTGCGATGGGATTTTGGAGGGTGTCTATGAATTTAAAATTAATATATTTTAAAACTACTTCACTAGGAAATTTCAGGCATAATTTATATATATAAAATATTGTTTAAGTTTAATGTTGCACAAAATGGACCAGAATTCTCAGCTTCATCACTCTATGATTATTTCTGTTTTATGCTGTAAAAGCGTTGAGGGAGCGTTGATTTTGAAATATAAGTCGCAGGGCAATAAAAGTACATCTATCCATTCAAATACCACAAAATCCTACCTTGTTTTCCCCAAAATAAGACATTCCCTGATAATAAGCCCAGTCGGGCTTTTAAGTGCATGGCAATAAGGCCAAGCGCTTATTTCAGGGTTCAAAAAAAAAAAAGGTCTTATTTTTGGGGAAACATGGTATTTATTCCAATGCAGGTGTTTCCTACTAGTTAGGATCCTCTTTTGTAAATAGATCAAGAAAACGGCATCGTGAATCAAGTTGTGTTACTGTTGGCAACCTTTCTCTGAAACGTTTTGTCCATGAAACGGAATCTTCTTTCTTGTGTGCCAAGAACCAAAAGGAAATTGTGGTAAGCAGCTAAAGGCAATGCTCCTATTTTCCCTGCATACTTCTTCCTCCCTTGGTTAGGGTTAGGGTTAGACTTCTTCCTGCAGTGAAACCATGCTGGGCTAACTATCTTTGGAAGGCGGAAGCAGGCATTATATAAACCTGCACAACTTATGTTTAAAGACATCAAATGCCAGTTGGATCCTATAAATGAAATATGAATGAAAAAGGTCAGGGCGCAATATATCAAGCAAGATTCTTCCCAGTACGTTCTTTATTTATAACCTCTTTTTAAAAGATTAAAATGGTATGAAAAAGGAAGAGAGTAAGAAAAAGGAACATCATGTGTAAGCCCACATGATTGTCATTCATGCTTTACATGATCCTCATGCTTATCGGTCTTTACCACGTGCAGCTGTAGGACACTCTGATCATTGCATGATTCACCTTGTACCTGCTTACAGGCAAAGACTTAAAACCACAAAACCAACAATTAAATCAGTGAAGATCTGGACGGAGGAGTCAAAATTAAAGCTGCAGGCCTGCTTTGACTGCACTGATTGGAACATTTTTGAAGATACTTCTGCAGACCTGGATGAACTCACAGATACTGTAACATCATATGTCAACTTCTGTGAAGATCTATGTGTACCGACAAAGAACTTGCGAATATACAGTAACAACAAACCTTGGTTCACACCTAAACTTAAGCAGCTACGTCATTCCAAAGAGGAAGCCTACAGGAAAGGTGATAAAATACTGTACAATCAGGCCAGAAATGTACTAACAAGGGAGATCACAGCAGCAAAAAGAAGCTACTCTGAAAAGCTAAAGAATCAGTTTTCAGCAAATGAATCAGCAAACGTGGAAAACTCTTAAAAATATCACCAGCTATGGCAAACCTCCCTCCCAGGCTGAAGGAAATCAAAAACTGGCAGATGACCTGAACGTGTTTTACTGCAGGTTTGAAAGGAAACTACAGCCACCTATCTCCATAACCCCCATCTCAGACACACCAACAACAGCCAAGCCTCCTACAACTGACCCCATCCCATTGGGTTCACAACCCTAGTGATCACAGAAAAGGCAGTGCAGGACCTATTTCACAGACAAAAGCAAGGAAAAGCTCCAGGCCCAGACAAGATAACTTCTTGTTGCCTAAAAGTCTGTGCTGACCAATTGGCCCCTATCTTTACCTGTATCTTCAATAAATCACTAGAGATGTGCTATATTCCTTCTTGCTTCAAACACTCTACCATCATGCCAGTGCCGAAGAAGCCCACCATCAAGGAACTGAATGACTACAGACCAGTTGCTTTAACATCTGTAGTCATGAAAGCCTTTGAAAGGCTAGTGCTTTCCTACTTGAAAACTATCACGGATCCACTGTTAGACCCCTTGCAATTTGCATACCGAGCAAATAGATCAACAGATGATGCTGTTAATATGGCTCTGCACTACATCTTACAACATCTTGAATCTCCAAAGACCTATGTAAGGGTCCTCTTTGTAGACTTTAGTTCAGCATTCAATACCATCATTCCAGACACTCTTCTACGCTAAACCAACTACAGGTACCTGAACAGACTTCTAAGTGGATCACAAGCTTCCTAACAAACAGGAAGCAGCAGGATCACTTCAGGTACCTGTTCAATTATCAAAGGGCCCCCCCAAGGCTGTGTGCTCTCCCCACTTCTCTTCTCTCTGTATACCAATGACTGCATCTCCAACGATCCATCTGTTAAACTACTGAAGTTCGCAGATGACACAACAGTGATTGGTCTCATTTGAGACAATGACGAATCCGCATATAGACGTGAGGTTGAACGACTAGCCTTGTGGTGCAACTGTAACAATCTGGAACTGAACACACTCAAAACTGTAGAAATGGTGGTAGACTTTAGGAGAAACCCTTCCATACTTCCACCTCTCACAATACTTGACAACACAGTATCAACAGTAGAAAGCTTCAAATTTCTAGGTTCTATCATATCACGAGATCTAAAATGGACAGTTAACATCAAAAACATCATCAAAAAAGGACAACAAAGACTGTTCTTTCTGCGCCAACTCAGAAACCTCGAATTGCCCAAGGAGCTACTGATCCAGTTCTACAGAGGAATTATTGAGTCTGTCATTTCCACTTCTATAACTGTCTGGTTTGGTTTTGCAACCCAACAAGAAAGACACATATTTCAGAGGATAATTAGAACTGCAGAAAAAATAATTGCTACCAACCTGTCTTCCATTGAAGACCTGTATACTGCACGAATCGAGAAGACGGCTGTGAAAATATTTACAGATCCTTCACATCCTGGACACAAACTGTTTCAACTCCTACCATCAAAATGACGCTATAGAGCATTGCACACCAGAACAACTAGACACAAGAACAGTTTTTTCCTGAAGGCCATCACTCTGCTAAACAAATAATTCCAAAAATGTCAAACTATTTACTAAATCTACACTACTATTAATCTTCTCATCGTTTAAATCACCAATCTCTTTCCACTTATGACTGTAGGACTGTAACTTTTTGTTGCTATAATTAAGGGTTAAATTGCAACCTAGGACCATTATTTGTGTTGTAAATGTTGTACCTTGTTGAAGGTATTTTTTCTTTTATGTACACTGAGAGCATATGCACCAAAACAAATTCCTTGTGTGTCCAATCACACTTGGCCAATAAAAAAATTCTATTCTATTCTATTCTATTCTATTCTATTCTATTCTATTCTATTCTATTCTATTCTATTCTATTTTCTTCTCTTCTCTTCTCTTCTCTTCGCTTCTCAACAAGTCATGCTCTGGCTCTTAAAGCAATGGAGAAGGACTAGATCTTCTTAACTGAATAATCAGGAAGAGAACCTTAAGTTGAGAAGGATTATCACAATACAGGAAATCCTTGACTTACAACCACAACGGAGCCCAAAATTTCCATTGCTAAGCAAGACAGTTGTTAATTTTGTCCCATTTTACGACCTTTCTTGCCAGAGTTGTTAAGTGAATCACTGCAGTTGTTAAGTCAATTATACGGTTGTTAACTGAATCTGGCTTCCCCATTGAATTTGCTTCTCAGAAGGTCGCAAAAGGGGATCATATGACCCCAGGGCACGGCAACCATCATAAGTACCAGCCAGTTGCCAAAGGTCCAAGTTCGGATCACATGACCATGGGGATGCTGCAACATGTGAGAAACAGTCATAAGTCACTTTTTTCAGTGCTGCTGTAACTTCAAATGGTCATTAAATAAATGGTTGTAAGTCAAGGACGACTGTAAAGATATCAAGGTAAGAAACAGGATTTTCATAATAGGCTTAAAACTTCTTTTCAATAATTGGGAACTATCTGAAAAGCAGTAAATTGTTGCTCCTCAGTAAGAGAAGCTTTATTTTTTGATACAAAAAAGAAAAATCAACCTTAGGTTTCACCGATTTAGATATTTAGCTTTCATGAGCAATTAAGTGGCTGTTTTCTGGTTTTTAGATGTTCCGATGCTCAGAAGTTTCCGTGGCACTATCACGTAGTTAAGTGTTTTAAGTTCAGACACATGAATTTTTTCTTACTTGAGCTTGCTTCAGGAAAGTTTGTGAAATCCAACCCAGTGTTTCAAAAACCATTGTAATTTTTCCTATTTATGGTTTTTACAGGGAGGAGAAAGTACATGGTAAGATTTTAGACTGGAATTTAGTGTTTCAGAAACAATATTTAAAAAAACCAGGGCACAGATGAACACTGAAACAGTCCATCACTTACCTGTTTTGAACAGACACTTGAAATAAAACATTAAATTTCTTCCAGGGGAAAATGGCTTGACTTATATTATCAAGCTTCACCTCACCATTTAAGAGTGATGTGTCCCGTCATCAGCTCTTAAATGAAGACTGACCTCTTCTCACCCCATTTCTGTAATCTTAAAAATTCTGTAGAAGAATTTAAGTCTTAAATTAAGCCTCTGCAGAAGAAAGACTTGCTATTTCAATTCACGGGATGGAATTGTGTGAAAGTAAATCAAAGAGCCTTCCAACTCTTCACTGGAGGAGGTGAATGTCTTCTCTGAGCTGCTGGTTAAAATTGACTTTAGGAATGGAAAGTTCTAAGTGACTGACAGAAGAGGATTATTTCCAGTGCTGATTTGAAAGGACTGAGTAAAAAAAAAAACCTACTCTTTTTGAATGGTCTCTTGCAAGAGAAAATGCACTGATGCACTTTAATCAAGATGAAAAATGGCCATTTTGCAGTCGTTTTCAGAACTTTTAAGTTATAGAGAGAAACTGCTTAACATGATAGTTCCCCACAGCTTAAACTTAATGCAAAGCCTCAAGGGGCACGTCTAATGGACTTGGCCCTCTTTCTATCCAGATTTTCCCCAAATATGAAGTTAGTACCCTGATCAAAGTAAATTAACATCTGCAGCATTTCCTAAGGGAACAGTACCACAACCATTACTCTTAAAACACATTTGAAAATACATTTTAGCAAGAAATCCATAAAACAACATGCTTTAAATCTGGAATAGTCACTAAAAGCAAAGTTACTACAACATACTTAAGTGCTTCAGTGGCAATTCAAACTGCTGTAGCTTTTAAGATATGCCTAAATTGAATCCATTTTATTTAAGAATGAATTTCCCTATACTCAGTGATGTTGCCAGATTATTGTGTGTAAAACTGATCTGGTTGTGCGGTTCCTGTTGTTGATCAGAACTACTTGCTTTAGCATTCAATTGTTTTTTGTATCCTTTTTTTCAAATATATTGTGCTAAGTTGTACAATGATGAAAGTTGTTTATTAGAGTATTTTCAATCTGAGCAGTCTAACTATAAAGAGTATTGGGCCCTATCCAACAATATGCAGTTCAGTGAGCAACAAAGATAATTAGGGGAGTGGAGGCTTAAGGGGTTTTAAGTCCGTTTTAGTTGATTGCCTTGTTAAATATTTGGTTTTAAATTCTTTTTAAATTTGTTATTTATTCTTTGTATTTTAATATGGCTGTACACTGAGTCCTTCGGGAGAAGGGCGGTATAAAAATTAAATTATAAATAAATAAATAAATAAAACATATGATGAATGGTTACAGGAACTGGGCATGGCTAGTCTAGTGAAGAGAAGGACCAGGGGAGATGTGATAGCTGTGTTCCAATATTTGGGGGGCTGCCACAGAGAAAAAGGGGTCAAGCTATTTTCCAAAGCACCTGCAGGCCAGACAAGGAATAACGGATGGAAACTGATCAAGGGAAGATTAATTTAGAAATAAGGAGAGATTTTCTGACATTGAGAACAACCAACCAATGGAACAGCTTTGCCTTCAGAAGTTGTGGGAGCTTCATCAATGGAAGCTTTCAAGAAGAAACTGGACTGCTATCTGTCAGAAATGGTGTAGGGCATGGTTGGTGAACCTTTTCGGCACTGAGTGTTGGAGTGTGTGTATGTGCCGGAAACCTGTTGTGACTCCAGCCTCCGAACCTGGCCCCATGCCTGAAAGTGACTCAGAAAGTGAGGGGGAAGGGCCGGTAAGGCTTACCTCGGGAGCACCGATTCCTGTGGCTCGGCTCCAGGAGCCAGAACCAGACCAGTCGGAGGACGTAATGAGGCTGTCATCCTGATTCCTCCCTTCCCCAGGCTACGCCTTCAGACCCAGCTGATAATAATAATCAAGCATGGCTTGACCCGCGCTTCAGAAGATTAGAGAGGAGGCATCATCAAAAGGAATGGTGGGGCAGGAGCCCCACCCACAGGATGCTTTGGGACTGCTCTCACTCCACAGGAAGCAAAAGTTTAGCTGAACCGTTTCAAAAAGAGCTGAAAGTCTTGCTACGTGAGTCATTTGTTTGAACTTTGGCAGGCAGCTGCGATTTCTCTGCCAGGACTGATAAAAGCTGTGAATCCACTGGCTGAAGGCCAGCTCGTGAGTCTGAAGTGGGGAAGGAGACAGAACAAAACCGTAAGAGCAGCTGCCTGATGCACATGCATGCGCTGGGAAGATGATCATCCAATTTCTGCCATGCACATGCGCACTGGCCAGCTAGTCTTCCCATGTCCATGCGAGCCAGAAACCGGAACACCAGGTGGCCGGTGCACATGTGCACATTGGAAGCTTATCTTGCCGGTGTGTGCATGCGCACTGGCAGCTGCTCTTCCAGTTTCTGTCGCTCCTGCGTGTGTGGAGACCAGCTGGCTGGTGCGCCCAAATCCAGAAGAGCAACTGGCGATGGCTTGCATGCCGGGAGAGATGGCTCTGCATGCCACTTCTGGCACATGTGCCATAGGTTCGCCATCACGAGTGCAGGGTTTCCTGCTTGGGTGGGGGCCTGGAAAAAAACCCCAAAAACAACCTGAAAATGGCCCAAAAAACAGCCCCAAAACAGGCATGCGCACACTGACCAGATGGTCTTTGGGTTTCCGGAGCTCCGGCACACGCACATGCACACGCTCTCTAGTTTGGGCACTCGGTGCCGAAAAAGTTTGCCATCACTGGTATAGGATCTCCTGCTTGAGCAGGGGGCTGGACTAGAAGACCTCCAAGGTCCCTTCCAGCTGTATTCTAATTCCCTTCTCCCAATCCCTAAAGCAGCTGTGCACTAAAAAAAGACACAAATACCTGGGGTAGGGTGACCCAGGTAAACAGAATTAATTTTAGAACCAGAAAAAAAAAAAGAGAGCACTTACTTGGAACACATGGAAGTAGAACCACCAGGAGGAACTGTGAAAGTATTTGATTCAGTGACATTTTTGTGCATTATTTGAATTGCAAAGTTGGGAGAAACTCACTTTTATGGCTAAAATCTGTATTACGTATTGCCTTCAGAGACATCGGCAGGAGTTAAAGAAAAAAGTCAAGATAGCACCCGTGTCATCTTGACTTTTATTTTTTAATAGCCTCGTTTCAATACCTCTGTTGCTCTTTTACCTGATCTGGCTATTTTTCAAGTATGAAAATGCAGCAGCATTAATGGATACAAGAATTCATTTTTCCTTCAAACTTAGCTCAATACCGAATGATTTTACTAAAAAAATGCAGCTTGTAGCGAGATTTGGGAAACAGGACGGTTCTGTTACAGAGCCAAGACCATGATTTATTGCTCTCCGAGGAATCTTGGATTAAGCTGGGAAGCTTCATAACTAAGTAGGCTCATGTGAAGCAAGAAGTCCTTTTCAGTGATCTAGCCCAACAGCTCCTTCTGCTTAGAAATACTGAATTTAACAACTAATGAATATCAACGTACCTGAAGTTATTAATCATCCCTCTTTACTGAACTGTAACTCTTAGGAAAGATTAAGAGAGCTAAAAGCTCTTAGCGGAGGCAGCTACAAAGAAAATTAAACAAAACCTGAAATGGAAAAATAGAAAAGCTTGTTGTATAGGTATATAAGCCATTGGTGGGGCAGTAGTTAGAATGCACAATTGCAGGCTAACTCTGCCCATTGTCAGAAGTTCGATCCTGACCGGCTCAGCCTTCCATCCTTCCGAGGTCAGTAAAATGGGACCCAGATTGTTGGGGGCAATATGCTGATTCTGTAAACTGCTTATGAAAGGGCCGTAAAGCGCTATCGAGTGATATATAAGTGCTATTGCTATATGTATGTTTTCCAGAATTATTCGTACTTAGTATTTCAGACACCATCCTGTTAAAAGTTTCTGTCAGAGACAATGCGCACCTGAGGCTCACAACATAAATCATTCTCCACGCCACAAAGAACTTTCAAAAAGATTTTGTATTATAAATATATTGTCTTTTTCACAAAGCCCCTCCATTGGAAAATAAAGTTTGGTATTGTTGGTAAGGGAAGTATGAATTTTCTTATACATATGGTTTCATACAAATTCTGACTCGGTAGATAAGGCACAGTGCTCTATGTTTAAGTCAGAACTGATCTTGTCTCCATGCCTTCACGGGGTAAAATTGTTCTTCCTTACAGAATAAAAGCAACAGTACGTTTAAAATTACAATCTTGAATCCACAGTGAAATTTAAAAAGACGAGTCATACTTAAGACACACAAAAAAAGTCATTTTTTACAACCTGCCTTCAAACAGCGTCCTCCAGCATACGCAGACAAAGCACAACTGCAGTTCTGTTCAAGCCTTTTATATGTGGAGAGTTACTGGCTCATTTCTTGGAATTAGCTCAATTTATTTGTGAGGCATAAGAAAGAAAGAAAAAACTATACTGAGAGGGAGAATTTGTTTCCGAAGTTTTTTGGCACTTGGTAAAACCAGGCAATTTGGAGTGAAGGCCCAGGAAGCACAACTGGTTAGGAGTAGAAATTTTGAAGTCAATCAAATCTGGTTTATGACCCTTAGCCCAGTTCTACAGAAGTGTTCAGGCACAAATGTTCGAAACCAAAGAAACAAGTAGAAATGATATATAATACCTTACCATCCAAGCAAAGCACTTGTCAGATGATGAAAAGTTCCTATATCCATTCTACTTCCTTCACAAGCTACAAATCTTTTTTAGCCATGGCATCTTACTGTCGTTAGAAATGAAATATATCGCTCAATAAAAAAAAACATTTAAATGGGTATATCCGCAAAATATATATATGTATATATTTTGTCCGTAGATAAAATATTTGTCCGTAACTGAATGAGCGATTGGCACCGGAGACAAAAGTTGGAGTGGGATATTAGTGTAAACTATCAGTGTTAATCAAGGCAATGAGAAAGGGAAAAATAATTTGGACTAAAAAAATAAAAAGGGGACTGGTATCATTCAAACTCTGATAAGGCACACCGTCTTCGAAACTCTTGCCCGCGTTCGTGGATCCATTTGTTGGAGACTATAAAAGAAGAAGAAAAGGAAGTATTGGTTAGCTCATAAAATTTCCTTCAGGAGCTCAAGGCAATGTACACAGCATTTGTTCCTCCAATTTGTCCCTACAGCAGGGCTGTCAAACTCCTGGACTGTGAGCCGTATGGGTCACACGCTGGCCACGCCCACACCCGGTTTAGCGAAGGGGGGGGGGAAGTCCCAATATGTCACGTGACGCCGCCATGACAACATGAATTCGACACCCCTTCTCTTCAGCAACCATCAAAAGGATAGGTTGGGCTGAAAGACAATGACAGACCCTGAATTCGCGAGTGAGATTTCATGGACAAGATAAAGATGAAGCTATTTCTCCCCAGTTCTTAACCAAAACCATAACCATCTCATCACACCGGTAGTTCACGCCTGGTTATACAGTATTTAATGATCAATCTACCTACAGAAGTGTCATATAAACTGTATCACATAGGTAGTCCTTGACTTATGACCACAGTTGAGTCCAAAATTTCTATTCCAAAGCGAGACAATTGTTAAGTGAGTGTTGCCCCATTTTACGACCTTTTTTGCCACAGCTGTTAAGCGAATCGCTGCATTTGTTAATTCAGCAATATGGTTTAAAGTGAATCTCGCTTCCTCCATTGACTCTGCTTGGCAGAAGGTCACAAAAAGTGGTGCACATGACCCTGGGACACCGCAACCATCATAAATGTGAATCAGTTGCCACGTATGACCATAGGGATGGCTACAACAGTCGTAAAATGTGGAAAATGGTCGTGTCACAAGTCGCTGTTTTTCAGTGCCACTGTGACGTTAAACAGTCACTAAATGAATGGTTGTAAGTCGAGGACTACCTGTACTTATTATTGGGCCGAGGAAAATTAGAGTGCTATGCCTGAACCATGTCTGTCAGCCCCGAGCCCAAAGACAACACAAGATCCAATCAAGTCCAATCTTTTATTTGCTTACAGCTAAAAGCAGAGTTTTGCCAAGCAAAAGCGCTATTCTTTTACTATCCTAAGAGATTCTAGGACAAACTCAATTTAATTACGGGCCGCATCAGGGTTGTGTTTGACCTCAAGGGGCCGGGGTGGGCGTGGCCAGCTCAATGTCACTCATGTCAGATGTGCCTGCGGCAGCCCAACCACTCTGCCAGCAAAACCAGGCTCTTGAACTCTGTTTTCAGCTGCCACGACCTCCTGCAACCCTCTGCCAGTGAAAATGGAGCTGAGGGGTGGGATGGGGGGCACACAGCCTTCGCGAGCTCAGTTTTCACTGGCAGAGGGCTGCAGGAGGCCGTGGCAACTGAAAATGGAGCTTGGGAACCCTGTTTCGCTGGCAGAAGCACGACGGGCCGACCCTTTGCTGTTTCCAGGGCGGCTCTGTGGGCCAGATCTAAGTACCCTGTGGACCGCATCCAGCCCCGGGCCTTGAGTTTGACACCCCTGTTCTAGGATATGGCTATTCTGAACCTCTTCCTCCTTCTCCCATCAGCTCAGGTCTGCACTGTCTCTTAATTAAGGCCTTTCTCTGGGAAAACTCTGTGGTGCCAAAATTCTCCTCATTGCTGTTCCAGATGCACATTCCATCACAATACTGAAGTGTCAAACCATTTTTCAAGTTAAGAAACAGGTTCTGGTTTTGGACAAGGGATTCCCAAGCTTCACATAGATCACTGCTAGTGCTAAGAGGCACTTAGCATCTGAGGGATCATTAAGTCATTCTCTACACCCAATCCATTTCTACATAGCCCGTGTCGTCAGGTGTGGATTAAACAACTTCTTTTCACTGTTTGCAATTGGAGAAAGAAAAAATAAAAACCAAAAATAGGCAAGTGTGTTTCCATTCCATGATTTCACATTCTTCCTACAAAAAGTTTAATAAGTCCTCCCGCTTGAGACGTTTCAAGAATGTTCCCATACAGGATTTAAAAGGAGACTATTACAATCTTATCTGTCAAATTTCATACATACCCCATTTGTTACCAACTAATACCGGACATGCGGCATGCCGGGTGCTGTAGTCTCCTTCACCGCTTGGGAAAAGATTGTACCAAAATACCGCTGTCCCCTAGTAAAACACAAAGTAACAGCAACTTATTTGGGGGTTAACATTTGAAAAATGCAACACTAAAGAGGGAATACAGGATGTAAATATTTTCCACGTGCCTGACAGGATGTGGCAAAGCATTCTCCATCACCCCTGCTTTTGTTTCTAATGTTTCTCAAATGCTACATTGCAGGAGGTGGGCAAGATATAGGTAGCCCACAGTTAACAACAATAATTGGAAGTGGAATTCCCACCGCTAAGTGATGAGATGCAACATCGTGTGACGGAATTGCTTAGCAATGGCAATCCTGGCACTTCCTATTGCTGTTGTTAACCGAATCCCACCCAGATATCCACAAAGACCATTTCCACTCACCCTGCCAGGACAAGCTATCAAAGTATGAAATGAGAGCAAACCCCATTCCCAACCAGCACTGATGAGGTTACCTAGTTTGGTAATGAAATGTCTGCAAGAAAGCAACCAAGCTCAGAGGACCAAAGACCTCTCATTTCAACTACAAATATGATCCTCTATGAGGATCAACCCCAATATAAGCAATCCCTGGTTTGGTCCCTTCCCAGCTGTGAGCCTCAATAAGGTAAGAAAGAGTCTGCCACCATTTCAACTCCTCCGACCCACTTTATCTCCCCCCCCCTCCATCTCCACCCTTCTGCCTACCCCAGAGGTCAGCAACCTGCGGCTCTGGAGCCACATGTGGCTCTTTCACTCCTCTACTGTGGCTCTCTGACACTCAAAATATGTGTCACAACTGCCAATGTGTGACACCCGCCGGCATGCAATTTATTGAGCTTTTCAACCCCTGGTAGGCCAACCATAGATAAATCCAAGAAAAGAAAAGTTTCAGAAGAAAACAGAACATTTAATTCAACTACATATGCTAGTTTTGTGGACGCTCAAGAAATAGTCAGGCATGGGAAGGGTTTTGTGGCTCCCGGTGTTTTCTTTTCTGTGGGAAATGGGTCCACATGGCTCTTTGAGTGTTTAAGGTTGCAGACCACTGGGCTACCCTGACACCACTACCGCTCCAGGTGATCTTCAGTGTCTTCTTCCTCCTGCTGCTGAAGAGGCGCACCTAGACTGGCCCTGTGCAAGGCACTTGCTGGCTGTTCCAAGTTTTCTTCCCAAGGTCATTTGCGATTTTGTCCAAATAGTGTGTAGTTTATTCTTGAGGCTTTGGAAATAGAGCATAGGGCCAGGAGAAGCAGCGGAGTGCAGGGGAGTCAAGGGGGCAGAGATAAGAGGGAGACAAGCAGGTGGGGAGAACCGAACCATCTCTGCAGTTGTGAATGTGGATTGCCTGCCAAGCGGTCTGAATTTTGATTATATGACTGCAAGGGCATTGTTTCAGCAGCCACACAATCCCAGCAAACCATACTATTCCTTCAGCACTGCCCTGGCTTTAACTGGTCACTGAACAAATGGTCATCAGGAGAGGACTACCTGTATTTCATTTCAAACGATTTCAAGGGTGAGTTTTCACAAAATTATCCATCTCAAGCACAACATGCTCAAACCAACTCAAAGCAAAAGGTCGCTAGGATTTCCCCTGGGAAATGGTTCAAAATAAAACATTTTGCACACCCCGTCTACATTCCTCTCATCCAAGTTTAAACAGCTGGCGTTATTTCAGTTTCATTAAAAAGGAGGACAGCCCCAAATCTTTTTAATATAAAAATTCTCGGGCTTATGAAGATTATTTGCTCTTCTAATTTATTGTAAAATGTTAACAGGAATGGGCAACGAACTGGGATTGCAAACTGCCGTTTGCTTCTGATATGGAAGCTAAGCTTGTTGCCCGTGCTCAAATTGCTGTGTCCAAACTTAGATATAATAACAAAGTATTATTTCACTATTGCTTCAAGGGCCTACAAGAGAAGAAGGAGAAAAAGACATGTGGCACAACTGTTCCTAGGTACAGGTAGTCCTCAACTTACAGCTGGTTGCTTAGTGACCATGCAACAGACACACCCCCACCCCCCCCGCAAAAGCACCAGACTAAGAGAAAGCAAATGGACAGGTCCAGATGATAATTTTAATTGAGGGTTTTTAGTGGGGCTATTTTATAATTTTATTTTATCTTCCTATTTTAAATTCTCAGCTTATGGAATTAGATTTTTAAATATATATTGTATTTTAATTCTTTTGTACATCTGTTTTATTTATGCTGTACACCGCCCTGAGTCTTCGGAGAAGGGCAGTATATAAATTTAAATAATAAATAAATAAATGTGGTATTCAGCCGGTTCAGACAAACTAGTAGCGGTGATCGCGGGTGGGCCTCCCCTGGCTCCAAGCTGTGCTATTTAGTCATGTTTTCGAGGCCGGGAGCATGCGTGGAAGGTGTACACACGAGCAAAGCGCATGTGTGGAAGGCCGGGCGCATGCACGAGCAAAGCGCATGTGTGGAAGCCCACATGCCCAAAGCGAGCATGCGCACGGCGAACTGGTGGTAAAGATAAGTGAAACCCATATAGACTGGCAAGTTCCAAAGTGAAATCAGAAGCTGTCACAACTGTTTCCTATTCTGGCAACCCAAACAATTGATACAGCCTCAGATGGCATCAGAAGAAGACAGAAAAGAAAACAAATTGGCAGGCAGGAAGGAAAGAAGGAAGGAAGGAAGAGCCTGGATTGTCCTATCTTTCCTCTAAAAGTGTTACTTTTAAAACCCAACTCTTATCTTTCTGCCAGCAAAAATGAAAAGATACCAGAAATTTTATGAGGTACGTGGAGGTCAGTGATGGTTCCTTTACATGCACACCTTCTGCTTACCTTCTTTGGCCAAACGCTGGCTCCAACTTCAGGGAATACAGTTGCTCCTCCTGCTGCCACATCACTCATCTGAAAAAGAGAAAAAGTGACTATCCATTCACAATTCTCTTTGAACCCTACCTGAAAAGTAATCCCACAGATTCCATCAATAAAATTTTGACGGCACCAAAAATGAGAACATAAAACCAGCAAGCTTACAGTACAGCCCGATTTGGTACATTTTGTGTTTTTTTTTTATTGTCATAAAAATATTTTAGCCCTAGAAAAGGGGCAGAAAAGAATAAAAAAGTAATTAATCATCACCCTAACTCGGAAAAACCTCCGTCCAGAGATACACTGGGATAAGACAGGTGGCCAATAAATTTAATAAAAAATAAAATAAGAAGTAAACACAGGTGAACATAAGGGATATGACAGTTGTAAAGAAAGCCAATCAAGAGATACTTCCCCCCCCATTTTCTCACAATTAGAACTGAGATCTTCCAGTGAAGGTGAACAATGGGAAATTTGGGATAGGATAAAAGAAATGTGTATGACCCCTTCTTCTGAATACCTTGAATATCAGTGCCTGCCCTTTGGAACATCTTGCCCCCCAAGTACAGATCCGCTCCCACACTTATGACCTTCCATAAGGACCTTAAGACCTGGCTCTGCCAATTGGCTTGGAACCCCAATGGGAGTATATATATGGAAGAGGTTGATGGATTAAGAGAAGACACCTCCCCCAACCTCTCACCCACCCCCATGAATCTTGACCCCTTCCTTCCCATCTTTTTAATTTAATCTTTACCGTTATGAAAAAATATTTACTCTTCTTCGTTTTACTGGCTTTCATTGTTGTAAGTCACCCAGAGTGGCCTCGAACTGAGATGGGTGGCGAACAATTCTTATGATTTTCAATGTTTACTTGAAGGGGAAAAAATACAGGAGGAAGAGGAAATCTTTTGCTCAGAGCCCCTTGATGAGTTTCCCAGAAGCGTTTTGGCTTGGCACCATAATCCTTTTGCCTTACACAATGTAAGCCGCCCTGAGTCTTCGGAGAAGGGCAGGATATAAATTCAAATTTAAAAAAAATGATCACAGAATAATGGCTTAATTGGCAGCAGAGCGGTAAAGGAAATGTTTCCATGTAGAGAGTTCTAAATCTTCAACTGAAAAGTCACAACTGAAGTACTGTACTCTGGAAACTGGTCTGTCTGCTTGACAGACTTCAGAGAAGCACTCACAATCTTAATTTAATGTGCCAGTTCCCTGACTTTATTTATTTATTTATTTATTTATTTATTTATTTGATTTCTATACCGCCCTTCTCCCGAAGGACTCAGGGCGGTGTACAGGCAAAAATAAAACAAAGTGCAATATATAATTTAAAATGCAATTAAAAAACTTATTTTAAACTTAGGACTTAGGATATGTCCATCGGCATAGTCTGGTATGCACAGCACTGGATGGGGCAACCTTTGATTTGATCAAGCACACCTATTATGTTCTTACTGGATATTTATGATAAGAGATATTTAGTTAAGGACACTGTTTTATGAAAAATTGGTTCATTCCATTCACCTATAAAAACGTAACTCATGATGTATACTCCCAAACTTCTGTGTGTAATTCAAAACATTTGACCTTCTATGGTGCCATAACATAAATCGGAACAATACAAAAAATAACACCACCAAAAACCACATCTGTGTTCTTCAGCAACTAATATTTTCTCTCTTTCCCACTTAGAGAAAAATGTCTTGATTGCATCCTAACATCATCTTACTTACGTAGAACAGCCATGTAGCAATTCTATTGCCTGTACCCAGTTCTTTAAAGGCATCTGGTTCGTCTTTCTGTGTTCAAAGACATAGATGGTATTAGGAGTAAAACAACAATGGCACACAGAGAAATTTTTTAAAAAATATAATTCTTCTTGGGATGTCTGAAAAGCAAGAAAAACTGCAGCAGGGTTTTCTCCTTCAAGTTAAAATTGTTTTATTCAGGTTTTATCTGAATAGCTGGATTACATAGCTAGCCCACAAACTTCTTAAGATGCAAAGCATGGTTTTGTTATTCCTCTAACTTATATATAAGGGGAAATCTGCAACACTTACCGTACTTATACACCGAATACAGTCATTTTTGACTTCCTGAAACCCCACTTCGCGCGTCCCGTTTTTGCCAAAAAACAGGCTTGTTTTTCGCAAAAATGGGGCCAGCAGAGAGTTTGGGAGGCCTACAGAATGCTCCTGGGGGCTTGGGAGGGCAAAAACGTGACACGTGTGTGTGTGTGCGTGCGTGTGTGTCTGTGTGCGTGCATGGAAGATTGGGAGCCCCAAAATGGGGCAAAAACAGGGGACACAGAGGGTTTGAGAGGCCTGCAGAGTGCTCCTGGGGGCTAGGGGAGGGCAAAAATAGGCCTGTTTTTTGCAAAAAAATGGGGCCGTTTTTGGCCTCCCAAACTCCTCACGCATTGCTTTTTTGCCCTCCCCTGTCCTCAGGAACATTCTGCAGGCCTCCCAAGCCCTCTGCGTGCCCTGTTTTCATGAAAAATGGGCCCATTTTTGGCCTCCCAAACTCCCCATGCATCATGTTTTTGCCCTTCCCAGCCCCCAGGAACACTCTGCAGACCTCCCAAACCCTCTGCAGGCCCCTTTGCAAAAAACGGGATGCGCAGAGGGTTTGGGAGGCCTGCAGAGTACTCCTGGGGGCCAGGGAGGGCAAAAACTTTTTTCTTCTTCTTTACCTCTTCGAAATCTTGGTGTGTCATATAGTCTGAAAAATACGGTACTTGTTGAAAACTCTCTTCTTTTTGGAATGGATAAGAGAGCCTATGCTCATGAAATTGATCAGCAACTTTTTTTGGAGCCTACCCCAACAATGCCGAGATACATAGTAAAATCCTATGCATTTATGTTGTCTTTGTAATAGGTCACATCAATGCAATGGTTCATTGCATTGCAATCTAAATTTCCAGCCATTTTGAGTGCTTATGAATGCTTGCAACCCATCAGGGATAATCTTCTACCAGATGTTGTATCCTATTTTTCCTATTTTACAAAATGTGATGTGTTTTGGAGGATTCATTATGCAATTGCCTTTACTCTTCTGTTGACATTTTTAAAGCCAGTTCTATTGCTTTTGTGCAACTTGCCAAATTTGTCTGGATGTACAGAGGAACTTGAAAGAGTACTAGTGATATAGAGTCTATTTTAAGGTACTACGATTCCAATACCTCAGCAATTACTGAACAAGTTCTTCTCTAAAGCTCATGGGTTATTCAAAAACTCCACAAAGAAACTATCTTCAGTTAAACGGAGTGGACATATGCAAATCAGAGGTGGGTTTCAGCAAGTTCTGACCAGTTCTGAAGAACCGGTAGCGGAAATTTTGAGAGTTCAGGGAACCGGTAGTAAAAATTCTGACTGGTCCCACCCCCACCTATTCTCTGCCTCCCAGGTCCCAGCTGATTGGGAGGAAATGGGGGTTTTGCAGTCTCCTTCCCCTGGAGTAGGGTAGGAATGGATATTTTGCAGTCTCCTTCCCCTGGAGTGGGGTGGAAATGGAGATTTTACAGTATCCTTCCCCTGCCATGCCCACCAAGCCACACCCACAGAACTGGTAGTAAAAAATGTTGAAACCCACCACTGATGCAAATCTCTTTATACCCAGCTTCCAGTGTGCTACAGTTCTTACAAAACAAAGTCTCCTATGTCTAAAAATAATTTTTAAAAAACCCAGACAAGAAGGGATTGTATGCTGTCCACTAGCTGCAGTTCAAGTCAACCAAACAGCTAAATTATACTTGTCAGTTTAACCATCTTCTGCCAATGCAAACAGACTGTCTTTCATCCTAGAATTACAAGATAAACCTTTTTGTGCTGGTAAACTTAATTACTTTCATATGCAGATGTTGAAAATAGTTGAAAAATTGCAGGCCTTCCTTCATGCTATTAAGTACTGCAATAGTTTCTTCCCTATGCGCAACTTAAATGGGAGATTTTATCTTTAAATGGCTAGAAACAATCTCACCAGCAGGAAACTCTTTTCTATGAATAGAAAAAGATCTATCTTTTCCAGGAAAGATCTTCTTTAGAAGCCCTCCTCTAGGGGTAGAGAAACATTTGAGTGATGGCTTATTACAGGTAGTCCCTGACTTACAAGCGTTCGTTTAGTGACCGTTCAAAGTTACAACGGCACTGAAAAAGGGACGCAAGACTATTTTTCACCCTTGCAACCATTACAGTATTCTCACGGTCACATGATCAAAATCCAAACGCTTAGCAACTGGCATGTGTTTATGACAGTTGCAGTGTCCCGGGAGCATATGCAGAGGTGGTATTCAGCTGGTTCGGGCAAACCGGTAGCGGAAATCGCAGATGGGCCTGCCCACCCTCCCCGGCTCTATGCTGTCCTTTTTAGGCACGTTTTTGAAGCCGGGCGCATTTGCGGAAGGCGCGTGTGTGAGCAAAGTGCACGCACGGCGGGCCAGGTGCACGGGTGGAAGGCAGGCGTGCATGTGAACCGGGCGCGCGCGCGCGAAGCAATCGTGCGTACGCAGGGTGAACCAGTAGTAACAAAATGTGAAACCCACTGCTGGTCATATGATCACCTTTTGTGACCTTCTGACTAGCAAAGTCAATGGGGAAGCCAGATTCACTTAGCAATCATATTACTAACTTTATAACGGCAGTGAGTCACTTCACTTTGTGGGGCGAGAAAGATCACAAAATGGGGCAAAATCACTTAACAACTGCCTTATTTAGCAACATAAATTTTGGGCTTAACTATAGTCATAAGTCAAGGACTACCTGTATTATCCAGTCATCCTGGGGAGGTTTGTTTGACACCTGCACTAATATTTTTTAAACCATGTATGTACAGTATCTATTAGCTATTTTATTTTAATCTTAATTGTTTCAGAAGTTATAGAAGCTGGGATATCTTTTGATTCATAATATTTCTGCTACTGCTTCACTGCATTTATCTTCTGACTGTTTAGCACTGATTTTGCATTTCATGGTTTTCTTTCTTATAGATCACTATTATATATTAAGTAGCCCTGACAAGGCCTATTAGTGGCCGGAATAAAAACGTCATTAAATAAATGTCAAACTGAAATACATTGGCCATTATGTAGCATAGTAGAATTGACAACACAATGCTACAGAAGTTCACAGGTGTGCTGCAAAAATATTAGGACAGAAATTAAAGTTACGCATGAACACAGGTTAATACATTGTTGATTTGAGAAACACATCAGGGGATTTCAAGCAACAGAGTGAATCAAAGTTTGATCTTGTGTTAAGGCAAGAATGTTTAAATTACTGTCGGACAGGTTGGTTCAAGAAAAAATGTTAATTGAAAACGTTACTTTACACCAATGCTCCATAAATCACCATTTGAATTTATCCATGTTTGATTAAAAGATAGTTCATTAAGAAAAAAATATAAACAGGCATTGAAATGCAGATAAACTGAATTTCAAAATCATTTTATTATTTTTTTTGATCAGCGCAACACCTTAAACCAGGGGTACAAACTGCAAACTTTTGAATGAGCTAAATTTGATACAATGAATATAAATAAAAACAAAAGCTGACCATTGCTTTGTCTCTATGCCACTGATATAATATAAAACTTTATCATTATTCCCAATGAGTTAGCAACATTTTTCTGTAAACCACTTTCTATGAAGTTACATTTTAACTCCTTCCTTAAGAGTTCACTGCAACTATCTTTTTATCGTCCAAATGGTGATTTAGAAAGCTTTATCCATTCAAAAGGATTAGATCACTCAAAAGCCCAAATTTAATACGTCCCAAAAGCCTAAAATCCGCAAACTTTTCCTTCACCCATCATTTTACTTGCCCGAGCAAAGTCATAGTGAGGCTCATACTGTCCTCCCACTCCATAATTTGCTACCTGGAAAAAAAAAGAAACATAGCACATATGAAGAAGCCCAAAGGCAAAGAAAGACTTACCCTTCCAAAATCAAAATGAGGCTCGTACTGGCCTCCTACTCCGTAATTGGCTACCTACAGTAGAAGAAGCACAAACACCCAGTGAAAGATCTAAGATGGGATCTTATACGCTTGCTTCATTTCTAAACTGAAATCTGGCTAAAAGACAGTAGAACAACTTAAGTCTTCAGAGTCAGTCAGTCTCCCTAAAGCAGAGGTATCAAACTCAAGGCCCGCAGGCCGCATCCAGGTCGTGATGTGGTTGGATCTGGCCCACAGGGCCATCCTGGAAAATATATTTGGTCCTGTGTGGCTTTGGCCCAGTCTACCCAATGCGAGGAAGAAACATCAGGCCAGCGTGGCTTTGGCCTGGTTTACCCAATGCAAAAAGGAAATATAGAAATATTATCATCTTTGGTGAACATGTCCGGCCACAAAAAAATATTGGGCCAAAATCAAGAAATGGTTGAAAAAAATAACGGATCAACCTATTGATTGGAAACCAAAGACATTTTTGCTAGGAATATTCACTAGAAAATATACCAAAGAAATAAAATACTTAAATCTTATATATAATAACGGCCGCAAGAATATCATACGCACAAAGCTGGAAAAAAGAAAATACACCAACAGAGGAAGAACTGATAAACAAAATTTTAGAATGTGCCGAGATGGACAAATTAACAAAGGAAATTAAAGAAAAAGAAGATACTATGCAATATGGAACAAACGGTATAACTGGCTGGAGATTAGAAATAGTGAACAATAACGAAAGGGGAGAAATCATAAACGTAAAATGTTTGTAAGATAATGTATAAAATTTATAAAATCAATATTACGAGTGATAGAAATTATAATATAATAAGGGATAATGGGACAAGGATATAAATATTATAAGGGAAAAATGTAAATATTAGAATACCGTTACAAAACAGTTGTAAAAAGGGAATATATGTTATGTGTTTGTTATATTGTGTTGTTTTATAAATAAAAATTAAAAAAATTAAAAAAAAAGAAAAGGAAAGGAAACATGGCAGCAGTTTGGGGAGTGGCATCAAGCTGGCCCCACCCACCTGGCCCAAAGTCAACCACAGCCCTGATGCGGCCCTCAATGAAATTGACACCCCTGTCAAAATGAAAATAATGCAAGATACACAGGAAAGAGGAGGATTAAAAATGCCTAATTTAAAACTGTATTATGAAGCAGTTGTTCTTTTGGTAATAAGTGATTGGTTTAATTTGACGAAGAAAAGGATTTTGAATATAGAAGGTTATGATTTATTATATGGTTGGCATGCATATTTATTGTATGATAAGAAAGTAGATAAAGCTTTTAAGAATCATGTGTTGAGAATTTCTCTTCTGCGTGTCTGGAAAAAATATTATTATAAGTTAAATTATAAAATTCCTAAATGGGCTAGTCCTCGGCATGCAGTAGAGAATATAAATATAGAACAGGAACAAGAAATGATTACTTATAAAGATCTTTTATATAATGAGGGGGGAAATTTACAACTAAAATCTTTGGATACATTAAAAGAAGAAGGGAGATATTATACTTGGTTTCAATATGGACAGTTAAAGGCTAGATGGAAAGAAGATCAGAAAATTGGTGTTATTCAAAATGAAGAAAATTTGGTTAAACAAATTAGAAATCAAACCCAGGGGCAGATTGCCGGGTGCGAATCCCTCTTTGTGAGATGGGGTCATAGGTGTCAGATGGGTTTGCTGATCGCGTACCTGGCTCCTTGCTACGTGACAGCTGCCCTGCCCGAGCTCCTGGAGGTGCTGGCCGGGGTGGCAGTTGAGACCCCCAGACTTTTAGTCATGGGGGACTTTAACTTGCCATCTCCCGGCCCGCCACCGACAGCGGCTCGGGAGTTCACGGCTTCCATGACGGCCTTGGACCTGACCCAGGTAATTGATGGCCCTACTCACATTGGGGGTGGCACTCTGGACCTGATTTTTCTCTCTGGTCAGTGGTTGAGAGATCTGGACTTAAAGGAAATAGTCACTGAACCTTTGTCATGGTCAGATCACTCTTCTTCGCCTGGACTTTCTGACCGCCATTCACCACCGCAGGGAGACGGAGCCGACACGCTGGTTCCGCCCCAGGCGCCTGATGGACCCGGATGGGTTCCGGACGGAGCTTGGGCCATTTCCTGAGGGTCTGGCTCACGGCTCGGCCGAGGAACTTGTTGCGCCTGGGAACGGGCCGCGGGGCCTTAGACCGAGTCGTGCCTTTGCGGCCTCTGACCCGGCGCAGGGCCCAACCGCCCTTGGTTCTCCGAGGAGCTGAGGGGATGAAGCGCCGGAGAAGACGCCTAGAGAGTTCCTGGAGGTCTAGCCGCTCGAAGCTGATCGGACACTAGTGAAGTCCTATACTAGGACTTACCTAGTGGCATTGAGGAAGCGAGGCGAGCTACGCCTCCCTCATTGCATCGGCAGATAACCGCCCGGCCGCCCTGTTTCGGGTGATTCGCTCCCTCCTTCACCAGGGGGAGCGGGATGACCCGTTGCAGGGACGGGCTGAGGAGTTTAACAGTTATCTATACGATAAAATCGTTCAGCTTCGGGATGGTCTGGACCAAGATTGCGGTGATGCGGGTGAGACGCTCGAGGGTGGTCTTGGCGACATTATTTGGGATGAGTTTGACCCTGTGGCTCCCGAGGACATGGACAGGTTGCTGGGTAGGTTGAATGCCACCACGTGTTTACTGGACCCGTGCCCCTCCTGGCTGGTGCTGGCCACTCGGGAGGTGACACGAGGCTGGCTCCAGGCGATTACGATCGCTTCTTTGGTGGAGGGTGTCTTCCCGGCCGCCTTGAAAGTAATGGAATCCATCATAAACCAATCCATTACACTCCATCTCGAAACAAACAACCTTCTCTAATAAACAATTTGGTTTCAGAAAAAAAATGTCTTGTAATCTACAACTTCTCCACTGCAAAAACATATGGACTACCAACCTTGATCAAGGAAAAGCAATAGATGCAATCTACATAGACTTCTGCAAAGCTTTTGATTCAGTTGTACATGATAAACTACTCCTCAAACTAAAATCCTACGGCATTTCGGGACCTCTTCACAATTGGATAAATGCCTTCCTGTCAAACAGACAACAAGTGGTCAAAATTGGCAACGCTATATCTAGTCCTGTTCCTGTCAAAAGTGGCGTTCCCCAAGGTAGTGTTCTTGGACCAACACTCTTCATACTATACATAAATGATCTCTGCGACCTCATCTCAAGTTATTGTGTTCTCTTTGCTGACGATGTCAAACTATTTAATACCACTAATAATACCTCTACCCTTCAAGAAGACCTCGACTTAATTTCTGATTGGTCTAAAACTTGGCAACTCCAAATCTCAACCAACAAATGCTCAGTCTTACATAAAAAAGAACCCTAACATCAAGTACAAACTTGATGGACATTACCTAACTGATGACCCCCACTCTGTCAAAGATCTTGGAGTTCTCATATCAAATGACCTTAATGCCAAAGCTCACTGCAACTACATAGCAAAAAAAGCCCTAAGAGTTGTAAACCTAATTTTACGCAACTTCTTTTCTAAAAACTCTACACTACTAACTAGAGCATACAAAACATTTGCCAGACCTATTCTTGAATACAGCTCATCCGTCTGGAACCCATACCACATCTCTGACATAAATACAATAGAAAGAGTCCAGAAATATTTTACTAGAAGAGTTCTTCACTCCTCCGAAAACAACAAAATACCTTATACCAACAGACTTGAAATCCTGGGATTAGAAAACTTACAACTCCGTCGACTTCGACATGACCTGTGTTTAACACACAAAATCATCTATTGCAATATCCTTCCTATAAAAGACTACTTCAGCTTCAATCGCAATATTACAAGAGCAAAAAATAGATTCAAGCTAAATGTCAACCGCTTCAAACTTGATTGCAGAAAATATGACTTCTGTAACAGAGTTGTTAATGCTTGGAACTCATTACCTGACTCCATAGTCTCTACTCAAAATCCCAAAATCTTCAACCAAAAACTGTCTACTATTGACCTCACCCCATTCCTAAGAGGGCTATAAGGGGCGTGCATAAGAGCACAAAAGTGCCTACCGTTCCTGTCCTATTGTTCCCTTCATCATATCAAATTGATATAGTTGATGCATATTTTTATACATATATGTATATTTTCTTCAAAATATGTTGTTTTATCTATGACAATTGTTTGTGTATACTGTTGTGACAAAAAGAAATAAAAAAAATAGATTCTGAAAGAGATTTAATAAAGGATTGTATGATAAAATGGGCACAGAATATTCAGGAACCAATAATGCTGGAAACATGGGAAAAAATTTTGGTTAGAAATGTTAAATTTACGCAAGCGCAGAATTTAAGGGAAAATTTTTATAAGATGTTTTATAGATGGCATTTAGATCCTAAGAAATTATCATGTATGTATCCAGATATGCAAGCAAAATGTTGGAGATGTAATTGTGATGATGCTACATATTTTCATGTATGGTGGACTTGTAAGAAAATTAAGTCTTTCTGGATAAGAATTTGGTGGATTATGCAGAATGTTCTGAAGAAGAAGATAAAGTTCCTACCACAATTTTTCCTTTTGGGAATAACAACAGACTGTACAGTGATTGAGACTAAATTGATTTTGAACTTAATAACAGCAGCAAGACTGTTGATTGGACAATATTGGAAGAAAAAAGAATTACCCACAATAGAAGAATGGATATTGAAAGTTTCCAATTTGGCTGAGATGGCTAAAATCTCAGCCTTCTTGAAAGACAGTACTCAAGAAAAATATCTAAATGAATGGAAGAATTGGATTGATTATATTCAAAATAGATATCAGATTAAGAAATTTCAGATTGCCTTTGAATGAAGGATGTTGTTTTTGATTTTAATGGAAGAAGTCAGGTTATGTGAGAGAGAAGGATTATAATTGTGTTAGATTTTAAAAATTTAATGTATGACTGTTTGTTTATTGAACTATACCTTGTGTTTGCTCCGGGAAGTCGGGGGGGGGGAGGGGGTTTTGGAGGGGGAGGGGGAGGGGAAAAATTTAATTGTTGTTGTAAAACTTTTTTAATTAAAAAAAAGAAAGAAATTGACACCCCTGCTCTAAAGGGATATGCAGGTAGTCCTTGACTTACGACCACAATTGAGCCCCAAATTTCCATTGCTAAGCCAGACAGCTGCTAAGTGAGTTTTACTTCATTTTGCAACCTTTTGTGCCTTAGTTGTCAAATGAATCACTGCGCTTAAATTAGTAACACAGCTGTTCAGTGAATCTGGCTTTCCCCATTGACTTTGCTTGTCAGAAGGTCGCAAAAGGGGGTCAATGACCCCTGGACACTGCAACAGTCATAAATACAGGCCAGTTGCCAAGCATATGAATTTGATCATGTGACTATGAGGATAGTACAATGGTTGTAAGCATGAAAAAGGGACATAGGTCACTTTTTTCAGTGCTGTTGCAACTTTGAATGGTCGCTAAACGAATGGCTGTAAGTCGAGGACTACCTGTGGAGGCAATTGCAAAAACTAAAGCAGGAACTATTGAAGACTTGCAAATAAACATTTAATGCATTAAGTGTTATTGAACATATCCTGAACGTATTATTTCAGCGGCCCTCACAGGTGCAAAGTTAAAGTATCGGAATGCTTAATATGGAAGATTTTGGTTTTATGCTTTCAATTTCATTCAACGTAAAGTGAAAGTTTATCTACTTTGTTCATTTTATATCCGGTAATTTTAAAGTTTTTAAAGTTTGATGCTCTAAGCCCCCCCAGAGTCATTTGACGCAACATGAGTGATAAATAAATAAATAAATAAATTTTTGAACTGGGTTTGATTATATATTTAAGAGTTGGGCATCGAGAATAAATTCTCTATTTTAAAAAATAAAAAAAAGTCACTTAAGGGAAGTTTGGGAACTGTATATAATGAACTTGTGCTACTTTGCCTTCTTTTTCCTCTAAGGAAACAAAACAAAACAAAACAAAACTGACGGGTAACCATAGGTTCTAGCATTTTACCTGTGATGAATTATCATATATTTAGACAAAGCCAAGAAAATACAAGACACAATGAAATCACAATGAAGACCAGATCCTCAACCAGTGATGGGCTGCAACCGGTTTAACAACCGGTTCTGTGAGTGCGCGCTTTGCGCATTTCAAAATACAGCAATTTGAAGCTCAGCTGCTTACCTTCTAAGGCAGCCTTGATAAGTAGAAGAGCTGAGGTGCGGAAATCAGCTGTGCCGCATGAATCAGCTGAGCCAGAAAGAAGGAAATATAGGACAGGATAGGGCGGGGGCGGGTGGGTGGGACCAGTTGATCATTGGAACTATCGGTTCACCCGAACCGGTCTGAACCAGCAGCAGCCCACCACTGTCTTCAATTTATAAAAAGTGTAGAGATTTGGCATGTAACTCTTTTCAATCCTTCTTGGGGCCATGCTAATCTGGTCAGTCACATACTCTTTTTTTTTTTTTTTTTGCAAACTCACCTGGAGCTCCTCAGCTGTGGAAACATCCAACCCTGTTAGATCCTGTATCCTTTTATTTATACGTGCCACTACAGGGTTTTCATATCCAGATAGCCAGGCACTAAAAATGGAATTATAGTATTATTCACGAACGAGAAGATCTGAGTATTAATTTTCATGTCCAATCACAAACTAAGTTCAAATTGTGCAAAGTAGTCTATAAAACTTAACCTCAATGTAATTTACAAGAAATATTTTTTTTAAAGTCCACACACTATTTCTGCATGTAATGTCATACAGACTTGTTTAGCTAGAGCACATCCATGATTAATTTTAAAAAAAGAATCTGCTGAGTCAAACTTCAGATAGTATAATGTCTACTACATTGCAACAGGATTTTATAGGCCTTTAGGGACAGTATTTTCTGTGAGGAATGTATTATTTTCTGCATAAGATTTCTGGGATAATGTAAGTGAAGTAAATGAGTGAACCAAGGATTTCTTATGTCGTATGTGTCAGAAAAAATACTGGATCACTGCTTTAGAGCAACATAATTTCTTCATCATTAACTATAATGGAAAGTGGAAAAAAAACATTACTTAAATATGTACTTATCCAATTCTCGCAACTGTCAGAATTCTATGAATTGACCTTTTTTTCTTCTTTGGTGCATCATATAGGTAGTCCTCAACATACGACCAGAATTGAGCCCATAATTTCTGTTCTTAAGTGAGGCATTGGTTAAGTGAATTTTGCCCCATTTTATGACCTTTCTTGCCCCAGTTGCTAAGTGAATCACTGCAGTTGTTAAATTAGTGACACGGTTGTTAAGTGAATCTGGCTTCCCCATTGATTTTCGCTTGTCAGAAGGCCGCAAAAGGGAATCACATGACTACGGGACACTGCAAGCATCATAAATGTGAGTCACATGTCAAGAATTCGAATGTAAATCATGTGCCCACAGGGATATTGCAACAGCGTTTAGAGTGAAAAATGGTCACATTTTTGGTGCCGTTGTAACTTCAAATGGTCACTAAACGAACTGTTGTAAATCGAGGAATACCTGTATTCTGCGGTGCACATTTCAAAAAAAGACTGAATGACCCAAAGCTGCAAGAGAACGCAGGATTACTTTTAAAAATCATCAATGACCACTGAAGGGTTCAAGAAATCTAGCACATTCTGTTGGATTGGAAGGATAAAGTTATGCATTTTCTTCAGCGGATTTGCTATCTTCCTTTCTACAGGAACACAACAAATGCCTAATCAAGAGCAGCAGACCATGAACCAACAGAGATTACAGAATCTTCAAGCGTATGGAGGAAATATAGCTGAACATTTGCCAAATAATGAATGATTTTTTTTAAAAAAAGTACTCAGTTAATGCACTTGTTAGTATATTGCTAGCATACTGTTAGCGTTGTGTATTTTTAGTATGTGAAACAAAGCAGACAAAAAAAGAATGCCCTGTCTCAAAACAAGATGAAATTACATCAAGCGTTATCAGGAAGAGTTATCCCCTTAAGGGGGAAATTAAGTTTACAGCAACGAAGGTGTTAAAAGTAATGAATATGTAGTACGTTCCATATTTAACTAATGAACAACTACATGCAGCTGGGACTCCTGGTTGATATTTCATGCTGGCAGTTCAATACCTCCTAGCAACTAAACTAAAAAAAAAAATTAAATGTTTTCTCACACTTCTTCTTACAGAGAACAAAATAAAGATAGCTCCATCAAAAGAGTAATTCTATACTGTTGGGCTTCAGCAACCTACAATTTGTCTATCCGCAGTGTATTCTCGGAAGTCAATCTGATTGATTCAGATAGGATTTGCTCTCAGTACATCGGTACAAGAGTGTAATTCAATGGATGGCCCTGACACTCTGGGATTGCTTTGGCTACTAACTAGCTTTTAGACCAGTATTTCTCATTCTTGGCAATTGAAGTCCACCCATTTTAAAGCTGCCAAGATAGATAAAAATTATTTTAGACTCACTTTAAAGTGCGGGTTATTCTATTCACAAAGTGCTAAATAACTGGATCATATCTTAAAGCAGGGGTGTTAAACTGCCAGATGCATCATGTGCTGGCCACAACCACCGACAGTTTAGCAAAGGGGAGGGGGAGTCACGATATGTCACGTGACAACAATGTGACACCACAAATTTGACGCCCCCCTTAATGTGTTGCTTGTTGTTTGTTTGTTTGCCACCCAACTCACCACAAGGTGATTTATCCCATATGAACCCTTTATAGTGCATTTGAAAGCAGTTCTGATTTCAATCCTATTTCCATCAGTGAATATCTGGACGTGCTTCAACACATTCTTGATTAAGCTTGTTAAAAGGAAGCCTCCCTCTTACTAGATTGTTGGCTGCAATTACTCAGTACTGGTTTGACCTACATTACTCCTGATATTATGAGTTTCTTTAGCAGGCCAACTTAAATATCCTTTTGGCTAAAAAGAAAGCGAAGAATTAGTTAATAGCTGAACTTATTGCATTGCTTCTCTGTGGGTAGTAAATGTCACCTTCATTCCCATCTTACTGTTTACTCTTCATTTTACAGTACTGAATCTTACCGTTTAGTCTTAAATGCCTCTCTTATTTTGACTTTATTTCATCAATTTTATATCCATTTCTTCTTCAGGGAACTTGAAATCTCAACACATTTCACTTTAGTTCAAAGTATTCCAAGATAAAAATTATTTGTATTGTCTGTATCTCTTCAAAAAGTAATGCTAGCTAAAGACTATTGTGGTGTTATGAATATGAATAGTACAACTGAAAAGTTTTTAATTCAAAGGCCAATGTAAATAGTTACTATAGTGCAAGTAGTTGATTAACAACAGATCCCACCTTCCCCCACTCTGCCCCCCCATGTCATTAGATTTTCATGGTTGGTTTTAATTTATGTATGTTTTAATATAGATAGATAGATAGATAGATAGATAGACAGACAGACAGATGATAGAGACAGCTAGATAGTCAGATAAACAGACAGATAGATTTTGATGATTGTAAGATGCCTAGAGTTACCCTGTAGTAAGATGGGTAGCCCATAGATTTTATAAACAAATAAACAAATATATTTACGAAGTTATTACTACTTCAAATGAACTATCATTCATCAGACATGTACACAGTGGTGGGATTCAAGTAATTTAACAACCGGTTCTCTGCCCTAATGATTTTTTTCAAAAACCAGTTTGGCAAACTGCTCAGAAAGTTAACAACCGGTTCTCCCGAAGTGGTGCGAACTGGCTGAATCCCACCTCTGCATGTACACCTTTCTCTGTCACTGCAATTATCAATGTTAATTTTTACTCTTTTCAAGATTCCACAATTCTACTGAGAGTTTCTAAATCTCCAGCTGCAAGAAAGGGTCTTATAAAATACTTCAGTAGCATTATTTAAAAAGTAATTCTCTCCTGTGATGAAATAAAAAATGTTTTACTTAAAGAGAAGTAGGAATTTCAACAGAGAAGAAAGTGGGTTTCTTAGAAGTATTAACAGCATCTCGCAGAGGGTTGGGCTAGACTGACCAAATTATTTTAGTACAGCACTTGGCTTGGCTCAAAATCCTGGGCCAATTTATACAATCTGCTTGCCGCATACTTCAGAATGAACAGCAGTCCTGTCATTAAAAAGGGGATACTGTAATATGGAAAGTATTAACTAGGAAAAAGTTACTGGAATGCCTGGGTAGGGAAAATGGTCTTCTCTTCAAAATACAAGGAGGAGTTATTCAAATTACAAGGAAGAGTACCAGGCCATGGCCAGTTCGAAACTGGCCCACGGGAGAGATGGGCAAGTGTCTGCGCACGAAGTTCCATTCGCATGATTGGAGGGTAAAGGTAAAGGTAAAGGTTCCCCTCGCACATATGTGCTAGTAGTTGCCGACTCTAGGGGGCGGTGCTCATCTCCGTTTCAAAGCCGAAGAGCCAGCGCTGTCCAAAGACCTCTCCGTGGTCATGTGGCCGGCATGACTCAACGCCAAAGGCGCACGGAACGCTGTTACCTTCCCACCAAAGGTGGTCCCTATTTTTTCTACTTGCATTTTTACGTGCTTTCGAAACTGCTAGGTTGGCAGAAGCTGGGACAAGTAACGGGAGCTCACCCCGTTACACGGCAACACTAGGGATTCGAACCGCTGAGCTGCCAACCTTTGGATCGACAAGCTCAACGTCCTAGCCCGAGCCTGTTAGCCCCTGAGCCACCGCGTCCCTCTACGATTGGAGGGTACTTGTACTCAAAGCTCCATTTGCGTGAATGGAACGTCTGTGAGCACCCTCTGCTCTCATGTGAAGCTCCATTCATACACCCCAATGCCACTCACACGCCCTTCCCCTGCCCTCCAAGCTGGAAAGGTTGGGTACCACTGTCCTAGTGGATGCTTTTTTGAAAAAAATCAAGGAATTGTTCTGACAGCCTTGTTAGTTTTGCCAATGCAGCTTCTGCTTTGGAAAATATTAGCTTTCAACAAATTAGACTAGCCTAGACTAGACCAGAAGAGAATAGAGTTGGAAGGGACCTTGGAGGTCTTCTAGTACAACCCCCTGCTTAGACAGGAAACCCTATAGCATTTCAGACAAATAGTTATCCAATCTCAACTTAAAAACTTCCAGTGTTGGAGCATTCACAACGTCTGGAGGCAAGTTGTTCCACTGATTAATTGTTCTGTCAGGAAATTTTTCCTTAGTTCTAGGTTGCATCTCTCCTTGATTGGTTTCTACCCATTGCTTCTTGTCCTACCCTCAGGTGCTTTGGAGAATAGCTTGACTCCCTCTTCTTTGTGGCAGCTTCTGAGATATTGGAACAGTGCTATCATGTCTCCCCTAGTCCTTCTTTTCATCAAACCAGACATACCCAATTCCAGCAGTCCCCTTATCATCTTCGTTGCTTGTCTCTGCACTCTTTCTAGAGTCTCAACATCTTTTTTACATTGTGGTGATATAGGTTTAGGTTTTCTCAATGTATGTAATATTTCACAAAATGCCAAAAAAAAATCACATTGAAACTTAACAATAAAAAAACCCATGAAGCAATAAAAAAAATCATGCCCCAAATTCAGGGACTTATTGAAATACTTTCTTGCAAATATTCTGCAACTGTATTTTTTTAAAAAGGCAGCTGAGGAGCATGTACACTATATTTTGTGCATCCTTTTTTTAAAAATAGGCACTGATCTAAGAATTTCAAGCTATCATTATCACATGCGGCTTCCTGCTCATTATGCGCTCCTTAAGAAGTCTTAAAATTAAGATAGATATTGAGACACCATGGGAAAAAAAGCAAACAGATGGTAGAACGTACTGTAGCCTCTCCAGAACAGGCACCAGGTTAGGAAATTCACACGGATTGTGTTTAAGATGAAATAATTCAGTGTGCTAGTTTTTATTAGGATCATGCAGAGTAGTAGTAGACAGAATGCACCGAGTGGCTTAAAAAGCAGTAAAGCCTCACTGATTTCGATGAAAGAGAGCAAAGGACATGCTTTGACAACTTAATTTAGGTTAGCACTTACATCTAAAAGTACCCTTTTTTTTCAAACATTCCAAACTTTCAATGCCGTAAGTGTTAGCCATGTGTTTTAAGGCTGTGTCTACTGATCAGGCAAAAGGAGCCCAGTCCCAAACTTTTGACATCAATCGCCGATTGACATACCCCGTAGTAGTTCAGACGTACCCATCTCCTCTTACCTCTTAGAGACTCTGTAATGTGCAGTGGTCAGTTTCCCAGTCTGAGGGTCATGCACAGTAGCTCGGCTCAGCTACAAAAAAAAAAAAAAAAAAGAGAAAGGACAAGGGCTTACTTTAGAAGCAAGCGTCTGGGCCAAGCCACAGGCAATTAGGAGGGTTCCGATTGGTCAAGATAGGATGTAATGCTCAGATCAGCAGGAACGCTTAAAGGATTGCAGTATCTGCTGTATTTGTCTGTCTCAATTTCATTCAATTGGGTTTAATCAAATTTGGTTAGGTTGTCCTTTCACTTTTTCTCCCCCAAATGGGAAGCTTATGCAAGCCACTTGTATCTGCCAAGTTTCACAGAGAACTTCTCAGGAACCCAGAAGTTAAAGACTCTTCATCCTTTCTACTGCTTCCAGTTATTCTTTCTTTGAAAAAAAATATGTATTGATAGGTTACATTTTATATTTTATATTTATAAAATTATATTTTATCAAAGTCAGGATGTTCCAACAATTGACAGACTGCTGTATTTATAGGATGCGCTATAAATATTTGTAAATGTTCCATTGCCACGAAGGAAAAAAGTGGGATTTTAAAAAAGCCAGGTATGCATTAAAGTGAAATAAATAAATGGACTAAATTAGCAAAACCAAAAAAGTTTCTGAACAAAACACAACACTTCACTTCGCCTCTACAACAATGTCTGATAGGAACCACTAGGAGAGCTGGCTTTTAGCCAATAAAAGAGACATGTTGGAATTCCACATAGATTCAATTATTTTAATTATTTTAAAACTATTCAAATTGTGTATGAACACGTGGAGATGCCCCATTTTCAGCAGTCAGATATGAAACAATTAATAACAGAAATGGAATTAAGAAGAATTCATGAAAGCAAATAGGGTATTTTGAGACTCAAACATACCTAAAACTATTCTAAACTCCACTTAACAGCATATGTGGCTCCAATAAAACCAAGCAGAAATCCACAGGGTGTATTAGTGTTACAATAGATGCATATGGAAACAGTACATATTTCAATATAAAGACTCAAATTTGTAACCTTGTCAAGACAAGCTCGGTTTTTGTATAGAGGAAGCAAAAAATGGCGTATTGCTAAATAAATAATTGTGCATGCCCACATCATCATGAAAAATATAATTCCAAAACAAAAAGAAGCTAGACTTTGAGGAGGAAACTTTCAAACCACAAGGCAGAAAGCAACATGAAATCTCTCTGTCGATTTACACTAAGCATCAAATATCAAAATATACTTTAAATCAGCAAATAAGGACAAAACTTCTGGCTACAAGAAGCATCTGAGAAACTCAGCAGTAACGAAGTGTTAGAAGTCTCGGTGAATAGCACAAACGACCAGAAAAGTTTTAAACCACCTTTTTTTTTTTTCCTTTTCTGGTCACTCTTCTACACAAATGAATACCACAGAAGGTCTCATCACAAAGACGGAAGGTATGGCAAGGAAAGTCTTACCTTTTGCTAATTCTGTAATGTGCAGTCTCCAAGACTCCCGTTAAGGGGTTTGAAATGGTGGCTCGCCTCAGCTGTGAAGCGAACCAATCAGAACAAGTCGCATTACAATGTACATATTGCATCACATTTATCTGACCATTCAGAATCCGGGGGGCGGGGGGGAGCGGAACCCCAATTTCAGTAAGGTTCTTTTCCATTAAGGTACAAAACCCACCACCAGCGAACAAGAAATGTGGAACACGAAACAAGTTCAAAATGTCAAAAATAATAAAAATGCCTTGATACAGAACGGACAATCAGACATAACATCCTAGTAACTTGCCGCATGATGATTTAAGACTATACACTACTGTACTGTACAGAAAGAATCAAGTACATAATTATCCGTCGTTAGAATTATAACTGAATTTACTATTAGAATTTGTCTTGACAAAGACAAAGTGTAACACAACTTAAAAATAGTACGAATGGTACTAATATTGGTCAGTTTGCCTGCAGTAAAGAATTCTTCAGCTTTTCATCACTGTTTTTCGCAACAAGCTCCCAAAAACAGGGCATGCCTACATTTTATTAGACATAATCATTGGCTAAGCAACAATGGTCCAAAGATCAGAACTATCTGTCAATCTGTTCTGCTTGGGCCTAACCAGACGAGCAAAAGCTCCTTTGCTATTTCAGAAATAAAATGAAGATGCCATTAAGTAATAGACTGCAAGAAGCTATTTAGCAAGGCCCAAGCAAGCTGCAATCAGGAAGTATCAAGGTGAGGAAGTTATTCATTGGTGGGCCTTGTTAAAAGAGTGTGGACTATTTAGATTCTTTACCCTTGGTTTTGAAAGCTCTTTGACTTTTGCTATTTCTTCGTCAGAGATAATGTCAAGAAAGCGGACGATCCGAGGGCGATCCCACTCATCTTCTTGTTTGACAGGTCCCAGGATGTAATAAGGGTTCCCATGCCCATCGGAATAACGGCAGAACAGCTTCTTTTCTTTTCTAGGAGTCTAAATGTTTGAAATAAAGGGCAAGCATTAGTAACTCTTGCATTGCAAGGCGAACAAACAAGTCAGTCCTAGAGGAGATCAACCCTGACTGCTCTTTAGAAGGCCAGATCCTGAAGATCCACATGGGCCGTGGTGGCTCAGGCTGTAAGAAGCCTGTTATTAAAACACAGCAGCCTGCAATTACTGCAGGTTCAAGCCCCACCAGGCCCAAGGTTGACTCAGCCTTTCATCCTTTATAAGGTAGGTAAAATGAGGACCCAGATTGTTGGGGGCAATAAGTTGACTTTGTAAATATACAAATAGAATGAGACTATTGCCTTACACACTGTAAGCCGCCCTGAGTCTTCGGAGAAGGGCAGGATATAAATGTAAATTAAAAAAAAAAAGATGAAACTCAAATACTTTGGCCACCTAATGAGAAGGAAGGACTCACTGGAGAAGAGCTTAATGCTGGGAACGATTGAGGGCAAAACAAGAAGGAGATGACAGAGAATGAGGTGGCTGGATGGAGTCACTGAAGCAATAGGCGTGAGCTTAAATGGATGGTAGAGGATTGGAAGGCCTGGAGGAACGTTGTCCATGGGGTCGTGATAGGTCGGACATGACTTTGCAACTAACAACAACAACAATTAGTAACTCAATGCATTCTTTTTTATCCACAAATATTCTGTAATGTCCGTATTGTACACAAGGGAGAGGCCAAAAGTGCTTTTTCCCCTCAAGACATTTTGCTTCTCATCCCAGAAGCTTTTTTGGTTCTGACTGAATGGTGGGGAATGGAAGGATTTATATTCATTGGTCGTTAGCGCTCTTTTTGAGAGAGTCATTGAGGCTTATCTGTGCCCTCAGGGTCACACGAATAGTGCAAATGGATGTGGAACCTTTCAGAACTGCTGAAAGATCCTTTTAAAAAGGCACAACCATAGGACAACCATGACCTGTATGATTGAGAATCTCCATAGACATACCCATGTTTCCCCAAAAATAAGACCTGGTCTTATTTGGGGGGGGGGAATTCCCAAAATAAGCATTATTTTTTGGGGAAACACAGTATCAGGGTAATCAGCCCAGGAGACAGTGGGATGCAGTGGGCAGGCAGCCGTGGGATGCTCATCTTCGCATCTCTCGGCTGGTCTGTGGCCCACGCAGACCAGGATCAAATTCCTCCCCCACCACCTCTGCCTGCTGCTTGGACAGGTAATCAACTCACCTGTGCTGCGCAGGCTGCGGCTGAATACCATTGGCCTCCACGCCCTCGCCGCCTCCAGTGCTGGCCACACCATCCTCATCCCCCATTGATGACAACCGTAACTAGGCCTTATTTTTGGAGTAGGGCTTATATTACACAGGTGTCAAACTCGCGACGTCATGTATCACAATGTTTTTTCCCTTTGCAGAGCTGGGGTGGGCATGGCCCGCCTGTGATGCATCTAGCCTGCTAGTTTGAAACCCCTATTATATTAGGAGTATGCTAAAAAAACAGGCTATGTCTTATTTTCAGGGTAGGTCTTATTTTCAGGGACACACGGTAAAAGGGAGAACGTACCATTTTAAGACCTTCACCACGGCATAGTTTTTCATACTTCTGTCTCTCGGGCAGATAATCTTTGGGAGGCTCTCTTTTCTGAGTCTTCACTTTTTTCCCCGTCTGCTCATCTGTGTTGGCCACAGACCCGTTGGCTTCTTTTTCTTTTTCTTTAATCATGATGTATTCGAAGTATTTCAAATTCCCATTTGCTCTCTGATGCTCGGGATCTGTTGGACAAGCAGGTAGAGGACTGGTTAACTCCATGGAAAAAAAAAGCTATTTTTAAGAGATTTTGTCCTTTTGTTTGAGTTCATTTGTCGTTAAGATCTGATGAAATCTGCATATGTCAGCATCTAATCCACTTATGTCAGCTGGAATGTATCTCTATCTTCATATATAAATACCCAAATCACAGAAGCAAATGGCATGTAAAGTGATGGGAAGGGGGGGAAATTAATGCTTCCTAAACACATTTGTAGTTACAGGGATTCCCAGCAGCATTCTATCCTTCACTCCACTGCATTAATTAGTTTGAAAAGCCTGTACATCCAAGTGGAAAATGTCTGAGGGGAAAAAAAAAGTTAAAGCAGTGCAAACATGCTGAATACAAGAAAGATTAACCTACCCAATTCAAGTAACCGTTTGGTGAGCATCATTGCTTTGTCCAAGTCCCCCTGCTGGTATATAGCATAACTCAAGTAATCTAGAACAGAAACTTTGTTGATCGAAGAAGAAACTTCTCCCTCATCCAATTGCTTCAGAGCTTGCTCCATCCACAACTCAGTATGGTAGTAGTCTGCTTCAGTATAGGCAATCTTTCCCAACTCAAAGCAATCTTCGGCAGTTAGAAATACCTTATGTTTCACTCCTAGTGGGGGGGAAAACCAGCAACAGCTGTTAAAAACCCTTTGAAATTGTGTGATTTTTGTATTTATGTTTTTTCCCCCTGCAGGCAGGGGTGAAATGCTCCCGGTTTGGACCGGATCACCGGATCCGGTAGCGATAGTGGCAGGTGGTTCGGAGAACTGGTAGCAAAAATCCCTGCCCCCCTGCCCCAGCTGAGCCGCGCGATCATCAAAGTTTTTTTTTTTAACTTTTAAAAGTATTTTTTCTTCAGCTGAAAAAAATGCTTTTAAAAGTAAAAAAAAAAAAGCCTCTGATGATCATGCGGCTCAGTTGGGATCGGCAGAACCCTTTAAAAGCATTTTTTTCTACCACCTCTTCAGCCGAACAGGTTGTAAAAAAAAAAAAAGCTTTTAAAAGGCTCCTCTGGCGATCCCAGCTGAGTTGCCTGGTTACCAGAACCCTTCAGACAACTCAGCTGGGATCGTCCGAACCCTTTAAAAGCATGTTTTCTACAAGCTTTTCGGCCGAAGAGGTTGTAAAAAAAAATGTTTTTAAAAGTAAAAAAAAAAAAGTTGACCACGCCCACCCAGTCACATCCCCCCCCCCCCAAGCTATGCCCAAAGAACCGGTAGTAACAAATTTTACATTTCACTCCTGCCTACAGCATACCGTTTAATTCTTACGTCCTCGTTGATAAAACTAGATAAGACTCCTAGAGGTATTTAACTGTATTCTCAAATGAAACAAACAAAATGTAAAATGAGGACCCAGACAGATGGGAGCAATATGCTGACTTTGTAAACTGCTTAGAGAGGAGGGTTGTAAAAGCACTGTGAAGCAGTATATAAGTCTAAGTGCTATTGCTATATAGTATAGGTAGTCCTCAACATACGACCAAAATTGAGCCCAACGTATTTGTTGGGAAGAGAAACATTTAAGTAAATTTTGCCCCATTTTATGAGCTTTTGTGCCACAGCTGTTAAATGAATCACTGCAGCTGTTAAGTTAGTAACACGGTTGTTAAGTGAATATACCTTCCCCATTGACTCTGCTTGTCAGAAGGACACACTGCAACCATCCTAAATATGAGTCTGTTGCTAAGCATCCAATTTTTGATCATGTGACTACGTGGACACTGCAATGGTCGTAAGCAAATTCTGTTAAAGCAAATGGGGGGAGGGGAATCACAAGTTTCAAATCAGAGGAGAACCACCATTGGCTCTTGATCCTGAATGTCATGGATCTGGTGGGAGAATAATCCTGACCAGCACAACTCAATGTATGTGTTTTCCTCTGTTAGTTTCAGTCACCTCCCCCGCTCCCAATACAATGATCCTACTAAGCCTTTTCAAAAAATATTTTCTTAAAGCAAAAAGTATGCTGAGAAATAAGAAATCTTGAAAAAAAAATCCTGTAAGAGATTCAATCTTTTAAAATGACCAATACACAGAGATGTATTACACGATACACTGTTCTGAAAAAAAGAGTAATATACAATGCAATTCCTATCTCAGCTTTAGTTATTGATAGCAGCAAGACTAAGGTTAAAAAAAAAAAATCCCACAAAGATGCACAGAAAGAACATTGTACTTACGTGAACGTTCGTTCTGGGTGCGCTGCCTGAGAGTCCAAGCAGTGGCTCTAATTGGCGCGATTTTTGCTGGCTGCCCCATTTAAAAATGGAGGAGCTTTGCAGAATTAAAACAGCACTGGGCCGACACCACGACCCCTTGCACTACAAACAACAGCCAAACAAGGTGACAGCAAGCCGAATTCAAGAACGCTGAGGTGTTAATTTTAAATGGGGCAACCAGCGAAAATCGCGCCAATTATAGCCACTGCTTGGACTCTCTAAGCAGCGCACCAGAGAACAAAAATGTTTGTATTACAAGAGACCAACCAGAAATAACTAATACTAAAAAAATATATCAATGATACCTATGGTAATAACCCGAATGTATTTTAGTTTTTTACATATTATGATGGCCAGAGTTTTTACTTAGTTATAGAATAAGTTCACACGGGAGATTCTTTGGTCCCGTACATAAAAACTGCCTGTATGTTACCTGTCATTATTGTTTCTAAGTAAAACTGATTTTTTTTAATGGGGAAAGCATAATTGTATATTTTCTTTTTTATTATTATTCCGTTCTTTTTTCTACTTTTACTGCAGTGAAAAATTTGAAACACACACACACAGAGAAAAGTGTATTTAAAATCAGAGCATCTTAGAAGAAGAGAAGGAGAATAAACTATGAGACTGTTTTGAACTTCCCTATAGCTAGAAATCACATATAAATGTGCTCTGTCCCTCTGAAACAAAACATTAGGGAAGTATTGTGTTTCCCCAAAATGCTGGTATCTTACATACCTGGAAGATTCCCCCTTGAGATTGTGTCAGTATCTAACTTATACGTATCCTGGAGTCGCAAGAGAGCTTTGCCAGCACCAGTTTGATCTTCATCATCAGGGAAAAACAGCCGTTGAACTGTCATGTTGGAAATAAACCCTAAAAATAATTTTTAAAAGGGATTCTTGTAGTAGATAAATGATTTTTATTATAGTCACAGACCAGCAATACATATAAAAGCATTTAAAATGATAAAAACAAAAAACAGACAAATTATATGATTAGTGGTGGATTATAGAATAGAATTTTTTTATTGGCCAAGTATGATTGGACACACAAGGAATCTGTCTTTGGTGCATATGCTCTCAGTGTACATAAAAGAAAAGATACGTTCATCAAGAATCATAAAGTACAACACTTAATGATAATCATAGGGTACAAATAGCAATCAGGAAGCAATCAGTATCAATATAAATTGTAAGGCTACAAGAAACAAAGTTACAGTCATACAGTCATAAATGGAAGGAGATGGGTGATGGGAACGATGAGAAGATTAATAATAGTGCAGATTTAGTAAATAGTTTGACAGTATTGAGGGAATTATTTGTTTAGCAGAGTGATGGCATTTAGGGAAAAACTGTTCTTGTGTCTAGTTGTTCTGATGTGCAATGTTCTATAGTGTCGTTTTGAGGGTAGGAGTTGAAACAGTTTATGTCCAGGATATGAGGGGTCTATAAATATTTTCACAGCCCTCTTTTTGACAGGTTGGTAGTAATTTGTTGTTTTTTCTGCAGTTCTAATTATCCTCTGAAGTCTGTGTATGTCTTGTTGGGTTGCATAACCAAACCAGACAGTTATAGAGATGCAGATGACAGATTATCAATGGGCAGTTAGAGTCTGCCTAATATTGCATACAGCTTAACAATTATGATTAGGGGACTGGAAACTAAAACATACAAATAACGGTTACTGGAACTAGGCATAGCTAGACTAGTGAAGAGAAGGAGCGGGGAGACATGATAGCAGTCTTCCAGTATTTTGAGGGGCTATCACAGAGAGGATGGGATTAAGCTATTTTCCAAGGCACCCAAAGGCAGACAAGGATAATAGATGGAAACTGAACAAGGAGAGATTCAACCTAGAAATAAGGAGAAATTTTCTGACAGTGAGAACAATCAACCAATGGAACAGCTTGCCTTCAGAAGTTGTGGGAGCTTCATCACTGGAGGCTTTCAAGAAGAGACTGGACTGTCATTTGTCAGAAATGGTGTAGGGTCTCCTGCTTGGGCGGGGGGGTTATTTATTTATTTTATTTTGTCAATCATATATAACAGGTAAAAGTATAAACATAATTTGGATACATGAAAAGAGTAAGTAAAAAGGAATATTAGGACAGGGACAGTAGGCAACCTGGTGCATTTATGCTCGCCCCTTACAAACCTCTTAGGAATGGGGTGAGGTCAACAATAGACAGTTTAAGCTTAAAGTTTTTGGGGTTTGGGGAAGAAACTACAGAGTCAGGTAGAGCATTCCAGGCAGTGACCACTCTGTTACTGAAGTCCTATTTTCTGCAATCGAGTTTGGAGCGGTTTACCTTGAGTTTGTATCTATTATTTGTTCTTGTATTGTTGTGGTTGAAGCTGAAATAGTCATTGACAAGTAGGACATTGCGGTAGATAATTTTATATATTATGTTTAGGTCAGACTGAAGTCAGCGTAGTTCTAAGCTGTCTAAGCCCAAAATTTGGAGTCTGGTGGCATAAGGTATTTTATTGCGGGTAGAGGAGTGGAGGACTCTTCTTATAAAATATCTCTGGACTCTCTCGATTGTATTTATGTCCGATATGCAGTGCGGGTTCCAGACAGATGAGCTGTATTCAAGAATTGGTCTAGCAAATGTTTTGTATGCTCTAGTTAGTAGTACAATATTACCAGAGAAGAAGCTACGCAAGATTAAGTTAACAACTCTTAGTGCCTTTTTGGCAATGTTGTTACAGTGGGCTCTGGCACTTAGATCTTTAGAAATGAGTACTCCAAGGTCCTTGACAGAGTGAGGGTCATCTAGATGACCTACAAGATCCCTTCCAACTCTGTTAATCTAATCTAAAAAACTACGTCAGACTGACCTGACCACAATACTGTACATAGAAGAGATCAATTTTTTTCTTGGGTATTTTATCAGGCAAGATGTTACAAAGTGGGTGTGTGAGTCCTTATAGAAGACACAGTATAGTAGGACACGAGCTACGGTTTCGATAGTCCTTGTCTACAGGGGCACAATCTCAGCTCATGTGGCATTTTTTCCCCCTATCAGCCCTTCAAAACTGCTGCAAGAATTGCATTCTAGTACTCTCAGTTCCTCTGCATGGATCACAATTCTAAACCGATCTCTCATCCGCCTGCCTTTTCTCCCCATCTTTGTCCATAATTTATCCTCCTCTTCCTCCTCTCAGCTGCTTCCAGACTGATGACTGGCTCACAGATGCTTTAGGCATGACTAAATCTGGATCCAGTCCCAGATTTTTTTTGAGGGGAAAAGGGGATGATGTGAACGTCTGCAGCCTTCTTGTTATAAATCACTTTCTTTTTGATGATGGAAGTGATATTTAGTTTGTAAGCAAAAGGGGTTCCCGGTGAAATGCATACTTTACATAATTGCGATAAAGTTTAAGTATTGTTATGATTCAGTAACAATTTCTCTATTACTGGAATACATGGGAGTATTATAAATTTATAGGGGTTTATATAAAATTGATTGTTTCAAGGACAGAACAGAATGACAGAGTTGGAAGGGACATTGGAGATCTTCTAGTCCAACCCCTATAGTATTCTGGAGAAATGGCTGTCCAGTCTTTTCTTGAAAACCTCCAGCGATGGAACACCCGCAACAGGGATGGGTTCTACTTACCTTTACTATCGGTTCACAATGGGGTCACCTGCGTGCGCGTGCTCCGCTTGCAGGGGCACATTCTGCGGATGTGCAGTAGCTTCCTGATGATGTCGGATGGGCGGAGCCTCCCACTGGTTTTACTACCGGTTCTTGCGAACTGGTCCGAACCGGGAGCAACCCACCACTGACCCGCAACTATTGGAGGTAAACTGTTCCACTGATTAATTGTTAATTGTTCTCATTGATATGAAATTTTTTCTTAATTCTAAGTTGAATCTCTCTTTTATAAGCTTCCCAAAAAAAACAAAACAAAAAACAACCCTCCCCTCCCCCATGTTTCAGCAGTTTTTAAAAAGCAATTCTTCAAGAATTAGAAGCACAAGAAAAAAAGAACAGACTATTTGATGGTTCTCAGAAAAAAGTATGTTTTACATATCCTTGTATATCTTATCTAACCTTACGAACCACCATTGCTTTTACTGGAATTTCTGGCTTCTATCTTTAATAAATACATATAAAATTTATATGTAAAATACATATGAAATGAAAAGAAAATTGTATGAGTTCTTTTTCCTCCCTGGGGTAGGGGAGGTTTTTAGAACAATTTAAGAATGATTTCTTTTAAACAAATCTAAAATCATTCTGCTTTATTTTTTCCAAGATTATATAAGCGATTGTCTTGTACCAGAATGGCGAACCTACGGCACGCGTGCCATACCAGTGAGCATGCAAGCTCAGCTCCGGCGAGCATGTGCGTGCCGGCCAGCTGATTTTGGGCCTTCTGGGCCCACCAAAAGTAGGGAAACAGTCTGTTTCCTGCCTCTGAAGGGCCTCCAGGGGTGGTGGGGAAGACCGTTTTCGCCCTCCCCAGACTCCTAGAGACCCTAGAGCCAGGTGAGAGAGAAAAATGGGCCTACCGGGCCATCACGGGCCAGGCACAGGGGGAGTTGCGCACGCATGCATGGGGCGCATAGAATTATTGGTGTGGGTGCGCGTGCGATCCCCCCTGCCCACCCCTCCTGGCACGCGATGGCAAAAAGGTTAGCCATCACTGGTCTAGTATATACAAAACATGTGTTCCAAAGCAAACTGGAATATCCCGTGTATTTCCCAAAAGGGACCAATGAATCGGGGCCGCGGTGTGGCTCAGGCTGTAAGAAGCCTGTTATTAAAACACAGCTGCCTGCAATTACTGCAGGTTCTAGTCCCACCAGGTCCAAGGTTGATTCAACCTTCCATCCTTTATAAGGTAGGTAAAATGAGGACCCAGATTGTTGGGGGGGCAATAATTGACTTTGTAAATATACAAATAGAATGAGACTATTGCCTTACACACTGTAAGCCGCCCTGAGTCTTCGGAGAAGGGCGGGATATAAATGTAAATTTAAAAAAAAAATCCAAGATAGTTCTTGTATTTCCAAAAATGGATTGTTCAGAAGTATGTCTTCAACCCCACAAACTACATTTGGCTCAAACAAGTCACTTCCGAAAATATACAAAGTACATACAGTGTGTACTGTACATACAGTACAGTACATCAGTGCTTACATACATAAATCAACCTTTTTCCAGGAGAAATAATGGGATAGTTCCAGAACCAGATTTCTCAAAAAAGAAAACAGTTTTATACCTTTCCACCAGCACTGACCGAGCAAGCCACTAGTATATAAAACGAGAGCAAACCCCATCCCCTTCTAGCACTGATGATGTTATCTAGTTTGGTAAAAAAAAAAATGTCTGCAAGGAAACAAACAAGCCCGAAGAGCATCTAAAACCCCACAGTTCAACCCTGAGCTACAAATATTCTCTTCCATCAGTTTTACACTTTCTTTATTAGTATTTAATTACTTATAAAAGCATAATTCAATACTGAAATTAAATTCAATGCACTTAATGCAGAACACTTTTTTGTCAATAAAGAGGCATTTGTTCTTTCCTGGCCAGAAAGGCAGGTTCAGAGGGATGGAAAGAGTCATTCCAACTAAAAGAAAGTTTAGATTTATTGACATGCTCAAAAGCAAAGGAAGCACAGGTAGTCTTCAACTTACAACTGTTTGTTTAGTGACCATTTAAAGTTACAATGGCACTGAAAAAAGTGACTTTTTAACTGGTTGCCACACTTGTAGCATCCCAACGGTCAAGTAATAAACGTTCAAGTACTTGGCAACCGGTGTGATTCACTTAACAACTGTAGCAAAAAGATGCAACTCATGTAACAACTTGCTTGCTTAGCATGGAAATTCTGGTCCTAATTGGGTTGTAGGTAGAGGACTACCTGAAGTTAACCGTTCCTTTTCCTTTGAATGTATGAATGCTAAGAAGCCAATGCTATTAATTGCAAAGGAATAAAATAGATTATTTTTTTTTCTTTTTTTTGGAATAAAATAGATTATTGATGATGACATTCGTCAGTAATTTGCAGCATTATTCTTGATGTAACTTCAATCTCATCACTAAGGAAACCAACCATTGTTCGTATTTTATGTTATTATGAAGAATAACAACTGAACTCAGGAAGAGAGAGGCGTCCATTCAGATCTAATTAGTAAACACTGCCTTGGTGTGTTCTAAATTTATTTATAGTTACATCCTCTGGTCACTTCTAGCCAGAAGTATCCATTACCCTGGCATTTGGGCAATATACAAATAGTTGTGCTGCTTAGACTGGAGGATGTAATACCAAATTAGTTTTTATAGTTAAAACATACTTGAGACTCTTCCCAGTGAATTCACCCCTAAGGCATGAATTGAAATCCGGATTTCCTTGGCTACTCAGTGTATTTAATGATCATTTGATGTCAATGAAATCAAAGGGTTTCAAAAGCCCTACCAGCAGACATGTCCTTCAAGACCAAATTCTCAAGCTCATTCCACTCGGTGTTCAGTCGTTTCATCAACTTGAACGCATTCACGGGATGTCCCAGAAATCCCTCTGGGTCCTTGGTTGCAGTATCTGTCAACTTATCCAACCGCTCAGCCCACCTAAGCATAGGAAATAAAAGCTTAGTAAAATTGCTAAGCCAATGCTACGAATAACATGAACACTTGCACCCAAACATGTACGCACACACATACATACTCTATCATGAGGTATATATTTTTGAGTTTGCTCTTAATAAAATTAAACCTGTTTATATTTATTTTATACTATCTGATATAGTATATTGCCCGGGTATTTATTTATCCCAATCCTGTATTAGACAGGAAAAGGACAGGCACAACCAGTGGTGAGAATTAGAGACCTAATTGTCTTGGCTAAAAGCCTGGGAAAAAGTCTACAGGGAACAGCATTTGAAGTGATTATATGCATTAGCAGGCACCTCCCCTGACAACTTGCCCTCTTTGCTTAAAGCGGAGGGCCTAGGGTGTGGGTTTTTTTAAAGAACCAATCCCCCTTACAAGAGGGAGCCTCCTTGTGGAGTACTGTAAAGTCATTACCACGGCAATTCCACTGTGCTGTACAGTAGAAGCCATTTGAAGGTACAACAGGCTGTATCTTAACAGAACTTGAATCCAAAATGCACAGTATCACTGTCAAAAGTATTGTGATTTGACACTATAATTTTCATTTCAGCGGCCCAGGCGTTCCTGAGTTATGCTGGAACATACACACGCAGAGCCATTTGTGTGTGTGTGTGTGTGTTTGTTTTCGTAGACCCGAATATGCCAAGACCTAATATATATATATATATGTGTGTGTGTGTGTGTGTGTGTGTGTGTTGGAAGTGTCTTGGTGACATTTAAGTCTCATTCGTCATCTTCAGGCTTCAGCTTCGTGAAGATGACGAATGAGACTTCGTCGAAATGTCGCCAAGACACTTCCAATTTTACGCGGGAGAAAACCTGAATAACCAAAGACCTACATACATACATACATACATACATACATACATACATACATACATACATATATATATATAGTGTTTTTCTTTCAAACCATCTGGTCTACCCCAATATGGGAGGGAGCATACTGCTTCCCTTTCGCCTTTCAGCTCCAATCCAGGAGCCCTCAAGCAGTCGCATTCACGACAAACCATTTTTATACCAAATTTATATTTGCTGATAAAGAAATATATATGTGTGTGTGTGTGTGTGTGTGTGTGTGTGTGTGTGTGTGCGCGCGCATACATTTATTATCCAACCTTTAAAATATATACAAATAATTCAAGACAGCGAACGTAGGCAATACAGTTTCCTCCTCCTATTTTTGCTATAATAACCACCGTGTGAGGTGAATTGAGCTGAGAGTGTGTGACTGGCTGGAGGTTATTAGCCCAGCAGTTCCCCAGCCTTCCTGGTTTCAGGGCCCAGCTTCGGAGCAAAATTTTTCTTCCATGGACCGGCAGTGGGGAAATAGTTTCACACATACAACCTAGATCATACGCATGCACAGATGAAGCTTCACTCACTCACCTGCCATTTGTGTAGCCTGGTTCCCAACAAGCTGCAGACCAGTACTGATCTGTGGCCCAGGGGTTAGGGACCCCTGATTTAGTTGGCTTTTATATACAGTCTTCTGCTTTCTAGCCTGAAGTCTTAACCATCAGACCAAACTGGCTCTGATATACATTACATCTTATACTGTATAAATCCTATCTTTTCTATATAAATCTATATAAATTTACTCTATTAAATCCTATCTTTTCTCTATTTTATGCACTATGAGTAGATGTCTATGGAGATTCTCAATCATCCATGTCATGATTGTCCCAAAGGTGCTTTTTCCAAAAGGTAAATGAACTTTGTTTTTTCTCTGAAAATGTTTCATTTCTCAACCAAGAACTGAACTGAACTCATAAACTGAAGAAGTTTCTTGGCTGAGAAGCGAAACATTTTCAAAGAGAAAACAAAGAAAATTCAGTTGCCTTTTGGAAAAAAACCCACTGGGACACTATGAGTTAGTTTGAGCTGAGTGAGACTGAATTTACCCAACTGATTTTAACAATTCTCTGGTTGTTGTTTTTTAAGATATGAAACAAATAAGGGAATGAATCTCAGGAGCACTTACTGAAATGCCATTACTCATTATAGATATAGTGAAGATTGTTAATAAGTTTTTACAAAAATTGTACAGAATCTTACCCTTAAAAATGGTAGATAACAGTTTTACTCACAAAAGAGACATGAATTAATTAGGATAAGGTGTTATTTCATTTTGGCTGGTAGAATACAAAGAATTACATACTGCCTTAATTGTTCCAACTTGCTTTCTTCTGCCTTGATATAGTCTTTCAGTGATATCACCAGGTCCTTTTCTGTATGAATCAAGTCTGTCATATGACCTAAAAGACAGATCAATACAATCAGTATGCTCATGAACATTGCGATGAAATTCTGACAGTTTTAGATCAGAAATTACAAAACTTTTAAGAGTTTTAAAAGTCAACAAGTCCAAATAAGTAAATTTGCAGTTACTTTCTTGCAGTTTTTTTTTGGGGGGGGGGAATTATCGTGAGCATTTTTCTCTTCGCTATGGAAGCATTAAATTAATCTTTCCCATTTTGTTAGGTAAGAAGACTATTACCAGACTAAATTACAGCTGAATGCAAGCTGCAAGGCAGTGTTCTATTTTGCCACTCATGTCTGGCAAATACAGCAAAAATAATTTCATACTGACCTGCTGAAATTAAATTACTGTCCCAGATTTTGAATGCTCAAACCAGTTTCTCGGTGGCAGATTAACCTTCACTCATAGTTTTGCAACTGTTACTAACTGTTTGCTTTTTGTAGTTCAAATTGTCATTTCATGGGCAAGTCAATGAAACATGGAAACATGAATTTCATACAGATTAGTAAACATCTAGCTAAAACCTTACTACTTACTTACTTTTTCTTTCCAGCCTCGCACTCATTCAAGTTATTTCTAAATATTAAGACTGCAGCGCCCACAGGTATACCAAGAAAGCACAAATACTCTACTATGAAGCCACCAGCCACACATCTAATTTAATATTTGCTATCAGAATTGAAGATAGATGAATTACGGTGATTGTTTTTATAAGTTTAAATGACAAGGCAATTGACAAGTATATTTATTGAACTGTGATAAAGTATAGTCACATCAATCATTCTAATGTAAATAATATATCTAAAATAAATGTTGACATAATATTCTTCCTCCCACCCCATAAGCAGAGTGGATGCCAGAAATGCCATGAAGCAAGAATTGTGATATGACAAAAGATTATTTTTGTAATTTACTGATCGTGGATTGAAATAAAATTACCTATAGACAAAATGCTTCCTACATACATTTATAACAATCAGATTATATGCCCAGCCATTTTGCTGGGCACTGCAAAGGCACCACCATATATTCAACCAATTCAGAAATGTCACCAACAGATCTTAACACATATTCTTAGGTAGTTCTCCCTTTACCAATAAGAAACAGTACTAAAATATAAGCAACACAATAATTCATGTAAACTGGTAGTAGTATTTCCAATACATTTTTACTGCTTCTTGAGAGCTTAAACCATTATTTGCTGGTATTTTTATATAACACTTAAATTTTGTGATTGCTCTTTCTAGCCTTCAGCAGATGGATAACTAATAATCCAAGCAATTAATTTACTACACTTTTGGTGCTGTTATTGCTTAATCAGTTAGAAATGCTTAAAAACATCACTTACCAATTGAAGTGAAGAAATCGGTATGAGCATGAGAAGAAGGTAGTAGAATCCAAAGGACCACAAGATACCACTCCCTTGAGACCACCATAGTTTCACTATTGATTTGCCTTAACAGACCTACAAATATAATTTTAATACAGTGATGAAGAAAGGTTCATTTCTCAATTATCCAAACTATTTTCCCCGTAGATTTTCATTCTGCAAAATACATGCGTCACAATTTTGTCCTGAGCAATATTTCAATATTTGTCCTGGCACAACTTCTACCTCCTCCTTCAATAACTAAAGAGGACAATATAAAGGCCCTTTTCAGAAAACTTTGGTGTTTAAGATTAGTACAGATAGTCCTCAATTTACGACCACCAATGAATCCACATTTTTGTTGCTAAGCAAGACAATTAAGTGATTTTTTTTTACCCATTTTACAACCTTTCTTGCCAACGTTAAGTGAATCACTGCAGTTGTTAAGTTGGTTCAGAGGTGGGCGGCACATGAATTAACAACCTGTTCGCCCCAGCACCAAAAATGTGAGCGTGCATGCTTGCATGTGGCTTTAAAAATGCAACTAAATAGGAAGGCATAGCGCAGGGGGGCAGGCCCAACCACAGGTCACAACTACCAGTTCGCCCGAACTGGTCAAAGCCGGTTGCATCCCACACCTGAGTTGGTTGCTATCTGGCTTTAGCAACTGTTAGCAAACATGGTTGTTAGATGAATCCCCAATGACTCTGTTTGTCAGAAGGTCCCAAAATGTGATCAAATGACCACAGGACACTGAAACCGTTAAAAATATATACCAGTTTCCAAGCAACTGAATTTTGATCATGTGACCAAGGAGATGCTACAATGATCCTAAGTGTGAAAAATGGTTATAAGTCACTTTTTTCAGTTTTAACTTCAGTCACTAAACAAATGATTGTTAGTCAACTAAATGGTTTACATGAAAATAAACATTTTGAAATCTAAATTCAAGCTGTATTTCTATAATCCATTCAAAGATAACTATCAGTTCCTAGATATGCCATCCTCTATTACCTCTGTGTAACACTGCATCTGCCCTCAACATAGTAAATTATCTGATCCAGAATAATGCAGTCAACAAGCTGCCAGATGAATCTATGAATGCTACAACTAAATATTTCTGGAGATACAACTTAGCAACTCAATGTATTTTGTTATTCCTCTGTAACAGGACTGATGATATAATGCTGTTTTGGTAAAATTTAATCAACCTTGTAATCCACTCTCTATTAAATACTGTAGACTTGGTTTAGGAGAAGGGAGTGTAAGGACTTGCTTATTTTCTCACATTGTGTACTTTCTACCAAAGCCATTTTTCTATTAATGGTTATTCCAGCTGCAGTCCTATCAAATCATACCATGGTCATTACACACCAGTAATGTTTTATCTCCAGAGTAAGGCTCATTTAATATATATTGCTCCCTCCCTCCCTCCTGCCCTCCCCCACTCTCTCTAGCTGCCTCTCTCATAAACCCATTATTTCAGACATTTTTCATTCTTTCAACAAAGCTCTTACAAAAGCATTTGCTGAATTTTTGTCCTATCTACTCTGGCATTTAGAAATGATGCAGCTATTAACCGTGCAAAGTCTGGGAGAGTTGTCTTGTTAAAAAAAAAAGAGGTTCTCATTCTGGAATACTCATACCCATATCCATGAATACCTAAAGAGTTTGAAATAGAAAATATAATATCCAACATTCCGTTTACTGAGTTTTAGGTGTGAAAGCATCAGGGTTCAATCAAGAAAACAATATACAGCCCTTTAATCATATAATTAGTAGCTGTTTGCATTAACAGAATGCTATCATTTGAAAAGAAAAAAAGAAAATTAAGAAATTTTTTTTAATATATCAGGAAAGAATTGGGTGCTGAAAACAACAGTGCAAATCAAAATCAAATTTGTTCCCAGTTTGGGATTATAGACTGGAGGCTACAATTGCAAAGTAATATGCCACTACAGGACAAGAACTATATCTGATCTCATTTTATTTAGCAATAGCAATTAAGACTTATATACCTCCCCATAGTGCTTTAATGCACTCTCTGGGTGATTTATAATATCACCCAACAATCAGGGTGCAAGATGCAAAGGAAATAATTGCTAAAATATATAAATTTTATTGAAATTTGAAACAGAAGAATACAACATCAAAAAAGGGCAACAAAGAATGTTCTTTCTGCGCCAACTCAAAAAGCTCAAACTGCCCAAGGAGCTGCTGATCCAATTCTACAGAGGAATTATTGAGTCAGTCATTTGCACCTCTATAACTGTCTGGTTTGGTTCTGCAACCCAACAAGAAAGACACAGACTTCCGAGGATAATTAGAACCGCAGAAAAAACAATTGCTACCAACCTGCCTTCCATTGAGGACCTGTATACTGCATGAATCAAGAGGGCCGTGAAAATATTTACAGATCCCTCACATCCTGAACATAAACTGTTTTCAACGCCTACCCTTAAAACGACGCTATAGAGTACTGCACACCAGAACAACTAGACACAAGAACAGTTTTTTCCCGAAGGCCATCACTCTGCTAAACAAATAATTCCCTCAACACTGTCAAACTATTTACTAAATCTGCACTACTATTAATCTTCTCATCGTTCCCATCACCAATCTCTTTCCACTTATGACTGTATGACTGTAACTTTGTTGCTGGTAATCCTTATGATTTATATTGATATTGATTGTTCCTGATTGCTTATTTGTACCCTATGATTATCATTAAGTGTTGTATCATTAAGTGTTAAATTGTACCCTATGACCATCATTTGTGTTGTAAATGTTGTACCTTGATGAAGGTATCTTTTCTTTTATGTACACTGAGAGCATATGCACCAAGACAAATTCCTTGTGTGTCCAATCACACTTGGCCAATAAATTCAATTCAATTCAATTCAATTCAATTCAATTCAATTCTATTCTATTCTATTCTATCAAAGAACCCATAATAAAGTGGATTTATAACTTTGGTTATAATACAATGGAACAATACAAATGGAACAATGGGCAAATATTTGAAATCACTGAAAAAATTTTTAAGAATTTTTTTTATAAAAGGACATACCATTGGTATATAAATGGAAAAATATATATCCAAAATGCATACATGTACTTCAAATTTATGTTGGAAACATGAGCATCAAGAACAAGGTAATTTTATCATGCTTACCATACATGTAAAAAAGCTAGGAAATATCTGGTTCAAATGCGTACATTGATTCAGAGGATTTTAAAGATTAACATTTAATTGAAAGCAGAACTTTTACTCCAGGAAATGATGGATAAGCAGTTAGAAAAAAGCCATGAAATACTGTTTTATATAACAGGGGTGAAATGCTCCAGGTTCGGACCGGATTGGCCAATCCAATAGCCATTGCGGTGGGTGGTTAGGAGAACCGGTAGCAAAATTCCCTGCTCCTTCCCCACCCATGCCCACCCAATCGCCTGGTCGCCCGCTTGCCGCTTCTTTCCGGCTCGCTCGTTTTTCCCACCGGAATGGTAGGAATAGGTTGTAAAAAATGCTTTTAAAAGGTTTTTAAAAAGGCTCTGACAATCACAGCTGAGCTGCGAGATCAGAGCCTTTTTTCTTTACTTTTAAAAGCATTTTTTACAACCTATTTGGCTGAAAGAAAAAAAAAATCGCGCGCCATAGCTGATCACACACACACACACACGTGCGCTGTTCTACTTACCCCATGCCTCCTTTTGGTGTGCACTGCGTGTACGTGCACCTCACAGTTGGTGTGTGGTGCGCGCTGTGCTTGCACGTGTGCAGCGTGCGTTTAGCGCGCAGCCAGCGAACTGTAAAGTGGTTTCATCAGTGATTTCATCACTGTTATATATGATAACTACAGCACAATTGTTGTATGCACAAAGGCAGAAAGATTTGGCAATACGTACAATGGAGGAATGATTGATGAAGACAACTGAACTTGCTAAAATGGCTAAATTGACTTGTTTGATTAGAGAAAAGACACTATCTACATTTATAGGTGACTGGTAACCCTTTATAGAACCTTTGTGTAAAAACAAGAACAATGAACTTATGACTTGTGGTCTTGATGATTAGGCAGGATACACTGTTGGAAAAAAATAGAATACAACTTGAGAGAGAGGGTAACGAAAATACAATTGTACTTATAACTGTTCTGAAGGAGACTGGAAGCTAGCTACTTCTTTCTCTTTCTTTGTATCTTTTTTTATTCTATTTTACTTGTACTTTTTTCTTTCAGCATTTTTAGTTTTTTCTCTCCCTTTCTCCTCTTTCATTTCATTTCATATCCATCCACACACATACACCCGGTTTTAAATTCAATAAGAATGTTCTTTTGTTAGAATAGATAGGATGAGTTTGGCAAAATAAAGCAAAAACTTTCCTGTATTAATTTTATCCAAATCAAGTTTTCATTATGCTTCAGGGAGTCCAAAATGTATGTTGCCAAATGAGACATTTTGAAAGTGACTTTTGCCCCATTTTACAACTTTTCTGGCCACCGTTGTTTAGCGAATCATTGCAGCTGTTAAGTTAGTAACCTGGTTGTTAAGTGAATCTGGTTTCCCAATTGACTCTGCCGGTCAGAAAGTCGCAAAAAGTGATCACATGACCTGGGACATTGCAATATGACTATAAACCAGTTACCAAGCACCTGAATTTTGACTGCATGATCATGGGGATGTTGCAACGGTCATAAGTGTGAAAAACGGTCGCAAGTAACTTTCTTCAATGCTGCTGTAACTTTGAACGATCACTAAATGAACTGTTGCAAGTTGAAGACTACCTGTACGGTAATGACTGATGACCACCTAATGTCTTCACCTCTGCAATTCTCAAAGATTTCTGAGATCACTTTTGAATACTTAAATTTAAGTAGTCACCAATCCCAGTCTTAAAATGAGTTTAAGATCAATGGGAGTTACTGATAGAATTAGCTACTGATGAATAAACTAGCTATTGATAATGAGACCAGTCCTGCCTTTCTTTTCCTTCTGTTCCAAGTTTTCCAAATACTTTTTCCAGGCATATGCTGTAACATATTCTCCAGTATACAAAGGATTATTGTTAGGAAAAAAGCAGCTCTTTCAAGCAATTTTAAACAACACTGTCAGAATGACTTTTAATTAGAACATACAGTATATAGCAATAGCACTTATATACCGCTTCATAGTGCTTTATAGCCCTCTCTAAGCAGTTTACAGAGTCAGCATATCACCTCTAAGAATCTGGATCCTCATTTTATCCACCTCGGAAGGATGGAAGGCTGAGTCAACCTTGAGCCTGGTGAGATTCAATCTGCCAAACAGCTGGCAGCCGGTGATCAGCAGAAGTAGCCTGCAGTACTACACTCTAACCATTGCGCCACCGCGGATATCAAATTCAAGAAAATCCTAAATTTGCCCACTTTTGTCATTCTGCTCACTACATCTTGGAAATCCACAAAATATTAAAGGTAGTTTGTAGACATCAGAAAGGTTTACTATCCCTCTATCATAACTCTCAGAATTCCTGATCAGCGGAGATCACATTGGCTAAGTATTCTCAGAATTTGGCCCCATGCCTTTTGAGGACACCAAGGTTGCGAAGATACTTTGAGAAACTCTTATTACTCCATTCCATACACAACTTGCCCCTATCTTGCAGAGACCACTAAAGCGTGAGTTGAAAATTGCAAAACTCAAATTCCTGTGGAGTAAATAAATTAATACAGTGATGCCCTGGTATTCAACTGCTTTAAAACTCATTGGATTTGTGAAAATGTCCTGATACTCAGTTTGTTTAGTACTCAACACACAATCTAGAACTGTTCAGTTCTGACTGCCTTGTGACTCACTACATTATTCCTTATGGAAAAAAATTGTTTGGTACTCATGTTTTTGGTATTCATTGTGCCTCCCAGAATCAATTAACAATGAGTACTGAGGTACCAACTGCATCTTTTACTTATTTTGGCAAGTTTCTTCATTAATTAGGTAGATCACAGTACAATCTCCATTCCAATGCAATTATCATGCCAGTAAACTAGAAACTATATTTTAGTTTCTAATTAAGAGATCAGCACTTTACTACAATCTTAAATATACTTGCTAATAGGATTTTCTATCAGGAGTGAAATCCAGCAGGTTCTGGAGTACCGGTAGCGGAAATTTTGAGTAGTTTGGAGAACTGACAAATACCACCTCTGGCTGGTCCCAGAGTGAGGTGGGAATGGAGATTTTGCAATATCCTTCCCCCAGGAGTGGGGAGGGAATGGGGATTTTGCAGTATCTTTCCCCTGGAATGGGATGGGAATGGAGATTTTGCAGTATTTTTTCCCTGGAGTGGGGTGGGAATGGAGATTTTGCAGTATCTTTCCCCTGGAGTGGGGTGGGATTGGAGATTTTGCAGTATTCTTCCTTGCCACGCCAACCAAGCCACGCCAACCAAGCCACACCACACTCACCAAGTCATGCCCACAGAACCAGTAGTAAAAAAATTTGAATTTCACCACTGTTTTCTATGTTGAACAAAACCCTAAATCATGTGGAGGTTGGTGATTTAACAAACCATTCTCAGGGATACAGTACGTAATTTCAAGGGGTAATTAAAGGGGCAGGATACTTCCTTTAATGGAATAGAAAATGCTCATTTACTTATCTATGGTTCCAGGCCATCACCTCAAACTTTGTTCTATCTTAACTTTCTATCTTAAATAGAAGTCATCTGTGCATATCATATATATTCAAAGAAAGTATGTATTTGCAATAAAGGTAGTGCTCGACGTACATTCACAATTGAGCCCAAAACCCCTGTTGCTAAGCAAGAAAGTTGTTAAGTGAGTTTTGCCCCATTTTATGTCCTTTCTTGCCACAGTTGTTAATTGAATCACTGCAGTCACTAAGTGAATCTGGCTTCGCCACTGACTTTACTTATCAAAAGGTGCAATGACAATAAAGCAGGGGTCCCCAACCTTTCAGACCTCAGGGACCACTAAATCCATAATTTTAAATCTCGTGGATCACTAATATGATCTTCCTAATCTGGGTGGGCGTGGCTAGGTGGGCATGTGACTGGATGGGCATGGCCAACTTGATGTCACTCACATTGAGGGGCTCCTCGCCAGCCTCTACTTGCCCCTCCCTTCCCAGCCACTCCTTGCCTGCCCACCCGGGCTCCTTAAGGCCCCAACAGGAAGCCATTGTTGGAGCTAAGCAACCACCACGAGAAAGAGTTGGCAAAATAGCTGGCTCAGTTCAAATTGGATCTGACCGAGAAGGAGGCTCAGCAGAAGCACCTCACTGAGGACTACGAGGATAGACTTTCCAAGCAGAGGGAAGACCTGCCAGAGTGCAAGGTCAGGTTCTGGTGCCTGAAGGCTCAGCGGGCTGAGATGGTCAGCCAGTTCCAGGCCATGATGCAGTCCCACTGGAATAAGGCCCTCCAGCTCTTTGCCATCAATGGCACTTCCCTCTAGCCTTCACCCAAACCCCCACACCAAGAGGCTGAAGCAGGCCCTAAGTTGCAATTTCTGCCCCTCTCCAACCCACACAAAAATACCCCGAAGGGGAAGAGACTCTGCAGCAACACAAACATTCATTGCACGTATTTGGCCATAGTTTGAGGATCTCTGATTTAGTGCAATATAAAAAATGCAAATCATTTATCCAAGGACCACCAAAATTTTCTTGTAGACCACCAGTGGTCCACGGACCATCAATTTGTGACTGCTGCAATAAAGTAAACTAGCTAACTAACTAAGATCACAAAAAGTGGTCACATCACCCTGGAACTCTGCAATTGTCATAAATACATGCCAGTTGCCAAGTATCTGAATTTTGATCAGAATAAGTATGGGGCATTGCAACATTGCCATATAAAAAACAGTCATAAGTCACTTTTTTTAGTGCTGCCATAACTTTGAACGGTCACTAAACGAACTGTTATAAGTTGAGGACTACCTGTAGCGCTACTTATTTATTTTCGTATGTCTTAAACCAATTTTTCTCAACTTTGGTGGCTTTTAGATGTGAGGGCCAGGTCTGGGAAGTTGAAAAACATCCTGGAAAAATTGGCCCAAAGAGGTCTGGATTGCCGCCAGCAAAACAATGTGGATATTATCCATGAAATTGCCAGGAATCCATTTAGGCTCAGAGGAGGTTTTACCTTTTTAAAAAACAATTTTGCGATCATGCATTTAAGCCTTTCTAGATGGAGCAAGTGCTATTTGCAATATGGCATTTGGGTTAGCACTTTTTCTGCCTCCCTCTTCCAAGTAAATCAAAACCAGTTTATATATAAAGATCCTAATAATTTATTGCGCCATATAAATATCCTGTCTGTGTGGATTTGAATTCATTAGCAAACATGAAAAAAGGACAATAGTAATGACAGCAAAATGAAACCACATTAAAAGTCGGCTGGCCATCACGACCTTTCAACAAGGCCTCCAAGACATTGCAAGGGCTGGGAAGTAGTTTAGCTGGAACGGACATTGGTGTTTCTTCATCTGCCTGCCTGCTTTTCTTATTTCTTCCAAATAGCATATGAATGTAAGTGTCTAACTAGAGTCCGGCTTTGCAGACTGGTGGCGGCAGCAGGTGGGGGGTTGGGAGGGAATGGTTCTGTGTAAGCAATGAGCATGTGCGACTGCCTGCCACCCACCATTTGGGTGGCCCAGTTCCAAACGGGCCATGGACGGGTAATGGGTTGCAGCCCGGGGATTAGAGACCCCTGTTCTAATGTCTTTAGTGCTCTTCTTCTATAGTCCAAAATGGTTTCTATAGTTTTTCTTACATAGAACACAAAGTGGTTTAGAATGTAATCCTGGATGGATGGATGGATAGATATGATAGATAGATGATAGATAGAGATAGATAGATAGAGATACATAGATGACAGACAGACAGATAGAATAGAATAGAATTTATTGGCCAAGTATATATTGGCCAAGAACACACAAGGAATTTGTCTTGGTGCATATGCTCTCAGTGTACATAAAAGAAAAGATACCTTCATCAAGGTACAAGATTTACAACACAAATGATGATCATAGGGTACAATTTAACACTTAATGATACAACACTTAATGATCATCATAGGGTACAAATAAGCAATCAGGAACAATCAATATCAATATAAATCATAAGGATTACCAGCAACAAAGTTACAGTCATACAGTCATAAGTGGAAAAAGATTGGTGATGGGAACGATGAGAAGATTAATATTAGTGCAGATTTAGTAAATAGTTTGACAGTGTTGTGGGAATTATTTGTTTAGCAGAGTGATGGCCTTCGGGAAAAACTGTTCTTGTGTTTAGTTGTTCTGGTGTGCAGTGCTCTATAGCGTCGATACATATATGACAGATAGATAGATATACATAGATGATAGATATAGATAGAAAGATGATATAGATAGATAGATATACCGTATATACTCGAATATAAGCCGAGTTTTTCAGCACGTTTTTTGTGCTGAAAAACGTCCCCTCGGCTTATACTCGAGTATATACGGCTTATACTCGAGTTTTTTTCTTCTTTTTCCCTTTATACCGGATGGTGCAACCTTGGCGGCCTTTGGCATTAGCGCGGGGAAGCCCGGCCGGTGCAGTGAGAGGGCGGGGCGGGGGAGCCGCCAGCCTTCTCAGCTGAGGGAGGGAGGCTTTCCCTGACCGGTAGCTGCCTCATTTCCCTCCCTCGGCTTATACTCGAGTCCCCAGTTTACCCCAGTTTTTTGGGGTAAAATTGGGGACCTCGGCTTATACTCGGATCGGCTTATATTCGAGTATATACGGTAGATAGATGATAGATAGATATAAATAGATGACAGATAGATGAGAGAGAGAGAGAGAAAGAAAGAGAGAGAGAGAGATGGAGGGAGATAGATAGATAGATAGATAGATAGATAGATAGATAGATAGATAGATAGATAGATAGATATAGGCAGGCAGGCAGCAGGCTTATATGAAGTACCTAAATAAATGTAAATCATAGCATTCTCAAAATATAAATCATAGCATTCTCAAAATTGTTGCCTTTTAGATGTGTTAAGACCCCTTTCCATTCAATCATGTCTAATTCCTGGACATTGCCTGGACAAATCCCTGTAGTTTTCTTGGCAAGGTTTTTCAGAAATGATTTACTATTGTCTCCTTCCTGAGAGAAAGAGATTGGCCCAAGGTCACCCGGTGGGTTTTGTGCCCAAAAGAGAACTAGAACTCACTGTCTCCAGGTTTCTAGCTTTATGCCTTAACCACTACACCAAACTGTCTCCCTTGCATTAAGCCTACAGTTCTTAAAATTCCCACCAAACATGAAAAATCCATATGACAATGAATTTGGGGAGCTGAAAGTCCCAACATATGGGAAAGCCATCTTCTGACCAAATCCTATGGTCATCCCGGATAATATAATCAGCAGGTTGATAAAGAGCACTAATATTACATTGAATGCTGCATGACTTAGTTACACAGCATCTTCAGATACTTTATGCAAGAAAAATAAATCTGCTATAAGCCCATTTCAGTTCAAATCAAAGTGACAGTTAATGGAATCTGTGAAGGTCAATCAATTATAATGTATCCATACAAATTTTTATGTGACAAAAGCTCTATCATTTTTCTATCCTATTGACAAACCATGCAGAAAACTTAATAACTCAAAAATGTTACTTTAGTTACCTAGTTTGGTATTATTCAAGTTATTAGCAATACAACTTCCGCAGAAAAGTATTGCGAAACATTTGGAGGGAAATCAAATACTACGATCAAGAAAGGATTTTATCCATTTTTTTAAATTTGGATTTATACATCTTTCTATCCAAATTTACCCAAAGGGGCTAAGGAAAAAAAAAAGCAACATAATTACGCATTTTTGAAAGCGTAGGTTTTTCATTGGCCTGAAAGTGCATATTATTCATATTTAGTAAGCAAATAGTAAGAAGGCAAAAACTGACTTGCCAGAAGTTTCCAAATGTGAGCAAAAGGTTAATGAAAAAATGCTACTGCCACGTCCCCCAAGTCACGTCCTGCAATGGACACTTAAAAATTCTTTCTTAGCCAAGTCTGAAAAAGTACAACCCAACAAGAATAGTTTAAATTACTAAGTAAACTATTCTTTTTTATGACCTCTTCCACCCATACACTCCCCCCCTTTGTTCCTTTTCTTTGCAAGAAGATCTATTTCCAGTATCCCACAGAGAGAAAAGATTTCAGCAAGGAACTTCTGCAAATATCAATCCAACCCCTTTTCTAGAAGGTGCATTTCATCCATTGATTTATTTTTTTAAAGGAACCAAATTACTACACCGACTTGGCTAACCTCAAAAGCAAAGCCTTTGAGATCTAGTTAAGCTACAGGATTTTTTTCAACGTAGTTTTTTGTTTTGTCCCCCAGCCTCGCATCCATCCTGAAACGAGGTTCAATGCCAATAATATGGAGCCATAGAATAACTCAAATCTTTTTTTTCCCCAATCTTAAAAGATTTTATCTAGGAAGGATCAGAATTTTTTCCCCCGCGGGGCACTTAAAATCCGTTTTAGTTTCTTTCGGAGCAGCTAAGAATTCTCTCAAAGTGCTGCCTTGAAAGAGGCTGAAGCAAAGTTGGACCATAATTATAAAAAGGATCCCCGTCCACGTCAGCCACAGATGTCTCGGGTCCTTTCGGAGCATAAAGGGAGAAAAGAAATCGCTTGCTTGCTCCCGACAAGAGTGGACAAGTCGGGGGAGTTTATTCCCAAGGAAAAGATCCCTCGAGGGCTCGCACGCTTCTCCTCGGCTTGTAGAGTTCGCTCAACTCCCCGGTTCACGGAGGGGGGGAAAAATATCTATCTGGGGGGATCTATCTGGGGATCCGATCCCCCAAATCGATCCATCGATCTATCCACTCCGGGTGCACCAGATCTCCCATTCCAGGGAGCTCAGCAAAAGCGAAAGAGAAGAAAGCGATAGAGCCCGCAAGGAAGGCGCTTAGCTTAACGCACGGGGACCTTCCATGACAAGAGGAGGTAAAAAAGACAAGGGAGACTTGACACGCGATGCAGCAAGCATTCAGACGTGCGCTCGTCCTGCATCTAAGCTGGGTTTCCCTCGCAGGGAAGCGCCAAAGGGAACAAAAGAGGAGGAGCTTTTCGCCCTACGGGGGAAGAAGCGAAGGGAAGCCTGGCTCACCCAGGCAGGGGGATACCAGCGGAGTCGAGCCGGCCAGCGCGGCCACCTACCTCGGAGAAGAGACCCGTCGCTCGGTCGGTCGTCCTTCGACTTCCCAAGCAGGCCCCTTTCGGAATGCTTCTCTCGACTTGGCCCCGCCCACCAGCCTCCGGGGGGCGTTCCTTGGAACGCGGCGGCGGCGGCGGGAGCGCTACGTGAGGTGGGTCACACACAGGCGGGCGAGCGGGCCTGGGACTGCGCAGGCGCGAGCGGCGCCTCGTTGATTCCTCGGCCTGCTCTGAAGAAACGTGCGGGACGAGGAGCAGATGAAGGGATGGATGGGTGTGTGTGTTAAAAGGAGATTAGGATGGGCTGGCTGGGATCCTCTCTAGGCGAATTGGGAAGTGACTAGTGATGGGGGGGGGTGTTAGAATTTAGAGAACGGGAAGGGATTCCCCAGCATCATTCTGTTCAATGTTTCCCAAAGTTGGCAATCTTGAAGAGGGGTTGGGTGGGCTTCAACTCCCAGAATTCCCCAGCCAGCCATACAAGTCTGAGGGAATTCTGGGAGTTGAAGTCTTCCCCCCTCCCCCTCTCCCGGGGCTCAAAAGTTGTCAAGTTTGGGAAATGCTGATCAGGTGCAGCCTGTTGTGACTCTGGCCCCAGTAGGTAGTAGAAAACTCGAAGTCAGTGAAAAAACAAACTTTATTCCTACAGCTGAGAATTACTTCATTCTACTAAATTAAAGCAAATATCTCCCAACACAAATTCCTCAGTCCTAACACCAACCTTGGTCCAATTAGGCAAACTGCCAAAGGCCTTTCTTGGCAAAACTTCAGAAGACACTGATACAAAATAAATGCAAGAAGACGAAGCTATCGGCGTTGTTTTCTGGCAAAGCCCAAACACCGTTGCTGGTCTTTTAAGCCTTATGGGAGGGGCCAATCATCTCGGCCCTACTCCCAAGTTGTCCTCTTTGCTTAAGCTACTCCTGCCTTCTGGCAGCTCTTCTCATGCGTGCATTAGGAACAGGCTCCTCCTCTGCCTCACTACTTTCATGCTCTGGAGGCTCTGGAGTCCGCAACTCACTCCCCGATGGCCCCGGCCCCACTTCAGCCTCTGACGCAGAGCCCTCATCTGGGCCTTCCCCAGCCTCCAGGACTGGCCCACGCTCTTCCTCAGCCTCATCGCTGTCCAACTCCGTTGCCAGCTCTGCAGGCTGCTGGTGGACGACAACACAGCCCTCTGCAATATGTGTGACAAACCCATTAAAAGCATGAGAGTTAGAATTTTTTTTAAAAAAATTATTAAAGTTTAAAAATACATTTTAAAAAAAATACAAACTAAGAAAAGGGTAGTTAAAAAAATTGAAAAGCGTTGAAGAAAGAAAAATATTAAAAAAGTAACAATATTTTAAAAAATGACTTCTGCTTGGTATCAAGACGGGTACAAACAATTTCAGTAATTTTCAGCCTTTTTTAACATTTCAACTAAATGTCTTTTTTTTTTTCTTATGTATAAACAAATTAGAAAGACGCAGCATTTAATCTTAATCAACAAAAGTCCATTAAGGGTTTCTCAGCCTTGGTGGCTTAACCATGGTAGAATTGGTGGTTGGTGAATTTTGGGATACAGAATTGTAGAACAGTTGTAAAGAAAAGCAGGCAGAGTTGGAAGGTGGAGTAAAATATGTCATTAGTTGGTCATTGCATTACCGGAAGTGACTCAAGTCCACCCCACCCGACCCTGTGAATTTCATTGACCTTTACCTAGTACCAATCTAGCAGTGACCATTAGATTCTTCTAGTCAACAATAAACTCTTCTGTGCTTTGAACTCAGTGATTGCTTCTGGTTATTTGCTCCTGACCAGGGGTGATATCCAGCAGGTTCTGACAGGTTCTAGAGAATTTTGAGCAGTTTGGAGAACAGGTAGTGGGAATTTTGAGTAGTTCAATGAACCGGCAAATACCACCTCTGGCTGGCCCCAGAGTGGGGTGGGAATGGAGATTTTGCAATATCCTTCCCCCAGGACTTGGGAGGGAATGGGGATTTTGCAGTATACTTTCCTTGGAGTGGGGTGGGAATGAAGATTTTGCAGTGTCCTTCCCCTGCCACATCCACCAAGCCACACCATGCCCACCAAGTCACATCAATAGAACCAGTAGTAAAAAAAAATTGAATTTTATCACTGATACGATGTTTTGCTCAATGACCATGGTGAGTCACAATGGAAGAGGAAATGATGTTGTAAGCCTGGCATTATCACATGGTATCACTTATTTGCAAGTTGGCATTTCTTGAAGAAAGATCCATATTAAATTGTAGGAGACCTTTGTCATCCTTAACACATATAAAGGACAAAAGGTGGGAGAATTCTATCCTTGTCCCAGATTCAAAGTGATTCTTTGATTCAAAGATTTAGCAGTAGGGCCATTAATATGAAGACACAATTGGAAGAAAAACACAAGCAATTTGCTGACTTGTAATCTAAAAGACAGAAGTGCCATTCTATTCAACATATTTTTTTCATAATTATAAAGATTTCTTATTTCATATTCGCATTTCTTGTATACAGATAGAAAGAACAGGATATCTTCCCAAGTAGACCAGACAGAAAACAAGACCAGGTGAGCTAATTCTACTACTAATAAATGCTACATTAATAGAATCTTGCAAATCTGAAAATATATTTTTCTTCTGTGTAGCTTGAGCATTTGGTGGGTGGGAGGTCCCCTTCTGAGCCACTTTCTCTGCCCATTATGTAGCTATGTTCTCTCTTTATTTTGTCGAGTACATATTAGATAATATATACAAGTATAAGCATGAATTGAATACATAAAATGAATACAATTAAAGGGAACATTAGGACAGGGATGGTAGGCACACTAGTGTTCTTATGCACGTCCCTTATAGACCTCTTAGGAATGGGATGAGGTCAACAGTAGACAGTCTTAGGTTTAAGTTTGTGGGGTTTTGGGATGAGACCACGGAGTCTGGTAGTGCATTCCAGGCATTAACAACTCTGTTACTGAAGTCATATTTTCTGCAATCGTGTGCTCGTGTATTGTTGTGGTTGAAGCTGAAGTAGTCATTGACAGGTAGGACATTGTAGCAGATGATTTTATGAGCTATGCTCAGGTCATACCGAAGGCGATGTAGTTCTAAATTTTTTAAACTCAGAATTTCAAGTCTGGTGGCATAAGGTATGTTGTTGCGAGCAGAGGAGTGGAGGACTCTTCTCGTGAACTATCTCTGGACTCTTTCAATTGTATTAATGTCCGATATGCAGTGTGGGTTCCAGACAGATGATCTGTATTCGAGAATTGGTCTAGCAAATGTTTTGTATGCTCTGGTTAGTAGTGTAATATTACCGGAGAAGAAGCTATGCAAGATTAGGTTTACAACTCTTAATGCCTCTTAACTGACATTTCCTAGGCAGCATCTTTTCATCCCCATTCCCCGTTCCATCTTCCAAGGTCATTCCCAAATACTATCACATCAACCAGTGTCAGGAAGGAGAAGTAAATCTCATAAATACAAAGCATTGTATTCAGTATATAGACATGGCATATTTCATAAGAAGGCAAATGTACCATTAAATCCCTAATATTATACAGACACTGGCCATAGTCATAAACTGTCAACTGGAATACTGCAGGTGCTTTGTTTAAAGAACTACAAAATGTTTTGTTTAAGATTCAGAATAATATCTGATCTGGAGAAATTATGCTTGGCCAGTATCGATAGTTCTTGACTTACGACCACAATTAAGCCCAAAATTTCTGTTGCTGAGCAGAACAGCTGCTAAGTGAATTTTGCCCCATTTAACCACCTTTCTTAACAACAGTTATTAAGCGAGTCACTGCAGTTGTTAAGTTAGTAACACAGTTGTTAAGTGAATCTGGCTTCCCTATTTACATTGTATGTCAGGAAGTTGAAAAAGGTGCTCATTTTTTCAGGAAGGCCAAAGAATTTGAAAGAATACAATAAATTTTATAAATAAAAATGGTGATAGATCACGAAGATTACTAGGTGTAAATAGAAAGACACATTATTTCCATAGCAAGGAAGATGAAGACGGAATGGTTAACTTGCTTATTTAAAGAGGAAGATATATTCTTATTTGTACATCACTTCTGGAATTTGTGCTTGTGAAGAAAAAAAATGAAACTTTGATCTTGGTTTTGTTGATTAGAAAGATTTGGTGTTATAGAAATGGCTAGTTATATATTAATGTGTAAAAGGAAAAAGTTGAGGTTGGAATGTGTTTATCATCTACTGTGCCAGGAAGAGTTGGAAGTCAATGCCCCCTTTTCTTTCTTTTTCTCTTCCCCTTGTATCTCACACCCCCTTTCTCCCGTTCCCTTTCTCTCCCTTAATTTCCTATTTCCGTGATGGCGAACCTATGGCACGCGTGCCACAGGTGGCACACGGAGCCATATCGGTGGGCACACGACTGTTGCACTAGCTTAGCTACGGTGTGCATGAGCGCGCTGGGCAGCTGATTTTCAGGCCTTCTGGGCCCACTGGAAGTCTGGAAACAGGCTGTTTCTGGCCTCTGGAAGGCCTCTGGATGGGTGTGGAAGGCCGTTTTCGCCCTCCCCAGGCTCCAAGAAAGCCTCTAGAGCCTGGGGAGGGTGAAAAATGGGCCTACCGGGCCCACTGTGCCATTGCGTGCCAAAAATGGGGGGATTGCAGGGGAGATGGGGCGCATTGAATTATGGGTGTGGGCATGCACGTGCATGACCCCCCCATGCTCCCCCCGCTTTTGGCACGCAACGGCAAAAAGGTTAGCCATCACTGTCCTATTTACTTTTCTTCTTTGTATTTTATATAATAAAAATTAAAATGAAGACAGAAAAAGATGATCATGTGAGCCAAGGACACTGCAACTATCATAAATACATGCCAGTTGCCAAATAGCCAAATTTTGATCACATGACCGTGGGGATGCTGCAAAGGTCATAAGTGTGAAAAATGGTCATAAGTCATTTTTTCCGCACTCTTGTAGCTTTGAATAATTGCTAAATGAATGATGGTAAGTTGAGAGCTACCTCTATGTTTGCATGAGGCATAGGCAGAAGTATGACTGGGTTGAAATAAATGGAATGTTTTCACATTTAGGATTAGTTAGATCAGATAAATCCACTAACTTATGCAACAACAATATATGTGAAGCTTTGGTGCAGCACAAAGAGGTATTCACACAAACAACCTCATCATTAGGGAGAGATAGTTCTTTCATTGGTACAAGTCTCTTAAACATTTAGAAACAAGATTCTCAAAATTTGATTTTTGTGACTTTTCCATGAATAAAGTAAAACTATTAAATAATTATTATGTAAAATTATTTAGTTAGGGTTAGAGTTGGGCAAAATAAATAGATTTCCAACTTTAATTATTAAATGTTCACTTATATTACATGCAGTTCTCAGATTTTGCAAAACCACAACTGGCTTATGTAGACAAAACAAGGAAGAAGGGCAGAAACGGGTTTTCCCATTCTGCATTTTGCAAAATAAGCAATTTGTGGCTCTCTTCTGAATTGCTTATGATTCCACAGTTGAAAACCTCTCTTTTAGAGATAATGCAAAATAAGAAAGGTTATAAATTTTGGGATTATTCTGATGCTGATGGTGCTTTTTTTTGTGATAAATCAACTGATTTAGCCAGTTAACTGCTTTTATAGTTAGGCATTTTCGAAGTAAAATATATTGATGTATTCTATGAGCTCGGTAATTTACATTAGTTTAGATTTTTCTCTTCGTACAAAGCTTTCCTTACTTTTTTTGAGTGTGCTGATTAATTAATTAATGACTGAATTCTGGTATTATGGCTTGTAAAATACATTTCTGTCGCAGCTTTCCAGAGAAAAGCAAGTATCTGTTCAAGTTAGCTGTGCTAGAATATGCATGTGTTAATCAGTGGAAATACCTTTCTGCTAACCAAGCTGGAAATTTTTATAACAGTTATAATAGAAATTACTCTAGCTTCACCTCCCATTAACAAGAGAGAGATTAATGTGAGTGCTTTTCTCAGTTTCTCTTGTTAGCTCGTAAGAAACCATTGCAGCATTCTACATTATTTTAATGTGTGTGTCATATATCTCCTCAATGGTTTATTTTATTTTATTGCTATGAAGATATTACTTCTAATGAAATGCTTGACAATCTTTATTACTGTCCTGGAGAATAAGACCAATAAAGGGATAACATTGTCCCAATATATTTTGTAAACATCCCGTTTATTTTTGTATAAAGTCAAGAGAGGGCCACACTAATGTGCCACTGCAGCATATACAGTAAGTGGTATGCGTAAAAAAGAGGTGAGCTTTGATCACATGGCTATCACATTCGTTGTTGTTTTTTAAACAACCTCCTCACTTTTCTTTGGCTCTGAGTAGACATTCCTAACCAGAGCACTTGAGCATATGTTATTCTCAGCATGATTGTCCAACAAAACCTACGGTATGTACAAGTACTTTACCTTTGTTGTTGTACTTGCTTATGATTACGTTTGTAAGTTGAATTGACTATTCATTGGTTAAGATTAACACTGGCTGCAGTTTGATAGGTATGTAACTTCTATTAACTGGATTGTTAACCCAAATTCCAATACAAATAAAACAATGCCAACTAAAATTAACTGTGTATTCTTACATTCATGGGTTGGAAGGTTATGGAGCAGCCTAATTTGTGTGGGTGTTAAAAAAGTTATAAATGTGGAAAGCCTTGCCTTTAAAACATTCTGCTAAATAAACCCTGCTTTTCTGGAAGCCACATAATTCTGTGAAGATACTCGTGATCAATATGAAATCTTTTTAAAACATAGTTGACACAGGGGATGCTTGTGAGACTTGATGGATATGGAGGATGGCCGGGTTTGGAGACGCCACATAGACCAAATAAGGAAACGAATTTCAAGTAAAATAGAAACAAATCAGCCAGGCCCTGACTACCACATGTTTGAATTCACAGCTGACTCAAACCCGGGGCGAACGGGGGACTTATCTGAGTCCGATGAAGTCCAGCGACACCAACTGGTTCCTCCTGAAGACAGCAGGGACGACTCTGCCAATAATCCAGGGCCGGATGGCCCAGAGGAGGAGCTGGGAGGAACTAACAGTCCCTCCGGCCAGCTCGACTCACTCCCAGAAAATGAAGTGCGCAGGTCTGAAAGAGTTAGGAGACGCCCTGTCTACTTGCGTGATTACGTAGAGAAATAAGATGCTAATTTCATGTAAATATGGGTACAATGCGTTCTGGGAGGGAAGGAGTGTAATGTATCTTTAAAGTTTTTGGAGGGAAATTTGGGCGGGAAAATGCACGTTGCTGATTGGTTAAAGCCTCAGAGAGAACTGTATATAAAGAGGGGTTTTGCCGGATGTTTTTTGCTGGGTTCACTATAAACTAAAGAGCTGTTGTCACTTACTGGTCTCCTGCCTCGTTATTGCCCGAATCTAACACTAAGGTTAAAATTTTGGGGATTTGGGGATGAAACCAGAGTCAGGTAGTGCATTCCAGGCCTTGACCACTCTGTTGCTGAAATCATATTTTCTGCAATTGAGTTTGGTGCGGTTTACCTTAAGTTTGTATCTATTGTGTGCTTGTATATTGTTGTGGTTGAAGCTGAAGTAGTCATTGACAGGAAGGACATTGTAACAGATGATTTTATGAGCTATGCTTAGGTCATACCGAAGGCGGCGTAGTTCTAAATTTTCTAATCCCAAAATTTCAAGTCTGGTGGCAAAGGTATTTTGTTATGAGTGGAGGACTCTTCTTGTGAAATGTTTCTGGACACGTTTGATCGTATTAATGTCCAATATGCAGTGCAGATTCCAGACAAGCTGTATTCGAGAATTGATCTAGCAAATGTTTTGTATGCTCTGGTTAGTAGTGTAATATTACCGAAGAAGAAGCTATGCAAGATTAGGTTTACAACCCTTAATGCCTTTTTGGTGATATTGTAACAGTGGGCTTTGGCACTTAGATCATTTGATATGAGTACTCCAAAGTCCTTGACAGAGTTGGATTAGAAGACCTCCAAGGTTCCTTGCAACTCTGTTATTCCATTCTGTTCATTAATTTTCCCAGTGTTTTTGCTCTTCCTTCAACTCTTCCCATTCCCAATCCAGACTCCCAGTTCTTCATCTCATGATGTGAAATCATCCTTCTCCTGCAGCCATTCTCAAGCATCCTGGCTCCTCAAAAATGGAAATGGAGGGTGCGTGAAAAAAACATTACAATGCATGGATACAATTTTATTTTATTGATTTAATCCATTTTAATTTGTTTTTCAGACTGAGATTTACTTACTAAAAGTATATTTGTGAAATGAAGACATTAGATGGCCATAGGTCATTACTTTCACCACCCAGCTAAAAGTAATTTAAATATAAAAATGAATCACAGGCATCAGCAGAGAGTTTTATAGGCACCTGGGGAAATTACTTGTAAGTGCTCCAGGTGTGCCCTAGTTTGTTTTTATGAGTATCCATATATTTCACATTTTAGTTGATGTACACAGAAGTAGTGCATCAGTCTCTAAAATCCCTTCCAATTTTTTTTTTTTAATTTTGTGAATCCTATTTTTTGTGTGCTGTAAGACTTGAGTTATAGCACAACAATGAGTTTTAATGTGATTGAAACAAGGAGTTTTAATCACAATATAAAGTCTATGGTACAATTAAAATTATGTAAAAATAAACAGCCCCCCAAATTGTATCACAGATTCATAAAACCAAGAAAAAGCAATATACATAGAACTATTTTAAGATGAACTGTGAACAGTAGTGGTGAAGAAGCAAGGTGTCATCTATGAAAGTAAATAGCTGTCATTTAGGATATTATTCTGCTCTGGCCCCATAATGAATACCACTACCACATAGCGGACTATATTTCTTGGGTACTCGTTTCTGTGGCTATACATTGTGCTTCATAAATCTGCCAACTTCACATTATTTGTAAGAAAACTATTTTAGCACTGGTGATGTTACCTAGTTGTGTAGTGAAAGGTTGGCAAGAAAACAACCAAGCTCAGAGAGCACCAAAGACCCTAATCCAGGGGTGAAATTCAGCCGGTTCCATCAGGCTTGGGTGAACTGGTAGCGCTGGTGGTGGGAGGCTCCACCCAGGGGTGAAATGCTCCCGGTTCGCACCGGCTCTCCCGATTAGGTAGCGATGGCAGCTGCTGGTTCGGAGGACTGGTAGCAAAAATCCCTGGCCCCGCCTCCCCTGCTTCTGCTGAGCCGCACCATCAGCAGAGGTTTTTTTTTACTTTTAAAAGTTTTTCTTCAGCCGAAACATGCCTTTAAAACATTCTGCTAAATAAACCCTGCTTTTCTGGAAGCCACATAATTCTGTGAAGATGCTCGTGATCAATATGAAATCTTTTTAAAACATAGTTGACATAGGGGATGCTTGTGAGACTTGATGGATATGGAGGATAAATTGTCCCAAATTCTCTCTTTTATCTTTAACTCCTGATACACTATCCTAACCTTTCGTGTCACTTACTTCTTTCTTTCTCAGGATTCCTTCCTCCCTCCCTCCCTCCGTCTCTCTCTCTCATACACATACAACCCCCCCCCTCTTTTTAGGACTGAAGCAGAGGTGGGTTTCAGCAGGTTCTGACCAGTTCTGGAGAACCGGTAGTGGAAATTTTGAGTAGTCTGGAGAACCGGTAATAAAAATTCTAACTGGCCCCGCCCCCATCTATTCTCTGCCTCCCAAATCCCAGCTGATTGGGAGGAAATGGGGATTCTGCAGTGACTTTCCCCTGGAGTGGGGTGGGAATAGTGATTTTACAGTATTTTTCCCCTGCAATGGCCACCAAGCCACACCCACCAAGCCATGCCACGCCCATAGAACCGGTAGTAAAATTTTTTGAAACCTAGCACTGGACTGAAGCTAAAACATATGAAGAACTGTTGCAGGAACTGGGTATGTCTAATCTAGTGAAAAGAAGAACTAGGGGTGATGTGATAGCAGTATTCCAATATTTGAGGGGCTGCCACAAAGAAGAGGGGTCAATCTGTTTTCCAAAGCACCAGAAGGGCAAGTCAAGAAGCAATGGATGGAAACTGAACAAAGAGAGAAGCAACCTAAAACTAAGGAGAAATTTCCTGACAGTAAGAACAATCAACCAGTGGAACAACTTGCCTTCAGAAGTTGTGGGTGTTCCAACACTGGAGGCTTTTAGGGACTGGACAGCCATTTATGTAAAATGGTACAAGGTCTCCTGCTTGAGTAAGGAGTTATTTATTTATTTATTTTGTCGAGTGCATATTGGATAATATATATAAGCATTAATTGAATACATAAAATGAATACAATTAAAGGGAAAATTAGGACAGGGACGGGAGGCACACTGGTGCTCTTCTGCACGCCCCTTACAGACTTCTTAGGAATGGGGTGAGGTCAACAGTAGCCAGTCTAAGGTTAAAATTTTGGGGATTTGGGGATGAAACCAGAGTCAGGTAGTGCATTCCAGGCCTTGACCACTCTGTTGCTGAAATCATATTTTCTGCAATTGAGTTTGGTGCGGTTTACCTTAAGTTTGTATCTATTGTGTGCTTGTATATTGTTGTGGTTGAAGCTGAAGTAGTCATTGACAGGAAGGACATTGTAACAGATGATTTTATGAGCTATGCTTAGGTTATACCGAAGGCGGCGTAGTTCTAAATTTTCTAATCCCAGAATTTCAAGTCTGGTGGCAAAGGTATTTTGTTGTGAGTGGAGGACTCTTCTTGTGAAATGTTTCTGACATGTTCAATCGTATTAATGTCCAATATCCAAACAAGCTGTATTCGAGAATTGATCTAGCAAATGTTTTGTATGCTCTGGTTAGTAGTGTAATATTACCGAAGAAGAAGCTATGCAAGATTAGGTTTACAACCCTTAATGCCTTTTTGGTGATATTGTAACAGTGGGCTTTGGCACTTAGATCATTTGATATGAGTACTCCAAAGTCCTTGACAGAGTTGGACTAGAAGACCTCCAAGGTTCCTTCCAACTCTGTTATTCCATTCTGTTCATTAATTTTCCCAGTGTTTTTGCTCTTCCTTCAACTCTTCCCATTCCCAATCCAGACTCCCAGTTCTTCATCTCATGATGTGAAATCATCCTTCTCCTGCAGTCATTCTCAAGCATCCTGGCTCCTCAAAAATGGAAATGGAGGGTGCGTGAAAAAAACATTACAATGCATGGATATAATTTTATTTTATTGATTTAATCCATTTTAATTTGTTTTTCAGACTGAGATTTACTTACTAAAAATATATTTGTGAAATGAAGACATTAGATGGCCATAGGTCATTACTTTCACCACCCAGCTAAAAGTAATTTAAATATAAAAATGAATCACAGGCATCAACAGAGAGTTTTATAGGCACCTGGGGAAATTACTTGTAAGTGCTCCAGGTGTGCCCTAGTTTGTTTTTATGAGTATCCATATATTTCACATTTTAGTTGATGTACACAGAAGTAGTGCATCAGTCTCTAAAATCCCTTCCAATTTTTTTTTTTAATTTTGTGAATCCTATTTTTTGTGTGCTGTAAGACTTGAGTTATAGCACAACAATGAGTTTTAATGTGATTGAAACAAGGAATTTTAATCACAATATAAAGTCTATGGTACAATTAAAATTATGTAACAATAAACAGCCCCCCAAATTGTATCACAGATTCATAAAACCAAGAAAAAGCAATATACATAGAACTATTTTAAGATGAACTGGGAACAGTAGTGGTGAAGAAGCAAGGTGTCATCTATGAAAGTAAATAGCTGTCATTTAGGATATTATTCTGCTCTGGCCCCATAATGAATACCACTACCACATAGCGGACTATATTTCTTGGGTACTCGTTTCTGTGGCTATACATTGTGCTTCATAAATCTGCCAACTTCACATTATTTGTAAGAAAACTATTTTAGCACTGATGATGTTACCTAGTTGTGTAGTGAAAGGTTGGCAAGAAAACAACCAAGCTCAGAGAGCACCAAAGACCCTAATCCAGGGGTGAAATTCAGCCGGTTCCATCAGGCTTGGGTGAACTGGTAGCGCTGGTGGTGGGAGGCTCCACCCAGGGGTGAAATGCTCCCGGTTTGCACCGGCTCTCCCGATTAGGTAGCGATGGCAGCTGCTGGTTTGGAGGACCGGTAGCAAAAATCCCTGGCCCCGCCCCACTGCCTCTGCTGAGCCAAACCATCAGCAGAGGTTTTTTTTATTATTATTTTAAAAAGTTTTTCTTCAGCCAAAACATGCCTTTAAAAGTAAAAAAAAACACCAACCTCTGATGATCGTGGGGCTGAGCAGAGATCAAAATCCTTTAGAAGTTTTTTTTAAAAAACCCTCTTCAGCTGAAGGGGAAAAATCCAAGAAACCCCCCCCCCAGAGGCGATCCCAGAGGAGTTTCCTGATCCTCACAGGCTTTTAAACTCACTTTTTAACAGCCCCCACTTACAAGAGCCTCCACCCATGCCCACCCAATGCCCCCTCCTCACTTACCTATAATCAGTGGTGGGATTCAGCCAGTTCGTACCACTTTGGGAGAACCAGTTGTTAACTTTCTGATCAGTTTGGCAAACTGGTTGTCGGAAGGAATCATTAGGGCAGAGAACCGGTTGTTAAATTACTTGAATCCCACCACTGCCTATAATTACTGCTCTTTTCCGGCTGCAACTGCATGCTTTCTTCAGCTACTGAAGAAAAAAAAAAAGCTTGCTTTGACTTCCTGCTTTGCTAGCTGAGGAACTCTGGGATTTGAAGTCCACAATAAAATAAAATAAAATAAAATAAAATAAAATAAAATAAAATAATAAAATAAAATATTTGTGCAGCTTTCTGAGATTTGGTGTGTTTCTGTAGTGTTTCACCCTAACTACACAAACACACAAAATCTCAGAAAGCTGTATGTGGCATTTTGTGTGTGTGTGTGTGAGTTGTATGTGTGTAAAGTGTGAAAGTTGCTTTTTGATACCTCTTATTGTTTTTTATACTTTATTATTTTTATTATTTATTGTTATTGGCCACGCCCACCCAGTCATCTGAATATCAAGCCACGCCCACCAATTAAGCCACACCCACAGAATCGATAGGGAAAATTTTTAGATTTCACCCCTGGCTCCACCCACCCGCCTGGATGTCATCGTGTCCCATTTTTGACTCTCTGCGTATGCGCAGAAGGCCCTGTGCATGCATGGAGGAGGCGCGCGCACATTTGCGAACTGGTAGTGAAGGTAAGTGAATTTCAACCTTGCCCATATGGTTTGGTCTTGTCGTGTTATTGTCACAGATTGAGATGACCTTGATAGACTTGAAACTATATAACTGACATACATGTTATGTATGACTATGTAACATGTATGGTTTGCTGCATGGTAATGATATAGATATGTTCTTTGTTTATTAAATATATAAATTGCCACAATCTCAAAGACTGTAGTACATGTTCTTTTGGTATATGGAACCTATCAAGATATGAAAAATTACAGATCTGGGACTAAGGATTAGTAAAAAAAATACTAGAAGAAATTAAACAAATTCACAGTTATAGGACTGTTGAATGTATTGACTGCCAATATTTAAATTGGGGTTTGGTTTTATTATTCTTTTTAACAAAGGAGGAAGAAATCTTTTGAGCAATAGAATTACAACTTCTGGAGTTGTTGATTGCTAGGAACCTCTTTTTCTTTCCACGTTCTTACTAACAATACTTTTTTTTTTAAATGACCATTTAGATTTGAAATTACAGTATACTGTTCCATGCCCGTACACTTTCCTCTTAAATTAGCTTAGTTAGTAGCTAACATTGATTAAAAAGGATTATCAGGAGAATATTCTAGCATGGAGAAGCCGTTTCATATTGAATTAGCTACTGTGAGGGCTTGCTAGGGAATTCTGGGAGTTGAAATTCACATAACTTCCAGCTGCAAAGGTTGCAAAACGCTGGTCTACGTTGGTCTGGCAGCAACTCTCTCTTTGGCGGGTCGTCCTCGGGTGAAGCTACAGTTCTTCCATTTAGCCTAGAAACGCGAGGAGCGCCTTTTAGAATTGAGAGTAACTCTGGAGCTAAACCGAGCTACCTTTATCAGACAAGATCCCAGGTTGGAGCTAGCTCTCTTTCCTTACATATTCTTGAGTAGCCTATTTTTACACCGATTAACAGAACCAGCGTCTGCTTTTTTTTCCTTCTTCTTTTTTTGCATTTTATCTTTTGGGCAAAAACACTTCGACATCTGCGGCGTTCATCTTCTAGTTTTTGCAACTCCTTATTTCTGTTTTTAAGCCTCTCCTTACGGAGAAAATATCAACAGGACGCTTAAAAAAAACCCAACATTTGCAACTTGTTGCATATTTGCAACGCCCGCCCGCGTGCCTTGGGAGTACCCAAGGCGGAGGCATTATGGTCAACGTAGTTTGCGGTAGCAAAGCTTACTCCTTTTCGTGGCGGAACTGCAAGGCAATACTTCCTGCTGGCGGAAATTGTTAGCAGCTGCAAGGATAGTAAGTGACAAAGGGTGACTGTTTTTTTCTGACCAGCGTTGATTTTAAAATTACTACGCCCAATGAATGGGTCACATCTTCTCAGCTCCCTATATTTAACTTTTGATTCTGCGTCTCGGTGTTTTGCTGTCTTTGAAAGCAGAGCCGCACTTTTCAGCCTTTCCTGGATTAAAAGGTTAGAGGGTGATCGAGAAGTTTAAATAATCCTTTACTTTCGGATTAAAGATCCCTGCCTGCTTTCCCCCCCCCCCTTTCTTGATCGTCTCCTGATGTTGGTTTATTATATCCATAACTTGTTCTAGATTCCCTTAAAACCACTAGTTTCATTAAAAAAGCAGCAACAACCCTGAAAAACGTTAACACGGTTTCTTTTTAAAAATATTGTTTGCTTTACAACCCTAACGAGTCTTTAGTAAAAGAGGACAGGGAAATACTGCATTACATTTATTGTCATTTTATTCTGAATAAAAACGGTGGAGGGTTGCTTCGGTCGTCTCACAGTTTGGTATAATCAATAGAAGTGTGGATTTTTGTTGTTTTATAGGAACGCAACGCCACTTGCCGTTTGAAAACTAGGAAAGGCAGCTGCAGTTGCTCACAGACACTGCTACTGATAGTAAGTTCCAGTGGGGGGGGAGAACATTCAGGAGGCTTCTAGTTATTTAGGGTTTTTTTATTTCAGTCATTAAAGGGTTCTTTGGGGAGCCGGTAATAATGAAAAACGCTTAAAATCTAAGCAACAGTGAAAGATAAAATGATATATAATAAGTTTGAGGTGTGTGTGAGTAACTGCTAGCTGTGGTAGGTAATATGGCATTTCTCTCCTCCGCCTCCTCCCCTTACCAATGAATGAGATGGCTTATTCCTTCCATAATCTGGTTAGGAAACTGGTAATTTACCACTATTTTTATAACTCAGTGGTTTTTTTTTTCAGTTGTGGCATGCAAGATGGTTATAGCTTTGGCATGTCAAGTGGGATGTAGAAGAACTTCAGCTCTATGTTGTAGGATTTATTCAACCTATGTCAGGAGAATGAGGTATGTATGTTCTTAACCGGTGAGAAGTCTAAGGCATAGGCTGGTTCTATCAACTCTTCTCAGAATATATTAGCTAATGAGATAAATTAAGAATTATCAGACATTATAGTGAGGTTTTACAAAGTTTGTGAATATAATAGATTTGTATTGTGGTCAAATAATTTGGGCTATCCTGCGTTTATTTATGGAAGATTAGAGCCCTATTGAATATAATATAATTGAATATAATTGAATATATATATTTATATATTTAATTGAATATTATTAAATATTAAATTAATATTTATAATTATAAAATTATATATAATTATATATAATATAAAATTATAAAAATAATTAAATAAAATTAATATATATATATAATTGAATAATATAATTGAATATAATTGAATAATATACAAATGGATGAAGACTATTGCTTAACACATTGTAAGCTGCCCTGAGTCTTCGGAGAAGGGCGGGATATAAATTCAAATTAAAAAAATAAATAAATAATAATAATCATTCCCCTCCATGTGCAGGAACTCTGCCAATTTATAATCCATGCTGCCCTCTTGTGTCTCCACAATACTGGGCAGCTTTTTGCAAGCTGAAGTTTAATTATTTAATGGATTTATAGAGCTGTCGGATGTGACTCTGGCTGATGTACAGCTGAAACAAACAATAACCAACACTCCCTGGCCCCATATATAGCATTAAAAAGGAACAATATATTAAATAATAAAATAATGAGCAAATGTGGTAATTAGTCATCCAAAAGGACACTCCATTCAACTTGGACCCAAATGCTGGAGGGGAAAGCCACATCTTAATGGGATTTTTAAAATTTCAGAGTTGGGGCTCATCATATACGGGTAGTCCTCGACTTACAACAGCTCATTTAGTTCAAAGTTACGATGGCACTGAAAAAAATGACTTACGACTAAAAGTCTGACGAGATTCTCAGTCATCCAGATCATGGTTGTCCCAAAGGTGCTTTTTCAGGAGGCAACTGTGTCAGAGTTTGTTGCAGCACGCACAATCAGACACAATTAAATAATTCTGCAGGATTCAACTACATATAAGAAACTTATTTATATACAATACCATGTATCAGAATTCAGCATACAATATCAGGAACACAGAAGCAATATTCATAGAAGCAAGTCATTACAGAGTAGAGAGACACAGAAGCTAATATATTGTACAGAGGCAGCCATTACAGAGGCCAAACCAAGTCTTACATACAGTTCAGCAAGTCTAAGCCACACCAAGACTCTAAACTGCCTCTTATGGCCCCATACAAACAAATACTGTGTTTCAGTTCCAAACAGTCCCCATTGGTGGACCTGTTGCCATGTCTATGTCATCTCATATTTACTTATATTGACAAACTGGACTTTTTTGTTTTTTCTTTTGTTTTTTCTTTCTTGTTTTTTCTCTCTTTTTTTCATTGAGAAGCAAAATGTCTTCAAAAGAAAAAAACAAGGAAGTTGAGGTGCCTCCTGAAAAAGCATCTTTGGGATGACTTATGACTATTTTTCACAATGACAATGGCAGTATCCCCCTGGTCACATGATTTATATTTGGATGCTTGACAACATGTTCATATTTATGACAGTTGCAGTGTCCCACGGTCATTGGTCCTCTTTTGTGACCTGACAAGCAAAATCAATGGAGCCAGGTTCACTTAACAGCCTTGTTACTAATTTAACAACTGCGGTGATTCACGTAAGAAATGTGGTAAGAAAAGTCATAAAATAGGGCAAAATTTAACAAATTTCTTACTTAGCAACATAAATTCTGGGCTCGATTGTGGTCGTAAGTTGAGGAACACTGTATAGGGGTGGACACTATTCCTAAGGGACAGCCTGGGAAGACACACTTTCTATGTTCCATATGATTACAATATTTAAAGGAGAACCTGGAGCATGCCTTCCCTATGGGAATGTGTAGAGTGAGCAAATATTTTTTGGAATAGGTGGCCTCTCAGGTAACCTGGATCTATGCCATGTAGGGCTTTAAAATGGATCCAGCACCTTGCATCGCACCCAGAATCTAGAGAGAGAAGCAGTGTAACTTGTAGATGGTGGAATTATAAGGGCATAATGACCCCACCATTGCATTCTGGACCAACTGGAGCTTCTGAATAGTCTGAAGCAGTCTGAAGCAGTGCAGAACACCAGAAAACATAGTTTGCAGTATTTCTTAGTGAGCTGCAGGATGGACAGTCCTGCCTCATCTTCTCACAAAGTCCCTAGGGTTCTTCTCTCTGTCTTGAAGCCAAGAGACCTTTCAGCTTTGTTCCAATTCTACAGAGGAATTATTGAGTCTATCATCTGTACCTCCATAACTGTCTGGTTTGGCTCTGCAACCAAACCAGACACACAGATTTCAACGGATAATTAGAACTGCAGAAAAAACAATAGCTACCAACCTGCCTTCCATTAGGGACCTGTATACTGCACGAGTCAAAAAGAGGGCTATGAAAATATCTACAGACCCCTCACATCCTGGACATTAATTGTTTCAACTTCTATCCTCAAAACGACATTATAGAGCATTGCACATCAGAACAACTAGACACAAGAACAGTTTTTTCCCGAACACCATCACTCTGCTAAACAAATAATTCTCCCAATACTTGTCAAACTATTTACTAAGACTATTACTATTATTCTTCTCATCCTTCCTATTACCTATCTCCTCCCACTTACGACTATAACCATGTTGCTTGTATCTCTTATGATTTATATTGTTTTGTTTCCTAGTATGATTTGATTGCTTATTAGTAACCTTGACTATTTAAGTGTTGTATCTTTATATTCTTGATGAATGTATTTTATTCTCATGTACACTGAGAGCATATAGACCAAAGACAAATTCCTTGTATGTCCAATCACACTTGACCAATAAAGAATTCTGTTCTGTTCTGTTCTGTTCTGTTCTGTTCTATTCTATTCTATTCTATTCTATTCTATTCTATTCTATTCTATTCTATTCTATTCTATTCTATTCTATTCTATTCTTTGCCATGATTTTCTTTGCACTCCCATCAGGCAAACTAGAAAGAAATGCTGCTCAGATTCTAAGAGAATACAGAGAACAGCAAGGAAAGCTTGCTCTGAGAACTCGGCAGCCAGAGCCAACAACTGTAAGAACAAGGGTACAATTCTGAACAGACACAACGGGATTAGATTGTTTTATGTACGTCAGATGAGTGAATGCAGGGAAGGTTATTACTATGTCTATTCATGAAGTGCTCCTTCTAATCCTTTCCTAATTACAGATACATGTTCAAGCTGAAAGAAGAAGATGATGCTTGTCGGCAGGCCTATAATTGTGGAACTTTCTTCTTGTTTTACAACTTCTCTCCTTTTGTGCAGCAAAAAGGAAAAGGGTTACTAGCCCCAAAGTTAAAGGCAGCAGGTATCTTTTGTATTATTCAGACATAATTCTACTAGATCAATGCTGATATTCTTGGGCTGTGCTCCATCTATAGGAAAGCGCCAATGAGGCCATCAAGGCCAATACTCTACTCAGAGCAGTGAAGAAGGGGGTGGGGTGGGTTTCAACCTATTTTCCAAAGGCAGGATGAGAAGCAATGGATGGAAACTAATCAAGGAGAGAGGCAACTTAAAACTAAGGAGAAATTTCCTGACAGAACAATTAATCAGTGGGGACGATTTGCCTCCAGAAGTTGTGGGTGCTTCAACATTGGAGGTTTTCAAAAAGAGATTGGACAACCATTTGTCTGAAATGTATAAGGTTTCCTGCTTATGCAGGGGGTTGGACTAGCAGACCTCCAAGGTCCCTTTCAGCTCTTTTATTCTGTTAAGTTAAAGTATCCTGAGAGGTGGCTTTGTACCTTCCAGTTGACAACATCCAATGATGCGGAGACCATAATCTTTCTGATTCATTTGGTTCCACCATCTAGTCTCTCTTACTGCTAGGAAGTTTCTTTTCTATCAAGCAATCAGAATTTACCTAGGGGGAAAAATCCTTGAAGAATAAGGGCATAATGTTACAAGATACCAAAGATGTCCTTGTTTTCTGCTTGCAAGCAACCTGGGATGATAGCAATTTATAAGATGAAGGGAAGGGAGTTGGAGATCTTGAATTGCACCCGGAATGCTGCTGGTAGCCTTCCGGGTGCAATTCAAGGTGCTAGTGACCACCTTCAAAGCGCTCCATGGCTTAGGACCAGGTTATCTACGAGACTGCCTTCTGCCACCGATAGCCTCCCAACAACCTGTGCGCTCCCACAGAGTGGGCCTGCTCCGGGTGCCATCAGCCAAACAATGTCGGTTGGTGGCCCCCAGGGGGAGAGCCTTCTCTGTGGCAGCACCACAGTAACTTTGGAACGAGTTACCTCCGGGGTTAAGCCAACTGCCCGACCTCCGAACCTTCAAGCGGGAATTGAAGACTTTATTATTTAATCGTGCGGGACTAACCTAAGTGCATTTTAATTAATTAATTTATTATAATTTTAAATTTTAAAGGGTTTTATCGGTCTAGGACCGTTTTAGTGAATTGGCCTATTAAATATTTCGTTTAAAATTTTAAATCTGTTATTTATATTTTGTATTATTGTGTCTTAATATGGCTGTAAACCGCCCTGAGTCCTTCGGGAGAAGGGCGGGATAGAAATTAAATTATAACTAAATAAATAAATAAAAATCTTGAATAGAAAATTAAGTGTCAGTGCTCTTGTAAAACTGCAATCATTGGATTCCTTTGTGAAGCACTTTTATTATAACAACCTTGCTTTCTATTAATCCAGATTTGTGATAAAGCATCTGTACATCTGTTTTAGACTTGCTATATTAGATAGTAAATATGTTAAAGAATCTTTACGGGGTAGTGGTTGTATCTTTTAAGGCATTTCCTTATTTTAATACCTTTCAGAAATAAAAAGACTTTTGCAGAAATTTCGGAAGAGTGAGAATATGATAGAGGAGTCCATGCTGGTGGGCTGTTCGGAAGACTGCACTCCATATTTTGCTCTTGACCTAGGTTAGAATTTGTATGCATGAATGTTCATAACCTGACCCTTGTTGCTATACTAAAAATCGCGTGAAACTGAATCTCATAATCTCAAGGATGTGCAAATTTGTCAGCGTGGGTACTGTTAACTCCAAAGGGGTGACAAATCCATGGCATTGAAACTGGGGGATTCTGGGATTTGTGCATTTGGTTCTCGAAATAATATGGTTTTATGAATGAAGGCAAATATCTCTGACCCAGGATAAAGTTGCAGGATGCAATCTGAGTTGGTCAGCGAGATCAGAGGCTTAGTTTTCCGTGCTTTTGGACTCGTGCTGGAACCAATCCTCAGGGAATTTCTCTCTGCCGGAATGTGTGCTTTGGGCTGTGTGCATTGTATTTATGTGCTGCCTGGTTGGGTGCGGCTTTCTATTGGTTAATTGGCATATTGATGGCCAGCTACTACATGATTCTGAAAGCTCGGAAGACTAAACCTCTGGTTCCTGTGACCAACCCAGACTGGATTTTGAAAACTATTTTGTATTTTTGGAGTATTTTGAGAGACAGGTTAAAAAACCGCCTTCATTATATTTTTGTAATCCTCTGTCACATCTTAGTCATTTTTTTAAAAAGATTGAAATTCAGCCATCCTCGGCAGTCCACTCTCATTTGTCAAATGAACAGGTCATAACTGTACAGAATAGTTCAAGGTGGATGTAACATATCCTCTTTAACCTTGTATTCACGAAATTGCACATGCAATGCTGATGCTTATTTACTTAGGAGTGAGATTTTTCAGGTGTCCTGAATAATTTGGTGGTATTTGCAAACTTGATTTCTAGTCTTAATTATTTGTGTGTTCTCACCAACACAACTGGACCTGTATTTTATGAAAATGTTATTAGGTGTTTCTAAATTCCTTAAGTGCTGGAAGGCTTTATGGGATACAACGCTTGCTCGGGACTTTTTACAAAAAACGGAATGGCATTTTGTATACGTTGAGTTTATTTGTAAATACTCAACAGATAAGGTCTTTTGGTTCACTATTACACACTATATTATTTCTATAATTTGTTTTTCCTAATTTCCTAGAAATTAACCCCCGGATCCTGGCCATAGTTTTCCTCTAAAAGTGATAGTGGATTCTGTTTTTAAAGGCGATAATCATGAGTACTATCAGGATATGCAGCAGAAAATGGGGAGCCATATCTGCCTATTTAATGTGAGCCATTAATCTCCATTTCTGTGATAAAGAAGATAATTGCTAGAACCATTAATCTTGCTCATACCACAGCCTATCTGTTATGTAGAATCACTGACCCGAATAATGTTGTTGAATGATTATTTAATTTTATAGTACAATTATTGGTTAACTGTATCAGCAACAGTATTAACTCTACAATAACTATGGTTTAATCCATGGAAAAGGTGTGGGGGAGGGGGTAATAACAAAGATGTTTGATTCCCACAGATTTATTGAATTCCAGGATCCTTGCCAAAATCTGCTGTGGAGTCTGAACTTGGTGGATCGTTTGGAGAATTACAGAAAGCTTTCTTCCAGTTAGAGGAGGAAGATGCCTCTTTGATTTCCATGGTATGATTTTATGCATAAAATACTGTAAAAACAAATGTCATGTGCGAACTCCTATATAATGATGATAAAGAATTGCAAGCATTTCCAGAGGAAAATGGGAATTTCAGCTTCCTGATGTGCGCAATTTTTGACTGCTTGATTTATGCTTTCTCTCTCTCTTTTTGTTTTTCTGTCTTCTTCTCAATTCTGCGAACTGCCCTTTGGGTCGGCCTCTTGGTTTGTGATCAGAATAGCTCAGTTTTGTCAATGCCATCCAGAAATTTTGATTGGACCCCGTCAATTTCCATTCATTGGAAGAATCTGTAATCTGTCGTACTTTACCCCAATGAAATTTATGACAAATCAGAGATAGTTACTGCATTATTCAATTGAATTATTAGAACAGGTGAACATAAGAAAGAACAGAAGTGATTCTTTTTCTGTTTGCTAGTTTAATAACTTTATTCTTTGCATTTGGCTATTATTCGTTTTAATTGTAGTTTGTTAAATAGGACATAGGGGCTAGCCTCATACATCCACACTAACTGATAAACCATAAATTGCAAATTGAAAGAGGCTGATTTTAAAGCCAAAGCCAAATAAATCCCATTATGGCTTAAGAGTAGTGCTGGAACTCAAATCATCCCGCTTTTTATTATATAATGATACTTTTTATTTTGATGTGGTCAGGTATTCAAGATAGGATATCACCTCTCTAGCTTGATTTTTACCTTACATTTTAATTGAATTTGATGGGTTTTTAAAGTTCTGTAATTTTATGGGGGTGTATGTTATTTTAATATTTGGGCAAATTTAAATCAGGTTTTTAAGGGATGTTTTAAATATTGTGTATATCTGTATTTTATCTCCTGTTCACCGCCCTGAGTCCTTCGGGAGAAGGGCGGTATACAAATTAAAATATTCATTCATATTCATTCTCCTGCTTCAATCTGCCTGGCCTAGATGTGGTGACAGCTGTTACTGGCCACATTAAAAAATTTTTTTTTATTAAGCTATAAAGTATTATAAAATACAAAAGTAAATAGAAGAAGGGGGGAGGGAAAAGAGGGAAGGGAAGTGAGGAAAGGGGGAAAAAGAAAAAAAAGCATTGACTTCCAACTTTCTTTGTTACAGTAAAATAAGGCATTAACATCAAATCACAGCTTTTTGCTTTTCCATAATAGTATGAACAAGTTGTTTCTATAAAGCTCTATCAGTCTAATCTGTAAAACCCAAAGTCAGAATTAACATTCTTTTCCACATCAAGCATGAAGTTCAGAAGCGGTTTCCATGTGGAAACAAAAGTACATATGTTCTTTTCTTTAATCAAAGTAGTTTTGGCATTTCAGCCAACTCCATCAACTTCTGTAATCATCTTCCATGGTAGGAATCAGTGATGTCCTTCCATTTTTGCACATGCAATAGTCTTGCTGCTGTCAACATATATAGTAAAAAATTCCACATTTTTTTCTCCAGTTCTTTTTTCATTAGACCCAAAAAGGTATTCATTTTTATCTCCGTTTTCAGAATTTTCTGTATTAAACTATGAATCGTACTCCTTTTTTTTTTTGCTTTATCACATGTCCACCATAAATGATAAAAAGTCACCTCTTTATTTTTATATTTCCGACATTTATTTGACATGCCTTTATACATCTTGGATAACTTACCTGGTATTAAATACCAACAATACAATCATCTTATAGAAATTCTCTTTTAGATTATAATTTAATGTAAATTTTAAACCCTTCATCCACATATTTTCCCATTGTTCAAGCATCACATTATATCCAAAATTCCTTGCCCACTGAATCAAGCAATGTTTTACTTGTTCATTTTACAAACCCAATTTCAATAAAATTTTATAAATCTTAGCAATAATATATTCATCGTTGCCACGTAATGAAAGTTCCCATTCATTTTTTAACAAAGTCAAATCCATAGCACTTTTTATCCAATTTGAACTTTTCTTTCAGTTGTTGATAAGTAAACCAGTGGCAAGCGTAACCTTCTGTTTTAAGTTCTTCCCTTCAGAATTAAAAGATAAAATTTTACTATACGTCTGGCTTTGCCACCATTTCTTTTCTTAAAAAAAATCTTCTGTGGTGACAGCCAAAGGGGCAACTTTGTAGAGAGCCTTGTTTTTTATTTATTCCAAATTCTTAGTATGGTACGTTTAACAAAATAGTTATCAAAAACAACATTAACTTTACTTTTGTCATACCACAAGTAGCTGTGCCATCCAAACCTTAATTCATGGCCCTCTAATTTGAGTAGCCTTTTTGTTCTGGAGACTCACCCATTATTTTCCCGGGTCAAACAGCAGGCATCAAAATACAATTTCATATGTGGTAGACCCAACCCACCTCTTTCCTTGACATCTTGCAATACCTTATATCCAGTGGTGGGATTCAAATAATTTAATAACCGGTTCTCTGCCCTAATGATTTCTTCCAACAACCACTTTGCCAAACTGCTCAGAAAGTTAACAACCGGTTCTCCCAAAGTGGCACGAACTGGCTGAATCCCACCACTGCTTATATCTAATTTTTTGTTTTTTTCCTTGCCATATAAACTTAGGGATATCCTTCTGCCATTGTTTAAATGGATTGTCAGTTGTGAATATTGGTAACTCTTTTATTTTTTTTAGTTGAAGCGACTTTACTGTGCTGTAGACCCAATTCAATCCCAGGAAAGGCCTGCCAATAATAAATTATGCTTTGAATATTATCTGAGTAGATGTGGCATCCGGTAATGGGATATTCACGAGAGACTGAAAAGAATCTCTAGGGGAATAATTTATTTTTATTTCCTAAATAAAAAGGAGAGTGGGAATTTAAAGTCTTTCTGGCAAGCCTCTTTTTGGAAGGAATCTCACTTAAAGGGACTGTACTCACCACATACTACTATGAATGAGCTAGATCCTCCAGAGCTTTGAAATCTGTCCAGTTCTGCATCTCTTAGCACTCATACCCAGGGATTCTCTCTTTAGCCCAGCCCTGGCAAAAAGCAAAAAGTCCTGTCTGTCACTCAGAAATGCAGAACTTAATAAATCTTACTTGGGTGTACACAGGAGCTAGCTGCGTAGTCATATAGTTTTGCCTTGAAAAGATTATTTTAATGAGAAATTCTCTCATTAAGTCAATGAAGCCAGATTTCTAAAGACAAAGATAAATTTATTGGGAAAGGGAAATCTTGAAGGGGAAGCAAGGATTGAACAAATTCCAAATCAAATAAATGCCAACAGTCTAGCTCAGCGTTTCTCAAATAGTGGGGCGCGCCCCCCAGGGGGGGCGCGAGGCTCCGTAAAGGGGGGCGCGTTTGACCTCGGCAAACAAGCTAAGCCCCGTGTTTATGTCTCTGTATCCAATCAGAGAACAACGGGAGCATCTGATTGGCTGTCCAAAACCCTTGTGACACGAGCCTGTCGGAGCCATCTTTAGTGTGGGACTGCCAGTACACGTGACTGCGCATGCTCCTCCCTTTCAAGGAGAAAAACGCCTGAAAGAAAGTTGCGCGGGGGGGGCGCGAAAAATGTTTTCTTCTTCCTAGGGGGGCATGACAGAAAATAATTGAGAAGCACTGGTCTAGCTAGAGTAAATTGCAGGTGATTTACGATCATTTTGTTTAGTGACTGTTCGAAATTACAGCGGCACTGAAAAAAATTGCCAACAGTTTTTGACACAACTGTTGCAGTACCTCCCATGGTCACGTGTTCAAAATTGGGATGTTAGGCAGCTGGCATGTATTTATGGTGGATGCAACTGTCCCAATGATCCCCTTTTGCGACCGTCTGACAAGGAAAGTCGATGGGGAAGCCAGATTCACTTAACAGTCGTGTTACTGACTTTAATAGCTGCAGTGATTCACTTAACAACTGTGGCAAGAAAGGTTGTAAAATGGGGCAAACCTCAACAGCTGCCTTGCTTAGAACAGACATTTTGGGCTCGCTTGTGGTTGTAAGTTGAGGACCCCCTGTACTTAAATTTTTGTCCTTTCCTATCCTGATTCACCGAATTGATTTTTGTAGTCTCAGGCACTCCTTCGATGGCATGATAATAACCAATATTGTGGGAAAACCGGACAGCCCACAATGAAGAATTTGTCTGGGAGCAAACGAATTTGTCATACCAATGGAATCATCTATTATCCACAGGTAGGCCTCCAAATGGAAAAGAATATGGTCTAAAGCCATCCAGGCAGCCAGCGAGACTTGTCTACACTGGCAAAAGCTTTTTGTAAATATTTTTTTTTAAACACTAATTATGAGTTACCTTTAGGATGATTTTTGCAGAATAGAAAAGAAAATTATTATTTTTTTTACTTTAAATAAAGTTATTGGCTATATTTTCCAGTCTGTCTAAAGCAACTTTGAAGCCAATGTGCTACTTCTGTTGATCTCTAAACCCTGGGAACATCCAGAGAATTCCCTGTGTCAGTCCTTCTACCAGTGAGCAAATAACAGCATGAAGTTCTCAAAGGTGCCAGTAGAATAAAAGCCGTGTCATCCACTCCATCTAAAATGAAAAGAGAATACATTGTTAGCTATCCTCACCCATCATTTACAGCGTAGTTCATATTTTGTGCGTTGACTTGTTTATAAGCAGAAAAATAAAACAAAAATCAGTGCACACAAGTGATTGAGAAGAGGGGGAGCTGCCAAGTTGCCAAGCCACCTTTCTGCCACTCTATTTACTGTATTTTTCAGAGTATAAGATGCACCTTTTTCCCCACTAAAAGGGGGTTAAAATTTAGGTGCGTCTTATACACCGAATGTAGCCCTGCCCATTCACTGACCCCTACCTTTTAGCCTCTGCCTCCCAGCAATTTACCTCCTTGCAGCAAGCAGCAAGAAGAAACAGCCCATTTCAGTTTCAGCACAGCCTAATTAGCACAAGTTGATTGTCTGTTGGATTGGCCTCCCAACTGTCAGCTATTTCAGGCTGCAGGGATTGCCATTGCATATTGCTGCGCGGGTCTCTGCTGCTTGCTGCAAGAAGGTAAATTGCTGGGAGCAGATCTTTTTTTCTTGTGCTACTCAAGCTATGCTGAAAACGAAAATGAAAGTACAGCAGGCCGTTTGCTGTTACGAGGCAAAATTGCTGGGAGGCAGATTCTTTTTCTTGTTTTCCTCACCAAAAAAGGTAGGTGCGTCTTATACTCTGAAAAATACGGTAGTTATCCTCAGCTATGATGATGGAAGAACAGCATGTTGTGATTTCTGCAACTTTGTGTTTTTCCCAATAGCTGAAAACCAGCTTACACAATATTGTGGTCTTTGGAATGAAGGAGAACAAATATATGTTTCAGATGATCAGAATATTAAAAAGTATCAGCGAGAGGGTTGCCTTGAAACTAGGAGACCGGTGGTATACTGAAGCAAAGATTCCCAATAGCAGGTTCTACAGAGCTGCAAGTTTACAAATAGGAACATTAAGTGTGTTTTTATTTCAAGCAAATTACAGTAACCCTCCCAACATGGCAGTTTTCAAAGCTAGCTAGCAATGTACTCTCTTTAAGATCCAGCAACCACATGACCATAGGAGGGATGTATGTGCAGCCATTATAACTTTGAAATGGAGACATCAGTACCTTTTTGGGTGGTCCATTGTAACTTTGAACTTGGAGGACTACCTGTATTCTCTGACCAAAACCTGTGTCGCTGTGGTAAAACGTGTGGTAATTTGGTAAAACATAATGAGATTTTGTTTTGTTTGTTTTTAAAATAATTCATTTTAATACTGTTAATACTTTAAATAAAAGTAATATTTTTATACTCCTACCTCCTGATATTTTCCCAACAACCAGAACCCTGGGAGGTGGATTAGGCTGAGAGAGAATTACTGGCCCAAGCTCACCCAGCTGGCTTTCATGCCTAAGGCCAGACTAGAACTCACTGTTTCCTGGTTTCTAGGCCAGCAGCTTAACCACTGCACAGGTATCTCATCTATTCTGATCATCAGTCTTTCCTTTTTTTTGCTTTAGCTAGTGATAGCTTTAAAGTTGACTTTAATGTGTTCCTGCTGTTGTTATTTTGGTCCAAGGTAAAATGTAAGTGAATCACTCTTGCTGGTCCCATAATCCACACTTCTGTTGTTGTGCTCCGAATTGCAACTTTGTGTGGTAGCTGGCTAATATAATCATTGTCCTGATGTGTTTGCCTTTTTAGATGTCTCCGGTGGTTATTACATTGGTGTCTGATGGGAGTCGGTGCCTTCTTGTACGGCAGGCGTCATTTCCTAAAGGGATGTACAGTGCTTTAGCTGGCTTCTGTGACATGGGTAAGACAGCATATCCTCAGTATGTATTTTAATGAGAGCTTCTGAAGTGTAGCTTCAGAGCGGTAATCCACCCAAAGCAGAGATGATATTTGAGCCTTAACTAACTACCGTATTTTTTGGAGTATAAGACGCACTTTTCCCCCCCCAAAAAGAGGGTAAAAATCTGGGTGCATCTTATATGCCAAATCTAGCCCCGCCCAGCTTCTCAAACGGAGTTTTCAGGTGCTGAAAAAAGCATCAGAAACAAAACTTCAGGAAAAAAGCCCCAGATGGAGCTTCAGAAAAGAAGCCCCCAAACAGAGCTTCAGAGGCTTTTTTTCTGAAGCTCTGTTTTGGAGGCTTTCAGAGGCAGAAAAAAGTTTTTTCTGAAACAGTTTCAGAAGTTTCAGAGGCAGAAAAAAAAGCAAAAAAAAAAAAAAAAGGCAAGGCATAGAGCTCACAACCACGGAACCTGCCAAGCAGCTTTTGATAAGCCTGCCACTTGCAGTTGTAACACAGGTTGAGACAAAATTGGCTACAAATTCTGGGAGTTCAGTCCCAATATAGTATATGGATTGTCTCTGTCTCAATATATCTTCAGGATATTTGATTGGGGAGGTATGTTTAAGCCATTGGTTTTTAATAATTAATTATTTAGCCTAGGAAATAGGCACAGTGTGGTTTGTTTGGTCTTGGCCTAGTATATTTTTTTCATTGTTTATGGTTTGCAAACCATGATTTCCGGTTAGAATATTGTATGAACCCACCTTTTTTTGATACTTCAAAACACCAGAACTATTCTCCCAAAAAATAACCAGCCGATGGAGTGAGGTCTGTATGAATTTAAAGGTATTGTTATCTAAATTCTCAACTGTTTATCCAACATGTTTAACTTGGTTGCTCAATTAATTTGTTTTTTGAATTTGCTCTAACATATTGATTCATAAACTTGCCAAATACAGTGAATTTGCCAAAGTAAAAATTTAACCATTACCTAATCCTGATTGATTTAGTATGCTGTGTCATAGTACCTGCCAGATCTTTATCTTACCTGTTTTAAGTTTATGAATATAGAATTCGAGTTATTTATTTGGTAAATTGAGGAAATCTACCTTTATGACTCAAATCAAGCATCTTTATAGCTTTTTCTGTTAGAACAACAAAAAGGACAGGTTTTACATTGATTATAAAAATAAATTAAGCAAGTGTTTTTGTAAAAAAAAAAAATACCGGTTTTTAACTGCCATGTAACTTATTAGATATGTTTCTAGAAATTTATTTATTTAAAACATTTGTACAATATAGCCAGTTATTTTAAAACAACCCTGGTTGACTTACATGTAAACAGTTCATTAAGTATTTTTCTAGTTGGTTTTTCTGCTGACATGCAAAAGCTAGCTTAAGTGGCATTAAAAAAAGAAAAGAAAATGAAATACATTTTCTGAAATACAGTAAAGTAATGGCCACTTTGATATTTATAAGGGAGTTGTACTAAGATGGTGGCAGACTTAATCATGCTTTCATGAAATTTTGATGACTCTTGGCATATGGACAATACTTGCTAAGAAGGGCATGCCAACTCTACTTTCAGTAGATCATATTCCATTTTTAAAAAAATCCTGATTCGACTTTCGTATGTCAGTAAGAGGTTTTATGCTTATGCTGTCAATGCTAAAGAAAGATACAAAGGTATTGATTAGGAAGATGTCCTTCATTATGTTTTCTGCTCCCAGGTGAGAGTGTAGAAGAGGCAATCCAACGAGAGGTTGCTGAAGAAGTAGGCCTAGAAGTGAAATCTCTCTGGTACTCTGCATCTCAGCACTGGCCATTCCCAAACAGCATCCTCATGATAGCTTGTCATGCATTAGTGCATCCACTACAGAGCAAAGTAAGAACGCTGGTAGAATCCTACTTTGATGTTATTTGATGCTAGTTTATAAATGAGAACCTAACCTAACCTTTCTTGAACTCGGAACTCCCTAACCTGATTCCTTTCAGATACAATATATTGGGCTTACTATTCCAATAATTTTTCGGAACTTCTGAATGTTATAATTCTATGCATTTTGAGGCCACTGAGATCCCTAAAAACTGACAAATAATCCTTGTTCACTTTAGTTCTTTGACATTTTATGAAACTAATGAAAAACAATTCTGGATCATGACCTTTTCCTATCACAACTTTTCTATCCATGCTGCCTGGTGAGCATATGATTGTAATAGTCATGGATATTTGTTAGATTATATCATGAGCTTTTTCCTTGAAAACCCTTAATGTATATATCTTACATTGTAGCCTCTGTAGTATTTCTCTAAAGCAGGCCAGTGATGGTGAAACTTTTTGGCACCGAGTGCCCAAACCGGAATGTGTGCATGCATGCCGGAGCGCCGGAAACCCAAAGATGACCTGGCCAGTGCACATGTGTGCGCCGACCACCTGGTCTTCTGGTTTCCAGCGCGCCGGCCAGCTGATCTTCATGTGTGCCGGAGCGCCAGAAACCCAAAGACCAGGTGGCTGGTGCGCGCATGTGCACCGGCCAGCTGGTCTTAGGGTTTCCGGTGCTCCGGTGTGCACAAAGACCAACTGGCTGGCATACATGCGCGTGCTGGAAAACAGAAGAGCTGCTGGCGATAGTGTGCGTGCCCACAGAGAGGGCTTTGCGTGCCACAGGTTCGCCATTACGATTATAGGCTGTTATTTCATTGCATGTAAGGAAAGGAGCTTCGGACAATAAAGTCTTGCCTTCTGTTGAACCTGGGCTGAAGATGACATTTGAACTGAAGGCAGTGTTGTGTTCCTACTCAGTTTTAGTTATAGTTATGGCTAATGCACTAATTACAGGGGTCTCCTCAGCCAGCTTTGCTGAAAGTTGCCAAGGTTGGAGACCCGTGCACTAATACACGTTCAATAGAAGACAACAATTTTTTTCCAATTTTGCTTTTATTTTCAATTATTTCATTTACAGTGTACAATCAATACTCAGGAGCTTGAATCTGCCAGGTGGTTCAGCCATGAGGAAGTGGTGAAGGCACTTAAACGGAAACCAAGGCCTTCCAAAGAAATGGATGACAGTACCTCTTTTTGGGTGCCACCCAAACAAGCTATAGCTCGACGGTTGATCCAGGAATGGGTGAAGCAGAAAACTTCTTCTTAGTTTTAAAAAAATATGTAGGAGGAGGATGGTAATTTTATATCTGATGTATTTTTTGCAGTGGTTTTCCATATTTTGTGGAGAAGGTGCTGGTAAACCATATTAGGTCTTGACATGTCTTAAAAATTAATTGCTATAGAAATCACTGAATGGATTTGGAATGAGAGGTTGATATCCTCATACAGTATTAATATGTAGCAAAACTAGTCTAAACCTCTGTTCCTTTTGAAAACGAGTAAGAATTGGGTGTATCCTTGGGATTTCTTAGTAAAGCCATTTGTGGGCAAGCCTGGCCCTTGAATTGCTTGCTTGTCCCTGGAAGCATCCTGATCAATTGGGGTTGGGAGTAAAGTTAAAATTCTTTTTTAAAAACCAAACCAAACCAAACCATATTTTATCAATTTTTAAACAAACACAAACAGAAATACAAAAATAAGAAAATTTTTGTGCAGAACTGTGACCATTTACACGACATATCACTACGACATTCTATACTATACGTTTTACTTTACTTTACTGTCTTGAGTCTGTTTTATTTTTCTGTTTTCAATCCATTTGTACCATTTCTCCCATGATACATAATATACCAAGTCTGTCATTCCTTTCAATTCCAATGTTAGTTTGTCCATTTTAGCGCAGTCAAAAATTTTTTTAATTATTAAGTCATTGGAGGGTGCCTTTACATTCTCCCAACATTGCGCAAAGGCCAATCTTGACCACGAGAAGACTTATCTATGACCAATTTTGCCCTTACATGATTGACTCTAGCAATTTGACTCCTCTTTTTAAACAGATGCCTCCTGTCTCTAAAAGTAATGCAATGGTTTGCTAAATATTGCTGAAGTTCGGTTCTCTCATTCTTCCTGTGAGAATTTGTGTGAACTTAAAGGATTCTGATGAGGGTGGAGGAAAGTTCATCATTTATATTTGAAAAGTTCCTAATTATACACACACAAGCAAAAAAGGGGAAAAGCAAGCTGAGGTGGGGTGTGTGTATGTTATATTTTCCCAACATACTTCACTGGCTTTCAGCTAACCTGCTAATTCTGTTTAGTTTTAACCTCCTTCCATTTCTCTTTGCTTTGGTTTGTGGGTAGGGGCTAAAGGCAGCACATTCAAGTAGGTTATTTTATACAAAAATAATAAATGATTCAGTTCAGTAACCAGGTTAAAGTGAACTCAAACAGAATATTGATTAAGTGTATTATATGGCGTTTACGGGAACTTATGTGCTTTGAAGGTTAGATCCTAGCACTCCCTTATACAAGTAGTTCTCTATTTACTACTGGTTGCTTAGCAACTGTTTGAAGTGCTAATGGACCACCTCAGGGTTACTTATGGGTTACTCAGATTCAAAGTTCCAACTGCTGCCCTGCTCCCTGCAGTTACATGATCGCATTTTGGGCGCTTTGGCAACTGGCTAGAATTTTATCGCTATTTACAGCATTCTGAAGTCATGTGGCCGTGATTTATGATAAGTTTTGCCAGAAACTGGGGTTTATTTCCCGTTTCCAGCAAAAAAATAAGATAAAATTCCATTGCAGACAATGGATTTGCTTAACGGCAACAGTGTTCATTTAATGGCTTTGATGATTTACTCAATGACTCCTTCAAAAAAAAAGGTAGTAAAATTGGACATGTTGATATGATGACCCAGGTAACACCAACATGGTCTACTGTTACAATTTGGGCTTCAATTATGATCATAAATTGAGAACCTATCTGTATTTGAGGACTGAATGTTTTACCGTTTTTCTTCCTCTCACTATTTTGTTTTCTATGAAATACATGAACTGTTGAAGGAATCACGCAGTTGGGAGTATTTATATTTGGGGTTCAAATAACAATAGTGCTTGGATTTATATACTGCTCCATACTGTTGCAGCATTCTCTGGGCGATTTACAGTGTCAGTGTATTGTCCCCAACAATATGGCTCCTCATCTTATCGACCTTGGAAGGATGGAAGGCTGAATCAACCTTGAGCAGATCAGGATCGAACTCTAGGCTTTGGGCAGTGTTTGCTTGAAAATACTGCATTCTAACCACTGCGCCACTACTCCTTGGTAGTTGTTTTGTAAAATTGTGATGCTTCCAATTTTGCAAAACAGAATATTTACTAAAAATTTCAGTTACATCCACATGCTTCCATGTCCACTCTAAGAGAAATTGTGACTGAAATTGTGAAACACTAGATTATCCTTTTGCATAGGAAGAAATGCTTCTATGTGATCTTTACCTTAACAGTACCAGCTTCCTCTTTGACATTCCAGAGAGAACTTTGCTTTCAACGCAGATTTCTATCTCTATGAAACTTTGAGGATTCTTGTCTTCCTGTTAATCCATAACAGCATGATTATAAAAAATAAAGTGGATGAGGCAGATTGAGGGAGGTTATGGAATTCTGATAGCTCCCAGTTCTAAATTACGCTAATAAACCAGGCAAAATGTACATGCCATATTTTTTGGAGTATAAGATGCACCTTCCCCCCCCCCAAAGGGGTGAAAATTTGGGTGCATTTTATACACTGAATGTAGCCCCTCCCACCCACTGGCCCCCACCCTTTGGCCTCTGCCTCCCAGCAATTTACCTCCTTGCAGCAAGAAGAAACAGCCCATGCTTCAGCACAGCCTAATTAGCTTAGGTGGGGGGGAGGAGGAGAAAGTGGAACAAACTAGGGTCACTGCTTTATTTTGTTTTAAAAGTGTTGGTATAAATATAACATCACTCAAAAGCTGGTTTCTTCATTTGTGGATATTTTCAGTATAGGATTTGTATGCTCATAATTTGCTTTAATCAATATTATCTGTGATACATATGCCTGCAGAGGCTCTTCTGCAAATGAAACATGAATGTGGAAATACGATCAATAAGCCAATTGTAATTGTAATGATTGAAAGATGTGAGTTGGTAATTTAATTCTTGCATTTTTGTCTTAAATGAGTCTGACATAAAACCAAAATCCAGATTTTGTCTAGGCGTTTTTGCTGATTCTCTTGATATGAATTTTGCCATTTCAACATCATATTTTTGTACTTACCTTTCTCTACAAAAATCATTGTTGAAATGATAAAAATTCTGTTTTTCTGTCAAGATGATTTAAGTTTCAAGTTTCAAAGCCTTTATCATGTACATCATGTATACAACGAAATTGGTTTAGCCTCTACTGGTGCAGTCCATGCAAGAATACAAGACAACATGAATAATATAAAGAATAATCTTTATACAAGTGGTTAGCAAAAAAAGTTAGTCATACGTTTCCATATGTATGTCATATTTTTATTTATTCGTTTGTTTGTCAAATATGTACAAGATAACAAGTATAGGTATGAACATAAACATAAAGTAAGTAAATACAAATAAATGGGGATAGTAAGACAGGGACTGTAGGCATGCTGGTGTGCTTATGCATGCCTCTCTTACGGACCTCTTAAGGGAATGAGATCCATGGTAAACAGTTTGCAGTTGAAACTGAGGGTTTGAGGCTGTAACAATGAAGTTGGCTAGAGCATTCCATGTGTTGACCACGCTGTTGCTGAAGTCATATTTCCTGCAATTGAGATTGAAGCATTTTGCTTGTATTGATTGTTTGCCCATGTACTATTGCGGCTAAAACTGAAGAAGTTGATAGGCAAGATGTTGTAGCAGACAATTTTGTGTACTATGCTTAAATCGGACTGCAGGTGGCGCAATTCCAGATTGTCCAAGCCCAAAATCTTAAGCCTAGCCGCATAGGAAATTCTATTGTGAGTAGAAGAGTGGATACTCTTCTTATGAAATACCCTTGAACCTGCTCAATCTTGTTAATGTCCAAAATACAGTGTGGGTTCCAGGCAGACAAACTGTATTCAAGAATTGGTCTGGCAAAGGTTTTGTATGCCTTAGTTAGCAATACAATATTACCGGGGAAAAAAACTTTGCAAAATTAGGTTAACAACTCTTAGTGCCTTTTTGGCAATGCTGTTACAATGAGCTCTGGGGCTTAGATCGTTTGAGATGAGTACTCCTAAGTCCTTGACAGACTGAGGGTCGTCTACGAGATCCTTTCTGCCCAACTTGTATTTGGTGTTCTGATTTTTATTGACAGTGTGTAGGACAGAACATTTATTAGTTGAAATTTGGAGTTGCCAATTTCGCGACCATTCTGACACATAGTCAAGGTTACTGTGTAGGGCAGCAGTATTGTCAGTGGTGTTAAATAATTTTACATCATCGGCGAAAAGGACGCAGCTGCTTATAATATGATCACATAGGTTTTTCATGTAAAGCAGAAAGAGTGTGAGGTCCTAAAACGCTGCCTTGGGGGATTCTGCTGTTAACTGGTGCCGAATTTGATAGGGCCCTCCCTATTTTGAGTATTTGTTGCCTGTTGGGCAGGAATGCAGCTATCCACTTGTGTAGGGATCCAGAGATGCCATAAGAACTTAATTTCAACGATAGTTTGTCGTGCACCACTGAATCAAAGGCTTTACAAAAATCTATGTAAATTGCATCAGTTGCTTTACCCTGGTCAAGTTGATGTGTGGTCCAAATGTTTCTGCAATGTAGGAGTTGCAGATTGCAGGACAAATTTTGCCTGAAACCAAACTGCTTATTGGAAAGCAGGTTGTTTATTTCTAAGTGGAGGATAATGGATTGATTTATAATTGATTCCATCACTTCACAGGTGATGCAGCACAGTGAGATTGGTCTGTAATTTTCTACTAGACTAGCGTCTCCCTTTTTAAAAATAGGTATGACTGTGGCTAATGATCATAAATCAGGCAAGGAGCTGGTTCTGAAAAATACCTCATAGATTGTACATAGAGGTTCGGCTAAGGCAAAGCTAAACTTTTCTTTTCTTCTTTTAATTTATTTTTATAAATTTTTAACGTTACAAACAAAAAAAAGAAAATACATTTTCTACCCTTGTGCTATACATAAAAAAAAAAAGGAAGATTTGGGTCTTCGGATATATCCTCATGATTGCCAAAATCCACGTTCTCGAGGTACAGGTACCGAAGCGTCCAATGTTCCAAGCGCATAGTCCACAAATGGTTTCCAAGTCTTCCAGAAAATATCTTCTTTATACACACCACTTCTAATTTTAATATCACATGTCATTTTATCATTTAAAGCTAATTTCCACATTTCAGAATTCCACTCTTCTATTCTAAAAATCACATCTAGTTTCCAATATCTAGCTATTATAATTCTACCTATTATAATCATAATTCTAATCAATTCTTTTTCATATTTTGTTAATTCTATTTCCTTAATTACCAACAATAATATAGTTTCCACTCTCAATGTTATTACTTTCCCCATCATTTCAAATATCATTTTCTCCAATTGTTGCCAAAACTTTTTAACCTTATCACATTTATACCACATATGTTCATAAGTCCCCAATTCCATCTCACATCTCCAACATTTTTTACTAATTTTTTTATCCATTTGTGACAATCTTACTGGAGTCAAATACCATTTCCAAACAACTTTATAATTATGCTCTTTAATCCTTATAGATAAAGTTCTCATAATTCTACTATTCCAATTCACATTCCAATCTGACTCTGGTATTTCAATATTAAGATCTTTTTCCCAATTTGTCCTCATCACTCTTTGTAATTTTTCATCAGAGTTTATAATCTTATAAACCCTGCTAACGAGTCCCTTTAGCCCAATTTCATCTTTCATAATCCGAGATACTAAATATTCAAATTCAGTTTCACATCTATTTATCGAATAGTTTTCCCTTAATTTTTTTGTCCATTTTTCTATCTGTATTTTTTCAAACCAGCTTAACCCTAATTTTTCAATAATTTCTTTATTCCTCCTTTCATTTTCTAAAACTTTTAACCAATCTCTAATAGTTTCTATATTTTCATCTTTAATCACTTCATTACGTCTTATATTATTTTTAATCGGCCAATTTCCAATTGTCTTCCCCAAAAAGATTATATCCGGAATTAAAATTTTAACAAATTTATTCCACATTTTACTTAATCCCTTTAACCAATAACTTCTAATTACACATTTTGAGTTTGCTTTATCTAAAAACCACCTTGATCCAAATTTCTCTATATCCCTTAACTCTAAGTCTCTCCAATGATTATCTTCACCTTTAAGTATTTTTACCACTATCCAGATATCATATGCACAATAATAATTAAATAATTTGGGGATTCCTAATCCACCTTCCTTTTGATTTTGATACCACATTTTCTTCACTAATCTAGGTCTTTTCCCACCATTGCAAAATTTGTCCAATTTTTTCTGATATCCTTCAATATCTTTCTCTGTCAAATTCAACGGTAGCATCTCGAATAAAAAGTTAAACTTGGGCAGCAACATCATCTTACACATTGCAATTCTACCAAACCAAGACAACTTCACAGGTGATGCAGCACAGTGAGATTGGTCTGTAATTTTCTACTAGACTAGCGTCTCCCTTTTTAAAAATAGGTATGACTGTGGCTAATGATCATAAATCGGGCAAGGAGCTGGTTCTGAAAAATACCTCATAGATTGTACATAGAGGTTCGGCTAAGGCAAAGCTAAACTTTTCAAGAAGTAGGCACATAATCCATTAGGGCCAATGGATAGAGATGGCTTTGGGTTACGTAGTGCCATTTCAACAATATCTACTGTAAAATCAATATGTAGTAAATTGTTACAATTTGTTACGATACAACTAGCAAAGGGGCGTTGGTCCTACCTTATATGCCCATTTTCAGTCAGTGCCAAGAGACTCCAGGAATGGGATGACTCTTGTCCTATACCTCTATAGCAGTGATGGCTAACCTTTTTCCTGTTGCGTGCCAAAAGGGGGGGAGTGCGTGGGGGGATCATGTGCACATGTGCCCACACCCATAATGCAATGCCCATATGGCCAGCCCCCACACATGCGCACATGACACCTCCCACTGCACATGCATGCACAACCCCCCCGCGCATGCATGTCACACCCCACCACGCTTGTTTTGGGCCTGGCAAGCCTCCCTGAAGCCTTCTGGGACCAAAAGATCCCAGATCGCCACCAACAACAAGCCAGCTCAGCCACTCTGCCTCTTTTGCCAGGGGAGTGCACCCGCTTCCTGGCTAATGGGTCTCTTACCCTGGTGCCTGACAGACATTCCTTTGACAGTGCTGCTTTTTTCCCCGGTGCCTGGAGAGGGGGTGGCGGGGATTCCCTTGCAGAATCCCAGTCACAAGCGGCAGGGTGAGAAGTGCTGCGCAGTGCTACAAAAGTAGCAGGGGAAACACTGCTTTTTTCCCCGGTGGCTGGAGAGGGGGGGGGTGACGGTAATTGTCCTCCAGAATCCTTGCCATCCCCTCCCCAGCCACCGGGGAAAAAGCATTTCCCCTGCTACTTTCATGGGTCTGCGGGTCTGCACAGCGCTTCTCACCCTGCCGCTTGTGTCTGGGATTCTGGAAGAGAGTCTCTGCCACCCGCTCCCCAGCCACTAGGGAAAAAGCAGTGTTTTCTCTGCTACTTTCCTGGTTTTTCACTTTCCAAACCAGCTCCAAGCAAGCGGTTCAAGCGGTGGCTTAAGAGCTGCTGAAGTTTGTGCACCGCTTGCTTGGAGCTGGTTTAGAAAGAGAAAAAACCGCAGCCAAATTAGGTGGGACACATCCCACCCAGATCTTTCCAAATGGATCTCCCTACGGTAGCCTCCCTGCTGATCTATGCGACTAACAGTGATCACCCACCCAAACGGAGCCCGCTCTTCCGAGTGCCCGTTCTTTCTTGCAGCGAATGAGCTGGGGCACGAAAAGTGCGTCCTGCTTCTCCTCTACCTGCATGCTGTTACCGGCTCTGCACCCCCCTCCCCCAAGTCCAACAAGACGCCGCTACCCGGGGCCAACGGCCGCTATCTGGGTGCAGAGCAGTGGGGAAGCTACCGTAGGGAGACCTGTTTGGAGGGATTTGGGTGGGGGTTGTCCCACCTAATTTGGCTGCGTTTTTTTTGCTTTCCAAACCAGCTCCAAGCAAGCAGTGCACAAACTTCAGCAGCTCTTGCGCCGCCGCCTTTTCCGCTTCCTTGGAGCTGGTTTGGAAAGTGAAAAACCGCAGCCGAATTAGGTGGGACACGCCCCACCTAGATCTCTCCAAACGGGTCTCCCTTCGGTAGCCTCCCCGCTGAAAAGCTTTCCTGCTTCTCCTCTACCTGCATGCTGTTACCGGCTCTGCACAGACACCCATCCTAAGACCAACAAGACCCTTACAACGGTAAGAAAGAGGCATTCAGAGAAATCGGGAGCTTTGCTGAGAGGCCTTCCTGGGGTGGCTAGTATGCAGCCTGCCGGCCCCCCCTCCAGGCTCCCCCCCCCCCCCGTGGCAACATACCTCGATCCTGGGCATCATCCTGCCACACACACACCCAGGCCTCCCCCCCCGCAGCCCACCTCCAACTTACCAAAAATTAGGAAGGCGATGGCAGTCAAGCCCCACGGTGATAGGAACAGAGAGAAATGAGAGCAGCCAAAAGTCCAGCCTCGCACGTGTGGTAAATAGGCATGCGCATGCTGGGAAACAAACTTTTAGATTCTGGTGCAGGTATGTGCACTGGCCAGCTAGTCTGATATCTGAACTTCGGGTTGCGAACCTGGAAGACGAATGGCCGATGCTGTGCATGCCAGGCAAAATGGCTCTGCATGCCACCTGTGGCACACGTGCCATAGTTTCGCCATCACAGCTGTATAGACTGAGTTTAAACTGAAGACATGTCCTCTGCTGACGTGCAGTGGCATATCCACAATGACTCTAATCTTACCTGGGTCTGCTTTTAAACCTTGTGAGGACAAGATATGCCCACGGAAATTGACTTCTTGCACCTTGAACTGCAATTCCTTTGCGCTGAGCCTGAGCCTCACCTGACTATACCAGTCTAGTAGTGCTATTAGCTTTTCATCATGGTCATGCTCAGCTTCTTCATCTGTTTCACCACAGCCAACTATGAGAATGTCATCTTCTATTGGCTCAATTCCACTGAGCCCACTTAATAGTTCATGCTGCTTTCATTGATACATCACTGGTGCTACAGAGGCGCCAATGGGTAGTTTGAGCCATCTCTTTGTTCCCCAAGGAGTCTAGAACGTGGTCATGTAACTACTCTTTTTGTCCAGTTTGCACTGTAAAAAGGCATCAACAAGTGTGAAATCCCGTGCTTTGGGTAGTTTGTGCAAAATGTCATCAAGTGTTGGCATTAGGTAGTGTGGCAATTTCAGGGCCATATTCAGAAACCTGGGATCAGTGCAGATTCTGATCTTCTCAGGCTTCCTAATAACAACCATGTTGCTTATGGATACTGAAGTAATATTGCTACCTCGGAATTACAGGGTTCTATGTATGACATGACCATATTTTGGGAAATGAGCTGTAAACATTTGAAAAATTGTACTGGTTACCCCATTGTATATAGAAGAAAAATTTTTGTTATGTGAGCCTACCAACAAATAATGTATGCAAAAAAAATTGAGGCTGATGGTAACTCATCCTGGGGTCATACTGGAGGCTCCGAATACCAGATGGAACCATGTCACACTAAGTTACATCATAAAAATGAGAATTACAAAGTTTAATAATTTTTTTTTTGAAAAAAGCATTGAATTCAACTAGAGAGTAACTTCAATTTGTTTTTGTGACCATAAAATGCTTGTAAATTACTACTTGAAGGTTCAGCATTAAATGTAAGAATGTAAATGCATGTCTTAATACTAAGAATTACTATTTAACTCCAGTTTTGCGTAACGGTTTCTTCAAAATGGTGCAGTCATAGTCATTATCGACTTTAGGCATCCATTTGAGCATGCTTTCTATGTCATCTTGTTTTGCTTTGGATAATGTCTGTACCTGTAACTCTGTCTTAGGCACAGGCAATGTAACAGATGCGGCAGGCGGTCTTGGCGAAGCAGGTTTCCCGCGATCACTCCTCATCTTCTTTGTAAAGACACAGATGGTGACCGTGTTCCAATTTTCAAAAACGAAGGTTGTCTTGAACCTTACTGTTTTTTTTTTTTTTTTTGTTCAAAAAGTTTTTATTGGTCAAAAAAGGTTTATACAAATACATATCAGGTATGGTAAATTTTCATTTTTCTTATCCAAGATAAGAATTTTGCTCAAATTTTTTAACACATACAACAGCCATATGGCAAGCAGGTGACACGAAGTAGCTAAGTTTACAAATCTTACATACGCAATAAAGAAGGGTCAAGAATAAACAGAATATCATACAAAAGAGAATAAGGAAAACCAACACAATACCAAATATCTTTATCACTTCCTAGTTTTGGATCTCAGAACTCTGGGTTCAGCCTGACCCAACTCCAGGGCGCAACAGCGGCAGCCGCCACCGCCCCATGGTCTATAACCTCCCCTTCTTCAATTCCTGGGTCATCTGATTCCAGGAGGGCTTTGTGTTCCTCCACGTAGGCCGTAGCCTCCGCAATTGTACTAATTTTTTTCGTAATGCCCTCCCGAAAAATCATCAATCCCTCTGGCATCAGCCATCTGAAGCCTACTCCCTTCTGGTACAATTTACTTGACAAAAAGTAATATTTCTTTCTCATTTCACGTACCTGTCTGGGAATCTGCCTCAGAATGGCTATCTCCCTGCCCCTGTAAGTCAGTGCCCCACTCCTATGTTTTCCAAGAATTTCATCTCTCGTCTCTCTTCTCACAAATTTGACATGAACCTCTCTGGGAACTGCATGCGTGCGTGCATATTGTGAATTAACTCTATAAACTCGATCCACATCCCAATTCATGAAATCAACACCTCTCCCAAGAAATTCTCCCAACAATTTAGTCACAACATCTCTCAAATCTTCTTGGTCCACTTCTTCCAAATTTTGAAACCTAAGGAAATAAGACATTTTATCCATCTGTAGTCCAAGCACAGCATTGCCTGTCGTCTCCTCTCTTTTCTGCACTGCCCGCATCTCACCCTCCAGACCTTCCACTTTCTGCTTGTTTTCTGCTGAGACTTGTTGAGTATCCTTTAAATCCTTTTGGATAGTCACAATTTCTACTCTTATTTCCGTTTGGCCTCTTTGCAAGTCATCCAGTTTCTTGTCCATATTGGATAACTTTTCCAGAATTCTCTCCATCTCTCCAGCAGTTGGTCTCTGACCTTTTGCCATTTGAAAAAAAAAAAAAAAAATTCAAAATCCTCAGGCAAGCACAGTATCCTTGTAATTTCCTCCGGATCCACCAGGGGGCACTCACAGGAGCAACGAGTCCAGAGTACAGTTAGTCAACCAGGAAGCCGAAGGGAAGTGATGTCATCAAGATTCTCATAGTGAAGGCGGAAGCTGGACGCCACCACTGTTCCCCAGAGGGAGGGGGGGCCTCAAACCCTCCCTCCTAAATTTCTCCATCACCTCTTCTCTCCAGAGCTCCACAAAACCAGTAATCTTCTTATTTTAAGTTCTCCTCTCTCCAGAATGACTCGTGCTCCTTCCAGCCGCAGGGGAGAAAAACCCCCCCGCACTCCGGAGCACTCCACTCGCGTTTACCGATATCCCCTTCCCTTCTCCATTCCTCAATTCTTCTCCGTTCCCTGTTCACCACCAGGCTGCTGCAGTTATAAATCCAAAGCCGCGGTGTCACAGCTGGCCCAAGCGGCGACCAAAGTAATGGCCGTGGCCGTGGCCTCAAACCCGCCGAGCCTAGGACGCGCCAGCATCGGTCCCCCCAGTCCTGTATGTCGGCTGGGAGACCCCTGGCGAGCCGTCCGTGCGGCAGGTGTCCTTTTCGGAACACCTGGCCCCTGGGGGCCTCGGCGGCGGCCGGATTCGGGCACTGGGGGCAGGAGAAGCCTCCAGACGACCGTTGCCCCTGGACACCGGAAGTCGTCTCTTGAACCTTACTGTTGAATGGGTCTGGGTGAATTTTAGTTATGAAACTTTAGCATACAGTACATTACTATACTGAAACTGTTTTGAACACATGGAGTAATTTTTAAAATGTGCGGGCTTCATCTAGATGATTTTGAACAGCTGGTGTCGCTTGGCTTTTTTCAGCAATCTTAGGAAAGAAACTGGTGAAAAAAAATTCTGCTGGTAGCGTTGCACGTTCTATTATGCTATGCATAGGATCCACTTCTTGAATGCAAGAGTGGCCTGCTGCAGAAAACTTCATTTCAATGCTTTCAGTGTTTGGGTGATTCCGAAGAAAATCTGTTATTGCAAAAGACATGTGAGTTCCTATTTTGTGGAATGGAGCTGTCACTCCATAATATTAGATGCACTGCATGTGGTTGATCTTGCACTACATTTTCCAAAATTTGTACCATGGCACTAGCTATATCGTTTCCAGCACACCTTCCCATTAATTCCGTCCAAATGGCACAGTACCTTTGTCCTGTATGTGATGTGTGAACAGTCATATTGTACAAGTTAAGTTTATGCTTGTAAAAAAAAAAAACCTGCTTGTACCAGATTTTGGCAAAGGGATGGCATTCTCCATGTCAAAACATATTACCATATTTTTGTCTCCTCTTTCTTCTTGTCTGTAATCTCTCATTAAATTCTTCTGTTGGATATGTGAACCATATTTCTTTTTTAGCATCTCTTCTACCTGCCCAATTGAAGAGGCAATTTTAGGTTCCTCGCAAAGGTCACAGTGATTTTTTTGGGGGTACATGGAATGCCAGGTTAAGTTCATTGTTAAATAAAGTTAGATAGTAAGAGAGTTTGACTGGTTCAGTTCCCGTTTCACTACTTTTTTCTTTATACATCTCGTACATGATGGTTACATTCAGTGAAGATTCGAGGTGCTCTTTTTTTAGTTCTAGGATGACAATGTGGCTCCACTCTCGGAAATGAATTAATATGGTCAATTACTGTTTGTAGGTGGGATATCTGTTACTAAACCTTTCTGGCTATGGTAGTTGTATACTGGCTTTTGGCTGATTGCCAATGTTCCTAGATAAAAATCCTTGCAGACACGACTTGCTGCATTTCCTTATGTACATATAGTATAAAAAACTGAATTTGCACCTAGAAGGTTTTGTTTTTGGTGCGGGACAATGCACGGATTCCCTGCATGTAGTTTTGCCAATGAAATGTAACTTTTCATTAGGGCTCTTATTGTATGCGCTAAATTCACGTTCCTCAGTTATCACTGTCTGACTTATTATTTCCTTTGCTTTATATAGTATCAATTCTTCCCTCATTTTTAATATATTTTATCTTTTATCGGGTTTTTTTGTATGTTTGAATCTAATTCTTTCGGCAGCTTGTGTCTATGTGCATAATTGATGTGTACTCTGTACACTTTGTCGATATCTCTCCATATGTCTTGTTTGTCTCTTTGTACTGCCTCTGGTAAGATTTCTGACATCCTCTCCTAAGTTGTCTTTATTTTCCGTGATATTTTGGAATCTGAGATAGAAGGATGCTTTCTCCATCTCCAGGAACATATTGATTCTTCCAAATCTCTGTTAGTTGTCATACATTTTTGTTCCAATGTTTCTATTTTTTTTATCTGTTTGTTCCATTTTTGATTCTACTGTTTGGATCCTTTGTTCATTTTTGAAGATATTTTGTTGAATTTGTCCTATTTTGTCATCCATTTTTTAAATATCTTGTTTCATTTCTCCCATGTCAGATTTAAGATCTTTATGGTTCTTTTTCATCTCTTCATGATCGTTTGCAATGGCTTCTTGTGTCTTAGTCATTGCCTCTTGTATCATCAGTAAGATAGTTTGAATGCTTTGTATATTTGATATTGAGCCTGCTTTATCTGCTCCCAGCATACTTTCTTTTTTAAAAAAATATATTTATTTTTTAACAAAAGAAAACAGAAAATCAACATAACAAACAGTAACATAAAACATATACGCCTTCTTTATATCAGCTTTGTTTCACTATTCTTCTAATATTTCCATTCTCCCCCCCCCCCCATTTCATTTAATTATACTTATCTTTTTTGTCCCATTATCTCTTGTTTCAATATATATTCTATCCTACCTATCCTTATGACAATTCATTTTTTTTCATGCACTACCTGAAGCACGGGTGGGCCCCAGTCTGGTCAAAAACCTCCCCTTCTTCATGAACCTGTTGCAAGGCTCTGTGGCCAAATGCCGCCTCAGCAGAGGCGAATTTATCCAATTTATAATGTTTGATAAATAGTGAGGGGGAAGTCCAAGTGGCCGCCATGCAGATTTCTGTCAGCGAAGCTTGAGTGGCCTGTTAAGGGTATTCTGGGTTCACAACAAAAATTGTGGACTGTTGAGCAGAGTACCTTACGCATGAAAACGACTGAGACTGGTTGTATACATAACAGTCACTTGCAGACAAACTGGGGTTGATATTCCTTTACTTTTAGGGAAAAGGCAAAGTCATAGTCCAAAAACAATTCCAGTTCATACACATATAAAGTCAGTCGGTCACGGATATTACAAATATCAAGTCTTCTTACCAACCTAGACTTGCACAACAAACAAGGTCTTCTTTTAGTTCGGCAAAAAACTGTTCAATTCACAACAGTCAGTATCTTGAGGAATCAGTAACTATCCATGATCAAGCAACGATCATAAAGCTCAAATATACAGTTTCAGCATGTCCTCAGATTACAATGCTGTAGCGTCCTTGTAGATTCCCCACAAGCCATAATTTAGTAGTCCTTTTATACATTGACTACAGAGCTCAACCAATCAGGATGCTTGCAATAATGCAGCACAGCCTTAAAGCAATATCATGCCTTTCTACAAACATACATAGTTAGTTTATGTATTGCCTGGCCAACTAGTTAGGCAAATAACAATTTCCTGACATGGCCCATGCTGCTGATGTGGCTGCCCTCCGGGTCAATTGCACTATCACATGTGGAGGCCTTGGTAGGGAAATGCAGCTCATACGCCTTGGCAATAGTCTGCCGAATCCATCTGACGATTGGGGAAGATGTGACTCTGCAACCTAAAGAAGCTGGTAAAAAGGAAATAAACAACGATTCCATCCTTTTCAACCCAGCCATCATCTTGAAGTAGATATGGAAGGCCCTCTGGACGTCCAAGGTATGCCACCGGCATTCTAAAGGATGGGTAGGATCAAGGCAGAAGTTGGGCAAGATCAGTTCTTGTATTCTATGAAAGAGAGTGTTAAATTTGGGTAGAAAGGAAGGATCCAGGCAGAGTACCACTCGATCAATGTGAAAGATGCAGAGATCACTCCTCACGGAGAAAGCAGCAATCTCAGAGATCCGCCTGGCAGAAGTAATTGCCACCAAAAAGGTGACCTTACAAGACAAAAGACAGAGACTGGCAACGCACAAGGGTTCATATGGGACCCCAGTGAGGGACTGCAGTACAATAGACAGGTCCCATGTAAGGTACCAGTATATCACAGTGGGACATCGTTAGTTGCTCCCTGAAGAAATCTCCGTATGGTAGGGTGTTGGGACAGGGAATCAAGGGAACCACAAGTTATTACAGATGAAAGAGCCGCAACCTGCCTCCACAAAGTATTAGGCAATAGCCCATTGTCCAGTCCACCCTGGAGGAATTCCAGGATTTGGGCTATGGAAATCATGAAGGGAGATACCCCTGCATGCCCACACCAAGTACAAAAGGCCCACCAAGTGGTGGAATAAATACGCTCCATAGAAGGCCTCCGAGAAGCCTGAATGGTCCCGATGACCCTGGAGGAGAACCTGGTCCCAGTCAGAGCATGCTGCTCAAGTACCAGGCGGTCAGTTGGAGACACTGTGGGTCCAGGTGGACCAATGCCCCCTGGCTGAATGATGCCATGCCCTGAGGTTCCTCCAGTCCAGATGAAAGCCCAAAGGGTAGCTGTCGATACTGATAGTGAGTACCAGCATAATAAAATCAAAGGAATCTTTGAGCAGGGGGAAAATCGGAATGTGCAAATTCGCCTCAGTGAGGTCAGTAGAAGTGAGGAAGTTGCCCTTTCTAATGCCAGCAAGAATAGATTGAAGAGACTACATTTTGAACCGTTTATACACAAGGTATCGGTTCAGTCTTTTAAGGTCCAGAATAGGTCTCCACCCACTCGAGGACTTAGGAACGAGAAACGGACGTTGACTTACCTGAATGTCGTTTTTCAGTGTGTTGAGAGGATGATCCATTCATTGGGTGATCTCTTGTCTAAGTGTCAGAGACTGAGTGAAGAAATTTGAAACTGCTTAACCACGCCTCCTGCTCCTTGAGTTTCAGTCTCTTCCATGAAGGCACGGTCCTCCAGAGAACCTGGATCTGCAGAAAAAAAAACGACATCCACCCTGGCCAGGGATAGGAAGCCTAACGGACAGAATTGATCATCCTCTCAACACACCGAAAAATGACAGTTCAGGTACGTCAACATCCGTTTTCCAGTGTGGTGTTCGGATGATCCATTCATTGGGATATACCCAGTGGTGGGATTCTGCCGGTTCTAGGCAGTTTGGCCAAATTGTTTGTTAAATTGCCGGTTCGCCCCGCCGCTTGCCCCTCCCCTCCCCACCGTTACTTACCGGTGTTTGTCGGCGGCCGCATGGCACTTGGATTTAGTGCGCAGCGAGGCCACCGACCAAAGCAGGCCTCCATCCAAGCATCTCTCTAGCCAGTGATTAAAGCGCCTTGCTGGCCACGTGGCCAGTGAGGCGTTTTAATCGCTGGCTAGAGAGACGCTTGGATGCAGTTAGGCTTCGGTCGGTGGGGGCTTTAATCGCGCGGCGCTTGGATTGGGTGGGGAACGGGGTGCATGGATCCGATCCGAAAGAAGCCTGCCTGCATCCAAGCGTCTCTGTAGCCAGCCCATTGAAGCACCTCGCTGACCAGCGAGACGCTTGGATACAGGCAGGCTTCGGATCGGGAGGGCAGAGGTGGATAGATATGGGGTGGGGGGGCAGCTGCCCTGCCTGCATCCAAGCATCTCTGTAGCCAGCCCATTGAAGCACCTCGCTGGCCAACGAGACGCTAGGATACAGGCAGGCTTCGGATCGGGAGGGCAGAGGTGGATAGATCGGGGGCAACTGCCTGCCTGCATCAAGCGTCTCAGTAGCCAGCCCATTGAAGCACCTTGCTGGCCAGCGAGACGCTTGGATACAGGCAGGTAGACTGTGTGGCGCTTGGATCGGGAGGGCAGAGATGGATAGATCGGGGGGGGGGGGGCAGCTGCCCTGCCTGCATCCAAGCGTCTCTGTAGCCAGCCCATTGAAGCACCTTGCTGGATAGTTTTATTCAGCCGACACTTGACTCCCTACAGCTATTTTTTCACCTTCTGCCCCAAATCCAGCTCTCTGCAAAAGATTGAATGTTTTAGCCTTGTTCTCACTGGTTCTGTCATTTAATACAACGGCTGTACTAATAAACTAAAGTTGCAACAAAGGGGCTGCAAGACAGAAGGCCAGCCAACAGACCTTGCAGACTTTGGATCCTGGTTTATTAATATAGCCCCTGGATACAGAAATGAAACCAGCCTCTGGGATATATCCTAAATAAATGGACACCTTGTTGAGCTTTATCTAAAATATCACTGGGCATCGTATTGATAATATCTATCTGTCTGTCTGTCTGTCTGTCTGTCTGTCTATCATCTATTTAGCTATCTATAATCTATTTACCTATCTATCATCTATTTATCTATTTATCATCTATCCATCATCTATTTAGCTATCATCTATTTATTTAGCTATCATCTATTTAACTATCTATTATCTATCATCTATCATCTATTTAGCTATCTATCATCTATCTATCTGTATCTATCCATCCATCCATCCATCTTTCTATTTTTCTATCATTGAGCTGAATAAAATTGCTCATAGTGCCATCCTTTCTGTGTCAAAGTTGACACAGCTCATTCTCAAAACGCCTATAGTGCACTCCTAATTTTGAGTTCATTTGCTCAACTGTTTTAAGTATGCATCAAAAATATACTGCTCTTTTCCAATTCCCATTCATACCATGGCTAAATGAAAAGAAAAAAACCTTGAAGACAATCTTTTCCCCCAAAATAAAGAATAGAATTACCATATTGCTAGCAAATGTAAGATGGGACATGCAAGCTCTCACCCTCCAATTTTAAAGAGAATTTTTTTCAGGAGCAGCATAGATTTCTTTTGGTTATAATGCAGCCATAACTCTGAGATACGTTTTTATACCCAAGAGCTAATGGCTAATTTACCAATTACTGCAAAGACAACAAAGCACAAATCAGTATGATAACTCTATCCCAATTGTGGGAGAACTGAGATGACTCTCTGGGCAGGTGTAATTACTGTGATGCCCACCCGGTCACATGAAGCACCGCAGTTGTGGCATGAGTGACATGGCTATTTAAAATGCTGCAACAGGCATAAATGATGACCGGTCATAAGTGTGAGGACTGGTCAAAAGTGTGAGAACCTGTCAGAAACCACTTTTTTCAGTCCTCTGGGTAGTCCCTATGTGCATAGGGACTATCGAGAGGGCTGAAAAAAGTGATTTCTGACAGGTTCTCGCACTTTTGACCAATCCTCACACTTATGACCGGTCATCATTTATGCCTGTTTGCAGCATTTTGTGCATAGGGACTACTCAGAAGGCTGAAAAAATTATTTTTGACCTGTCCTCACACTTTTGACCGGTCCTCATACCTTCGACTGTCCTCACATTTTACATTTTGCACCCTATCTTGTAACTGTGGTGAAGAGAAACAGTTGTGGAATGAGTGACATGGTTGCTAAAAATGCTGCAATGGGCATTAATGTGAGGATGGTCAAAAGTGCGAGGACTGGTCAGAAATGACTTTTTTTAGCCCTCTGAGTAGTTTCTATGCCCATAGCCATGGCCACCTGGTCACATGACCAGCTAGACACACCCATCCAGTCACATGACCAGCCAGCCACTCCTACCTGGTCACATGACCAGCCAGCCACGCCCACCCGGTCACATGACCAGCCAGCCACACCCCAAAATAAGCTACGCCCACAGAACCAGTTGTTAAAAAAATTGAATCCCACTACTGGATATACCCAAGCTCATGGACCCTGGGCGGGAGGCTGACTAGTCCCTAGGTCCTGGGTGGAGTGCACACTCTGTAACACCCTACGTCCAAATGATGCTTCTGCCGAAGAATAGCTATCTAACTTGTAATGGCGTATAAATGGAGATAATGACGACCAAGTAACTGACATACAAATGTCACTAACAGAAGCCTGAGTAGCCCAAGCTGCTGTTGTCGCAGCACTATGAGTTGAATGCAATAAAATTCTTCCAGGCAAGGGTTTGGATTTATAGTTGCAAGAAAAAATATGTGAACCCCTTGGGATTACGTGGAGTTTTGCATGAATTGGTCATAAAATGTGCTCTGAACGTCATCTAAATCACATCAATAGAAGAACAGTCTGCTGAACATAATACTACACAAACATTAGATGTTGCCATAGTTTAATTGCACATAACATGTAAACATTCACAGTGCAGGGAGGAAAAAGTATACGAGCCTTTGGACTTAATAACTGGTTGACCCTCCTTTGGCAACAATAACCTCAACCAAACGTTTCCTGTAGTTGCAGATCAGACCTGCACAACGATCTGGAGTAATTTTGGACCACTCCTCTTCACAAAACTCTTTCAGTGTAGCAATGTTCTTGGGATGTCTGGTGTGAATCGCTCTCTTAAGGTCATGCCACAGCATTTCAATTGGGTTGAGGTCAGGACTCTGACTGCTGTTGAAGCTATTGTTGAAGCTATTGTTTTGTTGAATTACTTGTATGCTTTGGGTCATTGTCCTGTTGCATCACCCATCCTCTGCGGAGCTTCAGTTGGCAGACAGATGGTCATACGTTTTCCTGCAAAATGTCTTGATAAACTCTGGAATTCATTTTCCCATCAATGACAACAATCCGTCCAGGCCCTGAGGCAGCAAAGCAGCCCCAAACCATGATGCTCCCTCCGCCATGTTTTACAGTGGGGATGAGGTTTTGATCTTGGTGTGCTGTGCCTTTTTTTCTCCACACATAGTGTTGTGTGTTCTTCCCAAACAACTCAATTTTGGTTTCATCTGTCCACAGTATATTTTGCCAGTAGTGCTGTGGAACATCCAGGTGCTCTTTTGCAAACTTCAAACATGCTGCAATATTCTTTTTGGACAGCAATGGCTTCCTCCATGGTGTCCTCCCATGTACTCCATTCTTGTTTAATGTTTTCCTTATTGTAGACGTGTCAACAAAAATGTTAGCATGTGCCAGAGCTTTCTGTAGGTCTTTAGCTGACACTCTAGGATTCTTCTTTACCTCATGTAGCATTCTGCGCTGTGTTCTTGGGGTCATTTTTACAGGACGACCACGCCTAGGGAGAGTAACAACAGTGCTAAACTTTCTCCATTTGTAGACAGTCTGTCTTACAGTGGACACATGAACATCAAGGCTTTTGGAGATACTTTTGTAACCCTTTCCAGCTTCATCCAAGTCAACAATTCTTGATCGTAGGTCTTCTGAGAGCTCTTTTCTGCGAGGCATGGTTGACATCAGACAGTGCTTCTTGAAACCAGTAAACCCAAAACAGATGTGTGTTTTTAAAGGGCAGGACAGCTGTCAGCAACACATCCAATATCATCACACTGATTGGAGTCAAGGTTGGCTCACTCCTGGCTCCAATTAGCTCTGGAAGAAGTCATTAGGCTAGGGTCTCACATACTTTTTCCTCCCTGCACTGTGAATGTTTACATGTTATGTGCAATTAAACCATGGCAACGTCTAATGTTTGTGTAGTATTATGTTCAGCAGACTGTGTTCTTCTATTGTTGTGACCTAGATGACGTTCAGAGCACATTTTATGACCAATTCATGCAAAACTCCATGTAATCCCAAGGGGTTCACATACTTTTTCTTGCAACTGTAAATTCATATGCCTTTGCAATACGCACCTTCAGCCATCTACCAACAGTTGACAAAGAAACCTTCCCCATTGAAGACAGGTGAAACACCAGAAGGGCTTCAGTCCGTTGAAAGGAAGTCATATGCCTGATATACCGACAGAGAGCCCTCCGCATGTCTAATGTGTGCCAGTGCTCTTCTAACTGATGGCAGGGACCTGGGCAAAAGTTTGGAAGGATTAATTCCTGAGCCTGATGGAACCAAGAATTCACTTTTGGCAGAAACAAAGGATCCAGTCTTAAAATGATCCTGTTGGAATGAAAAACACAAAGGTCCTTTCGAATAGATAAGGCTGCCAGCTCAGAAATTCTTTTAGCCAATGTGATTGCCAAGAGAATGGTGACTTTCAACGTTAGGAATTTGAGCGAAATGGAAGTCAGAGGTTCGAATGGAGAGTCCATTGGAGCTTGAAGAACTAAAGGAAGATCCCACGTAGGGTAGCGATGTACTACCGTTGGACGAAGATTGGTAGCTCCCTGTAAAAAACAACGAACCCTCGGGTGTTGTGTTAACGGCTGATAGGAGTCACAAATGAGAACTGTAGATAAGGCCACAACTTTTCGTCGCAACGTTGAAGGAGCCAATCCTTTGTCTAAACCTGCTTGCAAAAAGTCAAGAACATCCGGAATTGATGCTGAAGTAGGATCAATGTGTTGTTTTGAGCACCAGAAACAGAAGGTTTTCCAAGTAGTTTTATAAATGGGGTTCGTAGAGGCCTGTCGGGATGGCCTGCATGGTTTGAATCACCTTCCCCCAAAAATGATCCCTCCTCAAGAGGATCCGTTCAAGTGCCAAGCGGTCAACTGGAGCCATTGGGGTTCCAGATGGAGTACTGCCCCCTGGTATAGGGAAATCTGATCTTGAGGGATCTGCCAGGGCCGGGACATTGAGTGACTCACGAGATCTGCAAACCAAGGATGGTGAGGCCAATACGGTGCCACTAGAATGACTTCTGCCCTTTCCGCCAGCAGTTTTCGAATCACTTTTGGAATGAGAGGAATTGGAGAAAATGCGTCCAGCAGACCCTGAGGCCATTGACATCTGAGGGCATTTCAACCCTCTGCCTCTGTTCTTTGAAACCTCAAGAAAAACCATGGAAGCTGTGTGTTGTCTGGGCTAACAAACAGATCTATAATGGGAAGACTGAATCTCCCCACAATTTCCAGGAACAACTGTGGATGAAGACACTATTCTGATGGATCTAACTGTGCTTTGCTCAGCCAATCTGCCTGAATGTTTAGGATGCCTGATATTTCTTCTGCTGTCAGGGAACGAAGGTACCTCTCTGCCCAGCTTGTCAGCTTCTCCATCTCATCCATGAGAAGTCGTGACCGAGTGCCACCTTCCCAATTGATGTGTGCTTTTGTTGCCATGTTGTCCGTCAGAATCAAGACATGGTGATCTTCTACTGTGACCTGGAAGTTTTTGAGAGCAAGCCTTACCGCCCTAAACTCTAGCCAGTTGATGCTGTTCCGCTTCTCTGCCTGCGTCCATCTGCTCAGTGCCATCTTCGAGTCCAGATGTGCACCCCAACCGAGAAGGCTTGCATCCGATGTCACTGTGGTGCACTCTGGTTCTTGAAACAGACAGCCTTTCCTGATTGCCACCGATCTCCACCATTTCAAGGACAGGCGTATCTGCGGCTAATGAATAACCTTGGTCCTGGAATCGCTGCGCCCCGCTTTCTGGAATGGCAACAGGAACCACTGTAGAGGACGAGCATGCCTTTGGGCCCAGAGGACGATCGCGATACACAAAATCATCTTCCCCAGCAACTGACAACTGGACCAACTGAACGCGATATTGGAGCAGAACCTGCGGCAGCAACTCCCTGAGACTGGCTATCCTCTCCGGTGTCAGGAACACCTGACCCTTGACTGAGTCGATAACTGCTCCGAGATGCAGAATGTGGGAAGTTGGATGTAAATGGCTCTTCAAGTTGATAGAAAAGCCGTGAAGCTTGAGTGCCCGAAGCACAATCTCTCTGTCCTGTACTGCTCTCACCTGTGATGTTGACAGGATCAATATGTCGTCCAGTTAGCAGAGAATACAGACTGGGATCCCCCCAGGGATGAAATCTAAAAATTTTCCCTACTGGTTCTGTGGGCGTGGCTTAATTGGTGGGCATGGCTTGGTGGTCAGATGGCTGGGTGGGCTTGGCCAATAACAATAAATAATAAAAATAATAAAAGTATAAAAAATAATAAGAGGTACCAAAAACCAACTTTCACACTTTACACACACACAACACAACACAACTGACTCACAATGTAAAAGCAGCTGCCCTTCACACTTCACACAGCCACAAAAAGCTCAAAAACCAACTTCGCACTTTACACACACGCAACACAACATAACACACACACACACACACACACACAAATGCCACATACAGCTTTGTGAGATTTTGTGTGTTTGTGTAATTAGAGTGAAACAGTACAGAAACACACCAATTTATTTATTTATTTATTTATTAAATTTTTATACCGCCCTTCTCCCGAAGAACTCAGGGCGGTTCACAGCCAAATAAAACAGTAAAAAGTGCACAATAAAACAGTAATTAAAAAACTTATTAAATATAAGGCCAAATTAAAATCCATTTAAAACCATAAAACCCCATAAAATTTAAATCCAAATATTAAAAACTACTAAAAATTTCTATGCGCGAATAAATAAATATGTCTTCAACTCTCGGCGGAAGGTCTGAAGATCAGGCAGTTGACGGAATCCTGGGGGAAGTTCATTCCAGAGGGTGAGAGCCCCCACAGAGAAGGCCCTTCCCCCGTGGGCCGCCAGTCGACATTGCTTGGCAGACGGCACCCTGAGGAGTCCCTCTCTGTGAGAGCGCACGGGTCGGTGGGAGGCAATCGGTAGCAGTAGGCGGTCCCGTAAGTAACCCGGCCCTAAGCCATGGAGCGCTTTAAAGGTAGTAACCAACACCTTGAAGTGCACCCGAAAGACCACAAGACCCTAACCCTAACCCTAACCCACTTACCATACAGATGGAACTGCCTTCGACACCTGGAACACACCCCTCCCCCCTGCCCTCGGACCAAATGAAACAACGCCGTGAACAAACCCCGGGACTGGACATTCTCTCCCCGACTGGTTTTTCCCCCCACCCGTCTCCCCTCCCCCCCTTTAAAAAACCCTTTTTAAAAAACCTATTTACAAATCCCTAAAGGTTCTTCTTCATCGCATGCCACCTCTCCGGGTCCCAAGACCCCTCGTTAAGGCAGGCCCTCGATAACCCGGAGGGCCATTCCTGCGAGGCGGGGGGAACCTCGCAATCGAAGAAGTTCAGCAGGCGAATATTTCATGCAAAAATTATAAATAAATAACAGCAGGAAAAAAGGGGTTCCCTGGTCAATAGATGATATTGCGGCCTACGGACAGAGCCAGGACAATCACGAACCAAGGCCAAAACGGCCGGTAAAGGGTAATAAGGATAGAAATTTGGCTGATGGATTTCGCCCGTTGATGCCGCCAAAGATAAATGCAGCAAAAGTTTCGCCCACCAATGCCGACCATGATTAAATCTGAGGCCGTCCATAATTGATGCCGCCAGTGCCGAAAGCAGAAAAAGGGTTTCTAGCCGCCGATGTCACACGATGTCATACCCAATCAGAAGTCAGCTGAAATCAATTTCTGCCTGCCAGAGCCTCCTGTGTCCAGCGCCGCTGGTATCAATACCGCTGATGAATGGTACGACACACAGTCCAGCTGCCGATATCAACGCGGCAAGTAAGCCGCTGGTATCAGTTCCGCTGATAACAAATGCGGCAAACAGTCCAGCCGCCAATATCCAGCGCAGCTAATGGGCCGCTGGTATCCAAGCCTCTAGTAGTGGCTGGTAGGCCACTAGTATCAAAGCCGCTGGTATCAAAGCTACTGGTATCAAAGTCGCTGGTATCAAAGCCGCTGATGACAAATGCGGCAGACAAACCAGCCATCGATATCAACGCGGCTAGTAGGCCACTGGTATCAAAGCCGCCAGTATCAAGGCTGCTGGTATCAAAGCCGCTGATAACAGGTGTGGCCATAATGCGGTCAGACAGTCAGACGGTCACAAACTACGCTGATGTTATACCGATGGTATTGCTGGTATCAATGCCGCTGAGACAAGTAAAGAAAAATTTCTCACGAGTGCAAGACAATTAACTTCCTGCTCTCAGGAGTTTTTTTAAAGCTTTACAATGTTTTTCCCTGCACACAACAGCTGAGAGACGAACCGGATCTGTCAGTCTGCGCTCCGCCAGACAAGCAAGTAAGCCTGCGATCTGCAACTTACAGGAAGTACACACACACACACACACACACACACACACATACACATGCCCCTGTCGCCTCTGCTGCCATTTCTCGCCACTCTTAATGTTGATTGTTAAGAGCTGGAAGACATTTTCTTGGGGAATCAAGATGACTTGGGGGAGATCTAAGGAAATGCCTTCCAGCTCTTCGTGATAGACTTTAAGAATGGCGAGAAACAGATAGCAAAAGAAGCGGCTGTGGGGGCAACAGGGGCTAGTGTGTGTGTGTGTGTGTGTGACATTTGCCGCCCTCCCCCCCGCACCGTCACTGCGCTGCCCCTCTCACCTCCAGCACAGCAGCTCTGTCTCCCTGAAGAGCCACCCGCTCACCCACTGGCCAGGCCGGAAGGCAGGCAAGTATGGCAGGGCCACAGGGAAGCGAGCTTGCTAGCCAGCCGACCCTGACATAGTTGCCTGCCTTCCTGGTGGTCCCCATGGCCAGGCCCGCTTGCCTGCCTTCCTCCCCCACCCCCCACTCCACCGCCTCTTCTTTTGGCTGCTTACCTTCCACGGCAGCTGTCCAGAATCAGGAAGGCAAGCTGATCCAGATTTTCGGAGGCCCTCAGCCAGCCATCCCTGTTGGAAAGCGGCTGGCCAGGAATCCCCCAATAAGGCTTTTTTGCCAGCCACTTTCTCCACAGGTTGCTAAAAAGTATCGGCAGCCTCCCCATGTTCTTTGCACATGCCCATTGACTTGCAAGTCAATGGAATGCACATGTGCAAAGAACATGGCAGTTACGAACACGGCAGCCGGAGAACCGGTTCAGGGGCGTGCCAGCCAGTGATTACTATTTATTTTTTTATTTTATTATTTTATTTTGTCACAACAATATATATAAGCATCACACAAAAAGATTATATAGTATATAAACATATATATGAGGAAATATTAGAAGGTATAAGCATATATATATATATATATATATATATATATAGCACGCCCCTTATGGTCCTCTTAGGAATGGGGTGAGGTCAATAGTAGAAAGTTTTTGGTTAAAGCTTTTGGGATTATGGGAAGAGACCACAGAGTCAGGTAAAGTATTCCAAGCACTGATGATTCTGTTACAGAAGTCTTATTTTCTGCAATCTAGATTAAAGCGGTTAACATTAAGTTTAAATCTATTGGTTGCTCTTGTATTATTGCAATTAAAGCTGAAGTAGTCTTTAACAGGAAGGACATTACAATAGATAATTCTATGAGTTAAACTTAGGTCTTGTTGAAGGTGACGGAGTTCTAAGTTTTCTAAGCCTAGGATTTCAAGTCTGGTGGGATAAGGTATTTTGTTGTTTTCGGAGGAGTGAAGAATTCTTCTTGTATAATATTTCTGGACATGTTCAATTGTATTGATGTCAGAGATATGGTGAGGGTTCCAGACAGGCGAGCTGTATTCTAGAATTGGCCTAGCAAATGTTTTATATGCTGTGGTTAGTAGTGTAGTGTTTTTGGAAAAGAAGCTACGCAAGATTAGGTTTACAACTCTTGGAACCTTTTTTGCTATGTAGTTGCAGTGGGCTTTGGCACTTAGATTATTTGATATGAAAACTCCAAGGTCTTTAACAGGGTGGGGGTCATCTGTAAGGTAATGTCCATCAAGTATGTACTTAATGTTTGGGTTCTTTTTTCCAATATGTAAGACTGAGCATTTGCTGGTTGAGATTTGGAGTTGCCAAGTTTTAGACCAAGCGGTTAGATGATCAAGGTCTTTTTGAATGGTAGATGTATTGTCTGTGGTGTTAAATAGTTTGACATCGTCAGCAAAGAGAACACAATTACTTGAGATATGGTCACAAAGATCATTTATGTATAGTATGAAGAGTGTTGGTCCAAGAACTCTGCCTTGAACGGCACTCTTTTTTTTTATAAATAATTTTTATTTCCATTTTCCAACATCATATTTATGTACAAACTATTATCCATCATTAATCATTAATTTTTATTTATTACTGATTCAGGCCTGCCCGATTGCCACTTCCTTTCTTCACAACCTCCCTCTCTACCCTCTACTACTTTCACATCCTTCATCTCCTTCACTTTACTACTTCCTCTCCTCCTTCTCCACTCCTCCCTTCTTCCACCCTATCTAACCTTCTTATTCCCCTCCTCCTTCTCTACTCTTTCCTACCTACTTTCTTCCCTCCTTCTACTCCTCTCTCCTTTTCTTTCTGAAATGGCAGTCGAGCATCCCCAATATCATTTTAAATTTTAATTTCATATCTTCAAAAATTACTGTACATTAATAATCAATCCATGTATCATTTCTCCCCTTTCCCCTCCTCCTTCCCCCAGACTTCACAGAGCAAATACCGGGTATTATGACCAACAATCACAAGCTAAAGTATACAAAATATACATAACCTCCCACCTTTAAAAATTTAAAACTTTAGATCCCCTGACAATAAAAATAGGAAAGAATAATAAAAAGAAAAAAAAGAAAAAAAAGAAAAGAAGCAATACCAACTTCACATATTACTTCTTCTTACAGTCCATTTTTAAAATTAATCCATCTTCTCAAATTCAATTTTTTTTCCACTTGTATATTCCTTCAAATTTCAAAAGTCCATTTATCAAATTACAGTCCATCTTCTCGAACTCAAATTTTCATCACTTACATATTTCTTCAATTGCCATAACATTTAATGTCCGTTCTTCTTACAGTCCATTTTAAAAATTAGTCCATCTTCTAAAGTTCAAATTTTTTTCACACACTTGTATATTCCTTCAAATTTCATAAGTCCATTTCTTAAATTACAATCCAGCTTCTCAAATTCAAATTTTCATCACTTATATATTTCTTCAATTGTCATAACATTTAATATCCAATCTTCCAATACTACTCCATCAATCAAATAACATTTCGAATAAAATCTCTCAAATATAATATTTCCAGCTTAACTTCATAACTTTTACTATCTATAAACGTGTCAATTAAAACAAATAATCATTTAAACTACATCCACAATATAACAATAAACAGTTAAAATCATTACAGCCACATTATCTAAATTCATAAATTTCACTTTCCATCCTTCACAATTAAATAATATCATCCCATAGATTTATACCATACAAATAGCAAATAACAAAAATCCTATAATTTATATCCTAAACAAATCAATTCCAAAAATTAACCATAATCATCATATTCACATCTTAAACATTCCTCCCCTCTCCCATTCTATTTTCCATCATTTCCAAACCAATTAACTTAGCATCTAACAACAAAGGATTCCCACTCTTTAAAACGTTAATATAAAAATGTCTCTCTTTCATAACTGAATTAAGAAAATACTTTCTGCCTCTAAAATTCACTGACAAACCCATTGGAACTTCCCATCTAAAATATATCTGATGTTTCTTAAACTCATCCACTAAAAAGCAAATTCTCTCTCTTTCTTAACATTTTAGGAGGAATTTCCTTCATCATTTTTATATCTTGTCCCAATATTTGAAATTTATTTTTATAAAAGGCTTGCAAAATTTCATACCTAACCTTTTTAGTTGTAAAATAAATAACCACATCCTCGGTACTCTATTTTGTCTTGCCCACCAAGAATTAACACGATAAATTCTTTCAATATTAATCTCAAAATCTTCTGGCTCCACACCCTTTATCTGAGCAAAGGCTTGCATAAAATCTCTTAAATTTTCCTTCCTATTTTGTTTCAACCCCTCACCCTTATAGCATATTCCATTAATCTATATTGTAATATTACTCATTCTTCATCTTCCCTATCTACCTTTGCCTGTATATCTTCCATCTTATTATCTAAGTTCCAATTGTTTTGATTTTTTTGAATTTCCTCTATTTTCCTTTGCAACTCTAAATTAGCTTTATTAATTTCTGCAAGATCATCTTCCATCTGAATACAAGAGCTTAATATTTGCAATTGCATCCTTTACCATTTTCATTTCCTCTTCTGCTCTTCCACCACTTCCTTAAAATCCAACATCTCTTTCTCTATTTCATCAAATTTTGATCTATTTCTAAAAATGACTCTCCAAAAACTCCTGTAAAGAATTTCTTAATTCCTTTTTGATTTCTTCTTTTAATTTTTGAATCTGAACTGAAGAAATTTCAAAGTTTTTAATGACTTTTGGCACTATTTGCTTAAAAGCCATTTTTTAAAAATATAACTTAATAACGGACCAAAAAAAAAATTCAAAAAGAAAAATTCAAAAAACTTTTCTTCTAAATCACTATAATCCCAAAGAAGAAGAAAAAATATAAATCATAAAATTCTCATTTCTTCCATTTAGTCAGTATCTTCCTATATATCTTCTAATTCGACACTAGCTGTTAGTAAGCATTTCTTTAACTTTCGTTTCCAGTACACACATTCCACAAAACCGCCATTTGCTTTCTTCTCTCCTATCTTCGCAACAAATATATCCTCAGGGGCTTGCAGTCTTCTTACAAACAAGTGCTAGAACTCCAGTTTCTGCTCCGTCCACGTTACAATCCATCATAAATCAATTCCTGCCATGGAAATTGGACGCTACGTTTCGTCTGCCATAAAAGGCAGATGCCTCCCCCAGCCAGGAGCTTATCAGGCTATGGAAGGAGAGCTCCCCGCAAGCCTCAGAAGCTTCTGTGGCTATATTTGGGTGTCTCAACTTCAGCCTGAATGCTCATCTCTCCCTCTTTGCCCGAGGGAAGAGATTTCCAAGCTGTTGGACCAGATTTACGATGTCCTGACAGCTCTACAGACTAGGGAGTTAGGAGCCTAATCAAAGCTGCTTCTCAACGAAGCGGAGCCATACCGGAAGCTCGAGGAACGGCACTCTTGACAGGAACAGGATTTGATAGAGCATTGCCAATTTTGACCTCTTGTCTGTTAGACAGAAAAGCAGATATCCATTTGTGAAGTGGTCCTGAAATGCCGTAGGAATTTAGTTTTAGGAGAAGTTTATCATGTACTACTGAGTCAAAAGCTTTGCAGAAGTCTATGTAGATTGCATCTATTGTTTTGCCTTTATCAAGATTTGTAGTCCATACGTTTTTACAGTGGAGAAGTTGTAAGTTACATGATAATTTTTCCTGAAACCAAATTGTTTATTAGAGAGTACGTTGTTTGTTTCTAAGTGTAAGGTAATGGATTGGTTGATGATTGATTCCATGACTTTCCAGGTGACACAGCACAGAGAAATTGGTCTGTAATTTTCAACTAAGCTAGGGTCTCCTTTTTTGAAGATTGGGATGACTGTGGCTAGTGACCAAATTTTGGGAAGGGAACTGGTCGTGAAAGCTTTATCAAAGATTATGCTTAGGGGTTCTGCTACATTAGTGGAAAGTTTTTTTTAAGAAGTATGCACATAGTCCATCAGGTCCAATAGATAGCGATGGTTTCAAGTTATGAAGAGCTTTTCCAACATTACCTTCTGTGAAATCTATATGTGTTAAGTCGTCATACTCATTGCTGGTACGATTTTGGAATGTCGGATATGTGTCATCGCTGTTAACAAAAACTGAGCCAAAGAATATGTTGAAGAAGTTTGCTTTAACTGTTTCGTCATTGCATTCTTTGCTGTTAGAATCTTTTAGTGTTGGGATGGATCTTGAGTCTTTAAGTTTATTGTTGACAAAATTATAAAAGGTACGATTGGAATTTGTGCGCGGAAGGTTTTCTTCTTGCTTGGTGTGGTAATTTGTGCATTCAGTTTTTATTTGGTTGCATATATTTCTGTAGCGGTTTTTGAAATTTGCTACATAGCCTTTTTTGTTTCTTCTCCAGAGGGATTTTTTTTTGATTGAAGCTTTTTTATTGATATGGGTAGTTTGCTTTTCCTGATCTTGGTGGTCGTTTGTGATACATATAGTTTAATGACTATTGATTTCAAGTAGGAAAACTCTATAGTGGTCTTCAGCAGTTATACAGGTTGTGAACAGATTTTGCCAGTCCAGAAATGAGAGATCGTTGTTTATAAGGTCATAGTTGGCTTTTTTGAAGTTGTAGTTAGGAATACTATTGTTATGACGATTTATGTAAGGGTGTATATTGAGACGAAAGTCAATCATGCAGTGGTCGCTGTTGGTAAAGGTTTTTTTAATTTGTAGTCCATAAATTGAGTTTGTGTTGTTGCAGAAGGTTTGGTCTAGGCCAGTGGTTCCCAACCTTTTCTTGTTTGAGACACCCTTGGAAAGCCTTTCAAAAGTTCCCGGCACCCTTATAAGGAAATAGATATTTAAAATCTCCGTAGCTTTTTTATTATTATTTATTTATTTGTTTCATTTCGAGAGTTTGCATGCAACAACACCTTATACTCCTAGATGATATGAGAATACTGTTTACACTGATTCTGCCTTAATAAAAAAAATAGTATTACGATACAAATATGTAATTGTGACAAGTTTTACTGTAGTTGCACAATGTATTCAAGTACACTATGATACAAGACAAACACACAAATAGACCACAGTGCACCATGCATGTATACTCAGTGTGAAACTTGTGATTGATGCTTGGAACACAAACTCTTGATATCAGGTCTTATTGTTGACAATGCCACCAGATATCGTCCTCAAGTGAAAGAAGCCTATTTCTTTGTTTCGATTTTATTGTAGCCATGGCAGAAAATGCCTGCTCGCACAGATACGATGTGGAGAAGGGCAAAGTAGAGAAATAGCTTTCTGACCCAAATTAGGTATTCCCCCAATGTTGCATGCCAAAAAGCTGCCAGTGTCTCGTCACTCTTCTCAAATTTGACTTTCAGTGTTGAATCAGCAGACATATCAAGAAATTCGTCACGTTCTATTGCCGTGAAGTCCAGCTCTTCAGCCATGTCAGCCAGTTCAAGGGTGATACAATCCATTCTAGTTTTTCTGTAGACAGCGATGGAAAATACTTATCAACTGCTTCTCTCAGCTGTTCCAAGTGATTAAGAATCAGATTTTTTACAGTTCCAAAGCCGTTATATCCTGCTTGTTGAAGAGAAGGGAAGTTTGACACATCGTCTCTCTGAACAGCCGACTTCCATGATTTCAGCTTTCTCTGGAAACCTTTCATCTTGTTAACTGATGTTACAATTCCCTCAAGTCTTCCTTGCATTGAGAGATTTAGTTCATTCAGCTTCATGAAAATGTCTGCCAAATATGACAGCTTCAAACACCAAGTATGATTTTCAAGCAGCTTTATGAATATATCATGTCTCTCCTCTCGGAAAAACGCTTCTAATTCTTCTTTGAGTTCAAGAACGCGGTTCAGTACACGACCTCTTGATAACCACCTTATGTCAGTATGCAAAATCAGTGAAATATGATTCGCACCCATTTCTTGACACATCTTTTGAAAAACTCTATTTTGCAGTGGCCTGGATTTGATTAAATTAACCATCTTGACAGCCTGGTTTAAAACCTCAGTTAACTCTTCTCCACACGTCTTGGCTACTAAAGCCTCTCTGTGTAGGAAGCAGTGAGTTGTAGTTATAGATGGATTTTCTTTCAATGCCCTGGTGATGAAGCCTTTGTACTTCCCTATCATCGACGGTGCACCATCAGTACATATGCCACAACAGTAATTCCATGAAAGACCATGTTCAGTGAGATACGAATTTACAGATGCAAAGATATCCTCTCCAGTAGTTGTAGTCTGTAACTCTTTGCAAAACATAAACTGTTCCACAATATCCTTGTCAATGAATTTGCAAAACCCAAGCAGTTGGCATTTTCCAGCTATGTCAGTACTCTCATCTACCTGCAATGCGAATTTTCTTTTCGATTTTATCTGCTTCACAACTTCTTCATTAATATCTGTTGACATTTCAGATATCCTACGGCTGATTGTGTTGTTGGAAAGAGGTACTTTCGAAATCTGTTCCTGGGCTTCTTTGCCAAGCATTGTTTCTACAATTATGTTGCATGCAGGGCCAATGATTTCTTCACCAGTTGTATGAGGCTTCATTTTCTTTGCTATCAGCTCTGCTACTCTGAAGGAAGCTTCAAGAGCAGTGTCAGCTACTGTTACCTTCTTGACCATTTTAGTAGCCGCCTTACTTTGCCCTTCTAACATACGAGAAAAATATGCCATGTCCTTCTGTGACACAAAAGGGTGTTTGCTATTGAGGTGCCGCTTGAGCTTACTAGGTACCATGGCCTCATTGCTGAGTGTAGCTCCACAAACTAAACACACAGGACACGGATTATCTTCATCATTGTTTGAAGTAAAACCATATGCTAAATAGGCATCAATATATGTCCTTTTCTTCGAGAGAGATGCGTGTTTCCCCTTTTCGCAATTTGATTCAGATGGAGCAGGAACACCTTCAGTGTTTGACTTCGAAGCAGTACCAATACTGGAAGCCACCATTTGGTCTGGAGATTCATCCGCCTGTACTTTTCGCTTCCTCACTACGAACTTATCCATCCTTCTTTTTCGACGCTGTCAGATAAGATACTTATTTATTTATTTATTTATTAATCGAACTTATATACCGCACCATCTCCCGTACGACTCAGGGCGGTTCACAGGCATATTAAAACAATACAATAAATCAATATTAAAACCCAATTAAAACTAGATAATATCATGGCCTGATCACTAAAAAATAAAAAACCTATAAAAACCCCATTAAAATATGTTAAAACCTTTTATCTTAGGCTAGTCCTGCACGCTGAAACAATAGCGTCTTCAGTTCCCGTCTGAAGGTCCGGAGGTCGGGTAGTTGTCGTAATCCTGGAGGGAGCTCGTTCCACAGGGCTGGTGCCGCCACAGAGAAGGCCCTCCCCCTGGGGGCCGCCAACCTACATTGTTTGGTCGACGGCACCCTGAGGAGGCCCACTCTGTGGGAGCGCACAGGTCGTTGGGAGGCAATCGGCAGAAGGCGGTCTCGAAGGTATCCCGGTCCTAAGCCATGGAGCGCTTTAAAGGTGGTCACCAAAACCTTGAATTGCACCGAAGACTACGGTAGCCAGTGCAGGCGCGCAGGATAGGTGTTATATAGAACAGCGGTGCTCCCTCTATCACCCAAGGCCGCATTCTGGACTAACTGGAGCCTCCGGGTGCTCTTCAAGGGGAGCCCCATGTAGAGAGCATTGCAATAGTCCAGGCGGGAAGTGACGAGGGCGTGAGTGACTGTGCGCAAGGCGTCATGGTCCAGGAAGGGGCGCAACTGGCGAATCAGATGGACCTGATAGAATGCCCCCCTGGCGACGGCTGTCAAATGGTTCTCTAAAGACAGCCGATCGTCCAGGAGGACGCCTAAGTTGCGCACTCCCTCCCTGGGGGTCAGTACTTCCTCCCCCACAGTCAGCGATGGTGTGAGCTGACTGTACCGGGACGCCGGTACCCACAGCCACTCTGTCTTGGAAGGGTTGAGTTGGAGCCTGTTCCTCCCCATCCAGGCCCGCACGGCCTCAAGGCACCGGCCCATCACCTCGACAGCTTCGTTGGGATGGTTCGGGGTGGAAATGTACAGCTGCGTATCATCAGCGTACAGATGATAATCCACCCCGAACCTACGGATGACCTCACCCAGCGGCTTCATGTAGAATAGAGTATCAGTCCCCAACAACAGGGGCCCCAGGGCTCGGAAGGGCCCCGCTGGGTACCCAGCTGGGCTCCAAAAGTCTCCTAAGATGTCTTAATCGTTGTTAACTTGATTAAGGTACCAAGGCCCAGACACCCTCCACCACGACTGTGGGCTCTGTTGGCTCTCCAGGGGAGAGAACCGCCGGCTCCCCCAGCACCCCAGCCGCCCGGCCCCCACTGGCAAGATAAACATGCCAGTATAAACAGGTCGAGATAGGCCGAAATGATCCAGGAAAAAACTCGGCAGCCGCTCCCCCTTCAGGTCCACAGGCCCCAGTCCTCCTCAAGGCCTAATTCCAGATCTTCGCCATCCCGGCTCACCGCCTCAGCAAGTCCATCACCTTCGCTGTCCCACCGCCGCGACCCTCGGTCATCCACGCCGCCTCCGTCAGCCGCCACACGCCACTGCAGCCTCCAACAGAGAGCACCGGGAAACACCAGGAAGCGCCGGGAAAAACCGCCAGCGACCGGCCACCGCCCCATCAGGCCCGCCGCGCCTGAAAGCCACGCCCAGGAACCGCCGCTTGCTTCTGAACCTCCGTTTCTGTCGTCTCGACCGTATTCGAGGGCAAAACAACCCTCATCGAGACGGCAAGATGTTCCTCAGCGAGGTACCGGGGCCATGATAGAAAAAAGCCCCCTCCTCGGCCCAACCTCTCCAGGAACGGACCACCAGCCTCCGCTCCCGATTCACCACACCGCCATCTTGCGCATGCTCCCTTATTCATACAATACCTTCTGCCTCCTTTGAGTCACCAATCAGTACTGAGGCATGCTGGCGAGTGGCGACTGGCGACTCGCTGTGCGCCCTGTCCTGTACGTGTGTTATACGCGTCAATCCACAACCCTCACTGAGGAACGGGTGGGGTGAGGTGGGGTGGAGAAGGACTCTCCGCTATCTCGGTAGTCCCCTCCCTTCCCCTCTCCCGCCAAGAGAGAATGACGTTAGTGCAATTTTTTCCCCGAAATTTTGGCGGCACCCTCAAAAGATCTCACGGCACCCCTTAGTGCCGCGGCACACCGGTTGGGAACCACTGGTCTAGGCAATTGTTGAGTCTTGTATTGTTAGTTACAAGTTGTTCAAGACCTAGGTTTGTAACAGCGTTGTATAGTGTAGTATGGATTAGATCAGTTGTACATTAATTAGTTATCCAGTTAATAAAAGGTAGATTTAGGTCACCCAGGAAGATGAGAGGATATGGGCAAGAGGTAGCCCATGTTAGCAGTGAGGTTAGCATATTTGCATGGGTAATGTCATAGTCAGGGGCTCTGTAGCATAGTAAGAATCGAAGAGTGGTGTTAAGGGATAGGTCGCATACAACGGGAGAGAAAGTTTGTGTGAGACTTGAATATTTTTTAGATTCAGTGACTTTTTGTAAAAGATAGCCACTCGACCACCTCTTCGGTTTTCACGATCTGATCGATAAACTTGATATTCTTTGTTTGAAACAATGGAGTCAGGAAGGGATTTGTTCAGCTATGTTTCTCAAACAAATACGATATCAAATGTACCACTGTTTAACAATAGGATAAATTCAGGTAATTTGTTAACAATGCTTCTTGCATTTATCAATTTGCATTTGAGATCTGTAGTGATTGGTGTTGAAGAGGTAAGGGGTGTGCATACCTAGTTTTGGATGTTAGTTGGTTGAGGATTGTGTACAACAGGTGGTTGTATAGGTGGTTGAATGGGTGGATGGATGTTTTGGGAGGTGAGTGTTTAGATGTTGGGTACTTGACTGTTTTTTGAGACGGTTGGTTGGATGGTTCGTTGGATGGCTGTTTGGATGGCTGGTTGGAAGGCTGGTTGGAAGGTTTGTTGGATGGCTGGTTGGATGGCTGGCTGGCTGGCTGGATGGATGGTAGGGTGATTTATTTATTTATTTTATTTATTTTTCGTATTTTTATATCGCCCTATCTCCCTAGGGACTCAGGGCGATTCACAGGCAGATAAAAAAGTACATATAAATACAAAATAAAACATCAATTAAAAAACTTATTCCAAATGGCCAAATAATTAAAAATGACAGTATACATAATAAACCCATTAAAACCAATTTAAATTTAAAATCTAGTCCAGTCCTGCGCAGATAAATAGATGAGTTTTAAGCGCGCGGCCAAAGGTTCGGAGGTCAGGAAGTTGACGAAGTCCTGGGGGAAGCTCGTTCCAGAGGGTGGGAGCCCCCACAGAGAAGGCCCTTCCCCTGGGTGTCGCCAGACGGCACTGCCTGGCCGACGGCACCCCGAGGAGTCCCTCTCTGTGAGAGCGCACGGGTCGGTGAGAGGTATTCGGTAGCAACAGACAGTCCCGTAAATAGCCCGGCCCTATGCCATGGAGCGCTTTGAAGATCGTTACCAAAACCTTGAAGCGCACCCGGAAGGCCACAGGCAGCCAGTGCAATCTGCGCAGGAGAGGTGTCACATGGGAGCCACGAGGGGCTCCCTCTATCACCCGCGCAGCCGCATTCTGAACTAACTGAAACCTCCGGGTGCCCTTCAAGGGGAGCCCCATGTGGAGTGCATTGCAGTAATCCAGACGAGACGTCACGAGAGCGTGAGTGACCGTGCATAGGGCATCCCAGTCTAGAAAGGGGCACAACTGGTGAACCAGGCGAACCTGGTAAAAAGCTCTCCTGGAGACGGCCGTCAAATGATCTTCAAAAGACAGCCGTTCATCCAGGAGGAAGCCCAAGTTGCGCACCCTCTCCATCAGGGCCAATGACTCGCCTCCAACAGTCAGCCGCGGACGCGGCTGACTGTACCGGGATGCCGGCATCCACAGCCACTCTGTCTTGGAATGATTGAGCTTGAGCCTGTTCCTCCCCATCCAGACCCGTACGGCCTCCAGACACCGGGACACCACTTCGATAGCTTCGTTGGGGTGGCCCGGTGTGGAAAAGTACAGCTGAGTATCATCAGCGTACAGCTGGTACCTCACACCGAAGCCACTGATGATCTCACCCAATGGCTTCATATAGATGTTGAACAGAAGGGGCGAGAGAATCGACCCCTGCGGCACCCCACAAGTGAGGCGCCTCGGGGCCGACCTCTGCCCCCCTGTCAACACCGTCTGCGACCGATCGGAGAGATAGGAGGAGAACCACCGATAAACAGTGCCTCCCACTCCCAATCCCTCCAACCGGTACAGCAGGATACCATAGTCGATGGTATCAAAAGCCGCTGAGAGGTCTAAAAGGACCAAGGCAGAGGAACAACCCCTATCCCTGGCCCTCCAGAGATCATCGACCAACGCGACCAAAGCCATCTCAGTGCTGTATCCAGGCCGGAAACCGGACTGGAACGGGTCTAGATAGACAGTGTCATCCAGGTGCCGGGGAAATTGACATGCCCCCACACTCTCTACAACCTTCGCCGCGAAGCGAAGGTTGGAGACCGGACGATAATTACCTAAAACAGCCGGGTCCAGGGAAGGCTTCTTGAGGAGGGGCCTCACCACCGCCTCTTTCAAGGCGGCCGGAAAGACTCCCTCCAACAAAGAAGCATTCGTAATCTCCTGGAGCCAGCCTCGTGTCACCTCCTGAGTGGCCAGTACCAACCAGGAGGGGCACGGGTCCAGTAAACACGTGGTGGCCTTCAACCTCCCCAGCAACCTGTCCATGTCCTCGGAAGCCACAGGGTCAAACTCATCCCAGACAATCTCCACAAAACCGCCCTCAGCCGTCTCAACTGGATCCACCCAATTTTGGTCCAGACCGTCCCGAAGCTGAACGATTTTATCGTATAGATAACCGTTAAACTCCTCAGCATTTCCCTGCAACGGGTCATCCTGCTTCCTCTGGTGAAGGAGGGAACGAGTCACCCGAAACAGGGCGGCCGGGCGGTTATTTGCCGACGCAATGAGGGACGAGACGTAGCAACGTCTCGCTTCCCTCAGTGCCACTAGGTAGGTCCTATTGTAGGACCTAACTAGTGTCCGATCAGCCTCCGAACGACTGGACCTCCAAGAACTCTCTAGGCATCTTCTCTGGCGTTTCATCCCCCTCAGCTCCTCAGAGAACTAAGGAGCCGGTTGGGATCTACGCCGGGTCAGAGGCCGCAAGGCACGACACGGTCTAAAGCCCCAGCCGCGGCCCGTTCCCAGGCTGCGACTAGTTCCTCAGCCGTGCCGTGAGCCAGACCCTCAGGAAACGGCCCAAGCTCCGTCTGGAACCTCTCCGGGTCCATCAGGCGCCTGGGACGGAACCAATGTATTGGTTCCGTCTCCCTGCGGTGTTGGGTAGTGGTCAGAAAGTCCAGGCGAAGGAGGGAGTGATCTGACCATGACAAAGGTTCAGTGACTACATCCCTCAAGTCCAGATCCTTCAACCACTGACCAGAGATAAAAATCAGATCCAACGTGCCTCCTCCAATGTGAGTAGGGCCATCAACTACTTGAGTTAGATCCAAGGCCGTCATGGAAGCCATGAACTCCCGAGCTGCTGTCGATGATGTGCCAGAAGATGGCAAGTTGAAATCCCCCATGACTATAAGTCTGGGGGTCTCCACTGCCACCCCAGCAATCACCTCCAGGAGCTCGGGCAGGGCAGCTGTCACGCAGCAAGGAGCCAGGTACGCGACAAACAAGCCCATCTGACACCTATGACCCCACCTCACAAAGAGGGATTCACACCCGGCAATCTGAGGTACAGTGGTCTCCCTCGGCTCTAGACTCTCTCTAATAACAACCGCCACCCCTCCACCCCTACCCTGAGCCCTCGGCTGATGGAGTGCGTGGAAACCCGGTGGGCACATTTCCACAAGGGGCACACCCCCTTCAGTGCCCAACCAGGTTTCCGTAATGCCTATAAGATCCGCAGCACCCCCCTGAATAAGATCATGTATTAGGGGGGCCTTATTGACCACGGATCGTGCGTTGCACAGCATAAGCCGAAGGCCCAGGCTCTGAGGGTCTTGACCATCCGGGAAACGGGAGAAGTCGGGGATCGGGGCGCGCGATCGCCTGCAAACATCGAGCGCGCCCCCCCCAAATGATACGATCCCCCCTTCCGCCATATCTGCCCCTCCCACTTACTGTGCAAATAGAACCACCCTCGCCAAAAGGAACGCAATCCCCCCCATAACTTCCGAACCCATTAAATGACCGCCGCGAGCACATGCAAGGACTGGCACCCCTCCCGACGGGCTACCCCCAACACCCGCCCTAACCCTCCCATCCCTTAAAAACGCCCTATCTAAAAAACCCCAAAGGCTCTTTCTCTTCGCATGCCACCTCTGTGGGTCCCAAGACCCGTCATTGAGGCCGGCCCTTGGTAATGAAGCGGGCCATTCCTGCGAGGCGGGGGCACCCCGCAGGCGCAAGGGTTCCACAGCTGAGTATCACATAAATAAATAAATAAACACATAAATAGGAGATAGAGGCTGACGAGAAGCAATACTGTCCAAGGTGGCAGAATGTTATATCAGGTTCGTATGGATACCCATCATCCGATGTCTCTTCAAATGATGGCTGGCCTAAAGATGGAAAAGGATGGAAACGTAGGCAGATAGAGTCTATGATAGCAAAAGTACTACTGCTCTGCCCAGAGCTCAGTCCTAAAATCCATAACATACAGGTGGTACTTCTCTCTCCGTCACTGGTGTCGATAGATGTTTTCAGGCCAATGTTTCCAGGCAGGTCCCCCATTAGGTCATAAATCGGTCTCCAAAAATCTTCCCCAGCAGTTCTAAAGAACAGCCATGGCCAGAGAGTCTCAAACGGCCTATACCAAGTAAAGATGATAATACAAGGTGCAAGTAACAAACGTTGCAGATGACAATATAGCATTTTGATCACGGGGAGAAGCAGACCCAACTAGGCCCAACTAGGCGAAACTAATCCAGGAAACCTCCACACTCCCCCCAGTATTCACCAAGATAGTCCAGGGCTGAAAAGCCTCTCCAGGCCAGCCACTCGCTCCTCCAGGCCAGCCACTCGCTCCTAGGGTCCCAGATTCTATCAAGGTCTGCCCATCCACCGGGCAAGGCCTGTCCAAGGACCCTACCAGACCCCTCCAAAGGGCCGGCAAGCTGGAAAACGCCGCCGATGTCATCGCAGCAAGGAGCCCAGGCAGAAAGTCTCGGGCAGGGGCCATAGGGAAGACCCACCTCAGCCCTTTACCCCCACGCCAATCCACAGAAACCACAGAAAACCTGGGAAAAGGAGCTGGGAGAAGCCGGAGCAGAGAGGAACCGCCGGATGGAAAAAACAGTAGAGAGAAACAAGCCGTGGTCTCGCCCTTCAACAACGGAAGACGAGCCGCGGCCTCGCCTCATGCCTCACGCCCGATGTAATGGCCGCCGTCCGCTGCTCGCTCTCGTCCTCCCGGTGTCGTTCTCAGCAGCCGTGATTCCGAGAAGGTCCACAGACCTCTCCCAGGGCTGCTCGAGAGATGACAGATCCAACCGGGAGGTGCAAACTGCTTGGCAAGCCATCTGGGCGCCACCATCCCTCCGACAATCCCCCGTCGTCGGCTCCGATCTCCTATCGAGCCGCCTTCTTGCGCATGCGCAGAGCCAAAAATCCCAAATAAACAAATAATTCCTAACAAATAATTCCTAAACAAATAATTCCCTCAACACTGTCAAACTATTTACTAAAGCTGCACTAGGTGGACAGTTTATAAACATGAAATAAAATAAAAACTAACTTGGAGATTATTTCTATAAAAAATACACCTGGAGGTTTATCTGGGGCGTCAGGATCACCTTTGTAGTTCAAATGGGTGGGAAGCCTTTTTCTAGTACTGCATTAGAATAACACAACTCTTTCAAGGGTTCCAAGAAGGCTCCATACCCATTTGCACTACTCAGGTGACCCCGATGGCACTGATAAACCTCCAGGGGGCTTCAATGACTCTCTTGTTGGGTCTGGTTTGGTTCTGCAACCCAACAAGACGGACACAGACTTCAGAGGATAATTAGAACTGCAGAAAAAACAATGGCTACCAATCTGCCTTCCTTTGAGGACCTGTATAGGGCACGAGTCAAAAAGAGGGCTGTGAAAATATTTACAGACCCCTCACATCCTGGACAAAATCTGTTTCAACTCCTACCCTCAAAACGACACTACCAAGCACTGCACACCAGAACAACTAGACACAAGAACAATTTCTTCCCGAACACCATCACTCTGCTATACAAATAATTCCCTCAACACTGTCAAACTAGTTACTAATTCTATGTTACTATTGATCTTCTCATCATTCCCATCACCCAACTCCTTCCTCTTATGACTGTATGACTGTAACTTTGTTGCTTGTATCCTTAGGATTTATATTGATATTGTTTCCTGATTTCTTAATTGTAACCTATGACTATCATTAAGTGTTGTACCTTGATGAAGGTATCTTTTCTTTTATGAGAGCGGAGGCACCAAGACAAATTCCTTTTGTGTCCAATCACACTTGACCAATAAAAAATTCTATTCTATTCTATTCTATTCTATTCTATTCTATTCTATTCTATTCTGGGGTAATAGGGATATTTCTCGGGAGTCCTTGGCCGTCGGATGCTGGTACAAATAGGATCTCACTGCTCTGGTCCTTCTCACCTGTCATTTCTCCCCCACCCAGTTTCCTATCACCTACAAAGATTTATTGTTCTTTCACCTTTTTTCCCTTTCATCTTTCCCTTGTCATTCCCCCTCCCTTCTTCTTTTGATGGTAGAATGTCTGAATGGCTCCAGCCGAGCCAGGAAGAGCTGACGCTGTGGCTTTAAATCTTGCTGAGGCTTTAGGAATCATTTCATCAGTTAAAGCCTCTACATCTTTAAAATTACCTCAGAAGGTTTGACTGTAACCATTTTGGTATAATTTTCAATCTGAAAACACATGGATTTTCCACACATATACATTTACAGGTGACAGGTTCTCACACGTTTGACCAGTCCTTACACTTATGACCGGTCATCATTTATGCCTGTTGCAGCATTTTGTGCATAGGGACTACTCAGAGGGCTGAAAAAGTTATTTTTGACCTGTCCTCACACTTTTGACTGGTCCTCACACCTACAACTGTCCTCACATTTTACATTTTGCACCCTATCTTGTAACCGTGGTGAAGAGAAGCAGTTGTGAAATGAGTGACATGGTTGTTAAAAATGCTGCAATGGGCATAAATGTGAGGATGGTCATAAGTGCGAGGACCAGTCAGAAATTACTTTTTTTAGCCCTCTGAGTAGTTTCTATGCCCATAGCCAGGGCCACCCGGTCACATGAGCAGCTAGGCTTACCCACCCAGTCACATGAGCAGCTAGCCACGGCCACCCAGTCACATGACCACAAAGCCACACCCCAAAATAAGCCACGCCCACAGAATCGGTACTAAAAAAAATTAGGAACCCCCCCCCAACCCCGGTCAGTGGTGTCCCACTTTACTAATGTTAAAATCTGGTCACTATCGTCTAGTTCAGGGGTGGGCAATTAATTTTTATCAGGGGCCGCATGAGAAGCCTGAATTGTGTCAGAGGGCCACCAACTTTCTTTCATTGTAAAATACTTAAATTAAATATTTTGAATAGCTGGTACTGATAATCAGAAGAATAAAGCACTCTGTAAATATGTATATTAGGTTATGTGAAACTGTGGTCTATTGGTTAAATAAGAAAAACAATTATTGAACCAGTGCAATTTATTTTTTAATTTGTTAATCTCCACAAACAATAACTTGTAATGCTTTCCACCTCATGTTACCTCTTCAGCGAGAATAATCCAGTCTGTTCTGGGCTTGAACAAGGGCATTGAAATCTGGCGGAATGTCTGAAGTGGCTATCGAAGGACAGCTGAGAGGTGGTCATCAGTCATAGAGGATCTGTGTTTGGATTTGTTGAACTTCATAACTGAGAATGTCTGTTCACATTGATAGGTAGATCCAAAGAGGACTAGGATCCTCTGAGCATGCCTCCTCAGGTGTGGAAAGTTCTCCTCTTTGAGGGCGGAGTAAAAGTCCAGCAGTGAGACTGACTTGAAGTGATCTGCCAGATGTGTGTCAGACTGCAGATCAATGAGTTCCATCTGAACTTCACTTGGTGCATCATCCACACTGCAGTTGAAGGGAGAAGAAACCATGTGCATTTCACTCTCAAGAGTTTTGAAATCTTGAAATCGCCTTGAAAACTCTGCATGCAATGCTTCTAACATGGTTGAGTACTTTTGGAGGTGATCACCTGATCTTTTGGCTTCCTTAAGTGTTGGCAAGTGGGTCAGAATGTTGTCCTTCACTTGGCTTGAGAGAAGCTGTAGTTTTCTCATGAAAGCCTTCACTGCACTGTACATCTCATGCACAAAAAGGCCCTTGCTCTGCATTTTGACATTTAGTTCGTTCATTAGTGCAGTCACATCCACAGCGAATCCGAGGTCTGCCAACCAGTTGTTATCTGAAAGTTCTGGGATGTCATGACCTTTCTGAATACAGAACTCCTGAATCTGGTCTCTCAGGTCCCAGACACTTTTCAGAACCTTGCCAAGGCTGAGCCACCTAACAGTGCAGTGATAGCTTATGTCACCATGTTCAGCCTCAGTTTCCTCCAACAAAGCAACAAACTGTCTGTGATTTAAAGCTCTTGCTCTGATGAAATTAACTATTTTAGTGACAGCATCAACGACATGTTTCATTTTTAACACTGTCTTACACAACACTTCCTGATGTATGATACAATGCAAAAATGTCAATTTCTGATCAGGGTTAATTTCTGTCACTTTATCCTGCATTCTCTTTAAAAGTCCAACATTTTTCCCTGTCAGATTTGGACAACCATCTGTTGTCACACCTGCAAGCTTGTCCCATTTCAGTCCTAAAATGTCCATACATGCATTTACCTCTCTGAACAAGTCATTACCGGTGGTTGTCCCTTTAATTGACTGCATGGCTGCCAACTCCTCCGTGATTTGAAAGTCTGCGGTTATCCCACGAAAGAAGATGAGCAGCTGGGCAGTGTCACGTACATCGCAGCTCTCATCCAAAGCCAGAGAAAAAAAGTCAAAGTCGGCCGCTCTGTTCTTCAGCTGAAGTTCTAAGTTCCCCGCGATGTCCTCAATCCGCCTCGTTACAGTGCGTCGGGAGAGTGAAACGTTCTCAAATGCGCCTTTTTTCTCTGGGCACATCAGCGCAGCAGAGTCCAATAAACACTCCTTAATAAACTCTCCGTCGGAAAACGCCTTACTTTTTCTGGCGATTTTGTGAGAAATGACATAACTTGTCCTGACGGCTGCATCTCTGGGAGTGTGAAGTTTAGTGAAAAATCCTTGTTGGGTTTGTAGTTTTGCAAGCAATGCATCAGACTCCCTTGCACGCTCTTCACCAGACAGATTTCTGTATTTATCTTCATGCTTGGTGGTGTAGTGGCGATTCAAATTATATTCTTTAAACACAGCAACCTGTGTACCACAGACTAAGCACACTGCTTTGCCTTTAATTTCTGTAAAGAAATATTTGGAAGTCCATGTTTTGTTGAAAATACGGCATTCGTTATCAACTTTTCTTTTCTTGGGGTGTGCCGACATCTTGGGGATAACCTGGCGAACAGCATCACCTTCACTCACACACGTGTATACGCGAGTGAAGGTGCTACGTCTACGACGTGCATACGTAGCGACGTAACGCTTTTCAAAATAAAATTTCAAAATAAAAGTTAAAAAAAAAGTTTAATTTATGGTGTTTATGATTGGCCTCACGCGGGCCGGACAGGGACGTACAAAGGGCCGGATGTGGCCCGCGGGCCTTAATTTGCCCAGGTCTGGTCTAGTTGGTCTATCTTGGTTTCTATTTTTATAACTTTTTGCTCATTTTCTGCAACTGTGTATTGCATATTTTCTGTCTTTTCCTTCATATTTTTTAAATATTCCTTTAGTTCTCCTATCTCATTTTTGATTTCTTGGTGGTGTTTCCTAGCCTCTTCCTGGTTGTCTGCCACTTTTTCTTGGAATTTCATCAGTGTCTCTTGAATGGTTTGAAGCGTATTTTGCATATTCTGCATTGTCAATTCTGTTTTATCTTTTTCTTTCTCTGACATATTTTCCTTTGACCGATGAGTTGTGGGAGATGCTGTAGATGTTGGGTTAGAGATGAGCTTTTTTCCTGTTCTTGTTACTATTGATGTGGTTGACATTATTAATTTTTTTGTAAATTTTTCCCACGATATCATAGAAGTGTACTCTTCTAATATTAAATATTTACTTTTTACTGCTAATTCCTATATATATCAATTTCTTTAAATTATTTAATCATCACCACATAGATCAAGCTTTACCTTTCAGATATTCATTAACAATCTCTCCCCTCCATTTTTTCCCCTAGTCAGATTTGCTAATCAATGAATTGATGATAAATTAATTCAAATATTTTCACTATGATTATTATTATATGTTATCAAATAATCAAAATATATCTTCCTCTTTAATCCTTTCAAACTTATCCAAACAATTTCTTAACGTTGAGTTTCTATATCTTTTATAACCTCTCCTTTTCCAAATATCATCAACAGACCAAATAATGTGTTCCTCCCAGATAGTGATTTTTATCAATTATCAATATATATAATAACTATAATAAATTCCAACTAGATTTTCCTTCTTCTTCTTTTTTTTTAAAGTTCTCTTTTTGGTTTTCTTCTTCTCGTTCTTTCCACTCCCTATTGCATCAGATCGTCCATTCAGACTTAGTCATGTTCAAGTCCAGTACACAATATTTACAACCTTTCAGTCTCTCTCTTATAATTTTTCTTTTTTATCATTTTATCTCTCTTATTCCAATCCACTCTTTCTTCTTCTCAGTAGATATTAGTAGCTATTAACCCACAATTGTCCACGTATCTGTCTATTGATGTCTTCCAAATTACCCCCTTTTCATTCCACTAAGTCCATCAAAACTGCCAAGTCTGCCTATTTATTTATTTATTTATTTATTTATTTATTTATTTATTTATTTATTTATTTATTTATTTATTTAATCAAATTTTTATACTGCCCTATCTCCCGAAGGACTCAGGGCGGTTTACAGCCAGATAAAATACAGAAATCATACACAATAAAAACTAATTAAAAAATTTATTTAAATAGGTCAGAATTTAAAATTACAGTTAAAATGATAAAACCCCATTACCTAAAAATTAAGAATTAACCTCAGTTAAAATTAAGTAAAAGTTTTAATCCAGTCCCGCTTGAATAAATAAATGCGTTTTCAGCTCACGGCGAAAAGTCCGAAGATCAGGCACTTGGCGTAAACCAGGGGGAAGTTCGTTCCAAAGCGTAGGAGCTCCCACAGAGAAGGCCCTACCCCTGGGGGCCGCCAGCCGACATTGTTTGGCGGACGGCACCCTGAGAAGACCCTCTCTGTGTGAGCGTACGGGTCGGTGGGAGGCATGAGGTAACAGCAGGCGGTCCCGTAAGTACCCTGGAGCGCTTTAAAGGTGGTAACCAAAATCTTAAAGCGCACCCAAAAGACCACAGGAAGCCAGTGCAGACTGCGTAGTAGTGGTGTTACATGGGAGCAACGAGTGGCTCCCGTTACTACTCGCGCAGCTGCATTCTGGACTAGCTGCAGCCTCCGGGTGCACTTCAAGGGCAGCCCCATGTAGAGAGCATTGCAATAGTCCAAACGAGATGTAACCAGAGCGTGAGTGACCGTGCATAAGGCATCCCGGTCAAGGAAGGGGCGCAACTGGCGGACCAAGCGTACTTGGTAAAAGGCCCTCCTGGAGACGGCCGCCAGATGATCATCGAACGACAGCCGCCCATCCAGGAGGACACCCAAGTTGCGCACCCTTTCCATTGGGGCCAATAACTCGCCCCCAACAGTCAGCCGCGGTTGCAGCTGACTGTACCGGGGTGCCGGCATCCACAGCCACTCCGTCTTGGAGGGATTGAGCTTGAGTCTGTTTCTCCCCATCCAGACCCGTACGGCTTCCAAGCACCGGGACAGCACTTCGACAGCTTCGTTGGGGTGGTCCGGGGTGGAGAAGTACAGCTGAGTGTCATCAGCGTACAGATGGTAACTCACCCCGAATCCACTGATGACCTCACTCAGCGGCTTCATATAGATGTTGAACATTAGAGGCGAGAGAATCGACCCCTGAGGCACCCCACACGTAAGGCGCCTCGCGGACAATCTCTGCCCCCCTGTCAACACCGTCTGCGATCGGTCGGAAAGATAGGAGGAGAACCACCGATAAACGGTGCCTCCCACTCCCAAACTCTCCAACCGGTGCAGCAAGATACCATGGTCGATGGTATCAAAAGCCGCTGAGAGATCTAATAGGACCAGGGCAGAGGAACAGCCCCTATCCCTGGCCCTCCAGAGGTCATCCACCAACGCGACCAAAGCTGTCTCCGTGCTATGACCGGGCCGGAAGCCGGACTGGAACGGGTCTAGATAGATAGCTTCATCCAGGTACTGGGGAAACTGCCATGCAACTACACTCTCTACAACCTTCGCAACAAAGCGAAGGTTGGAGACTGGACGGTAATTCCCAAAAATAGCTGGGTCCAGGGAAGGCTTCTTGAGGAGGGGTCTCACCACCGCCTCTTTCAAGGCAGCGGGGAAAACCCCTTCCACCAATGAAGCATTTATAATTCCCCGGAGCCAGCCTCGTGTCACTTCCTGAGTAGCCAGTACTAACCAGGAGGGACACGGGTCCAGTAAACATGTAATTGCATGTAACCTCCCCAGCAGCCTGTCCACATCCTCGAGAGCCACAGAATCAAACTCATCCCAAACCACCTCAACAAGACGCAACTCCGTCATCTCGCCAGGAACATCGCAATTTTGGTCCAGACTATCCCGGAGCTGAACGATTTTATCGTATAGATAACCGTTAAACTCCTCAGCACGTCCCTGTAAGGGGTCATCCCGTCCCTCCTGATGAAGGAGGGAACGGGCCACCCGAAACAAGGCGGCCGGGCGGTTATCTGCCGATGCAATGAGGGTGGAAATGTAAGAACATTTCGCCTCCCTCATTGCCACTAGGTAGGTCTTAGTAAAAGACCTCACTAGTGTCCGATCAGCCTCGGAACGGCTAGACCTCCAGGCGCTCTCTAGGCATCTTCTCCGGCGTTTCATCTCCCTCAGCTCCTCGGAAAACCAAGGAGCCAATTGAGATCTATGCCGGGTCAGAGGCCGCAAAGGCACGACACGGTCCAAAGCCCCAGTCGTGGTCCGTTCCCAGGCCGCAATTAGTTCTTCAGTCGTGCCGTGGGCAAGATCCTCAGGAAACGGCCCAAGCTCTGTCCCGAACCTCTCAGAGTCCATCAGGCGCCTGGGACGGGACCAACGCATTGGCTCTGTCTCCCTGCGGTGGTGAGCGGCGGTCCGAAAGTCTAGGCGAAGGAGAAAATGATCTGACCATGACACCGGTTCCATCACTAAATCTCCTAATTCCAGATCATTAAACCACTGTCCAGAGATAAAAATCAAGTCTAGTGCGCCTCCCTCAGTGTGTGTAGGGCCATCATTTACTTGAACCAGATCCAAGGCCATCATGGAAGCCTGGAACTCCTGGACCACCGTTGATGACAAGCCGGCCGATGGCAAGTTGAAATCCCCCATGACCAAAAGTCTGGAGATCTCAACCGCCATCCCGGCAAGCACCTCTAGTAGTTCAGGCAGGGCTGTAATCATGCAGCAAGGAGCCAGGTACGCGATCAACAGACCCATCTGATTCCTATGGCCCCACTTCACAAGGAGGGATTCACAACCAGCTATCTGAGGCACAGTGGACTCCCTCGGCTCTAGGCTATCTTTAACCACAACCGCCACCCCCCCACTCCTACCTTGGGCCCTTGGCTGATGAAATGCACGGAAACCTGGAGGGCACAGTTCAACCAGGGGTACACCCCCCTCTGTGCCCAACCAGGTCTCCGTAATGCCCGCAAAGTCCGCGGACTCCCTCTGAATAAGATCACAAATCAAGGGAGCCTTATTAGCCATGGACCGGACATTGCACAACATCAGTCGAAGACCCAAGCTCTGAGGGTCCTGACCATCCGGGGAACGAGTAAGGACTGAGGGGCCGGAGCATGTGATCGCCTTTAAACATCGAATACGTGCTCCCAAAGAACGATACGGCCCCTTGCCTCCACCATATCTGCCTCTCCCACTTACCGTACAGATGGAATGACACTCTACGCTCTGCACACTCCCCTCCCCCCCTGACTTCGGACCAACTAAAGTAATGCCGTGAGCACGCGCTGGGACTGGACATACCCTCCTCGACGGGTTTTCCCCCCACCCATCCTTGCCCTCCCCCCCTTTTTAAGACCCTTAGTTAAAAACTTATTTAAAAACCCCCAAAGATTCTTCTTAGACGCATGCCACCTCTTTGGGTCCCAAGACCCTTCATTAAGGCAGGCCCTCGATAGTGTGGAGGGCCATTCTTGCGAGGCGGGGGCATCTCCCAAGCGAAGAAGTTCAAAAGGTGAATATCTCATGGAAAAAAAGGCGGCTAAAAGATGGTATGGCCCCAGAGCGGTATAGATGATAAACAAGGTCTGTTTCAGTCTCAATAAATATTCATAAATAAATAAATAAATTTAAATAAATAAATTTAAATATGAGAACTCTTTACATTAAAGTTTAAATCCTCCGTTTGTTGTGCCTTCGCTGTTTTTCTTTCTCGTGGTGCATTTAAATCCTTAGCTCAAGTCCAGTTTTTACAGTTTATTATTTATTTATTATTTATTACTTACAGTTTATTTGTATCTTCTTGTTAATTGCTCTGTTGCCTTTGTTTGGTCATCTCCTGCTGAGCGCTCTGCTTCCCAGCCACCCGCTGTCTTGCCCTCTGCGACTCTCTCCTTCGTGGTTTTTTTTGGTAAGAGTTCTCACTTTTACTTTCACTGATCCTTCAGGACTGCTGACGCTGAAATCCTTTTTCGCTTCCTCACTGTGCGGCCGCCATTGCTCTTGATCTGCCCTAAAGACAGATTTTTTCCTGCCGGATTTAAGAGGTTCGGCTCTCATTCTCCTGGATGCTAGCATCTCATCCGAAGAACAAAGCCTTCCCCTTTAATTTCCCAAATCCTCCGGGTTTGGGGATGCCCTTAAAAGGGCTCCTTTTCAGGAATTAGTTGAGTTTTTGGGAGCCTTAAAATGCACCCTCAACCACTTCGCTCTGGCGCCTCCACAGGAAGTCTCAATCGGGGCTTTTTTAGAATGCCGCGAGACACGGGACAAATTTTTAAAAAGCGGGACTGTCCCGCCAAAAGCGGGACATCTGGTCACTCTACCCAAAATGTTTCTCCGCTGCTTTGTTTCCATGCTTTTGAGCATATTTCACAACTTCTTTAAAAATAGGGGCCCTGGTATACCAAGTGCCTTTTTTTGGGAGGCACCGGTTTACCTTCTTTAAAAAAAGAGGCACTGGTCTATTAGTGTAGTGTGGCCCTTTGAAGTGCCACGGCAGTCATTTAAGGCCATTTGCAGCTATATCACCACGAGAGCTTCAGGGACAGAGAAGAGGAACAGCGAGGCGTGGGCAGTGGGGGGGGGCAAGGATTTTTGCTACCGGTTCTCCAAACTACCTGCCCCCATCGCTACCGGATCGTGTGATCCGGTCCGAACCGGGTGCATTTCACCCTGATCCTTGGGCATTCTGACATGCATTCAGCTTGACACAGTTGGAGCTGAAGGGGGGATGGAGCCTCCAGTCAAAACAGCATTCCTAACTGATTGAGTCAACCACATTCCAACATCTGGATGATCAGAGAAGGAGGATGAGAGATGTCACCGAGCAACCAGTTCCCACCTTGGTTGGAGAATGTGACAGTTTTTTTGGAAACATGAAAAACTGAAATTTATATTGGGGTGAAAAGCCTGGGAATTTTAGTACTGGCTTTTCACCAGTAGCCTCAAGTTTTTGTATCTAAATAAATTTGTTGTTTGAGGAGAAGCAATGCCTTGCGGCATTGTGGCAAGTTCTTAAAGAGATGGGAGTACCAAACCATCTTATTTGTCTCTTGAGAAACCTTTATTCGGGTCAAGAAGCAACAGTGAGAACTGGACATGAAACCTGATTGGTTCAAAATTGGGAAAGGAGTCCGGCAAGGTTGTATACTATCGCCCTGCATATTTAACTTATATGCAGAGCACATCATGAGAAATGCAGGGCTAGATGAATCAAAAGTTGGAATTAAGATTGCTGGGAGAAATATCAACAACCTCAGATATGCAGATGATACTTCTCTAATGGCAGAAAGTGAAGAGGAACTAAAGAGCCTCTTGATGCGGGTGAAGAAGGAGAGTGCAAAAGTTGGCTTGAAACTCAACATTAAGAAAACTAAGATCACGGTACTGGCCCTCTCAATTCCTGGCAGATAGATGGGGAAGAAATGGAGGTAGTGACATTTTGGGACATTGGAGGTTTGTTTCTTCCCTAACCTTAACCCTAAACCTAACCCTTTACAAACAAGTGCTAACCCTAACCATTTACAAACAAGTGCTAACCCTAACCCATTATAAACAGGTGCTAACCTTAACACCAAACCCAGGGGTCTTCAAGCTTTAAGACTTGTGGACTTCATCTCCCAGAATTCCTTCTCCAGTCATGTTAGCTCAGGAATTCTGGGACTTAAAGTACACAAGTCTTAAAGCTGTCAAGTTTGAAGACCCTTGCCCTAACTATTTACAAACAGGTGCTAACTTGTCAAGTAGCTCCTCAGGTGGCTCCTCAGGCAGTGGCAGGCTTCCCAGGTCAGTGGCATTGATGGGGAGGGGGCTCCACAGGCAGCTCCTCAGGTGGTGGCAGGCTTCCCAAGTCAGCGACAGCGATGGTGGGTCAGCTCTGCAGGTGGCTCCTCAGATGGTAGCAGGCTTCCCAGGGCAGCAGCGGCAATGAGAGGGCGGCTCAGGCGGGCAGCGGCAGGTCAGGAGCAGGGGCGGCAACGAGGCAGCAATTCTCAATTTCTAGCAAACGGTTCCCCTCTAGCTAGTCTGTCCTGTTGACCTCTTTGCCTCGGGTTGAAAAATCCCTTCGATTGGGAAGGCCCCGTGTCCAGACCAGATCCCCAAAAAGGCGAGTGACAGAAGATGGGAGAGGAACAAAATTCACTCCAACTCTGAGAAGATGGTAGAACCTTATGCTTGTCCTTTTTTTCTACTAGCAAGATTTCCAGCGTTTCCCCAAATAACTTTTCCCCTGTAAAGGGGGCAGAGGCAAGGCGCGATTTGTGGCGAGCATCAGCCTGCCATTGTCTCAGCCAGAGGAGACGTTGGACAGCCACTGAGGAGCCCATGGCATTGGATGCAAAACGGACCAAATTTAGGGTTGTGTCAGCTGAAAACTGCACTGCTGCCACGATCTTGTTGAGATCTTGCTGCATCTGTACATCTGACGCCGGGACCTTTTCTTGAAGTTGGCGGAGCCAGAAAAGAGTGGCTTTGTTAAAGAAGGATGCAGTAGTGGCCAAGTGGATAGCCCAGGCAGCCCCTAAGTGAGCCCTCTGCAGTGACTGATCCGACCGCCTGTTCTCTGGTCTGTGACCTTCCTCCGGTTTTCTAGTTATATTGTAGGATGACATCAAGGCGACCACAGGTGAATCCACAGATGGCATTTGGAGCACCTTAGCCAATTCAGGACCAACTTTAAAAAGCGTTTGTCGGTCGAAGAAGGAACTGAAGTCATTCCTGGAGACGCCCAGTGTTGTTGGACAACGTCCACAAATAGGTGCAGCGAAGGGATGGTATCTCATCTTGCCTGGCTCAGAGAAAAACACATTCTTGGATAGCTGGAGTTTCCGGCCCTTTAGATGGTGACCCTAGGAGGGCCACATTGGTCGCCTTGAAAAGAAGGGAATTAAAAATACTCGGGGGAAAAAGCCCCATAAATACGAGCTTTTCAGGTAGCAGACCCTCATTATCTGACAGGTCTCTTTGCTCTACTTCCTAAGAAATCGATGGAAACTTCCATGAGGAGGAGCAGGGGAACCATGGTCATGAAATGGAGGAAACTCCTCCTGTTCAGGATCTATGCAAATTGTAGAAAAGTCAGAAACCTCAGAATATGTCTGTATGAATTACTGGTATCTCGCAGCAATGCCTTTTTTGATGGCTTCAGAGATAATGTCCTGGATATTGTCAGGCCAGGAAAGTTCCCTGTTTACTCCTGGCACATGCTTAATTATGCCCATCTGATGCAGAGCCCCATAGCTCTGCACTGGAAATAGGCAGAGGGAGGCTTCCAATAGAAATTTGGTCTGGGGCTTCCTCTGGTGACAGCTTTTGGAATTGCTGTCTGTTAGAGCCACAAGGCTCACTCTGCCTGTCAGAGACAGAGATCTTTTATTTATTTTTATTTATTTATTTATTTGTCGTAACAATATATACAAGCATTGCATAAAGGATTATATAATATATAAACATATATATGAGGAAAAAAACAAGGTACTATAAACATATATATATTTAAGGGAAGAAACAATAGGACAGGAACGGTAGGCACGTTTGTGCTCTTATGCACGCCCCTTAGAGTCCTCTTAGGAAAGTGGTGAGGTCAACCGTGGATAGATTTTGAGTAAAGCTTTTGGGGTTATGAGAAGAAACCACAGAGTCAGGTAATGCATTCCAAGCATATATAATTCTGTTACAGAAATCGTGTTTTCTGCAATCTAAACTGGAGCGGTTGACATTGAGTTTAAATCTGTTGGTAGCTCTTGTGATATTGTTATTGAAACTAAAGAAGTCATTGACAGGAAGGACATTACAACGGATGATTTTATGAGCTAAACCCAGGTCCTGCCGAAGGCGACGAAGTTCCAAGTTTTCTAGACCCAGGATATCAAGTCTGGTGGAATAAGGTATTTTATTGGTTTCGGAGGAGTGGAGAACTCTTCTCGTAAAATACCTTTGGACACACTCAACTGTGTTGATATCAGATATATGGTATGGGTTCCAGACAGGAGAGCAGTAATCAAGAATTGGCCTAGCAAATGTTTTATATGCTCTGGTCAGTAGCGTGGTGTTTTTTGAAAAAAAGCTACATAGAATTAAGTTAACAACTCTTAGAGCCTTTTTTGCTATATAGCTGCAGTGGGCTTTGGCACTTAAATCGTTAGATGTAAAAACTCCAAGGTCTTTGACAGGGTGGGGGTCATCTGCGAGGCAATGTCCATCAAGCATGTACTTTGTGATTGGGTTCTTTCTTCCAATATGCAAGACTGAGCATTTACTGGTTGAGATTTGTAGTTGCCAAATTTTAGACCAAGCAGTTAGATGATCAAGGTCCTTTTGAATTGTGGATGTATTGTCAGTGGTGTTGAAAAGTTTGACATCATCAGCAAAGAGAACACAGTTACTTGAGATATGATCACAAAGATCATTTATGTATATTATAAAGAGAGTTGGTCCAAGAACGCTACCTTGAGGAACACCACTCTTGACAGGAACAGGATTTGATAGAGCATTACCAATTTTAACTATTTGTTGTCTGTTTGACAGAAAAGCAGATATCCAGTTGTGTAAGGGTCCTGAAATGCCATAGGATTTTAATTTTAGGAGAAGTTTATCATGTACTACTGAGTCAAAAGCTTTACAGAAGTCTATGTATATTGCATCTATTGATTTACCTAGATCAAGATTTGTAGTCCATAGGTTTTTACAGTGGAGAAGTTGTAAATTGCATGATAATTTTTTCCTGAAGCCAAATTGTTTATTTGAGAGAAGGTTGTGTATTTCTAAGTGCAAGGTAATGGATTGGTTGATGATGGATTCCATTACTTTGCAGGCGACGCAACATAGGGAGATTGGTCTATAATTATCAACTAAGCTGGGGTCGCCTTTTTTGAAAACTGGAATGACTGTGGCTAGTGACCAGAGATTGGGAAGGGAACTGGTTGTGAAAGTTTTATTAAAGATTATACTTAGGGGTTCTGCTAAATTACTAGAGAGTTTTTTTAAGAAGTAAGCACAAAGTCCATCAGGTCCAATGGATAGAGATGGTTTCAAGTTACAAAGAGCTTTACCAACATTTTCTTCTGTAAAATCTATATTTGTTAAGTAGTCATACGCATTGCTTGTACGATTTGGGAATGTGATTTGGGAATCTGTTGACAAAAACTGAGCCAAAGAATTTGTTAAAGAGGTTTGCTTTAGTTACTTCGTTATTATATTCATTGCCGTTAGAATCTTTTAGTGGTGGCATGGATCTAGAGTCTTTAAGCTTGTTGTTGACAAAATTATAGAAGGCACGACTGGAATTAGTGCGCAGAAGATCCTCTTCTTGCTTGGTGTGGTAATTTGTGCATTCGGTTTTTATTTGGTTGCATATAGTTCTGTAGCGATTTTTAAAATTAGCTACATAGCCCTTTTTGTTTCTTTTCCAGAGGGATTTTTTTTTAGATTGAAGCTTTTTTATTGATATGGGTAGTTTGCTTTTCCTGATCTTGGTGGTAGTTTGGGGTACGTATAGTTTGATGACTCTGTTGATTTCGAGTAGGAAAACTCTATAGTTATACAGGATGAGAACAGATTTAGCCAGTCCAGAGATGAAAGATCATTGTTTATAAGGTCATAATTGGCTTTTTTGAACTTGTAGATGGGAATGCTATTGATATGACGATTTAAGTGATTACGTATATTAAGATGGAAGTCAATCATGCAATGATCACTGTTGGAAAAGGGTTCTCTTATTTGTAGTCCATAAATGGTATTGGTGTTGTTGCAGAAGATGAGGTCAAGGCAGTTGTTTAGTCTTGTACTGTTAGTTACAAGTTGTTCAAGACCTAAGTTTGTAACAGCGTTGTATATTGTAGTGTGGATTGGATCAGTTGTGCTTTTGTTTGTTATCCAGTTGATGAGAGGTAAATTTAGGTCACCCAGGAAGATGAGTGGATATGGGCAAGAGGCAGCCCAAGTTAGTAGTGAGGTTAAAATATTAGCATGAGTAATGTCATAGTCAGGGGCTCTGTAGCATAGAATGAATCGAAGTGTGGTATTAGATGATAGGTCACATACAATAGTTTCAGGAAGAAAAAATTTGTGTGCAACTTGAATGTTTTTTAGATTCAGTGACTTCTTATAGAAAATAGCCACTCTACCACCTCTTCGGTTTTCACGATCCGAACGGTGAACTTGATATTCTTTGTTTAAAATGATGGAATCAGGGATGGAAGAGATTAGCCATGTTTCACAAATAAATATAATATCATTTCTTTATTGGCCCTGGCACAGATTTTTTGAAGGGCTTGATCCCTGCGCCTCTTTATCTTTTTGAGATGCTTTGGAGGCTTGGGTGTGGCTGGGATCCTTGCTGTGAGCCTTGGATTTCTGAGCAAAGGGTCTGCCAGTTATGGCTCCAGGATTGTTTCAGGGCAGCTGTCAACTGCCTCCAAGTCAGCCATATTGCCTGCCATGCTTTTCCTGCCTCTTTTTGTTCTTGGGGGCATTAGGGCTGGGGCTGTGATGTCACAGCTCCTGGCTTGCCAAGCACATCTGAACTTACCCAAAATCGGGCTCCAAGCCTTCCTGCGCTGATTGTAGCCACCGAAGTAAGTAAGGAGCTGCTTGCCCTTGGCTAACGGATCCTGGGCGCTGTGCTGTAATGGAGCGGCCGGCACGAGGGAAAGACAAGCAGGGAAAGAGGAAGAAAGCAGCCTCCTTCCCTCAAGCTGCCACTTTTGCCCATTTCTCCATTGCAGTGCAGCTCTTCTGCCATAAAAGCCTTGTCTTTGATAGCTGACTCCAAAAGGCAGAGAAAGAGTTGCCAGGAACAAGCCAGTCAGCTCGGGAGTTAGGTACCCTTCCTTCCCTGCACCACCCCACCCCACCTCACCCCATCCCTCCCACCCAGCCACCCCAAATTGCATCAATGGCTAAGTGAGGGGCAGGAAGCCATGCCATGCCCAGCGATGGGGTGAAAAGGGACGGCAAGAGGAGCCCCATCTCGCTACACACACCCCAATGAAAGGTGGCAGCAACCTGGCTGCTTCCTTTGCCTGCTGTCTCTGGTGCTGGAAGGCAACTGTTGTTCATTCATACCTCTTTGTCTCGCCATGTCTCTGGGTTTATCCGGTGCTACAGTCCACCATGCAGGCTGGGAAGGGTGCACTTGCAGTGGGGTGGTGGGCGGCGGCAGGGTGTCCTTGGCAAACTGTTCGATGAACTCATGCAGGGCAGGCAGATGTAGAGCACGCCCAGGCCACTCAGTAGTGGAATCAGCCAGTTTTCCGAACCGCACACAAAGTTAACCGATTCAGCCGAACAGGCAGAATCCCACCTCTGCATGGCTGCCTCAGCAAAGGAACGCTGGAGCCTTCACAGCCGAGCAGCTGACTGACAGTTGGATTGGCCTCCCGGAATACCGCCAATCAGCTGTTCCAGGCAGGAGGGATTGCTGCTGCTTGTCACTGCCACCGCACCAACTCCCTCCCCACAAGTACGGCAATCCCCCTCCCAGCTGATGTAATATTTATTCTATTAAGATGCACAGACATTTCCACCCACTTTTTTTGGGAGAAAAAGTGCATCTTATAGTGCAAAAAGTACGGTATTTCTGTCCAACTACAGTATGCCATTGCTGTAATGTAGTTTAGTTGCCAGGTTTTCAGAAAAAAAAAATTAAGCTTGCCGCAGATAAAATACTGACTTTAACTCCTACGGTAAGAAAATTTCATTTTCTAAAATAAGATGATGATGATCATCATTATCTCTGTTTTCACAGCCTGCAGCAATCTCTCTGTGCTTTGGTTCACATAATCATTCAAATGTCGCTTTTCTTCTTCTACAGTTTGATGGATTTACAATAGCCCTCTGCCCCCTATTCTTCTTGGCAGGTGTAACCTGTCAGTGTCATTTCGTGGATGTAAAGTATAGTACATAATCAAAAGTTTACGCGTTTTCAGGTCCAGGTTTTCCAGTTCAGCCACAGTCCAGTTGATTCCAGCTGGGTTGCATATCACTGGAACTGCCCATATATTAATGGCTTTAATTATGTTTCCAGCATTCAGTTTTGATTTTAATATTTTGCAGACCCTCCTAATGTATTCCTTTCGCATTGACTCTTTGACTTTTCCATTCAAGATGTTATCTGCTTACAATATGCCTAGGTATTTGTAACTAGGTATTTGTAACTGTAACTGTCATCCTTTGCTAATGCTTTCACAATGCTTCCATTTCCCAGTTCTATTCCTTCTGTTTTTTCCATTTTTCTTTGCTGCATGGATAGTACAGCACATTTTCAAGCCCAGAGTTCTTTCTGATGTCGCTGCTGAACAGTTGAACTGTGTTCATTATTGATTCAAGGTCAGTGGGGCTTTTTGCAAACAGTTTTAAGTCATCCATGTATAGTAGATAGTTTATCTTGCCATGTTGCCTTGAGATTTGGTAGCCCAGGTTTGTGTTTTCTCAGATTATTGTCAGTGGAATTAATGCGATATTGAACAGTAATGGCGAAAGTGAATCCCCTTGGAAGATTCCTCGTCTGATGTTGACTTTGCCAATGTTCTCCCCATTTGCTGTTAAAACTATTTTCCATTTTTGCATATTTGTTTCAGAAATGTGCAAATATTTTTGTTGATTCCAGAGTTTTCCAGGCAGTTTTCTCAACAAATTTCAGCCTATTTGACATATCTGAAATGTTTCAGACTTTGTTTTCAAGTAACAGAAACCATATCTAGAGAAATGATCAACAATGCTTAATATAGAGCAGGTTCCACCTAAATTTGGTTGTTTAGGTCCAGTTATATCAGCAAACACTACTTCTAATGGTTCCTTAGTTGAAAAACCATTTACTCTGTTTGCTTGGGGTTATTTTGCTCTTCTCTTGATTACAAGCATTACAATTGAGGTATTTGTTACATGGTTTTAACTTTATCCCCTCAGATAATTCTACTGTCTTTTTCAATACCTTAAAATTCATATGTCCTAAACGTTGATGAAGTAAATGAATACATTCATCATGTGGCGGCTTATTGTCATAAACCGAGTTAGCATTAGCCACTATTGCTGGATCATCTTTCAATATAAACAGATCATTTTCTAACGTTGCAGTAACACATTTACCATCCTTTTCAATTAAACATTTATTTCCCCTAAAAGTTACTACAAATCCAACCTGTCATAATGATTTTTTTTATTGCTTTTTTCTAACATTACAGACAAAAAAAAGAAAATACATTTATTCCACCCTTGTGCTATACATAAAAAAGGAAGATTTGGGTCTTCGGATATTTCCTCATGATTGCCAAAATCCACGTTCTCGAGGTACAGGTACCGAGGCGTCCAATTTTCCAAGCGCATAGTCCACGAATGGTTTCCAAATCTTCCAGAAAATATCTTCTTTATACACACCACTTCTAATTTTAATATCACATGTCATTTTATCATTTAAAGCTAATTTCCACATTTCAGAATTCCACTCTTCTATTCTAAAAATCACATCTAGTTTCCAATATCTAGCTATTATAATTCTACCTATTATAATCATAATTCTAATCAATTCTTTTTCATATTTTGTTAATTCTATTTCCTTAATTACCAACAATAATATAGTTTCCACTCTCAATATTATTACTTTCCCCATCATTTCAAATATCATTTTCTCCAATTGTTGCCAAAACTTTTTAACCTTATCACATTTATACCACATATGTTCATAAGTCCCCAATTCCATCTCACATCTCCAACATTTTTTACTAATTTTTTTATCCATTTGTGACAATCTTACTGGAGTCAAATACCATTTCCAAACAACTTTATAATTATGCTCTTTAATCCTTATAGATAAAGTTCTCATAATTCTACTATTCCAATTCACATTCCAATCTGACTCTGGTATTTCAATATTAAGATCTTTTTCCCAATTTGTCCTCATCACTCTTTGTAGTTTTTCATCAGAGTTTATAATCTTATAAACCCTGCTAACGAGTTCCTTTAGCCCAATTTCATCTTTCATAATCCGAGATACTAGATATTCAAATTCAGTTTCACATCTATTTGTCGAATAGTTTTTCTTTAATTTTTTTGTCCATTTTTCTATCTGTATTTTTTCAAACCAGCTTAACCCTAATTTTTCAATAATTTCTTTGTTCCTCCTTTCATTTCTAAAACTTTTAACCAATCTATAATAGTTTCTATATTTTCATTTTTAATCACTTCATTACGTCTTATATTATTTTTAATCGGCCAATTTTCAGTTGTCTTCCCCAAAAAGATTATATCCGGAATTAAAATTTTAACAAATTTATTCCACATTTTACTTAATCCATTTAACCAATAACTTCTGATTACACATTTTGAGTTTGCTTTATCTAAAAACCACCTTGATCCAAATTTCTCTATATCCCTTAACTCTAAATCTCCAATGATTACCTTCACCTTTAAGTATTTTACCACTATCCGGACACCATATGCACAATAATAATTAAATAATTTGGGGATTCCTAATCCAGCTTCCTTTTGATTTTGATACCACATTTTCTTCACTAATCTAGGTCTTTTCCCACCATTGCAAAATTTATCCAATTTTTTCTGATATCCTTCAATATCTTTCTCTGTCAAATTTAACGGTAGCATCTCGAATAAAAAATTAAACTTGGGCAGCAGCAGCATCTTACACATTGCAATTCTACCAAACCAAGACAACTTTAACATTTTATATTTATCTATCTTCTTCTCAATTTCATTCATCACCACATCATAATTAAGTTTTTTCAGTTCTTTAACCTTGAGTGAAAGCATTATACCCAAATATTTCAATGTATTTTTAATCCTTATCCCAAATTGCTCTTGCATATTCTCGCGCTCATTACCATTACTATCCATTAATAATTTTGATTTTGACCAATTAACTTTCAGACCTGTCATTTCCTCAAATTCTTTCAAATGCTTATATATCTTTTTCAGATCTTTCTCTATATTTTTCAAAATAATTAAAGTATCATCCGCATACAAATTTATCTTATATCCCTTATATCCTTCTAATTCTTCATCTTTTTCTATCATTTTTGTCAAGATTTCCATAGCCAATAAAAATAATGTTGGGGACAAGGGACATCCTTGTCTCGTACCCGCTTCTAATTTTATTACTACAAATCCAACCTGTCATAATGATTTAACAGACAACAAGTTGAATTTTAACTTAGGTATATACAACATTGGCAAATGCTCATTAATAAATGAACAATGTGCAATACTTTCGCCAGCTACTTTCATTTTCCATCCATTGGCTAATGATACATTTATTTATTTATTTTATTTATTTAATTAGATTTTTATACCGCCCTGCTCCTGAAGCAGGGCGGTTGACAGCCATATAAAACCATAATAATAAATATAATAAAACAATAATTAAAAAACCTATCAAATATGGCCCTATATAAAATACATATAAAACAATAAAACCAATTGAATTAAAACCCCAATAACAAGAATTACAATTCTAAAATCCTATGCCAGTCCTACTTGACGAAATAAATATGTCTTCAGCTCACGGCGGAAGGTCCGAAGGTCGGGAAGTTGATGGAGTCCCGGAGAGAGTTCGTTCCAGAGGGTAGGAGCCCCCACAGAAAAGGCCCTTCCCCTGGGGGTCGCCAGCCGGCATTGCTTGGCCGACGGCACCCTGAGGAGTCCCTCCCTGTGAGAGCGCACGGGATGATGGGAGGCAAACTAGTAAACATGTTGTTTACTAGTAGTAAGTTTTACAAACTTATTTGTACTTCTAGTAATAGATTGCGATGCACCATTATCAACTACCCACAAATCATTGTTTACAGTAGTAGAACTTGATATAGCTAAATTAACATCCTTTTTGATCCTCTTTTGATTACAAACAGTCAATTTCTTACCTTTAGTACAATATTTAGCTATATGACCCTTAGCTCCACAAGAAAATGGGGTGTTGGATTTACCTGACACGCCCTTTCTCACGACGGTGAAAATGGCAGTCAGAATGATGGGGTTGACCTGTCTGTCAAGCTTGGAGGACCAAGTCTGCAACTTATTTAAGTCCCGCCTCTTCCTCCTGGACTCCAGTGTTTGGCGAAGGGACTGTCGCAGACTGACGTGTCTTTCTGAAAGTAAAAACAGTTAGTGCTTGCCCTCCCACCCCTCCTCGGCTGGTGGCCGGCCCAGATAGGGAGGAGCTGACTGCCATTTTCACCGTCGTGAGAAAGGGCGTGTCAGGTAAGTCCAACGCCCCATTCTCCACTCCGGTGAGAAACGGCAGTCAGAATGATGGAACATACCAAAGCTCGTTCTCCTGTCGGGTGGGTATATGCCGGTCACCGTCTGATTATGCTTCAAGGACACGTTGTAACACCCTCCTGCCAAAGGCTGCGTCAGATGAAGCGTACGCATCTAGCTTGTAGTGGCGAATGAAAGGTGTAGGAGTCATCCAGGTTGCAGCCCTGCAGACCTCCTGTAAGGGAGCCTGAGTAGCCCAGGCTGCCGAGGTTGCCGCGCTTCTAGTTGAATGGGCCGTAATATTGGAGGGTCTAGGCAGAAGCTGAGTGTCATATGCTGAAGCAATGGCCGACCTGATCCACCTGCCAATCGTAGGGCCTGAGACCTTAAGTCCCAAGGACGCTGGAAGGAAGGAGACGAAGAAAGCTTCCATCTTCCTAAAGGTTGAAGTACGTTGCAGGTAAATATGGCATGGCGGACATCCAGAGTGTGCCATAGGATTTCGAGATGATGAGAAGGGTTAAGACAAAAGTTAGGGAGAACAAGTTCTTGTGAGCGGTGAAAAAGGGAATTAATCTTGAGCATGAAGGTGGGATCCAGACGTAAGACCACTCTGTCGGGATGGAAAATACAGAGGTCTTTGCGTATAGAGAGAGCCGCTAACTCGGAAATACGACGAGCCGACGTGATGGCGATCAGAAAGCAATCTTTAACCGGAGGGAAACATCCCGAAGAGGCTCAAATGGTGATTTAGTCAATGCTGAGAGGACCTTGTTAAGATCCCAAGATGGATATCTGTGAATCATAGGTGGGCGAAGATTAGCAGCTCCTCGAAGGAATCTACGAATGACTGGGTGAATAGCCAAGGAATCTACGAATGACTGGGTGAATAGCCAAGGAATCTGATGAGGTACAGGTGAGTACAGAAGAAATGGCTGCCATCTGTCGTCTGAGGGTATTGGATGATAAGCCCGAGTCTAGGCCTTCCTGTAGAAACCCGATGATATGCGGAACACCTGCTTGAGTTGGTGAAACCTGTTTCTTACGACACCACTTAAGGAAACTTCTCCAAGTCGTTTGATAGATTCTGATCGTTGAGGTGCGACGAGATGCCTGGATGGTAGGAATAGCTTCAGAAGGAATCTGGAATTGAATTAAAATGTCCCGCTCAGCCTCCAAACGGTTAGCTGAAACCATTGAGGCTCCGGGTGTGACAGAGTCCCTTGCCACAGTTGTATTCTGTCGTCTGGAATCCTCCAATGTCTGGTGACTGACAGAGCTAGCAGATCCACGAACCATGGTCTCCGGGGCCAGTGAGGTGCCACCAGGATCAATTCTGCTTTCTCCTCTAATAGTTTGCGGATCACCTTGTGAATTAGTGGAAGAGGAGGGAATGCATAAAGGAGACCCGGAGGCCACGGGCAACGCAGGGCATTCACCCCCTCGGATTTGGGAGAATGAAATCTGGTGAAGAACCGTGGCAGTTGGTGATTAATCTCTGAAGCGAACAGATCTACCTCTGGTTTGCCAAACTGTGAACTATTTCCCTGAAGATATCGGGCGGTAGACTCCATTCTGTGTGGTCTATCTTTTGTCTGCTGAGGGCATCTGCTTGGATGTTGGTCTCTCCCGAGATGTGATCTGCTCGAATGGAGAGGAGGTGATGTTCCGCCCATTGGCCTAATTTGAAAGTCTCTCTCATGAGTGATTTTGAATGAGTCCCTCCCCACTTGTTTATGTGAGCCTTCGCTGATATGTTGTCTGTGAGGATCAGAATATCTCGTCCTGTGACCAGATTGCTGAAATGAAGCAGAACGAGATAAATGGCTCGTAGTTCTAGAAGATTGATGGGAAGCGATTGTTCGTGAAGGGACCATGTGCCCTGAGCCATCCGGTGACCGAGATGTGCCCCCCATCCCGTGAGGCTCGCATCGGTGGTGAGGGTGAGCCTGACCGGTTCCCTGAAACTGGATCCTTTGGAAATTGCATCGGAGGTCCACCAGTGTAGTGATATGAGAACTGATTGAGGAAGGTGAGCCCATGATTGAGAAGTGGCTAAGTGTCGTTTTTGGTATGGGAGGAGCATTCATTGTAGATCTCTGCTGTGGAGGCGAGACCAAGGGACAATGCCAAAGGTGGATACCCTCTTTCCCAAAAGTTGGGAAAGGGATTTCAGGGGAGCTGATCTGGCTAAAATGGTTTGTTCTGCCAACTGTTTAAGACTGTCCTGATGTTCTTGGGATAGAAATACCATGGATAAATTTGTGCCAATCACTGCCCCCAAATGCAGGATTCTAGTGGACGGGCAGAGGTGACTCTCTTCCCAATTAATGGAAAAAACATGGGTTTGGAGAGTTTCTATAGTATAGGACAGATCAGCCTGAGCTGTTAAAGCCGAATTAGAAAGGATAAGAATGTCATCCAAGTAAGATTGAATTCTAGTGGGTTTAGATCAAATATGGCCAATGAGGGCTCCTAACACCTTGGAAAAAAGCCTGGGAGCTGAAGATAACCCAAAAGGTAAAGCAGTGTATTGGTAATGTTCCCCTTTATAGGAAAACCTAAGAATTTTCCTATGTTCCTGAGCTATGGGAATGTGGAGGTAAGCTTCCATGAGGTCAATGGAAGATAAGAAATCTCCCGGTCTAATAGATTCCAAAATGGATTGCAGAGACTGCATTTTAAATTTATGATATAAGACATAACGATTTAGTGATTTTAGATCAAGAATAGCTCTCCAACCCCCCGAAGATTTTCGTACCATGAAAAGGCATGAATAAAACCCGAGACCCCATTGGGGGAAGGGAACCAGTTGAATGGCGTGAATTTGTAAAAGATGAAGGATAGCTTCTTCTGTAATAGCCTGGTCCACTTTGTTGTGGGAAACAGGACATGGCAGAAAAATCCTCGGAGGGAAGGAGAGAAATTCTATGAAGAATCCGAATCGAATGGTGTGTCTAACCCAAGCATCTGAAACTGAAGCATCCCATTGTTCAGCAAAGTGGATAAGCCTGCCGCCAATGGGGAGGGTGGAAGAAGGGTTATCTGGGTCTACGGAATCCCCTACCCCTACCACCCCTAGGGGGTTTCTTGCCGGAATACTTGGGATTGCATCTGACCTGGCCTTCCTGGGATAAATGTCCTCTGGTCTGAAACGGCCTCTGGTTTCGGGTCTGGTAGAAGGAGGAATCAGGTTGATGAAAGACTGCTGGCGTGAGTATGAAGATGGACGACTTTCTGTGTGTCTTGATAGAGAGGGAAGAATCTTCCTCTTGTCTCAGGTTTCGATGAGAATTGGGTCTAAAGCAGCTCCAAACAATTTGTCGCCCGAGAAGGGAGGCAATGCTAATCTCCATTTATTTCTGTTATCTGCTTGCCAATTTCTGAGCCACAACTATCTGCGGGAAGTGGTGAAAAACCCCAGTGCCTTGGAGGCGAATCTGGAAGCATTGAGCGTGGCGTCAGCAGAATATTCAAGGGCGGCTATGATCTTGTTGAGGTCTTGGTGAGACCTAGTATCAGTTGAGGGAGTCCTAGCCTGCAATTGTTTGAGCCAAATGATGGTGGCCCTGTTGAAAAATGAGGCCGAAGCCGCTGCTTTTACAGACCAGCCCGCAGCCTGATGGCCCTTAACAAGCACTCTCTCAGCCCTTTTATCCTCTGGGCGGAGGGATTCCTCCGGAGGGCCTGTGATATGAGTGGAGGAAGCCAGTGCCACTATAGGAGGATCAACAGTGGGAACCTGTAAAATGTTAGCCATCTCTGGAGCCATGTTGTATAGACGTTAGTCGATGGAGTTTGGGAAGGGACCAGAACCTGGAACCACCCATTGGCGTTATACCACTTCAGTGAAAAGTTTAGGAGCTGGAACCATATCATTGGAGGTAGAAGGTTCTGAGAAAAGTGAACCTGAGGGACCTTCCCCTGATGGATTACGGTTCTTTGAGGAGATATCGCCTAGGCCAGTAGAGACCTGTGCCTTATATAAAAGAGGTTTGAAGAGTTGAGGCTTAAACAGACCTACAAATGGTGGCTGGTCACTATCCAGACCTTCATCCTCTGAAAGAGCATCATCAGGAGGGAAGCCCTCCTCAAATAGTGACTCATGCTCTGATTGATCAGGAGAGTGGTGACCTCCTTGATCTGAAATCGACAGATCTGGCCTATAAAAATTTTGTTGGTGGTGAATCCCCGTAGAAGAAGAGGGAGCAGGCAGTTGAGGAAGGTATTGAACAAAACTGGACTTAATAGCCTCTGCTATGAGGGCTCCAAAGATTGGTGGCAACTGCAAATTGGAAAAATCTCCAGGAGCAGAAGGATTGTTCTGGGGGGCTAAATCAGTGGAAGAGGCTGAGGATTGTGGCACTGGCTGCTGAGTCAGGTCTTGAAAAAGAGTAGCTGGATCAATGTGGAGAGCAGAAACTGAATGATTAGGGGACCAGTTAGAAGGATTATCTGAAGGAGATAATTGAGGATTAGGAGTAGGCACCTCGTGGGTTCTATGTATGGGAGAAGCAGGACTGCCAGGAATATCCTGGGCTTGCTGCTGAGCTCTAGAAACCACCTTTTCCAAGGCCCTGTGTCTCCTGGATTCATCCCTGGTAGAAGGTGGAATGATAGATTTGCCTCCTTTGCCCTTCTTGGGAGCTGGGGAGCCTGATGGCCCTGCAACTGGGTCCTCCAGGTGGCGCCTCTTGGAGGTGGCTTTCCTAGGTAAAGGCTGAGATTGGTCTGCCATCTGGGATATTAGGGGCCAAAGCACCAGAAATCAGAAAAAAAATCCCCTTATTAATTGGTGGATAGGGGAGTACTGTAGGCTTTTCCTTTAAAAAATTTTATCAGCCGGCTAGAATAGTAAGGAGAATTTCTCCTTCAGATGGCAGATGATCGGAGAAGGAAGGAGGGAGGGGGGGGCACCCAAAATGGCGGCCGCGACTTTCATGCCAAAAAAACAGCTTCCTCTAGCTCCGATAAAGAGGCCCAGCCAATCCCCCTACAAAGTGCCTCGCCCAACGCAACAACAGCGACTTACGGGCCTGATGAGCGATCCCCTTTTGAGCCAAGCCGCACTGGACAAAGCGGCGCCGATAATGAGATTGGAGAGATAGGCGCCTCTCAGCTGGTCCGGAGAAGAAGCACGCTCTTCTGATCTCTCTCTGCAAGCTGCAATTTGCAAAAACGCTCGGTAGTCAAAGGAAACTTCAGAAACAGCTCTCTCCAGAGAGAAGGAAAGCTGTCCACGGCCTTCAGCGGATTAGACTAAACAGTCAGCTCACGCTGGAATCGAAACTGAAGCTGATTTTGAGTAATTGGTAAGGAGAAACGGAGAGTCAGAAAGACACGTTTGTCCAGCTTGGGACCAAGTCAAACACTGGAGTCCAGGAGGAAGAGGCGGGACTTAAATAAGTTGCAGACTCGGTCCTCCAAGCTTGACAGACAGGTCAACCCCATCATTCTGACTGCCGTTTCTCACCGGAGTGGAGAAACATCTTTTAACAATATAGGCAGTTGAAGACAATCTTTCTTCCTGTGGTTTTCTCTCTCTTAGTTGTTCTCTTTCTTGCCTTCTTCTGGACTCTTCCAACAATCTTTCAGTTATGCTAGTCAATGTTAATTCATCTCTGGTCAAAACTTCCAGTGAAGAAACATAGTCGTCATAACTTTCATCCAAAGAAGAAAGAATAATATAAACCGGTCGCAACTCTGAAAAAATTAGTTCCTTTTCGTGTAGCTCCTGAAAAATTCTCATCATAAACTCCAAATGGGCTAACATATCTCCACCTTTAAGAAGACAGGTTTTAAACAGTTTACACGTAAGGTGTATGTGTGCACACACAATCATGAACATAAATTCTCCTTAAATTGTTCCAACACCTAGCAGCAGAATCTTCACCACAAATATGAACTAGCTGCTGGTCACTCAGTGTCAGTCCAATTATACAAAGAGCTCGTTCGTTATCCCGATTAAATTTAGCTATTTTCTTCTCATCTTCATTATCTTCTGGATTCCATGCAATTACATCCGGTGGATTATTAACTACATCCCATAGTCCTTCCTTACGTAGAAGTAGGTTGCATTTCATAGACCAGGAAACATAGTTTGTTCCATCCAACCAAGTTATCATGGATATGCTGGATGACTGTTCTTGTGCCATCTTCACGTGGACAATATATAACAAACACAGCTGTCTGAATATATTACTGTATATTCACACCCACTCTCAGTGTCCTGGGCCCATAACCAATGTTAAGGATAGTCTTGTCTCACAAACGATGTGGGCTATTGAGCAGAGTACCCTTTGTGTTATGTCCTGCACCGGCAGTGGCGGCCCCTAGTGGTGGAGATGGCTTCTGAAGTGGTGGAATGCATTAGTGCGATTTCCACCCACTTCGAGAAAGCATCGACGACCACTAAGAATACTTGCCCCTGGTACGGCCCCGCAAAATCTATATGGATGCGGGACCAAGGACCCCTAGGCTCCTCCCACTCTCTAGGGGGAGACTTAGGCGGCAGCGGTCTTGTCTCCTGACACCGGTGACAGGCCGACACACAGGCCTCTATGTCTTTATCTAGTCCTGGCCACCACAGGTAGCTCCTACCCAGGGCCTTCATCCTAACAATGCCCGGGTGACCCCGGTGAAGTGTCCCTAGAATGGACTGTCGGAGGGGGGGCGGAACTACAACCCTATGCCCCCAGAGGAGGCAACCCTGTTGGGTAGAGAGCTCGTGCTGCCTTCGCTTATAAGGCTGCAATTCAGGGCTGACAGGACCCTCTCAGGCTGGACTGATCGGCAAACCCAGGCAATATGGCCCCGTCGGCCGCAACGGCGGCAAATTGCGTCTTTGAAATTACAGGCGGCTCGCATATGATTTCCCCCACACCCAAAACAGCCAGTCAGAGGGAGGCTATCTCCCGCATGAGTATTTGGTTTCTTAACCTCTTTAAGGCGATGGACAGCGTCTTCCTCCTCCTCCTCCTCATATAGTGGATCAGCTTTGTTGAACTGAATTGTTGCTCCTTTTGCTATCTGTGGGCTCTGCCCTCGAGGCATATCAGCTAATGAGAGGGTGGCCAGCTCTGAGGCACATGCCTCATCTAATGCCATCTGAAATGTGAGGTCCTGCTTAGCGATGAGACGCCGCTTGAGGCGTTCATCCCGGACACCGCTGACGAGCCGGTCCAAAAGGTAATCATCCAGATCAACAAATTCGCAATGGCGCGCCACTTTACGTAAAGCGGCTACATACTGGTTTATCGATTCCCCTCAGCCTGATCCCTATGGTAAAACAGCTGCCGGGCGATTCTGGAGGGTGTCGGGCGTAATGTCTTTTAATTTAGCCATGAAGTCATCCCAAGTCCCTGCATGAATTGACTGGGGCCATCAATGTCATGGCTGTCTCGAACATTTCTGCCCCACAGAAACCCAGGAAATAAGCACGCTTCCTTTCACTAGATAGGTTTGTATATTCATTGGCAATAAGAAAGCATTCAAACGGGCTACAAATGCCTCCCACGATTCGGTCACTGGGTTAAAAGGCACAAAGTTCTGTGGCGATGCCATGGTTTGCTCTGTAGGCCAGGGATCTGAATAGCTCTGAGGAGAAATTCACACTTTGGCTCGCTCAGCAGCTCAGCAACTCACGTACTTTCCTCAGTCCTCGTCGCCAGTATTATATTCTGTGGGTTCCGTAATAATTGAGGCTCCACAGATGTTCACACATAACGTTTATTTTAACTCACAGAGACCAGCAACTACCAGCAGACCAGGCCTGCTTTGACAGCCCTCTTTCTATTCAGCTCCAAAAGCGGGAGCCAATCAGAACAGAACAAGAAACCATCTCCACCACTAGGGGCCGCCACTGCCGGTGCAGGACATAACACTTTGGGTTTACGCACAAAAATGACTGAGAATGATTGTGGACAATAGAAGTTAACATACAAACAAACTGAGTTTTGATAATATTTTACTTTTAGGAAAAAACAAAATTATAGTCCAAAGACAATCCAAGTTATACACATATAAAGTGACATAAAAATCAGTCCAGGGATATTTTTCAAACATAAAGTCTTCTTACCAGTTGTAGAAGAATACAATAAAACTGATCTTCTTTAGTTTTATTCAGGAACAAAGTTCAATATAAAAACAGTCAATAAATATTAAAGAAGCAATAAATAGCCATGATCAAGCAATGATCATGCATAGAGATCAAATATAGAGTTACAGCATATCAGCAGGTAAAATGGTGTAGTGTTCACACAAACCATAATTCAGCTTTCTTTAAGTACATTGGCTACAGAGCTCAACCAGTCAGGATGCATGATGATGCAACAAAGTTTTTAAAGCTACATAATACTTTTAGCTACAAACACACAATGTTGGTTTATATACTTCCTGGTATTTCCTGACCAACCAGTTGGGCAATAACAATTTCCTAACACATGGGACATACCAAAGCCACTGTCCCTAAGAACGGGTGGGCACAATCTGGTCAGAGGCCTCCCCACTGGCAAGCACCCTCTGTAACACTCGGCGTCCAAATGCAGCTTCTGCTGAAGCATACTTGTCCACCTTATAATGTTTGATAAACGAAGATGTAGAAGACCAAGTCCCTGCCCTGCAGATCTCAATCAATGATGCCTGCGTGGCCCATGCTGCAGATGTGGCCACGCTACGAGTAGAATGAGCAGTGAAACACACTGGTCTGTGCAAGGAGCGGATCTCATACGCCTTTGCAATCGTCCAGCGAATCCATTTGCCGATGGTAGTCAAATTCACCTTGACATCTAAAGAAGTTGGAATGAAAGAAACAAACAGCGCCTCTGTGCAGCGTAAGTCTGCTGTCCTCTTAAGATAAATACTGGAGAGCCCTCCGAACATCCAGGGTGTGCCAACGGCGCTCCAACAAATGGACTGGATTAGGACTAAAATCGGGCAAAACTAATTCCTGCATCCAATGAAACGGAGAATTGATTTTGGGAATGAAGGATAAGTCGAGATGAAGTATCACCCGGTCATCATGAAATACACAGAGATCACTTCTCATGGAAAGAGCCACTATCTCTGAAATGTGTCAAGCAGAAGTAATTGCCACTAGAAAGGCGACTTTACACGTCAAAATACGAAGGCTGGTAGTCCGCAAAGGCTCATACAGAGCCTCCGTAAGAGAATTCAAAACAATGGTCAAGTCCCAAGTAGGATATCTGTGTAGGACTAGGGGACACAAATTAGTGGCACCCTTAAAGAATCTATGAATAGTGGGATGCTGAGACAATGACAAAAAAGATCCACAAGTCAGAACCGTTGACAAGGCCGCCACATGCCGCCTAAGAGTGTTTGGTGCTAATCCGTTGTCCAAACCATCCTGTAGAAATTCCAAAATCTGAGGAACTGAAGCCTGGAGCGGAGAAAGGCCCCCACAGTCACACCAGGAACAAAAGGCCTTCCAAGTAGCCAAATAAATACGTTCCATAGAAGGTTGTCTGGAACCGTGGATGGTTCTGATGACCCTGGTGGAAAAACGGTTCCTTCTCAGAGTGTGCCGCTCAAGCGCCAAATGGTCAGTTGAAGCCACTGAGGATCTGGATGCTTCAACACCCCTTGATTTAGCGTGGTTATAACTGCCGTTTCTCTATAAATACTTGTGGGGGGGGGAGTTGTGGAATGCTGGTTTAGTTGCTGTAAGCTGATTGGTTGGCTGTGTTGTTACATCTTGATTGCTTAATGGAGTTGATGTTTGCAGATTGGTCAGCTGTTTCGTAGCATCCTGTTGGGATGTAGTATCTCGGGTCCTGGTCTGGTTCCGAGTTCGAGGTCCTGTTATGTGTTTATGGCATGTGTCAGTTTGCTTTGCGTGGGGATCGGAGGGGGGTATAGCAGCTGGTGATGCTGTCGTGGTCTGGCTTCTGGATGGTGGTTGTATTTCGTCTATGAGATGGGTTTGGGTTTGAATCTGGTGAGGATGATTGGTGGTGGCATTGTGTTATCCTAGGTCCGGTGTCAATTTTTGTGGCTGGGACTCGTTTTCTTTACTATGGCTAATTTCCAGATGTCTGGTAAGCAGGAGGTATCGTCACGTTTATTCATGTTGTGGGGGTGTTTCTCTATTTCGATGGCTTCCATAATTATTCTCTTGTGGTAGTGTTCAGTTTTGGAGATTAATTTGGTTCCTTCAAAAAAAATTTTTTTTTATTTGCATTTATATCCCGCCCTTCTCCGAAGACTCAGGGCAGCTTACACTATGTCAAGCAATAGTCTTCATCCATTTGTATATTATATACAAAGTCAACTTATTGCCCCCAACAATCTGGGTCCTCATTTTACCTACCTTATAAAGGATGGAAGGCTGAGTCAACCTTGGGTCTGGTGGGGCTTGAACCTGCAGTAATTGCAAGCAGCTGCTGTTAATAACAGACTGTCTTACCAATCTGAGCCACAGAGGCTCAGAATCAATGTCACGTCCTGTTGCTTTAAGGTGCTGGAAAAGGGAGGAAGTTTTTTCTTCTTTTCTGATTGCATTCTTGTGTTCTGTGATGCATGCATTTATTCTCCTATTAGTTTGTCCAGTGTATGTGGCTGGGCAGATTTTGCATGGTATTTCAGAGACTCCTTGGTTTTCTAGCTGGATCTTGTCTTTGGGGTTTCTTAAGATGTTGGCTATTTTTGGTCTGTGCAGAAGGCTGTCTTGATGATGTGTTTGTGGAGAATTTTGCTGATTTTATCTGTAGTGCCTTTGATGTACAGGAGGAGGGCGATGCCGTTGTTTTGTTCTGTGTCTTGATTCTTGGGCTGGGTGTCCCTTTGGATTAGGTTGGTAATTGTGTTTCTTTGGAATCCGTTCACAATTAGGACGTTTGTGAGAGTGTGTAATTCAGTTTCCAGGTGGTCTTTATCAGATAGGCATTTGGTTCTGGAGATGAGAGTCTTGGCTACGGAGCTGATCTGTGCAGGGTGGTGATGTGATTGTGCATTTAAGTAGCTGCTGGTGTGTGTTTTTTTCTGGTAGATGGTTTTGTCCTAGGGAGCCATTCGGTTTTTTGTAGATTAAGACATCCAGAAAGGGGAGTTGGTTGTTCACTTCTATTTCCAAGGTAGATTGTATTTTGGGGTGTAGGCTGTTGAGATGTGTGAGGAAGTTATCCAGTTCTTTCTTTCCGTGTGGCCAAATACAAAAGTGTCATCTACGTATCTAAGCCAGAGTTTGGTTTTATGTTCAGATTTATCTAAAGCGTATAGGTTTGCGATGACGATTGAGAGGGGTGATCCCATGGGTGCTCCTTCTACCTGTTTGTATCTTTGTCCATTGTGGATGAAGTATGTGTTGGTTAGGCAGTAGTTGGTCAGATTAGGATGTGTTTGGGGGGGTTGTATTAGTTTTGGATAGCTGTCAAGGCTTCTTTAATAGGCACTTGGGTGAAGAGGGATATGACATTGAAGCTCACGAGTAGGTCGCTGGGTTGTAGGGTTTGTTTCTTTATTGTTTCTATGATGTGGAACGAGTTGTACGTGTGAGGTGATGAATTCTGCATAGAGCTGGAGTTGTTTGGCAAGGAATTTGGCAAGATTCTGTAGAGGTGAGCCTATGGAGCTGACTATGAGTCTGAGTGGTATTCCTTCTTTGTGTATCTTGGGGAGGCCATAAAGCTTAGGGCATATGGATGATTTCTCTCTGGGAATGATTCTTTGCTGGATCTCTTTACTGATGGGGGAGGCTTTTATTTTGGATTTGGTGGTTTTTTCCAGGTATGTGGTGGGGTCTGTGTTTAGAGGTTTGTAAGCGGAGTCTTGGAGTAGGTTGGCTAGTTTGGATTGGTAGTCAGATGTGTTCATCACCACTGTGGCGATATATGTTATTATTAGTTAGTGTAATCTATTATTCATTGCTTATTTATTTCCCCCTTTTTTTAATTAATCGACATCCAGATCTTAAACCACAATTCCGGCTTGCATCCTGAAACAGTAGCAAGCTGACTTCCCTTTATTGTCAACGACAATCTTTTGTCCAGGAAAAAAGGCAAAGGGGTAAAATGACCAATTGCTTGGTATTTGAAGTTAAATACTATTGCAAGGCAAATAATAATAACTGAGTGCAAAGCTCCTAAAAACAATCTCCGCCACCTGCTCAGGTGTAAAGGCTGAAAATGGCCACTAAGTAAATCTTGCCAATGCCCATGAGCTGAGTTTATTGAGCTCTATCGGGCTGATCAATCCAGGCACGCGAATCCAAAGACCCCGAGACTCTAGAGACACGTCGCCCATAAAATGGCATCCGGCATATCTTGGAATGCAAGACTCCTCCCCATGACCTCCACAAAATGCCGGTTCTTCAAATAGAGCACAGAGCTCCTGATCGTAATGCCGCAATCAGCTTTAAATCCTCCTGGCCACAGCTGCAAGCTCAGGGAAGTGCAGGGCTGCAATTTCCATCACAGGCAATTATCCTCTGAGTGTGAAGCTCTATTTCACTATTTGTCAAGCGGCTTCTCCAAACAACAAAATGGCCTTCTGACCAGCCCTCAATAGAGTGCGAAACTCTCCAAGCACTTTAAATCAGAAACGGTGATCCAAACACCTTATATCACCAGTCCCAGCTCCAATGGAGTGCAAGACTCCTCCACAACTCCAAACGCCTGCTAACAACAGAGTAATATATATATATATATATATATATATATATATATATATATATATATATATATATATATATATATATATATATATATATATTTTACACTTTATTAAACTTTTATTACATTAAAAACATAAAAAATTATATCACTCAACAGCAGCTATTTGTGGTGTTTTTCTTGTGACAATAATTTGTGCATTATTTACAAAAATTAAATTGTGCGTGTTTATATTCTTATTTTATCTATTACTTGTACTTAATGATTATCTTTAATCTATCTCTGCTCTATCCAGTTATACCACTGTTCCCACACATCATAAAATATCGATGCCTCTTTATTTTTTAAACTCAACGTTAATTTGTCCATTTCTGCGCAATTTATGACCTTTTGTATGACAAGTTTCTCTGCAGGTGTGCATGGCTGTTTCCAGGATTGAGCAAAGGCCATCCTGGCAGCAGTTAATATGTGTAGTACTAGATATTTTATGCTCTTCACATATATTTTTTTGAAGATCCTCAGTAGGAAGAGTTCCGGTTCTAAATCTAATTGTTTGTTGATAATTTCCTGTAGCCAATCTTTAATTTTAAGCCAATATTTTCAAGCCTCAGAGCAGGACCGACACATATGGTAGTATGTTCCCTCTTTATGGGGCTCATTTTAGGGTACATTTTCGCTAATTTCGAAGAGGGTAAGTGCCACCTGTAGAATATTTTATATGCGTATTCTTTATATGCTGCTGATTTTGTTAGTTTATGGTTTCTGTTCCATATGTTCTCCCAATCTGATAGATTTATGTTGTGTCCAATATTTTGACCCCATGCAATCATGCATCCTTTCACAACTTCTTTCTCCAGTTCTACTTCCAGAAGGTATTTGTAAATCTTAGTAATATTTTTTTTATCTGGTCCTAATAAAATTTTGTATAATTGTTGTGGTTTAAGATATATTCCGTAATCTTTTATATCTTGTTTATATCGGTTTTGTAATTCAGAGGTTCCCAATCTTTTTCGGTTTGCGGCTCCCATAACACTTCGGATTTTTTCCGTGGCTCCCTTAATAGGTACATCCGATTTTTTTAAAATTTTTTGTCTTTTTAAGGATTTGGAAATCTACTTTTTAGATCGTTAAGGTTAGGTTAATTGAAAAATAAATTAAATACGAGCTTTAAATTCACAATTTATTGAACATCGTTTAAGGATTTAAAATTATTAATGGGATGGATGGGCTTGTTCGCTGCACAACTTCTCAAATCTTGGAATAAAATTGGAAATAGCGACTCTCATTTCTTGCTCGACGTTAATTTTTGAGTGATATTTACTTTTTATTACCGCAAGACTCCGAAAACCCAGTCAAGATAAATAGGACGTTGCAAAAGGAATTAATATTCTTAGGGCTTTGCAACTAAGCAGTGGGTATTCCTCTTTTACTGATATCCAAAAATCAGAAAGTTCCATGCTAACAAATTTTAACTTCAATGTTGTGTCGCAAGACAACTCAATAAGAGATTCTTCTTCTGTAGAGGTAAATTCTGATGGAGCTTTGGCTCTAAATGGGTCTTGAATCCAAGTAAATTTTTCAATGTTATCTGCTTCAAAGTATTTTTCGAACCATTTGATAAGCTGAGATAAATGATCTTCAAAAAGAGATTTTAAATTGCAAGACAAACTGATTTCATTGGAGGTTAAAAACTGGTGCAACAAGGGAAAGCAATCATTAAGATCATCTTCATTAATTTTTAGTTTCCATAGCTGTAATTTTTTTCTGAAAGCTGAAATCTTTTCTGTTAACTTTAAAATGTGCATATTGCCTCCTTGTAAAGAGAGATTCAACACATTCAACTTTTCAAAGATATCACATAGGTATGCGAGTTTAATCAAAAAGTCTGTTTCTACAAAGTGTTTGGCATACTCATGTTTTTCTTCTTCAAGGAAAGTGTATATTTCTTGCCGTAATTGGAACGACGAGACAATACACCCCATGAGAAAGCCATCGTGAGTGGCAGTAGTACAACAAAGATGTGTATTCACCTCCCATATCTTCACACATTCTTTTAAAAATCTTGCTTTTAGTGGCCGTGTTTTATATAGTTTACTATATTTACCACACGTTCTAAAACTATATTTAGTGGAGGACTTATATACTTTGATGCAAGTGCTTCTTTGTGAATGATGCAATGGGTCCAAACTGAATCTGGAGCTTTGTTTCAATAAGCGCCTGCAATCCTCCATAAGAGCCGGACATCGAATCCACCACCGCCAGTACAGACGCCAACGCACTTTGTCCAGTCTAAATTATTTTCAACCATAAATATATTCAGGATCTCGAACAAATCCTGAGCCTTTGTACTTCCAGTAATACTTTTACAAAAGAGAAGGTCCTCAACGATTGAATTACCATCTAAGAACCGACGTAACAAATCAAGTGTGCCTTATTATTGTCTGTGGCCTCATCGAGTTGCAGTCCATATTCACTTCCTTTTAATTTTTCAATTAATTGTGCATTGAGATCCTCCCCATGTGCTGAATTCTGCGACTGATTGTATTGTTAGACAAAGGGACATTTGAAAGTAGTTTCACGACTCACCAATCATAATGTTCACTAAATCTACAGCAGCCGGTAGAATGAGTTGCTCAGCAATAGTATGGGGCTTTTTACACTTAGCAACTCTATATGCAACTTTGTATGATGCTAGCAAAGCATTATTTGGTATTGACATATGTTTATAAATGCTGCCTTTTGTTGTTTTAATTCCATTAACTTTCTTTAAAAAGTTGTGAGGTTTACCAACAAAGTTAGAATGGTTGGTTTCTAAATGTCGCTTTTAACTTACTTGGAAGCATACATTCCGTGCCAAAACTTTCATGCACAATACACACTGTGGTCTCTCTTTATCATTTTCGCTTATTGATGTAAAGCCAAAATCCAAGTAACTGTCGCCATATTTATTACGCCGCTTCTCGGAACCCTTGCCACTAGTTTGTGGAACTTCGTCTATAGATTTAGCACTATCTTGATTATTCAAGTTTAATAAGAATTTGTCCATTTTAGGGTGATCAGAAAAATAGCTTTTGAAAAGTAACTTAACCACCACACTATTAAGTTAGCCCAACAAACAAAAACTTATGCGAGCACTGAGAAGGTGATAACAAACGAATAGAAATCTGACTTGTAACTGCGCATGCGCACTAGACGTTTCAGAAATGGCGCATCAGTGTTAGACCCAGCGGGCGCAGATATTAATTGAATATTTCGCAGCGCCCTTATGACGATAGCGCGGCTCCCTGGGGAGCCGCGGCTCACACTTTGGGAATCACTGTTGTAATTGGAGATTAGCCCACCAGTCCACTCGTAGCCCTTGTTCTTGGAAGTCCTGTATTGTTTTTAACTTTCCTTGGATATGTAATAGGTCTTTATATTTAAACATTTTATTTAAGTCTAAATTGTTTGGGTGGATCATCGCTTCCATTGTGGCTAGCCAAATTGGGATTCTTATGTAATGTGTCTTTTTAACTTTAATCCAATTATTTATTAGTGAATCTCTAATCAAGTGTCTATAGAAGTATTGTTGTTTTGTAGGTCCTGTTTCCCACAGAAAGGCATGCCATCTTTTCAATTCTGTGTTCATTTTCTAGCATTACTTGTTGAATATCATCAATTTTATCTTTCGTGTTTTTAATTTCCTCCTTCATTTCACCAATTTCAGCCTTTAATTCTTTATGTAGCGTTTTTGTTTCTTCGTGGTTGTTGGCTCTTGCTTCTTGAGTTTTATTCATTATTTCCTGTAATGTTTGTAACATTATTTGCATGCTTTGCATGTTCATTGCCAGATCTGATTTATCTTTGCCAAGTGTAGTCATTGTCGATTTTTGACTTGTAGGTGAAGCTATAATAGGTGAAGGGATTGTTGCTATTTTTTGACCTACTTTAGGGATAGTTGCTGTAGTTGTCATGTTTATCGTTTGAGGGAAATTCTCCCACCTTTGCATATGAGAAAGTATATCTAAATATTCTCTTTTTTTAAGTATTTCCCACACAGAGTATTCTATATTTAAATACACAAATATACCTTATTTTTTACAATCTTTATATCTCTATTGTTCTTTATGCGACTGTCCCCTTTCTTCCCCCACACTTATCTAATATACTGTGTATTATTCTTAACACTTTCTTATGTATGTTATACTTAAAGTCATGTCTGAAATTGTTGGCACCCCAGAAATTTTTCCAGAAAATCAAGTATTTCTCACAGAAAACTATTGCAGTAACACATATTTTTCTATACACATGTTTATTCCCTTTGTGTGTATTGGAACAAAACAAAAAAAGGGAGGAAAAAAAGCAAATTGGACATAATATCACACAAAACTCCAAAAATGGGCTGGACAAAATTATTGGCACCCTTAATTTAATATTTGGTGGCACACCCTTTGGAAAAAATAACTGAAATCAGTCGCTTCCTATAACCATCAATAAGCTTTTTACACTCAGTATTAAATACTAAGTGGGTGGCAAAAAACTGAGGTTAGACAGGCGGCAACGTTTAACCTTTTATTCAACAGCGCAACAGGCGCTCAACAAGTACAATGAATTGAGGCAAAGAACCCGGAACAGCCATCTAACAGCTCTGATATTGGCAGCACCTCAGATTTCCCGCTCGGACCAGGCTCGCGCCTTAGCCAATCAGCATCGACCTGCTGTTGGCAAGGCAAGAAGCAGGTCGTAACTCCGAGGACCTAAAGACTCAACACCCCTCCCCTCCCCTCCCCTCCCAGACTGCGCACACATAATCCGACAAGTACGCAGGCGCTCATCGGATCCGCCCAGATCTTCGCAGTGTAGGGGCCACGGCCGATGGAGGAGGTTCCTGGGGAGTCATGGAGGCCTCTGTCGTCACCATCAAGGGAGGATCTTTGACGTCATGGATCCCGGTACTACAGGTAAGTCGCCCGCCGAGAATGCTCCGGTAGTCAAGGGTTGGTATCCCTCAAGAGAAGTTGGAGGTTCGGCCGGGGGTTGTTCCTCGACCAGCTCTGAAGTTGGAGGCTCAGCCGGGGTTAGGTCCTCGGTCAGCTTGTGATGTTTGTCTTGGGGGAGTGGCGCCCAATGGAGTTGGTTTATTTGTTGGCGCCACTCTCAATCGTCTTCCAGGCGGACCCTGTAAGAACAGGGCCCGGTTAGTTTGGAAATGTGGCCAGGCACCCATTTGGGTGCCGACCATAGTTTTGAGCAAACACGGGGTCCCCGCAGGCAAACGACCTAGGGAATTCCAAATAATTAGGGGGTTTTCTGGGCTGTAGATAGGGTGTAGAGGGTCCAGGGTAGTGCGGATTCGGTGTCCCATGAGCAGTTCGGCTGGGCTCAACTTAGTGATGGGACAGGGGGTAGAGTATTGCACCAGTAGATACTGGCAAATTTTGGTGTGCCAATTAGTGGGTCCCAAATGGCCCAAAGCTTCTTTGTCCGCCCTTACGGCTCGCTCTGCCCAGCCATTGGCGGCCGGGTGGAACGGGGCCGTCTGGGCATGGAGAATGCAATGTTTGGCCAGGAAGGTCTGGAAGTGCGCCGTGACAATGTGGGATCCATTGTCTGACACTACCACATCGGGCAACCCATGGGTAGCAAACAGCTGCTCTAGGACCCTAACGGTGGCCTCTGCCTTGGCAGAGGGCATACGTGCCAGCTCTACCCAACCAGAGTAGGCATCCACCAACACCAGAAAGGTCTGGCCTAAGAATGGACCGGCAAAGTCCAGGTGGACCAGTGACCACGGCAGCCGGGGGACTTCCCAGTCCCTGACTGGGGCCGCCGGCCTGGACAGTTGACAAGTATGGCACCTCGAAACCCACAGCTCTATGTCCTGGTCCAGTTTGGGCTACCACACATAGCTGCAGGGAAGTGCCTTCATGTGTATGATGCTGGGGTGGGCATCGTGAAGGCTGTTTAAAATTGGCACCCTTAGACTAGGTGGCACCACTACGTGGTTTCCCCACAATAGGCACCCCTTCAGTGCAGACAGCTCATGCTGTCTCCGCTGGAAGGGCAGGAATTCTGCCGGCACTTCTGATTGCAGCCACCCCCTGCACACCAAGTCGAGAACTTGGGCCAGGGTAGGGTCCAAAACAGAGTGCCTGGCAACGTCAGAGGCAGTGATGGGACCACCCCCCCATTCATCAATCAGCAGGACTAAGGTGGCGGGGGCAGGGTCAACCGCGGGCAAGGGAAGGGGGCAGCGGCTGAGGGCATCAGCATGCCCCAGCGCCTTGCCCGGTCGATAATGAAGCTGGTAGTTGTAAGCTGTTAAAAACTCAGTCCAACGGGACATGCGTGGTGACAAGATAGGAGGCGTTTGGCGATCACTGGCCAACAAGCCTAGAAGAGGCTTGTGGTCAGTGATCAAGTGAAAAAAACGCCCGTAAAGGTATTCATGGAGTCTTTTGATTCCTGCCACCGCTGCCAATGCCTCCTTGTCCAATTGGCTATAATTCCGTTCAGGGGCAGAAAGCGTCCTGGAATAATAGGCATTTGGAGCCTCGGAGCCATTGGGCAGAATGTGGCTTAAAACAGCCCTGATGCCATACGGGGAGGCATTGTAAGCCAAAGAAACAGGCTGATGGGGGTCGAATTGAACGAGGACAGCGGAGGACGTGAGCACATCCTTCACAGCGCGGAAGGAAGCCGCGGCTTCCCGTCCCCAATGCCAGGAAGCCCTGGCATCCAAAAGTCGATGAAGGGGTTCGACCAGGGAAGCCTTGTGGAGTAAAAAAATTGCATAAGAATTAAGGAGGCCCAGGAAAGCCTGCAACTCAGCCCTATTGGTCGGAGCAGGGGCTTTCCTGATGGCCTCAACCTTAGAGGGGGTAGGGTGGATGTCCTGGGAATCAATAAGGAATCCCAGGAACTGCACCTGGTGAACACCTAACTTGCACTTCTCTTTCGTAAGTTTAAGACCAGCAGTCCTGAATCTGGTCAAAACTGCTCTAAGTTTTGTGAGCAGGTCAGAGGGGCTGCTTGCTGAAATAAGGATGTCGTTGAAATAAGGGACCACACCCTTAAGCCCATGGAACAATTGCTCCATCAGGCTCTGAAAAAGCCTGGGGGCAACGCTGACCCCAAACTGAAGGCGTTTGCATTTAAACACCCCATGGTGTGTAACAATGGTCTGGGCCATTGCAGGTGCTTCATCGACTGGCAGCTGCTGATAAGCTTGAGCCAGGTTAAGTTTAGCAAAAATGGAACCCTGTCCCAGTGAGTGCAACAACTGTTGCATCAGAGGGACCGGGTAGGGATTGGCCTGCAATGCCTGATTGACAGTCCCCTTATAATCATCACAGATCCGGATGGATCCGTCCTGCTTAAGGGGAATAACAATCGGGGTCTCCCAGGGAGAGTGATCTACTGGCTCTAAGACCCCAGGGAGATAAGCTTATCCAGTTCCTGGTCAACTCGCTGGCGCAGGGCAAAGGGCACCCTCCGAGGCTTTAAGCAAATAGGAGAGATTTGTGGGTCCAGATTAAAAGAGATAGATTGTCCCTTATATTCACTGAACTGGTCGTCGAAAACATCAGCAAATTCCTGGGTCATGTCAGTGAAAGTGTCATGGATCGTGGAATTGATGCCCAAGACGTTGAGGCTGAATGCCTCAAACCAATCGAGTCCTAGGAGAGTAGGAAGGCTACCCTTGACAACGCTCAAGGAAAGGTGCCCGGTGAAGCAGCTGTGGCTGACCGCAAAACGGTCACAGCCTAACACCGGAATTTCATTCTCCTGGTAGTCCTTCAGACGAATCGGGCAAGGCTTGAGGTGACACTTAGAAGTATCTGGCAATAGGCGCTTCAGGACAGCCCAGGAGATTAGCGACTTGGAGGATCCCGTGTCAACCTCCATTTTGCAGGTTGAGCCCTCAAGATTTACACTGAGGTAAACCTTTTTTTTTTTTATAAAACTTTTTTATAAAGTTTTACAAAATTTTGGACAAACATTTCCCCTCCTCCTCCCTCCACCCTCCTCCCTCTCCCTTCCCCCTCCCATTCACCCTTCCCCCCCCCACCAGAACTTCCCAGAGCAAAATACAGGGTATTACATCTAATAATCATAAGCTAGAATACACTAATTAATCATAAACTCCCATTCCCCTTTGGAACCTTAACTCCCCTTTTCCATAAAAAAACAAAAAAAAATTTATTTATTTATTTATTTATTTATTTAATTAAATTTTTATACTGCCCTTCTCCCGAAGGACTCAGGGCGGTTCACAGCAAAATAAAACAACGATAAATAAATACAGAATAAAATCAATAATTAAAAAACTTATTTATTTATTTATTTATTTATTATTTAAATTTTTATACCGCCCTTCTCCCAAAGGACTCAGGGTGGTTCACAGCCAGATAAAAATATACAATAATGTTACAATATAAATACAATTAAAATACAATTAAAAAACTTATTCAATTGGCCGAGATTAAAAATTTAGGATAAATAATAAAAAACCCTATTAAAAAACCCATAAATTTAAAACTAACCCAGTCCAGCGCAGATGAATAAGTGAGTTTTAAGCTCGCGACGAAAGGTTCGGAGGTCCGGAAGTTGACGGAGTCCTGGGGGGAGTTCGTTCCAGAGGGTGGGAGCCCCCACAGAGAAGGCCCTTCCCCTGGGCGTCACCAGACGACACTGTCGCGCCGACGGCACCCTGAGGAGTCCCTCTCTGTGAGAGCGCACGGGTCGGTGAGAGGTATTCGGTAGCAGCAGGTGGTCCCATAAATAGCCCGGCCCTATGCCATGGAGCACTTTGAAGACATTCACCAATACCTTGAAGCGCACCCGGAAGGCCACAGGTAGCCAGTGCAGTCTGCGCAGGATAGGTGTCACGCGGGAGCCACGAGGGGCTCCCTCTATCACCCGCGCAGCCGCATTCTGGACTAACTGAAGCCTCCGGATGCCCCTCAAGGGGAGCCCCATGTAGAGAGCATTGCAGTAATCCAGACGAGACGTCACGAGGGCGTGAGTGACTGTGCACAAGGCATCCCGGTCTAGAAAGGGGCGCAACTGGCGCACCAGGCGAACCTGGTGAAAAGCTCTCCTGGAGACGGCCGTCAGGTGGTCTTCAAAAGACAGCCGTTCATCCAGGAGAACGCCCAAGTTGCGCACCCTCTCCATCGGGGCCAATAACTCGCCTCCAACAGTCAGCCGTGGCTGCAGCTGACTGAATCGGGGTGCCGGCATCCACAGCCACTCTGTCTTGGAAGGATTGAGCTTGAGCCTGTTTCTCCCCATCCAGACCCATACGGCTTCCAAACACCGACAGCACTGATAGCTTCATTGGGGTGGCCCGTGTGAAAAGTACAGCTGGGTGTCATCAGCGACAGCTGGTACCTCACACCAAGCCACTGATGATCTCACCCAGCGGCTTCATATAGATGTTGACCAGAGGGGGCGAGAGAACCCCCCCCTGCGGCACCCCACAAGTGAGGCGCCTCGGGGCCGATCTCTGCCCCCCCATCAACACCGTCTGGGGCCGGGCGGAGGGATAGGAGGAGAACCACTGATAAACGGTGCCTCTCACTCCCAATCCCTCCAACCGGCGCAGCAGGATATCATGGTCAATGGTATCAAAAGCCGCTGAGAGGTCTAATAGGACCAGGGCAGAGGAACAACCCTATCCCTGGCCCTCCAGAGATCATCCACCAACGCGACCAAAGCCGCCTCAGTGCTGTAACCGGGCCGGAAGCCGGACTGAACGGGTCTAGATAGACAGTTTCCTCCAGGTGCAGGGGAAACTGATATGCCACCATATTTCTACAACCTTCGCGCGGCGGGTTGGAGACCGGACGATAATTACCTAAAACAGCCGGGTCCAGGAAGGCTTCTTGAGGAGGGCCTCACCACCGCCTCTTTCAAGGCGGCCGGAAAGACTCCTCCAACAAGGAAGCACTGTAATCGCCTGAGCCAGCCTCGTGTCACCTCCTGAGTGGCCAGCACCAGCCAGGAGGCACGGGTCCAGTAAACACGTGGTGGCATTCAATCTACCCAGCAACCTGTCCATGTCCTCGGAGCCACAGGGTCAAACTCATCCCAGACAATATCACCAAGACCGCCTCAGACGCCCGTCCGAATCGCCACAATTTTGGTCCAGACCATCCCGTTGAACGATTTTATCATATAGATAACAAACTCTCAGCACGCCCTGCATCGGGTCATCCCGCCCCTGGTGAAGGAGGAGCGGGTCACCAAACAGGGCAGCTGGGCGGTTATCTGCCGACGCAATGAGGGAGGAGGCGAGCAACGCCGCTTCCTCAGTGCCACTAGGTAGGTCCTAGTATAGGATCTAACTAGTGTCCGATCAGCCTCTGAATGGCTGGACCTCCAAGAACTCTCTAGGCGCCTTCTCCGGCGTTTCATCCCCCTCAGCTCCTCGGAGAAGCAAGGAGCCGGTTGGGATCTGCGCCGGGTCAGAGGCCGCAGAGGCACGACACGGTCTAAGGCCCCAGCCGCAGCCCGTTCCCAGGCTGCGCTAGTTCCTCTGCCGTGCCGTGAGCCAGACCTCAGGAATGGCCCAAGCTCCGTCCGAACCTCCGGTCCATCAGGCGCCTGGGACGGTACCAACGTAATGGTTCCGCCTCCTGCGTGTTGGGTAGCGGTCAGAAAGTCTAGGCGAAGGAGAGAGTGATCAGACCAAGACAAAGGTTCTGTGACTATATCTCTCAGTTATTCAAAAAGTTTTTATTGGTCAAAAAAGGTTTATACAAATACATATCAGGTATGGTAAATTTTCATTTTTCTTATCCAGGATAAGAATTTTGCTCAAATTTTTTAACACATACAACAGCCATATGGCAAGCAGGTGACACGAAGTAGCTAAGTTTACAAATCTTACATACGCAATAAAGAAGGGTCAAGAATAAACAGAATATCATACAAAAGAGAATAAGGAAAACCAACACAATACCAAATATCTTTATCACTTCCTAGTTTTGGATCTCAGAACTCTGGGTTCAGCCTGACCCAACTCCAGGGCCGCAACAGCGGCAGCCGCCACCGCCCCATGGTCTATAACCTCCCCTTCTTCAATTCCTGGGTCATCTGATTCCAGGAGGGCTTTGTGTTCCTCCACGAGGCCGTAGCCTCCGCAATTGTACTAATTTTTTCGTAATGCCCTCCCGGAAAATCATCAATCCTCTGGCATCAGCCATCTGAAGCCTACCCTTCTGGTACAATTTGCTTGACAAAAGTAATATTTCTTTCTCATTTCACGCACCTGTCTGGGAATCTGCCTCAGAATGGCTATCTCCTGCCCCTGTAAGTCAGTGCCCCACTCCTATGTTTTCTAAGAATTTCATCTCGCCTCTTCTCACAAATTTGACATGAACCTCTCTGGGAACTGCATGCGCGTGCATATTGTGAATTAACTCTATAAACTCGATCCAGATCCCAATTCATGAAATCAACACCTCTCCCAAGAAATTCTCCCAACAATTTAGTCACAACATCTCTCAAATCTTCTTGGTCCACTTCTTCCAAATTTTGAAACCTAAGGAAATAAGACATTTTATCCATCTGTAGTCCAAGCACAGCATTGCCTGTCGCCTCCTCTCTTTCTGCACTGCCCGCATCTCACCCTCCAGACCTTCCACTTTCTGCTTGTTTTCTGCTGAGACTTGTTGAGTATCCTTTAAACTTTTGGATAGTCACAATTTCTACTCTTATTTCCGTTTGGCCTCTTTGCAAATCATCCAGTTTCTTGTCCATATTGGATAACTTTTCCAGAATTCTCTCCATCTCTCCAGCAGTTGGTCTCTGACCTTTTGCCATTTGAAAAAAAAAAAATTCAAAATACTCAGGCAAGCACAGTATCCTTGTAATTTCCTCCGGATCCACCAGGGGCACTCACAGGAGCAACGAGTCCAGAGTACAGTTAGTCAACCAGGAAGTCAAGGGAAGTGATGTCATCAAGATTCTCATAGTGAAGGCGGAAGCTGGACGCCACCACTGTTCCCAGAGGAGGGGGGCCTCAAACCTCCCTCCTAAATTTCTCCATCACCTCTTCTCCAGAGCTCCACAAAACCGTAATCTTCTTATTTTAAGTTCTCCTCTCCAGAATAACTCGTGCTCCTTCCAGCCGCAGGGGAGAAAACCCCCGCACTCCGGAGCACTCCACTGCCACCGATATCCCTTCCCTTCTCCATTCCTCAATTCTTCTCCGCTCCCTGTTCACCACCAGGCTGCTGCAGTTATAAATCCAAAGCCCGTGTCACCGGGCACAGCGCCCAGGCGACGACCAAAGTAATGGCCGTGGCCCGTGGCCTCCAAACCCCGCCGAGCCTAGGACGCGCCAGCATCGGTCCCCCAGTCCTGTATGTCGGCTTGGCGAGCCGTCCGTGACGGCAGGTGTCCTTTCGAACACCTGGCCCCGGGGGGCCTGGGCGGCGGCCGGATTCGGGCACTGGGGGCAGGAGAAGCCTCCAGACGACCGTTGCCCCTGGACACCGGAAGTCGTCTCCCTGTGACTATATCTCTCAAGTCCAGATCCTTCAACCACTGACCAGAGATGAAAATCAGGTGCAGTGTGCCTCCCCCGATGTGAGTGGGGCCATCCACTACTTGAGTCAGGTCCAGGGCCGTCATGGAGGTTATGAACTCCCGAGCTACTGTCGATGACGAGCCGGCAGATGGCAAGTTAAAGTCCCCATGACTAAAAGTCTGGGGTCTCCACTGCCACCCGGCAAGCACCTCCAGGAGCTCGGGCAGGCGGCTGTCACGCAGCAAGGAGCCAGGTACGTGACCAGCAAGCCCATCTGACACCTATGACCCCACCTCACAAAGAGGGATTCACACCCGCAATCTGAGGTACAGTGGTCTCCTCGGCTCTAGACTCTCTTTAATAACAACCGCCACCGCCCCATGGTCTATAACCTCCCTTCTTCAATTCCTGGGTCATCTGATTCCAGGAGGGCTTTGTGTTCCTCCACGAGGCCGTAGCCTCCGCAATTGTACTAATTTTTTCGTAATGCCCTCCCGGAAAATCATCAATCCTCTGGCATCAGCCATCTGAAGCCTACCCTTCTGGTACAATTTGCTTGACAAAAGTAATATTTCTTTCTCATTTCACGCACCTGTCTGGGAATCTGCCTCAGAATGGCTATCTCCTGCCCCTGTAAGTCAGTGCCCCACTCCTATGTTTTCTAAGAATTTCATCTCGCCTCTTCTCACAAATTTGACATGAACCTCTCTGGGAACTGCATGCGTGCGTGCATATTGTGAATTAACTCTATAAACTCGATCCACATCCCAATTCATGAAATCAACACCTCTCCCAAGAAATTCTCCCAACAATTTAGTCACAACATCTCTCAAATCTTCTTGGTCCACTTCTTCCAAATTTTGAAACCTAAGGAAATAAGACATTTTATCCATCTGTAGTCCAAGCACAGCATTGCCTGTCGCCTCCTCTCTTTCTGCACTGCCCGCATCTCACCCTCCAGACCTTCCACTTTCTGCTTGTTTTCTGCTGAGACTTGTTGAGTATCCTTTAAACTTTTGGATAGTCACAATTTCTACTCTTATTTCCGTTTGGCCTCTTTGCAAATCATCCAGTTTCTTGTCCATATTGGATAACTTTTCCAGAATTCTCTCCATCTCTCCAGCAGTTGGTCTCTGACCTTTGCCATTTGAAAAAAAAAAAATTCAAAATCCTCAGGCAAGCACAGTATCCTTGTAATTTCCTCCGGATCCACCAGGGGCACTCACAGGAGCAACGAGTCCAGAGTACAGTTAGTCAACCAGGAAGTCAAGGGAAGTGATGTCATCAAGATTCTCATAGTGAAGGCGGAAGCTGGACGCCACCACTGTTCCTCAGAGGAGGGGGGCCTCAAACCTCCCTCCTAAATTTCTCCATCACCTCTTCTCCAGAGCTCCACAAAACCGTAATCTTCTTATTTTAAGTTCTCCTCTCCAGAATAACTCGTGCTCCTTCCAGCCGCAGGGGAGAAAACCCCCGCACTCCGGAGCACTCCACTGCCACCGATATCCCCTTCCCTTCTCCATTCCTCAATTCTTCTCCGTTCCCTGTTCACCACCAGGCTGCTGCAGTTATAAATCCAAAGCCCCGGTGTCACCGGGCACAGCGGCCCAGGCGACGACCAAAGTAATGGCCGTGGCCCGTGGCCTCCAAACCCCGCCGGGCCTAGGACGCGCCAGCATCGGTCCCCCCAGTCCTGTATGTCGGCTTGGCGAGCCGCCCGTGCGGCAGGTGTCCTTTCGGGACCCCCGGGCCCCTGGGGGCCCCGGCGGCGGCCGGATTCGGGCACTGGGGGCAGGAGAAGCCTCCAGACGACCGTTGCCCCTGGACACCGGAAGTCGTCTCCCTGTGACTATATCTCTCAAGTCCAGATCCTTCAACCACTGACCAGAGATGAAAATCAGGTGCAGTGTGCCTCCCCCGATGTGAGTGGGGCCATCCACTACTTGAGTCAGGTCCAGGGCCGTCATGGAGGCCATGAACTCCCGAGCTACTGTCGATGACGAGCCGGCAGATGGCAAGTTAAAGTCCCCCATGACTAAAAGTCTGGGGGTCTCCACTGCCACCCCGGCAAGCACCTCCAGGAGCTCGGGCAGGGCGGCTGTCACGCAGCAAGGAGCCAGGTACGTGACCAGCAAGCCCATCTGACACCTATGACCCCACCTCACAAAGAGGGATTCACACCCGGCAATCTGAGGTACAGTGGTCTCCCTCGGCTCTAGACTCTCTTTAATAACAACCGCCACCCCCCCACCCCTACCCTGGGCCCTCGGCTGATGGAATGCACGGAAACCCGGTGGGCACATCTCAACCAGGGGCACGCCTCCTTCAGTGCCCAACCAGGTTTCCGTAACGCCTATAATATCCGCGGCACCCCCCTGAATCAGATCATGTATTGGGGGGCCTTATTGGCCACGGACCGTGCGTTGCATAACTATTGACTCGAGTATAAGCCTAGGGTGGGAAATGAGGCAGCTACTGGTCAATGTAAAAAATAAAGATAGAGCCAAGTAAAATAACATGAATATTTATTTGAACGAAAAACAATAAAAGTGCAAAAGGGGGTCCCCAAAAAGAATATGGTATCAAAAATACAGTATCTTTAAAAGTAACAGCAACCAAGCTAACGAGAGCTAAAATCCCTCAAAACTGGAGTTCTCCTCCTCCTCATCTGTTTGTCCAAACAGAGTTTCAGCTACTTCAGCTTCTGTGATGTTATCCGCATATACGTTGTCGTCATCACTGAGTTCACAGTCGTCATCATCACTGCTGTCACTCTCATACAATGCGCTGTCTTCACTGCCATCCACAGCATTACTAATGCCACATTTCTTGAAGGCACGTTGCACCATGTCCTCTGGAATATCTTCCCATGCATCATGAACCCACTGTGCTATTAGTTCTATGTCTGGCTTTCTCAGATTTCCAACTTTTGTCAGATGAGCTTGACCAGATGTCATCCATTCATGCCACATCCTTCGCACACGGTCCTTGAAAGGTTTATTTAAACTGACATCTAGGGGCTGCAATACAGATGTAAGCCCACCTGGAATAACGGCCAAAGTGACTTGAGATGACTTTGCCAATTTTTTTATGTCATCAGATGTGTGGGCTCTGAACATATCCCAAACTAACAGTGATGGTTTTTTCTTTAAGGCTGCTCCTGGTCGTCCGTTCCAAATTTCTTCCAGCCATTTTTTTGTTCCATCTTCATCCATCCAGCCTTTAACATGTGCACGCACTGTAATTCGTGGCGGGAATTTTACCTTTTTAGGCAAGGTCTTTCTTTTAAAAATAATAACAGGCCTCAGCTTGGCTCCATTAGCCAAACATGACAGAACGACTGTGAAATAATTTCCTAGAACAGCTGGATCCAGGGAAGGCTTCTTGAGGAGGAGTCTCACCACCGCCTCTTTCAAGGCGGAAGGAACAACGCCTTCCAACAAAGAAGCATTAATAATCCCCCGGAGCCAGCCTCATGTCACCTTCTGCGTGGCCAGCACCAACCAGGAGGGACACGGGTCCAATAAACATATGGTGGCATTCAGCCTTCCCAGTAACCTGTCCATGTCCCCAGGAGCCACAGGGTCAAACCCATCCCAAATAGTCTCAACAAGACGAGTCTCCGACGTCTCACCTGGATCTACCCAATTTTGATCCAACCTGTCCCGAAGCTGAGCGATTTTATTGTGCAGATATGCACTAAAATCCTCGGCACGCCCTTGTAGGGGGTCATCCTGCACCTCCTGTTGAAGAAGAGAGCGGGTCACCAGAAACAGGGCGGCTGGGCGGTTACCTGCCGATGCAATGAGGGAGGAGGCGAGCAACGCCGCCTCAGTGCCACTAGGTAGGTCCTAGTATAGGATCTAACTAGTGTCCGATCAGCCTCTGAACGGCTGGACCTCCAAGAACTCTCTAGGCGCCTTCTCCGCGCTTCATCCCTCAGCTCCTCGGAGAACCAAGGAGCCGGTTGGGATCTGCGCCAGGTCAGAGGCCGTAGAGGCACGACACGGTCTAAAGCCCCAGCCGCAGCCCGGTCCCAGGCTGCGGCTAGTTCCTCTGGCGTGCCGTGGGGCAGGCCCTCAGGGAATGGCCCAAGCTCCGTCCGAACCTCTCCGGGTCCATCAGGCGCCTGGGACGGTACCAACGTAATGGTTCCGCCTCCCTGCGGTGTTGGGTAGCGGTCAGAAAGTCCAGGCGAAGGAGAGAGTGATCTGACCATGACAAAGGTTCTGTGACTATATCTCTCAAGTCCAGATCCTTCAACCACTGTCCAGAGATGAAAATCAGGTCCAGTGTGCCTCCCCGATGTGAGTGGGGCCATCCACTACTTGAGTCAGGTCCAGGGCCGTCATGGAGGTTATGAACTCCCGAGCTACTGTCGATGACGAGCTGGCAGATGGCAAGTTAAAGTCCCCCATGACTAAAAGTCTGGGGGTCTCCAGTGCCACCCCGGCAAGCACCTCCAGGGGCTCGGCCAGGGCGGCTGTCACGCAGGAAGGAGGCAGGTACATGACCAGCAAGCCCATCTGACATCTATGACCCCACCTCACAAAGAGGGATTCACACCGCAATCTGAGGTACAGTGGTCTCCTCGGCTCTAGACTCTCTTTAATAACAACCGCCACCCCCACCCCTACCCTGGGCCTCGGCTGATGGAATGCACGGAAACCCGTGGGCACATCTCAACCAGGGCACGCCTCCTTCAGTGCCCAACCAGGTGCGCCTATAATATCCGCTGCACCCCTGAATCAGATCATGTATTGGGGGCCTTACCAATAGGACTGCGCATAACTATTGACTCGAGTATAAGCCTAGGGTGGGAAATGAGGCAGCTACTGGTCAATGTAAAAATAAAGATAGAGCCAAGTAAAATAACATGAATATTTATTTGAACGAAAACAATAAAAGTGCAAAAGGGGTCCCCAAAAGAATATGGTATCAAAATACAGTATCTTTAAAAGTAACAGCAACCAAGCTAACGAGAGCTAAAATCCTCAAAACTGGAGTTCTCATCATCATCTGTTTGTCCAAACAGAGCTTCAGCTACTTCAGCTTCTGTGATGTTATCCGCATATACGTTGTCGTCATCACTGAGTTCAGTCGTCATCATCACTGCTGTCACTCTCATACAATGCGCTGTCTTCACTGCCATCCATAGCATTACTAATGCCACATTTCTTGAAGGCACGTTGCACCATGTCCTCTGGAATATCTTCCCATGCATCACAAACCCACTGTGCTATTAGTTCTATGTCTGGCTTTCTCAGATTTCCAACTTTTGTCAGATGAGCTTGACCAGATGTCATCCATTCATGCCACATCCTTCGCACACGGTCCTTGAAAGGTTTATTTAAACTGACATCTAGGGGCTGCAATACAGATGTAAGCCCACCTGGAATAACGGCCAAAGTGACTTGAGATGACTTTGCCAATTTTTTTATGTCATCAGATGTGTGGGCTCTGAACATATCCCAAACTAACAGTGATGGTTTTTTCTTTAAGGCTGCTCCTGGTCGTCCGTTCCAAATTTCTTCCAGCCATTTTTTTGTTCCATCTTCATCCATCCAGCCTTTAACATGTGCACGCACTGTAATTGTGGGAATTTTACCTTTTTAGGCAAGGTCTTTCTTTTAAAAATAATAACAGGCCTCAGCTTGGCTCCATTAGCCAAACATGACAGAACGACTGTGAAATAATTTCCTAGAACAGCTGGATCCAGGGAAGGCTTCTTGAGGAGGAGTCTCACCACCGCCTCTTTCAAGGCGGAAGGAACAACGCCTTCCAACAAAGAAGCATTAATAATCCCCCGGAGCCAGCCTCATGTCACCTTCTGCGTGGCCAGCACCAACCAGGAGGGACACGGGTCCAATAAACATATGGTGGCATTCAGCCTTCCCAGTAACCTGTCCATGTCCCCAGGAGCCACAGGGTCAAACCCATCCCAAATAGTCTCAACAAGACGAGTCTCCGACGTCTCACCTGGATCTACCCAATTTTGATCCAACCTGTCCCGAAGCTGAGCGATTTTATTGTGCAGATATGCACTAAAATCCTCTTGTAGGGGGTCATCCTGCACCTCCTGTTGAAGAAGAGAGCGGGTCACCAGAAACAGGGCGGCTGGGCGGTTACCTGCCGATGCAATGAGGGAGGAAACGTAAGAATGCTTAGCCTCCCTCAATGCCACTAGGTAGGTCCTAGTATAGGATCTAACTAGTGTCCGATCAGCCTCTGAACGGCTGGACCTCCAAGAACTCTAGGCCTTCTCCGGCGTTTCATCCCTCAGCTCCTCGGAGAACCAAGGTTGGGATCTGCGCCGGGTCAGAGGCCGCAGAGGCACGACACGGTCTAGCCCCAGCCGCAGCCCGCTCCCAGGCTGCACTAGTTCCTCTGCCGTGCCGTGAGCCAGACCCTCAGGAAATGGCCCAAGCTCCGTCCGGAACCTCTCCGGGTCCATCAGGCGCCTGGGACGGTACCAACGTAATGGTTCCGTCTCCCTGCGGTGTTGGGTAGCGGTCAGAAAGTCTAGGCGAAGGAGAGAGTGATCTGACCATGACAAAGGTTCTGTGACTATATCTCTCAGTTATTCAAAAAGTTTTTATTGGTCAAAAAAGGTTTATACAAATACATATCAGGTATGGTAAATTTTCATTTTTCTTATCCAGGATAAGAATTTTGCTCAAATTTTTTAACACATACAACAGCCATATGGCAAGCAGGTGACACGAAGTAGCTAAGTTTACAAATCTTACATACGCAATAAAGAAGGGTCAAGAATAAACAGAATATCATACAAAAGAGAATAAGGAAAACCAACACAATACCAAATATCTTTATCACTTCCTAGTTTTGGATCTCCAGACGCGCTCTAGGCGTCTTTTCCGGCGCTTCATCTCCCTCAGCTCCTCGGAAAACCAAGGAGCTGGTTGAGTTCTACACCGGGTCAGAGGCCGCAAAGGCACGACACGGTCCAAAGCTCCGGCCGCAGCCTGTTCCCAGGCTGCGACTAGCTCTTCGGCCGTGCCATGGGCTAGATCCTCAGGCCCAAGCTCCGTCAGGAACCTCTCCGGGTCCATCAGGCACCTGGGACGGAACCAACGCATTGGCCCCATCTCCCTGCGGTGTTGAGTGGCGGTCCGAAAGTTCAGACGAAGAAGAGAATGATATGACCACGACAAAGGCTCAATGACTAAATCTCCTAAATCCAGATCTAATTACTAATACAATACATTCCCTCCATCATTCATAAACTATTTGATACTTATACAAGCTTATTTCCTTTCGGGCTAATAGCTGCCGTTTTAGTCTTAAGTCTCTCACCCCGCACATCAACTGTTCTAGCAGGGCATCATCCAGATTGCGAAACTCGCATGGTCCAGCGGCTGCCTGAAAAGAGGCCATATAGTCAGCCACGGACTCCCTTTCCCTTTGGATCTGCTGGTGGAAAGCCTTGCCGACGAGCAACGTGAGAGGGTGCAGGGGCATAATGGTCCTTTAATTTATTCAGGAGGACATCCCATGGCACATCCCTTAACAGCTGGGGACCATGAGGGCTTTCGCAGTCCCGAATACCTCACGGCCGCACACGCTGAGAAAATACCCTCTTTTATGGGAGCTGGACAGTTTGGCAAGATCACTGGTTTGAAAGAAGCATTCAAAACGTTCGATGAACGTGTACCAGTTCTCGGCGGCAGGCTCAAACGGGGAAAATGTGGGCTGAGACGCCATTCTCGCACGGCTGTGACTTCTTGGGTTATTATTGCCTTGTCCCTCAGAATCCCACCCTCGTCGCCAGTATTAAATAGAATAGAATAGAATAGAATTTTATTGGCCAAGTGTGATTGGACACACAAGGAATTTGTCTTGGTGCATATGCTCTCAGTGTACATAAAAGAAAAGATACGTTCATCAAGGTACAACATTTACAACACAATTGATGATCAATATATCAATATAAATCATAAGGATTGCCAGCAACAAGTTATAGTCATACAGTCATAAGTGGAAAGAGATTGGTGATGGGAACTATGAAACGATTAATAGTAGTGCAGATTCAGTAAATAGTCTGACAGTGTTGAGGGAATTATTTGTTTAGCAGAGTGATGGCCTTCGGGAAAAAAACTGTTCTTGTATCTAGTTGTTCTGGTGTGCAGTGCTCTATAGCGTCGTTTTGAGGGTAGGAGTTGAAACAGTTTATGTCCAGGATGCGAGGGATCTGCAAATATTTTCACGGCCCTCTTCTTGATTCGTGCAGTATACAGGTCCTCAATGGAAGGCAAGTTGGTAGCAATTATTTTTTCTGCAGTTCTAATTATCCTCTGAAGTCTGTGTTTTTCTTGTTGGGTTGCAGAACCGAACCAGACAGTTATAGAGGTGCAAATGACAGACTCAATAATTCCTCTGTAGAATTGGATCAGCAGCTCCTTGGGCAGTTTGAGCTTACTGAGTTGGCGCAGAAAGAACATTCTTTGTTGTCCTTTTTTAATGATGTTTTTGATGTTAGCTGTCCATACTGAGTGGGTGGAAACAAACTGAGGCGAGACAGGCGGCAACGTTTAACCTTTTATTCAACAGCGCAACAGGCACTCAACAAGTGCAACGAATTGAGGCAAAGAACCCGGAACAGCCATCAGACAGCTCTTACCGTATATACTGAGCATAGCTCATAAAATTATCTGCTACAATGTACTTCCTATCAATGACTACTTCAGCTTCAACCACAACAATACACGAGAACACAATAGATTCAAACTTAAAAGTGAACCTCTCCAATCTAGATTGCAGAAAATGTGACTTCAGTAACAGAGTTGTTAATGCCTGGAATGTGCTACCTGACTCTGTGGTCTCTTCCCAAAATCCCCAAAGCCTTAACCAAAGACTATCTAGTATTGACCTCACCCCATTCCTAAGAGGTCTGTAAGGGGCGTGCATAAGAGCACCAGCGTGCCTACCGTCCCTGTCCTAATGTTCCCTTTAGTTGTATTCCTTTTATGTATTCAATTCATGCTTATATTTATATAATTATTTAATATGTATTTGACAAAATAAAATGAATGAATGAATGAATAGAATAGAATTTTTATTGGCTAAGTGTGATTGGACACACAAGGAATGAATGAATAGAATAGAATTTTTATTGGCCAAGTGTGATTGGACACACAAGGAATGAATGAATAGAATAGAATTTTTATTGGCTAAGTGTGATTGGACACACAAGGAATTTGTCTTGGTGCATATGCTCTCAGTGTACATAAAAGAAAAGAAGCTTAACACCTTAAATGGTATTTATTAACTGAAATATCATCAAATCAAATATATAATGAGGTATATTATAATGACCTTTGTTTTCAGAAAGAAGCATGATGGAAGTTTTTCAATAAAGGGGAAATATAGAAAAACTTAGTGTCATGCTCATATATCATCTTTACAGATGTTGTTAACACTATACTATGGCAGCATATGATGGTACAATGTTTCAATCAATTTCAGGATGGAAAACTCATCAATGAGGGGGAGGAATATAATTTATTAACCTTGTATGATATCAGTTTTTCAAGGACTCTAGAAGGACCCGAGGAAGAAATCTCTGCCCCTCCCACTTTCCCTTTCCAACCCAGCCTTCCAAGGGGACCTTGAGGAGAAATCTCTGCCCCCTCCCCACTTTCCCTTTCCAAGGCAGCCTTCCAAGAGGACCTCTCGAAAAGAGCGAAAGCTTTCTCCTGGCCGTTTTACCACCACCACACCCTCCACGCCGGCCATCCTAGGCTGGGTTAGAAACAAGGAGGGGGAAGTTCAAGGACCACATCGATGGCACGAGCTCAGATTGTCGGCTGGGGATGATGGGCGCTGCAGTGCGATCTCGGGAGAGACTAGGGGGGAAGAAAGAATGACTGTTTCCCCACACCCTAGGATTGGGGAAAACATTGACCCCCCCCTTAGTTGCGGAGAAGGGTTGCGCTCAAAGCGGTCGCCTCCATCCATCAATCCATCCTTCCTTCCTTACTTCCATCCATCCATCCATCCTTTTTTTCCCAGCGAGCGGTGCGTGTGTGACATGCAAGCAAGACGCCTCACGGGCGTGTGTGTGTGTGTGTTTGTGGTGGGGTCTGTCAGCCACCCACCCACTCGCCTCCCTTTCCCTCTTCGGAGCGTGGGCTGTTCCTGTGCCTGGCCTCCGCCTCCGATCTCCTGCGGCGAGCGAGCCAGCGAACGGCTTCGGGCACCGCGGACTTTGGCAAGGAGGAAGGTGGGAGGAAGCGGAGCTGCCGGCTGTGGGGGTTGAGGGCGTGCAAGAGGAGCGAGCTTGGAAAGGCCTTTTGTGTGTGTGTGCGCGCCTGTGTGCCCGGGGGAGGGAAGCGGAGCGGCCGGCTGTGGGGGGTTGAGGGGCGTGCAAGAGGAGCGTGGAAAGGCCTTTTTGTGTGTGTGTGTGTGCGCGCCTGTGTGCCCTAGGGAGGGAAGCGGAGCTGCCGGCTGTGTGGGGGGGGTGGGGGGCGTGCAAGAGGAGCGAGCGTGGAAAGGCCTTTTTGTGTGTGTGTGCGTGTGTGTGCGCGCCTGTGTGCCCTAGGGAGGGAAGCGGAGCTGCCGGCTGTGGGGGGTTGAGGGGCGTGCAAGAGGAGTGAGCGTGGAAAGGCCTTTTTGTGTGTGTGTGCGCGCCTGTGTGCCCTAGGGAGGAAGCGGAGCTGCCGGCTGTGTGGGGTTGAGGGCGTGCAAGAGGAGCGAGCGAGCGTGGAAAGGCCTTTGTGTGTGTGTGTGTGCGCGCCTGTGTGCCCTAGGGAGGGAAGCAGAGCTGCCGGCTGTGTGGGGGTTGAGGGGCGCAAGAGGAGCGAGCTTGGAAAGGCCTTTGTGTGTGTGCGTGTGTGCGCGCCTGTGTGCCCTAGGGAGGAAGCGGAGCTGCCGGCTGTGTGGGGTTGAGGCGTGCAAGAGGAGCGCGCCTCCTCCTCTTCCTCCACGCCGCTCCTCTTGCACGCCTCAACCCCGCCATCCCCACCCTCTCCGCGTGAAGGTCACCTCCTCCCTCTTCCAGGCGGCGGCGGCGGCCTGCCCAGCGGAGCGCCACAGCCGCAGCTCCGCTTCCTCCCACCCAGTCCAGCCGAACGGTGAAAGCGACATGCCGAGCGCCGCCCGCTTTCACCGCTCGCTGACTGGGACCGCTTGGTTTGTCCGCGCGGGCGGGGAGCCGCCAGCCTTCTCGGCTGAGGGAGGGAGGGTTTCAACGGTGAAAGCGCGGCCGAGAAGGCTGGCGGTCCGCCGCCGCGACCGGCCATCCAGCCGAACGGTGAAAGCGGAGCGCGCCGCATGTCGCTTTCACCGCTCGCTGACTGGGACCGCTTGGCTCGGATCCGCGAACTGCTCAGCCTTGGGCAAATCCGCTGACGATCTCGCCGCCTCTTTGGCGTCTCCTGTGCGGGGTTCCCGAAGTACATCGAGTAGACTCGAGTATAAGCCGAGGGGGCGATTTTCAGCACAAAAAACGTGCTGAAAAACTCGGCTTATACTCGAGTATATACGGTATATACTCGAGCTGTCAGATGGCTGCTCCAATGGCAGCACCTCAGATTTCCCGCTCGGACCCGGCTCGCGTCTTAGCCAATCAGCAGCAACCTTCTGTTGGCAAGACAAGAGGTGGGTCGTAACTCTGAGGACCTAAAGACTCAACGACACCTCTCACCTGGAATTTTGGACCACTCTTCCTTTGCAAGCTGCTCTAGGTCTCTCTTATTGGAAGGGTGCCTTTTCCTAGCAGCAATTTTAAGATCTCTCCACAGGTGTTCAATAGGATTTAGATCTGGACTCATTGCTGGCCACTTCAGAACTCTCCAGCGCTTTGTTGCCATCCATTTCTGGGTGCTTTTTGACGTATATTTGGGGTCATTGTCCTGCTGGATGACCCAAGATCTCGGACGCAAACCCAGCTTTCTGACACTGGGCTCTACAGTGAAACCCAAAATCCTTTGGTAATCCTCAGATTTCATGATGCCTTGCACACAGTCAAGGCATCCAGTGCCAGAGGCAGCAAAACAACCCCAAAACGTCATTGAACCACCACCATAATTCACTGTAGGTACTATGTTTTTTTCTTTGTAGGCCTCATTCCGTTTTCGGTAAACAGTAGAATGATGTGCTTTACCAAAAAGCTCTATCTTGGTCTCATCTGTCCGCAAGACGTGTATAGCAAAGCATGTGTTACTGTAATACTTTTCTGTGAGAAATACTTGATTTTCTGGAAAAATTTCTGGGGTGCCAACAATTTCAGCCATGATTGTATACATATAATATATATTTATAATTCTTAAATCACTCTATATAATGTATATATTTATACAATTCTTTTTTTTATACTCCTCTTAATTTCTTGAATTACCTTTAACTATATTTCTTTACTGAACATAGATATATAGTAGAGCTGTCGATATAAGTCCAATATTATTCCAGTTAATCCAATAATCAATTTAATTCAGTTCGATAATTCATTCAGTTCCATTTGGTTTATTATCTGTACCTTTTTTTAAAAAATCCTAGGTGTTGCGATATTACATCAATCTTATTTCCAATTTCCTCTTCAAACTCAGCTTTTAATATATCCACAATTCTACTAGATGGCTCCTCTTGTTTCTTCTTCTGCTTCTTCTCCTCTTTTTGTTTTCCCCTCCTTTTCTATAAGTCCAATCAATCTACTATTCCGTTCTACACAAGTGTTTGTCCATCAAAGTTCAAGTTTCACAAATCCTTTGTCTTGCCGAATTATATTTCATTAGCCAGTATTTTTAGTCTCTATTTTCCGGTTCAAATTTAAATCTTTAGTTCTAATCAGTCCTTATTTATGTTTTCAAATTCTCTTCATCTCTTTTTATTATCTCAGCTCAATTTTTTTTAAGTCTCTCACTCACTAATCGTTGCAATTTGTGGATTTCAATCTGGGCCTCAAACTGCTTTGCGCTGTTCTCAGTCTCTTGTATCTCTCCGATCTGCAGTTTACCCCATTTTAGCTGCTTTCCCAGACTCACTGAGTCACCTATCTCTGCCTTTTCTCTTCCGCGCCTTCTCTATCATACGCCTCTCATCTTCTTCTGGGGTTTTTCCTCTGTCGAATGCTACTGTTGCTTTTCACTTTTTGCTTCCCACTTTTGCAGCTGTCATTGCTCTAGGCTGGCCATAAAGACCGACTTCCTCTCCGCCAGTTTAAGAGTGCTGCTCCTGACTGCTCGGGTAGTTGCTTTCCACCTCCAGCCCCTATGGAGCTTCCTCTTTAGTTTATCAATCTCTCCAAGATCAGTAATGCCCTAAAAGTGGGCTCTTAGCGAAGATTTTTCAGGATTTAGGGACAGAGATCTGTTCCCTCACCCCTGCTCCATGATGATCTCTGCCGGAAGAATTCAAAAAGTAGAATCCAAAATAGAGCAAGTTGATAATAAAATAGAAAAGATGGAGCAGAAAGCCCTACAATTAAATAATGAGTTAAGTGAGTCAATTGCACATCTGGAAATGGAAAAAGCTTCATTATTTTTAAGATTTCCAAACATTCCAGAAGACAAGGATGAAGACTTGGGAGAGAAAATGGGCAGAGATATTAGCAGAAGCTTTAGAAAAAGACAAATTAGAAGTAAGAAGAGAATTGGATGTAGCTTACCGAATATACACAACATACGCAAGAAGTCATAGAAAGGCGAGAGAGGTACATATAAGGTTTATTAAAAGAGCAATGAGAGATGAAATATCCAAACAAACGAGAGGAACCTGTAATATATAAAGATAAAGAAATTATAGTATTAAAACGGATACTACGCAGAATAAGGACTAGTGACAACAATACCAATTTCTCACAACACAATTAACAATACACAAGGTCAGGTTTGGATGGTTAATACCGGAAGGCATACTCATAACATGGCAGGCAAAAAAATATAAGGTAGACACAATTGAAAAAGTGCACGATTTTTTTGAACAACATTTTGCACAGGAAGAAGAACAGGAAAGTAAGGAGGAACTTGAGCGCACAAGTCAAGACAGAGATTCTAGTGGAAATAGAACAAGAAAGAGAAATACAAAAGAGAAAAGAAAAAGAGCGGATAGAAAGAGAAGGAGAAGGAAGGAGGCTAGTAAGAGAGACAAGAAGCACAAAAAAGGCAGAACAAATAAAAAAGGGAAAGGTGTTTTTAGTAAACATTAATGGTTTAAACATACCAAGAAAGAGAGCTCAACAAATTAAAAAAAAATAGATGCAGATGTGACATGTTTACAGAAGGTCCACATCAAAAAGGATTATAAAAAATTGCTAGAAAACGTAAAATTAGGGAATTGGTTAGAGACTAGAAATACTAGATGATGAAAAAAGGCAAAAAACTTATATATACATGTAGATATAATGGCAAGGTATGAAAGAAACTGAATAGTCAGAAGGATAGATAGGATAGAAGATAAAAAGAAATAAGAGAGAATGGGTCAAAAAAGAAAAGCTTAATTAAACGAAAAGAAAAGGGAACAAGGATGTAAAAATGAGAGGAATAAGGAAACGAAGCTGATGTGAAGAAGGAACATAGGTTCTATGTTAATGTACGTTATGTGTTGTTATTCTTTCTTGTCATACGTTTTATGTCAGTGTATGTTATGTGTTGCTGTTCTTTATTAAAAAATAAAAAATATATACTTAAAAAGAAAAGAAAGGCATGCCATCTACTCTGCAGGTCGTGACCTTCTATAGCTAATATTCTTTTATTCTTTAAATTAATCCAGTCCTTTAACCAAACTAATATTGCTGCACTATAATATAATTCCCAGTTTGGCAATCCAAATCCTCCTCTGCTCTTCATATCTTGTAGTAATTGCATTTTTATTCTGGGTTTTTTCCCCTGCCAGATAAATTTTGCTATTGTCTTATTAAGGTCATTAAAAAGGTCTTTTCTAATTTAACTGGGATGGTCTGAAACAAGTATAGAAATTTTGGTAATCTAGACATTTTTATGGCTGCTATTCTTCCTAAAATTGATAGTTGCATCTTAGTCCATAATTCTAAATCTTTTTTTGTTTGTTGTAGTAGTTTGTTATAATTATTCTCCTTTATCGATTTGCAGTGTGCTGTCAACCATATACCTAACTATTTGATCTTTCTTCTTGTTTGGAGTCCAAGTGTTCTTTCCAATTCTGTTATTTGTAGTTCTGTTAAATTTTTCGCTAGAAATTTCGTTTTCTGTCTCTTGATTTTCAGTCCTGCTACAGCTCCATAGCTTTAATTAATTAGTTCCTTAATTAATGTTTGTCCTTTCTCTATTGGTTCTTCGATAATAAAAGCCAAATCGTCTGCAAATGCTTGCAATTTATATTCTTCATTTCTGGTTTTCAATCCTTTTATTTCTGAATTTTGTCTGATTCATTCTAATAGTACTTCTAGTGGCAGTATGAAGAGCAGAGGAGATAGAAGACAACCTTGTCGAACTCCTTTCTCTATATTTAAAGTTTGGGTGTTTTCTCCATTAATTACAATTTTTGCTTTTTGTATCGAGTATATTGCCGTTATAATATTCTCAAATTTAGTGCCAAAATTCATATCATAAACTTGTTGAATCATAAATTGCCAATTGAGGTTGTCAAATGCCTTTTGGGCGTCCAGGAAAACAAAAACTACTTGTTTCTCCGGGTGAGCTTCATAATATTGTAAACTGTTCATTATTATTCTTAAATTATTCCTGATTTGTCTATTTGGGGGAAATCCATTTTGATCTAAGTGAATGTAGTCGTTCAAAATTTTCTTTAATCTGCTGGCAATGATAGTGGCGAATATTTTATAGTCTACATTTAACAAAGAGATTGGTCTATAATTCTATATCAATCTGGCATTGTATCCCCCTTCGGGATTAGTAAAATCGGATTAGCGAAATTAATGCTTCCCTCCACGTATCCGGCATTTTAGCTGATGTTAATACTTCATTGTATAAATCAACCATTATTGGTCCTACTTGTTCTTCTATTACCTTATGAAATTCTGATGGAAAACCATCGGGGCCTGGTGTTTTGTTACTTTTCTGGGATCTAATTGCTTAATTTAATTCCATCATAGTTATGTCCTTAGTCAGAGTTTCTTTCAGTTCATCTTTTATTTCTCGGGTTCTTTTTTCTCTTAGATACACCCCAATCTGATCCTCATCTACTCTTTCTTTCTTGTAAAGGTCCTCAAAATATTTATGTGCGATCTCTTTTTTCTTTTCTATTGTGTGTTGACAAATCTCCATTTTCATCTTGTAGTTGGTAGATGAGAGAGAGCCATCTTCCTGGTTTATTTGCTTGTTTGAAGTATACTTGTTTGGCTGCCTTCAAGTTTTTAACCAGTTCTTCCTACTCAACTAAATTGAGTTAGTGTTTGTAGAGGATCAATTGTTCTTGTAATTAGAAATTTTGTGGGCTGTTCTGTAATTTGGTCTCTAATTTTTTGATTATTTGAAATAAATTGTTTTGTTGAGCATATTTTTCTTTGTTCTTTTTTGCAACATAAGATATTATAATTCCCCGTACGACAGCTTTCATAGTATCCCATAAGTTTTGGGTCCTTGTATATTGGCTATTATTTTCTTTAAAATAAAAATTTAGTTCTTCCTTGATTTTCTTAATCAATTCCTCATCTTCCATAAAATGAGAATCTAGCGTCCATCTTTTCCTTGGGTTTTTTTTTTGCCCTTCCAGTTAATTCTGAGTGGGTTATGGTCTGCCCACGAGTTCGGTAAAATTTCTACTTCTGTCACTTTTTCTGCTAATTCTCTACTCATCCAAGCCATGTCGATGCATGACCGTGACTGATGGGGGTTCGAATAGAAATTGTCTCTTTTCTGGATTTAGTGTTCTCCATATATCTATTAAATTTAATTATTTGGTCATTTCTAGATACATTTTAGGTAGTTCACTTTTCCCCTGCCTTTCTTATTTCCCCCATTGTAGTCTTTTGATAATCTGTTTTCACATTATAATCTCCTATAATACAAATATTTTTCCTTTCTAATTCAATAATTTTATCATATAGGGCTTTGTAAAATTCTTTTTGATTGTCATTGGGGGCATGAATTACCACTAATAATTTTTTTAAAAAAATTATCTGTATTTCTATTGCCAGGATTCTTCCATTAGGGTCTGCAAATATTAAGTTTGCCCCTATCTCTTCTTTAATGTAGAGAAGAATTTGGGGCAATTTAAATATTTTTTGTCTGTTTTTAAAATGTGTGTTTCCTGTAAATATATAATATCTGCATTTTGTTTTACTAAGTTTGCCAAAATCCTTTTTCTTTTTGTTGTTGAGTTTAGTCCATTTATATTAATAAATAAAGAGTTTCACCTCTTTTTCCATAATCCTAATTGTGTCTCCTTTTTTGTCTTCTGATTGCTCTTATTTCCCTTTCTGTTCTAATCACTATCTTAGGCTCTTCTCTTTCTTGTTGTTGTTGATTGGTATCTTTTACTTCTTGTTCTTCATATTTTTTAGTTGGTCTTGTTATTCTTGAAAGTTTAAATCTAGATCTTCTCTGGTGCTTTGGTCTTCCGACCCCACCAGTTGCTCGTAAGGTTCTTGTGTTTTTTCCAGAGTGTCTGTTTTGATATTCCTTTCTTCCCAAGAGATGAGCATCCCTTCTGGAATCAGCCATCGGGACAGAATATCTCATTTGTTCAGGTGCTTAGCCAGGAATTTATAACCCCTTCTCTGCTCTCTTACTCTTCTCGGGATTTGCTTGAGGATGTGGATCTCTTTTCCTTTATATATTATTGCTTCTTCTCTGGATATCTTATATATTATGTCTCCAACTTTCCTCCTCATGAATCAGATGTGGACCTCTTTTGGGAGCTTGTTTTTTCTTGCATAACTCATGTTGACCCTGTAAACGTCGTCCATTTCCTTCAACATTTCCTCCTTATCTCTATCTAGAGCTTCGGCTAGAATTTCTGCCATCACTAGTTCCAGATCTTTGTCTTTTCCCCCCACTATATTTTAATATCTTAGGTACGACACTGCTTTATCCATCTCAATGTAGATCAAAGAGTCTTCCATTTCTTTGCTCAATGTTTTTACTTGTTGGTCCACCTTTTCTAGTTTCCTCTGTTTGTTGCGTTCTTTTCTCTACTTTTATTGTATGTTCATTCTTTTCTAATGCTTGTTGAATTGACCCTATTTTTTCATCGAGCTTTAAAATGTCTGATCTCATTTCCATTTTTAGTTTCCCCATTTCTTCTTTCAGCTCATTAATATCAGCTCTTGTCTCTAAATGATTCTTTACCATTATTTCTTGGACTTTAACCATCGATTCTTGCAATGTAAGTAGTGAGGTTTGAATATTAACATTCAAAGCTGTGTTTTGTTTCTCAGCTGTCAGCATTTCTTCTATTGGTTTTTGCGTTGTCAGAGAAGCTGTTGTTGCTGAGGGTGTTAGAGTTAGTGTGGTCTTTCCTGTCTTAGTTATTATGGTGTTTGTAGTAGTCATTTCTTCTAGTATCTCTTTCTGTTTTATCTGTTTTAATACACGTTATTTCAAATTGGCATTAAACAACTTAAAATTATTTTCTTTAAAAATTGATTGTTAATATAATATGGTACTTGTTATAAATTTTTATGCTATCATATTATTTGTATAAATCTTTTTTTTCCAATTCAAGTATAAATAATCTGTAGCTTACAATTTAAGTTGTAAATGTAAATCTTAATAAATAAGTATTATGTATAAATATTAATATAACAGTCAAAAAATCTAAGTTGTCTGTAGGTATATATATAAGAATAGCTTACCTAGAACTTTCAATCAATTAATATATAGCAATAATCAATTCCTTAATTAAGTTAATTAGCCTCATAACTAGTGTTTAGTTCTCAGTTTTTCAAAGTTTAAAAGTCTGAAATCTAATAATCAGAAGGTATCCCAGATCACTATCTTCTCTTATTTTGTTCGTTAAAATATCCTGCCTTTTCAGGCTATCAATCGTTCCCCATTCACTTTCCACTCACTCTCACCTCCGCTTCTTAGCTGCTTTCTCGGGTTATGATCAATCAAACTTCACAATGAGGTACGAACCTTCTTTCTTACTAATCTTCTATTACGCAAATTCTTTTCCACTGATCTCTCCTTACTTACAGCTTACTTAGCTGTCCTTCGATCTTTCTTCCCACTTTGCTGGCTGTCAGGACTTCGGGGCCGGCATTATTTAATGGTATTTAATCGTTTGCTGGGCTCAACAAGGTTTCTCTCCGTCGCACTGGCGATCGCTTATCGCCAAATTGCTCCTCGAGTATCCCCACTCCAACACGCTTCCCTTCAGGCTCCGTGTATCCTTTCAGGATCACTCCAACATGAGAAAAGAGGGGCGAAGAACAGAGTTAGCTCCTCAACCCCTCTTTTTGTCCAAACGTCACCAACCGGAAGTCAATGGAGTAATATTTAAATACCATAAGGGAATAAAGGGCTGGGACACCCTGAGTCAAGGTAAACAATAAAAGTACAAATAAATTGAATCTGCCACTACCAGCCGGTAGGACAGTATTACTCTCACACACACACAACTTCCACGATCAGAATAATACAAAGATCAGAAAAACATCCAGAAATCTGAAGAGAGGTGTTCCCACACATCTGTCCAGTCTGAAAGACTGAGTCAAAAGCTGGAGGGCACCTAGTTATGAGGGCGGGACTTAACTCTTCAGACTCAGTCCTCCAATCTGAATAGACGAGAACAACGCATGCCTGGCTGCTTTCTCCACTAGTACAGAGAACTTGGGGTTTACTGTCTCTGTCAATTCAGTCTCATTTTCATAGATTCTGATGCTATTGGTGTTAAAATGTTAGTCTTAACAGCTTTAAAGGTGAAGATAAAGGTTCCCCTAGCACATACGTGCTAGTCATTCCCGACTCTAGGGGGCGGTGCTCATCTTCATTTCAAAGTTGAAGAGCCAGCACTGTCCAAAGATGTCATGGTCAACATGACTAAATACCAAAGGTGCACGGAACACTGTTACCTTCCCACCAAAGGTGGTCCCTATTTTTCTTCTTGCATTTTTATGTGCTTTCAAACTGCTAGGTTGGCAGAAGCTGGGACAAGTAATAGTAGCTCACCCCGTTACGTGGCACTAGGGATTTGAACCGCTGAAGTGCCGATCTTTCGATCGACAAGCTCAGCGTCTTAGCCACCGCGCCACCATGTTAACAGCTTTAGAGAGGTGAAAAAGACTTCATTACTGTTTAAATGTCTGGTGTTTTTAACCAGACACCAGTTGATGTGTTGGACATGGCCTGTCACTGAGATGTAGGCAATGGAATATATTAATGTGATACCACATCAAATCTTCCACTACACATCTCACGTTTGCAATTCTTTTTGGCATTTAAAAATGCCAGATGGTTAAGATCCCAGGATAACTGAAGAGAACTCATAGAAAAATAATGAGCAATCTCCTTTTTAACAGGCTGCTTAAGCCACTAGACTTACATTCAATCCAGCATGGATTAATGTCGAGTTATATATTAAAGCTTGCATGAAAATCTGTGTTTATATACTTCGTTGTATAATCCATCTTCTCTTGCAACTTTCCCAATAGCAAATCTGATTAGAATATCCATTGTCTCATTCTCTGCCATGTAAATTATAAGGTGAGGTTTATGAAATATACCACTTTCAGTTAAATTTCTAGTATTAAAGGTAGAATTAAAATTACATAATTAGTTCTGGGAAATATTACTCTATTGGTAAAGAGAATCTCATCTTCTACATTTACCATTTTTCAGACCTGAGCTTGATTTTTGAGTTCAGCTGCTGAAACTGATTCTGCTCATTGGTGATTCTGAAACCATTCTACTTCAGCCACCAGAATATAAAGCGAGAGAGCAAACCCCATCCGTTACTAGCACTGATGATGTTACTTACTTTGGGTAATGAAATGTCTGCAAGAAAACCACCATGCTCAGACCGTGATTCATTTACCTCTTATTAATAATTTAATATCGTTTATAATATACAAAGAATAGGTTTTTTTATGTGAAGTATCACTTATCGTTTCTAGCTAGCTGTTGAACTTTTTTTTTCATAACATGCAGAGATCACTAAATATGGTAATTGTTAATCCTTAGTACTCCCTGAGCTTGATTGTTTGCTTGCAGACATTTCATTACCTGACTAGATAACATCATCAGTGCTAGTGAGGGAGGGCTTTGCTCTGTTTATATACAGTAGCTTGCCTGGCCAGTGTTGGTGAAGGTGTAGTTTTCTCCTTGGTCTATCTTCGATTGGTGTATTATTTTCTGTTTCACTGTTTGTCTGCTATTAATAACATGTTAACATGTTTGGGAGTTAATGAAGGGTTTGGGGATTCCTGTCATTCTTAGACAATCACAATTCAGAATATATGTAAAGACAATCTTAAAGAGGACAAGCCGTTTACATTTAACTGAGCATCTGTAAAAAGCCATTTGGATTCTGCCTGAATTTTGTCATCTGAAGAGATCACAAAATACTTTGGCAACTTGTAACATTTGAAAAGAAAGTACTTGTACAATGATTGGGATTCATGGCAGAATTTATCAGTATCTACTTTGGAAACTTTAGTAGAGTGGACTTGAACTTTATGCAAGCTGTAGCCTAAACGCTGGCATACAAATTCAATTTCAACTTGGAAGCTGAGAAGCAAAAATGCTGATTAAAGAGCACACCTTTTTTTTTTGCAGTCAGTAATGGCCCTAGTCGCCTGTAATGTCACCTGTATTTAAACTTTGAAACAAAACAAAAATCTTTGTTCGATTTTGACTGCCTCTTTACTTTATAAACAATAACCCTGCCTGCTCATACCTGTCAAATCAGTATTAATAAAATTAGTGTCAATCACTAAGAGCTACAAGGCAGTCTCTTCCTGATGGTGCTATTCGGACTACTGGTAATTTGGAGGCATCTGTAAAATATTTAATGCCTTTCCTTTCTTGAATGCTGAACCTTGTGTTTCAGGCACTTAAAGCATGCATTTGCTTCTCTGTTATGTTAAACTGTTTGTTTATACTTGTTTTGCTATGTCGCTTTATTTTAATATACCTATCTCACAATATGTATCTCACCCTATATATTATTTCAACGTATTCCAATTGCTGAAAAGTTGTTTAATGTTTATTAGACATTGTAGATAAAGTTTCCTGTTGTTGTTTTAAATAAAAATTCAAGATGTTTGCAAGAAAATTCCAAGTATTTTAATGAATATAAAATAGATTTCAAAAACATTTGCAAGAGTCCATTTTCTTGGCGCTTTACAATTATTATTTCAGAAAACAGATTCCACAAGATGGTTAAGTAGCTGAGAAGGATATTCCAAATGATTCAAGTCTGCCTGCAAAAGCATCTTTGGGGAAGGGTGTTTTTTGTTTTAAAAAAATAATACTTTTACTTAGCAATGTATTTTTTAAACAAGGAAACCAATGTACTGCATCAATGAATTGCTAGTGAGGTTTTTGGTCAGTATTATCTGGCAAATGCACTCCCATGCTCTGCAGAATGTTAGAAGCAGGTCCTGCTAATCCAACTTGAGCATGATAGGATTCCAACAAGTTAGTTACAAGGTTCACATCAATGTCCACAGGTATTGTATCAGGATCTTCTTTATTCTGATTGCCTTCCAAATCTGTGTTAGGGTCTTCATGTGGAAATACGTTACCAGATCTCTCCTATGTTAAATAAAACAAGAAAATATAAGGCATTTTTGTTTAACAATGGACTCGGATGTCGTTTAGAATGAAAAAACTCCCCTCAAATGCTATGTGATTTCATATTATAGCTGACTTACAGGAAAAAATAATAATAAACCCAACAGCCATTCCTTCCTCTTAAGTCACGAGAAAGATGGTCTAAGTTTAAACGTACCCCTTTCTTCTGACTGGTAAAGCTTTTGCCAATAGTGGTGGATGATAATTCGTGATCCATTTCATTCATGTACGTTTGGAGATTTTTGGTGGTTTCATTCCAAGAAGCTGTATCTCCTTGAGAATCAGCTTTTAAATCACTTTCTTCGTCGCTATCTAAGAATTCAAATTCTTCTTCTTCGTCTAAGTCATCAGAGTCCAGCTCCTCTGAGTTTGAACCTAGAAGCAACAGGGAAATGGTGTCAGAATAAGACCAAAAGCAAGTGATACTTGGCGGTGATGAAATCCAATGTTTTTTTTTTCACTACCGGTTCTTTGGGCCTGGCTTGGTGAGCATGGAAGGGGAAGGACACTGCAAAATCTCCATTCCCACCTCACTCCAGGGGAAGGATACTGCAAAATCCCCATTCCCTCCTCACTCCTGAAGGAAGGATATTGCAAAATCTCCATTCCCACTCCACTCTGGGGGCAGCCAGAGGTGGTATTTGCCGGTTCTCTGAACTACTCAACATTTCCACTACCGGTTCTCCAGAACCTGTCGGAACCTGCTCTGATTTCACCCCCGATACTTGGGGAGCGGGAAAGGGAGGTATCCAAAACCGGTGCCTTGTGTGTGACCCCAGGACAGAGATGAGAGGGAAACTTTAATTTCAAACCATTTGATTCTGCTAATCCCGTTGCTTGATCCATGCAACTCACCCAGGATGTTATCCAAAGCCTCTGTGAATGAGTCAACATCAAAACTGACAGGGCCCTCAGCGGAAGACCTGAAAGTTAAGAATTCATAATTTATTTATTTATTTATTTATTTATTAAATTTTTATACCGCCCTTCTCCTGAAGGACTCAGGGCGGTGTACAGCCTTATTTAAAACACATAAATACACAAAAATCCCAGATTTAAAATACATTTAAAACGAAATATTTAACAGGCCAAATTTACTAAAACGGTCAAACCCGATATAAATCTTTTAAAAAAAATTTAAATTATAAATAATTAATACATTAAAATTTAATTAAAATTAAGTTAAAATTAAATTAAAATATTTAAAATACTTAGGCTAGTCCATAATTATATTTTATGTTGTTGTTGTTGGTTTTTGGAGTAATGATATAATACAAAAATGATTTCTTAGGATCAGCAGCAATTTCTGTGGACAGAATGACTTCTTCACCCCTTTGCCTCTCCTTTCTGGAGCAGAACAGGGGAGTCAAAATGTACTGGGATTTGGTGAAAATTCCTTCTCTTTTCTTTCGAATGTCTAGATGGGTCCCTAACAAAATAATCAGGATGGAACAATATGTTCCTACTGGGTAGCCTACCAGAGAAAATTGGTAAAGAAAAGATATATTTGATTACACATGTAATAACTGCAGCAAGGATAGTATTTGCGCAAAGATGGAAAGCAGAAAAAGTCCCTTCAGAAGAAGAAATAATTAAGAAAATATTAGATTGTGCAGAAATGAATAGACTGACTTTGATAATTAGAGAGAGAGGAGTCGGAATATTATAAGGTATGGAGACAATTTTACAATTGGTTAGAAAAGAGATATAGATAACGTTTTAATAGTGAATAAGAAAATGACATAATAAATGTATTATGGGGAGAATGTTATAATAAAGGAGTGGGGAAAAATCAAGAAATGTTGAAGATAGAAGGAAGAAGACGATGACGACACAAGAAACACCTAGATGATACACTGAATGAATGATTATGTATTGTATATTCGTTTGTCTATAAAATTATATATAAAAGCATGGAATTGCAGAACGTTTTCCTATGCAGATGATAAAAGATTTTTATAGATAAATATTGATCATATAAATATTTTTAAATATTAAATATTTTTCATTGTGGTTTATATTTAAACAAAGGTTAAACATCACTATCAATTGTGGCATTAGGATTGAGCAAACTTGCATCTAGAACAGATACATTATTTAATTACTATTTAATTAAACTAAACATGCAGTAATTCTTTGCTGTTATACAATTTGCCTGAATCAGGCATCAGGGGTCCCCAGGCCCTGTCCCAGTACCAGGCTGCAGCCCGATTGAAACTGGGCTGCGTAAGCGATGAGCAAGTGTGAAGCTCCACTCGTGTGAGCCGTGAGCCCTTGTGCTCATGCGCAAAGCTCCACTCACATGGGTGGAGGGCACTCGTGTGCGAGCAGTCTTCGGTCATACGAATGGAGCTTCGCACAAAAACACAAGCGTCCTCTTGCTCAAGTGCCCTCCAGTCGCATTAGGGGAATAGAAGAATAGAATATAATTTTATTACGGTCATAGACCACACTATTTACAACATATTAAAAATAGTGCTGACATTAATAGTGGATAATAACATCCCCGTTAAGAAAATGCATGTTCTCAAACAGTTAGGGTCACTCCCTAGTTTATGTGAGTGGACAGCCAATACGTATGTGAGTAAATTACTGGGTCCTTGAGTGGCGCAGACTGCTAAACAGTCTGTTATTAACAACAGCTGCCTGCAATTATTGCAGGTTCAAGTCCCACCAGGCCCAAGGTTGACTCAGCCTTCCATCCTTTATAAGGTAGGTAAAATGAGGACCCAGATTGTTGGGGGCAATAAGTTGACTTTGTATATAATATACAAATAGGATGAAGACTATTGCTTAACATAGTGTAAGCCGCCCTGAGTCTTCGGAGAAGGGCGGGGTATAAATGTAAATAAATAAATAAATAAATATAATTTTCCAAAAATTGTTAGGGATATCTCCAAAAAATTGGCACAGGTTGACATTGTATAATTGTGTAACCGATTTTTTTTCGTGTGGATATTGCAGCAACACAGAATTTTGCTACTGCACGCGTGGTAGCTGGGTTTGAGTCCTGGAGGAGAAAACCTATATAAAAATCGTCTGCCCTCCCTGGCAATCTCTCTAATAAGGGAAAAATATACACTGACCTATAAATGCTGTATAACTCAACAGTACAATAAAACGTGAGATATCTCCCTTACCACATATGCATACCCGTTCTGCTATTGGTGTTCTCTTATACCTGCCCTGGAGGAGTGCTGCCATGCGCAAGTGCCCTCTGCTCGCAAAGCTCCATCTGCACAAGTGGGGTGTGTGCCCGCCCCTTGCACCAATGGAGCTATGTCAGTGCGCCTGCCACTCACACACTGCCCCATGCTGGGAAGGTTGGGGACCACTGTTCTGTATCAAATTATTTTATTCTGGCTAGAATAGAAATAGAATAGGAATAGGAATAGAATAGAATTAGAATGTTTTATTGGCCAAGTGTGATTGGACACACAAGGAATTTGTCTTGGTGCATATGCTCTCAGTATACATAAAAGAAAAGATATCTTCATCAAGAATCATAAGGTACAACACTTAATGATAGTCATAGGGTACAAATAAGCAATCGGGAAACATCTAGAATTCATTCTAAAAAATTCTGGCTATTTTCTACACGTTCTATAGAATGAGTTTTGCCACCTATATTCTGGCAGAAATCTTCAAGTTCAAATGAAGTTCAGTTTCCGGAAACTAAGCAAAAGTGCATTTGCAATTGAAGCCAATAATTTTGCAAATACTTAAAAAGTTATTTTTACCAAGTAACAATTGTTTTTGACAAGATACATATTTGATCTTTTCACAAATTTGGCTTACATTACTTGAAAATGATTCACCAATACAGAAATTATTACATTATATGGAAGATGTTATATACCTAACCTACCGTGGCATTTCTGCTCCTTCGTATGTTGAGACTTTGGATATAAAAGCCTTCATGCTTTCAGCAACCTCAGTCAAGTCATAGTTCTGCTTTTCCTCTGAGGCGGAAGCAGATTTATTTGTGCCAGATGTTTCTTTAAGAATCTGATCCAGAGCATCTGGAGAAATCTCCAGCCAACTGTCATCTAAAAGAATAGCACATAGTGTGAGAATAGTTTTTATTTATTAAGTCTGAATGAAACCATGTTGCTATATGCCAAATTTGGAATCGTCAGAATACTCTCCAGAGTTTGCGTATCTGTCTTATACTCAACACCTCCCCTACTATTAGGTCTCATATGCTACTGAAACTGAGTTGGGATATTAACAGTATAAGACAAAACAAAAATGGTGTTATATACCCAATCCAATAGTCTGAAGCGATATTATTCCAGGTTAAAAGGTCTTCCAGACTGCCTGCTCCTCCTTACAGAGTGATTTCATTCAGTTCCTACTTTAACTATGATATAGTGGTTCAAATAAATCTTAAGAGAATTCCTAACAGTATAATCAAATTTGGTCGGGCAAGGATAAGCACAGCTTATTCTGGCTCATTTTATTTAGTGTTAATAAAAATCATAAAATAATAGTGTTTTATCAGTCTATCCTCTGAACTTAACAATATTATTATGTTGGAAGTTCAGAGGAGAGACTGATAAACAACAACGATTATAGACTAATAAACAATAATAATATTCCAATGTTGTGAGTTTGGATGGTAGAACCAAACCTAGAACCATAGGGTTGAAAGGGACCTTGGAGGTCTTCCTGTCCAACCCTCTGCTCAAAGCAGCAGGTCTTATACCATCCTGGACAAATGGATGTTAACATCTTTTCTTAAAAGCCTCCAGCAATGGAGAACCCACAACTCTGGGAGACAAAAGCTGTTCCACTGATTAACTGTCCTCCCTGTCAGAAAATTAGTCCTTAGTTCTAAATCTTAGATCTCTCTCGAACAAGCTCCCACCCAATGTTTAATGCCCTGCCCTGTGGTACTTTGCAGAATAAGTCAACCCCCTCTTCTCTGTGACTGCGCCTCAAGTATTGGAAGACAGCTACCATGTCATCCCTAATCTTTCTCTTTGTTAAGTTAGATAAACCCTAGTTCCGTTCATTGAATGGAACCCTTATCATTTTTGTTGCTATTCTCTGCAGTCTATTCAGCAATTTATTTATTTTTTTGTATTTTGATAACCAAAACTGGACACAATATTCCAAGTGTGGCTTCACTAGTGCAGTATAAAGCGGTGCTATCACTTTTTGTGATCTTCATGCTATCCCTCTGTGGAGGCAGCCCACTGCACTTCGGCAGGAAAAATCAAACACACAGGTATAGAATAGCCAGTACCTGGCTCAACAATAGTAACTGCGAAAGGGATCTAGGTGTGCCAGGAGATCAACCACTTGATTGTGAGCCAGTAGTGTGCTGCATCTTCCAGAAAAGCCAAAGCAGCGCTAGGCTGCCTTAACAGAGAGAGAGAGCATGGAGATCATGAAAAGTGATAGTATCACTTTTATCTTTCCTGACTCCACCCTTGCAGATTTGGCTACTTGTCAGTATTCTGGTTTAGTTACTGTATTTTTCGGAGTATAAGACCTTAAACCTTAGTTTTTGGGGAGGAAAATAAGAAAAAAGCTGATTGGCAGGTGGATCGGCCTCCCAGAATTCCTCCAATGAGCTGTTCCCAGAGGTGAATTTTAGCAACAGGTTGGTTGTGAGCTCTGTGCCTTGCTTTTTTTTTTTGCTTTCTTTTCTGCCTCTGAAAGCCTCCAAAATAGAACTTCAGAAAAGAAGCCCCCAAACAGAGCTTCAGAGGCTTTTTTTCTGAAGCTCTGTTTCAGAGGCTTTCAGAAAAAACTTTCAAAAAAAAAGTTTTTTCTGAAACAGAGTTTCAGAAGTTTCAGAGGCAGAAAAAAAAAGAAAAAAAAAGCAAGTCACAGAGCTCACAACCAAGGAATCTGTTGTTAAAATTCACCTCTGGGAACAGCTGATTGGGGGTATTCTAGGAGGCCAATCCACCTGCCAATCAGCTTTTTTCTTATTTTCCTCCCCAAAAACTAAGGTGTGTCTTATACTCCGAAAAATACAGTAATGAAATGTCATTTTCATTCCTTTAGGATGGCCAAAAGAGCAAGAAAAACAAAAATCAATGAATAAAAAAAAAAAAATCTACCTGTTTCTGTAACTCTGATCATTATTTTTAAAACTCTCCCACTACTTACCATCCTCTGGAGGGAGAATGTCTGAGCTCTTTTTCAAATCTTCCAAATTAAAGGAATTTTTTTTTAATATCGTCAGAATTTCTTCTCCTGGGCTAAGAGCAACTGAGCTATTAAAAGAAATACAACACCAAAATACAGAATGAAATGTATTGAACTGGCAATGTTTAGAATTACTTTTCCACAACTGATCCAATCATAAACTCACTAGTAGAAAGAACTGTTCAAACCCTACAGGTAGTCCTCACTTAATGATCGTTCAAAATTACGATGGACTTCAAAAAATGCTACTTATGCGATGACCTTGAAGTTATATTGCTGCCATCCCCCGTCACATAGCATTTTAGGCACCTGGCTCACATTTATATTTGCAAGCATTTATACTTTCCAGTCGAAAATGGCTAATGGATATGCTGGATTTACATACACATGGTTTGTTTAATAACTGATTTGCTTAACAACTGCAGTGACTTGCTTTAAAATTATCGTAAAAATGGTTGTAAAATTGAATCCAGTCATGTGTTACCTCAACATAATGACTGCAGTGACATATGACCAAAATTCTGGGCTCCATTGTGGTTATAAGGCAAGGACTACCTATAAACAAGCTTTCCATAAAGCAAATGGTTAAACATTTGGTTGTGATTCTATATTATTTGGAAAGTGTGGTTTGCCTCCCTCGCACTTAACATCTCCCGGGATCATAATTCGCTATAAATGTTGTTATAGTTTATAATGCTGTAATTTGGGTTATAACATTATAATTAGTTATTGAAAACAACAATAAGAATAGCTTAGGATTTTTTTTTCTTTTAGTGACCCTGCAATTCTTTGCTTCAAGGTGGGGTCAGGGCGCCTGGAGCTGAGCATTTACTGGCCTACTGCCCTTCCTGACACCTATGCGGAATTCACAAGCAATTACTCATTGCGTCCAGAGAGCGAAATATTTGCCTCTGATTGTGAGGCGAGAGCTCCACCCCTAGGCCACCACGTCACTCAAGAATAGTTTAGGAATAATTGATAGAGCTCACTAGACCTAAGACTGACTGACTGAAATAGCTGAGAGTGGATGTTCAGAACAGGAGTTAGAAAAGATAGGTGGTAGGGCCTTTTTCTGTAAACCTGATTAATAAAGTTAGACAGCAGGCTTAGGATTTTTATAGCTATAAACATACTATTATTCCTATGATTGTAATTGTATTGTGATGTAGAATTATTTTATGGCCTCTGTATAAATATAAATATGTCACAGAGGAGAGGAGGGGGACAACCTATTTTCCAAGGCACCCGAAAGCAGACAATGGATGGAAACTGAACAAGGAGAGATTCAACCTAGAAATGAGGAGAAATTTTCTGCCAGAACAATCAACCCAGGGAACAGCTTGCCTTCAGAAGTTGTGTGAGCTTCATCACTGAAGGCTTTCAAGAAGAGACTGGACAGCCATCTGTCAGAAATGGTATAGCGCCATGATGGCAAACCTGTGGCACGCAGAACCCTCTCTGCAGGCACGCAAGCTGTCACCCCAGCTCAGTTCCACCGCACATGCACCTACTGCTGGCCAGCTGGTTTTCGGATCTCTGCCACGCATGTACAGGGCGCATGCCCAGGAAGGCGGGTCATGTGGGAGGTGAGTGCCGTGCACGCATGCACTGGGATTGCATGTGCGGGATTGTGGGGTGCATGTGAGAGGTCATGCGTGCATGCTTGGGGAGGTCAGTATGCATGTGTGGAGGCAGTTGCATGTGCGGGGCATTATGGGTGTGTGCGGACTTTCAGCACGCAACAAAAAGGTTAGCCATCAGTGGTATAGGGTCTCCTGTTTGAACAGGGGGTTCAAATAGATGACTTACAAGGTCCCTTCCAACTCTGTTATTCTGTATTTTGGGTTTATTGTTGACTAGGATTGGACATTGTCTCAATTGAGTGTTATCTATGAAAACATTCTTTCTGAACCATATTTCTAATATTTTCAGAACTTATAAACCATAAGAGATCATGATAAATTATAGGTAAAGGTAAAAGTAAAGGTTCCCCTCGCACATATGTGCTAGTCATTGCCGACTCTAGGGGGCGGTGCTCATCTCCGTTTCAAAGCCGAAGAGCCAACGCTGTCCGAAGACGTCTCCGTGGTCATGTGGCCGGCATGATTCAACGCCAAAGGCGCACGGACCGCTGTTACCTTCCCACCAAAGGTGGTCCCTATTTTTTCTACTTGCATTTTTACGTCCTTTCGAAACTGCTAGATTGGCAGAAGCTGGGACAAGTAACGGGAGCTCACCCTGTTACACAGCAGCACTAGGGATTTGAACCGCCGAGCTGTTGACCTTTCGATCAACAAGCTCAACGTCCTAGCCCCTGAGCCACCGCATAATAATATAATAAATAATAATACTAATTAATAATATATAATAATTAATAATTTATTATAATATATTATTATATTATATAAAATATAATAAATTATATATAATAATATAATAATATATATTATATTATTATATATATTATATAATATATATAATATAATTTATAATAATATATTATAATAATATAATAATAAATAATAATTTATAATAATATAATTATTGTAATATATTATAATAATATAATATAATATAATCCAAATTATAACTTGGCCTTAATACATTACCACTTTAATCATTTTAATTCTATAATTCTGTATTCAAATATAAAATACTATATTTGAAATGAATAAACTCAATTGAGTTTCATATGGCTTTCTCTGACGGTTCCAAAAATACCGATGTTCTGCAGTGGTTTCTTACTGTATTTACACTGATTTCTAGAAGACCACACATCTTTGTTTGGGGGAGAAACATTGATTAGATGTAAGTAAGACGTACAATCTATTTCTAAATACCCATAAGTAGTGTATTAAGCCAGCATGAGTAATACATTCTTATATTTCCACATTTAATCATGCAAAGAGATTAGCAATACCAAACCAAGAAAATTAAACACAACTGACTTGTGTTCATCTCACCTTTCTGAGCTGGCTACGGTCTGTAGAAAATAATTTTCTGCCATTTGCAACTGATGAAGGTACTGAGCAGAACCTTCTATTTCACCCTTTGGGAAAAAAAACAATAGTCAATGTAGGTTTTAGTCAGAGACCCACAAAGAAATATACAAAAATCTGTTAATCTACAATTACAATATATTATACTAAGATGGTGAAACTTTCTGCAAAAGCACAAAAGTTGTTTTGTTGCTAAAAGGTCTGAGGAAGCTAAATATTTTTCTGTTTGCAATTAAATCAGACGTACGAAAGAGAACATTTGTAGCTCAGGGTTGAACTGTGGGATCCTTGATACTCTCCGAATGTGATGGTTTGTAGACATTTCATTACCAAACTAGGTAACTTTATCAGTGCTAATGATATTGCATAGTTTTGACAATGAAATGTCTGCAGCAAGAAAACCAATGAACTTTGTCAAATCAAATCAGTCAGTGATTTTGCATAACCCTAATCTTTACTACTTTGTTGTGTCACGTTTAGAACCCAACTATTGTTTTTTTTTTAAGGTAACAGTACATATCGCAATGACATAAACCTATCAAAGACATGATTGAATGTAGTTATTCATGATAAAAACAAGGGCTGAACTGTGTTATTAAGAAGTAAACAAAAAAATATTCCAAAATACCTTTCAATCAAAAATTTCAGTAGTTGGAACTTCTCTTGTTTGTGAGTGTACGCATATATAAGGAATTGCACGTATGTTTACAGTCAACAGAAAGCAAACAGATACTTAGCAGTCTTAAATGGCTGAATTCCATGAAGCTGTATGGTCTTGTTAAACCCCTGAAATCACCTTTAAACTACAGAAACAGCCTAGAAGAATGAATCTTAACAACTGAGGCAATTGCAAAGTATCCTGTTTTAGATTGCATTTTGAACATCAAAGATTACAGTATTATTTTATTATGAATATGCAATGAATAAACATTTCTTTATTTGATTTATATTCCACCATTATGTTAACAGCGCAGGGTAGTGTGGACATTGCTTCATTTAAAATATAAACAGACTATGGTTTAAAGTGGCAACATTATATCAACAGAACACTTCACTGAAGAGCTAAGGCAGGTTTGCTTTTTTCCAATTTATATACATATCTCACCTTAAAATAATTGTTCTTCTGGAGAGCCCTGAGAAAGCTATCCCATAATGGAACATTCAGTATTTGTTTCTTGGAATCAGGAGAAGCTGAACTATACTTTGAGCATAAAATTTCAAAGCCATGAGCCTATGAACGATATAGGGGGAAAAACAATCCAATTGTATAATATTCACATCAAAGTTAGAATTGTTGCAATACATTTTCAAAGTAAAGACATTTGCTTTGTATTGAACTTTAACATCTGGTCACTCTGTGGAAACACCATCTTCTTTGCTTAGCAATTATACAGAGTATAAAGAAGTAGTTTACTGTGGCCATTTTCTGTGATAGATTTCTTTTTCTTCCTAATCCAGTCTACGACCCTAAAACAAACTGGTGGTCTCTCATCCAGCTATTAACTAGGTCCAACCTGGTTTATTTGTCAAGATTAACTAAACTCAGCTAAGTGCTGCCACCTGCCAGAGAACAATCTTTAGATGAAATACCTTAAAAGGTGATTTGGAATAAAAATACACAGGGAAAACTAGAGTCGAAATCCAAAATGACTGTAAGAAGAGGTGCTCTGCTATATCTAGGGGAATATTTATAGTTCTTATTGCATTATTTTAATGAAGAATTAATATAGAATATTAGAGAATGATGTGTATGCTTCTGTCAAGTTCAAGAGTCTGAATAATGGGATAAATTGAGCATTATCTTAATAAGATTTTGATTTAACATTAGCTAACAAAACACCTTATTCTGAAACAACCAAATGTTTATATCCAACTTCAAAAGATTTACCTACAATTTACATAAAAGAACTTACCCACTTTAAATACTTCTCTAGACCCTATATTAATACCCTCCCTTAGGCAAATCCTCAGGCCCTTGCAACCATGGAACACTCTTCTCTCTTGTGAAGCAGGGGAAGTAAAATTAATAAAACACTTGGTTTTACGTTGTAAGTTTTATCTTGATACTCAAGTATGACAATTACAATCTTGAGGCCACAAGCGCCAGGCTACCTGAATAAATCCTATTATATTTATTTATTTATTTCACTGACAGTCAAAGAAGCCATATGCAATTGAGGAATACTGCCGTGAGCATCTTGTTCTTATCTAGTTCTACTGTATGTATTTTTTTTATGAATTTAGTTTGTGTATGGTTCTGTTCTTTGGTTGCCTGTGTGTGTGTTTGTGTGCCCCTACAGGGTTTGTGTGTCTATATCTTGAAATTAGTATTTTGTTGTTAAAATATTCAAGGATCAAGGTAGATAACTTACCAATTTCATGCCTAATTCATAGGCTTTGTATTGAGGATGTGAACGAGGAGGTAACGAGTAGCCACTCCGTTTGTCTGGTACAAATGTCTGTTGAACCAGTTGTGCATATAGACACTTTGTCAAAGTAACCTGAAAATATCAGAATATTTCATTAAAAATTCATTTTTCTGAAAACTTATTTGAATCTGGTTTCGGCCTATTACAGTTAGTCCTTATTTGGCAACCACAATTGGAGCTGACATTAAGTGAAGCAGTGGCTAAGTGAAACATCGTGATTTTATTTCGGCACTCCTTTGCTTTACAGACCTGCAAGGGTTGTGAATGAGGGCATTGGTCACAAAAGTCAGGACCGTGTGAATGGCCGCTGTCCATGGTAGTTGCCAAGTGAGGACTATTTGTAATATTACTTGAAGAAGTCTGTAGAGATTCTCAGTCATCCAGGGTTTATCTGTGTCCTCAGGATCACCTTCTGGTTCCTGTAGTCTGCATTTTTTTCCTCTGGAAATCCATTCCTACTCCCACAAAGGGTGCTCAACCCAAATTGTATAGATAAAAGTCTGTAGAGATTCTCGGTCATCCAGATCATGATTGTTCCAAAGGTGCTTTTTCTGGAGGCATCTGGACTTCGTTTTTTCTATGAAGATGTTTCGCGTCTAATAAAGACCAGCTGCCTGCAAGAGATATAAATCCTTCCATTCCCCACTATCCTGTCAGAGCTGAAGAAACTTCTTGGATGAGAAGCAAAACATCTTCAAAGAAAAAAACAAGAAAGTTGCCTCCAGAAAAAGCACTTTTGGGACAACCATGACCTGGATGACTGAGAATCTCCACAGACTTTTATCTATACAATTTGGGTTGAGCACCCTTTGAATTGTGTGGGAGTAGGAATGGATTTCCAGAGGAAAAAAATGCAGACTACAGGAACCAGAAGGTGATCCAGAGGACACAGATAAACCCCCAAGTGCTTCAATGACCCTCTAAAAGGATGCAAATGTCCAGCTGTCTGCAAGAGATCTAAATCCTTCCATTCCCCACTATCCTGTCAGAGCTGAAGAAGTTTCTTCGATGAGAAGCAAAACGTCTTCAAAGAAAAAACAAGAAAGTCCAGTTGCCTCCAGAAAAAGCATTTTTGTGACATTCCTTGAAGAATTATACAAGAAAGAGCAACAGATTATAGAATTATAATTCTATTATACAAATTATACTATATAATTATACTATATAGTAATTATGGTATAATTATAATTCTACAGTACAAGACTAACCTAACTAGCCTAATCTCCCATCTCTTGTAGAATTCTATAAGAGATGTGAGATTAGACAAGCTAGGTTAGACTTGTACCTAAAAAGGACAGAATTAAAACCTCAAATAAATCATTCATAAACCACATATGGTAAGGTGAATTAATAGCGAAGACTAACTCGGAAGCTTAATTCGCACTTACTGACGCCATCACACGTGTTTCAGGGGGGAAGGTTCTGAAAATGCGGCATGCTTTTAAGTCAATGGGATCTCGAAGGTAAAAAGCTTGGACTGCTGCCGACACTAACGCAGGACGTTGCCTCAGAACTACTGCAACGCCTGCTGGAAGATAACAATGAGCGCGCTGAAAACAGGTCTGGATCTTCTCAGGATACCTGCGGCACAAAATTGCAATGAGGTGCATAAAAAAACAAAAATAAGAGACATAATCCTGGTAGAGGCAACTCTTCTTATAGGTTAGAACAGGGGTGGGCAACCTTAAACATTCAGAGCCATTTGGACCTGTTTCCCATAGAAAAGAAAACACCGGGAGCCACAAAACCCTTTTGACATCTAAAATGAAGATAACATTGCATATATAGTTCTTTACCTTTATGCTAGTATGAAAATAAGTTATTTATCCATAGTTGGCCTACTGGGGGTTGAAAAGCTCAATAAATTGTGTGCCAGTGGGTGTCGCACATTGGCGGTTCTGATGCATATTTTGAGTGATAAGGGAGCTGCAGCAGAGGGATGAAGGAGCCACATGCGGCTCCAGAGCCACGGGTTGCTGACCCCTGGGTTAGAATATAAAGGGAAGAACTGGATAATCTGCAACATTTTATTATTTCAGTAAAATGTTGCATGATGTTACTTCCCAATATGTGAACAAAAATAACTATTATAAATAAATGTGTATGAACCAGCATAACAGGTATTGTATATACAGTTATAACAGTATATATTTTTCCATATATCTGAGTATGTATATTCAGATTCAGTCACTTACCCATTGATGCGTTTATATACTGCTGCTTTAATAGATTTTGAAGCCACAAAATCCTCAGAATGGCCAGAAAACAATTTCAGGACCTGGGGAATTGTAGGGTTTATACCAGGTATATCAGGAGTCTTTGGTAATGGAATTATGCATAATTCTCCACTATGAAAGAATACCTGGCAAATAAATAGATATAAATTTATTAAATCTGAAAGTTTTTTGACAGTGCCTCAAAAATTACCATCAAGTCTATGACTGAAAGGATAAAATCTTCCACGATCTCACAGAAAAACATAATAAAGAAATTCAAAGTAAGATTATAATATATATTCCTAAAAATTTAGCTCTTTAGGTATTTGACATTCTTAACTCTCTTACCCGATGGATGCTGTTCTCAGGACTCAACCATTTTGGCAGGTAGTCGGCTGCTTCTATCAGAAGGAATTCACCATCATTATCGTCCACTCTATTCAAATAAAGAGTATTCACTCATTATACGGAATTAGTGTGTCCTAATTTAATTCAATGCATATGGATACCATGCTGTAATGCAGTGTTTATTCACAGAAAAATTCCTGCCCCCCACCTCCAAATTTTATTTTACTAAAATCATTGTCTACGTAAGCAAATAAAAATACCTAGCTAATAATTCTGGAAATTTCTTTGTAATTTCCTTTATGAGGTAAACAATAAACCATTCATCTTCAATGTTATCTCCAAACTTTGTGTGACCAGCAATATGAGCTGGTAAATTGCCTAGAAAGAATAGAAGTTATTAGATTATTTCCAAAAAAAAATCTGGCAGTCAATCCTAGTATCAGTATCTTACTTATCAATTTACAGCAACTCGGGACAGATCATAAAAGATTAAAAGCAATGAAACTTAATACCAAAACTTAAACAGCATATGCCTGGGCCTAAAACATTCAATCCATTCATACAAAAACAAAGTGACAGACAGAAGAATTTGATTTAAATCAGTTGACCAATAAAAGTACAACCAACAAAACAGCACAAAATGATCTCCTTAACAATAATTATTAGCAACCATTTGTGAGACAAACTTATACATAATGTTACAGTAAAATTGCTAGTGTGCATAAAGACAGAATTAGATATAATTGTTTTACCTTTTGCAGGTCTGTACTTTAGATTAAATGACTCGTTTTGCCAGATGTAGGAAATCAGGATAGGGGCAAAATGTGCTAGTATTCTTTCAATATATTGCTGTAGGATGTCTTGATGATGTTCTGGGTCTTCAGATTCATGTATCAGGAATAACTGGTAATGGACTGCATCGTCAACAGTCACAAAACCTAACTCCTTCTCCATTCTGCATCACACAGGCCCCTTTAAAAAGAGAAACATTTTAAAAGCCCATTTCTACAAACTGTGCCCCAATATTAAAATGCCATTGTGGAAACAAATAAACTATTTGTCAATCTTAGAATGAATCGTCCTTTAAAAAGAATGCCTTTTATCGTTTTTTATAAATCCTTAGTAACACCACGCCTGGAATACTGCATCCAGTTTTGGTCACCACATTACAAAAAAAAAAGATGTTGAGACTTTGGAAAAAGTGCAGAGCAACGAAGATGATGAAAGGCCTGGAGACTAACACATATAAAGAACATTTGCAGAATTTGGGTTTGGCTAGTCTAGAGAAAAGGAGAACTGGTATTCCAGTATTTGAGTGGTATTCTAATATATGAGTGGTATTCCAGTATTTGAGGGGCTGCCACACAGAAGAGGGGGGTCAACTTATTTTCCAAACCACCAGAAGGCAAGAAACAATGGATGGAAACTTAGCAAGGAGAGAATCTAGAACTAAGGAGAAATTTCCTGACAGTAAGAAGAATCAATCAGTGGAACAACTTGCCTCCATTAGTTTTGGGTGCTCCATCACTGGAGGTTTTTAAGAAGAGATTGGACAGCCACTTTTCTGAAATGGTATAGGGCAAGGGCCAGCAACCTGCGGCTCTGGAGCCGCAAGTGGCTCTTTCACCTCTCTGCTGCGGCTCCCTGTCACTCAAAATACGTGTCACAACCGCCAATGTGCGACACCCTACCAACACACAATTTATTGAGCTTTTCAAGTAGGGCAACCATGGATGAATCCAAGAAAAGAAAAGTTTCAGAAGGAAACAGAACGTTTAATTCAACTATATATGCTAGTTTTGTGGCCACCTAAGAAATAGTCAGGCACGGTTAGGGTTTTGTGACTCCTGGTGTTTCCTTTTCTGTGGGAAACGGCTCTTTAAGTGTTTAAGGTTGCAGACCCCTGGTATAGGGTCTCCTGTTTTGTTTTGTTTTTTGTAATTTTTTTTTATTTTTTTAACACACACACATCAACATACAATGCATTTTTTCTGAACAGAATGCCAGGTCAAATTCATACAACTTTTAGTTCTCTTCCAACACATTTTACATGCTTACATTAATATATTTTCTCTCATTTTTATATTCCTTCTTTTATTTATGTTGTATATCTATTGTTACCTTTCGCCCTAAATTCTAATCATTTATCAACTTCTCTCTTTCCCCCACCTCCTTAATCCCTTTAGATTAAACCCTTTATTTCCCAGTTAGTACTTGTAATATTTTATATATACTACTTATCAAAAATCAGAGTCATTTCTATATTTGCAGTTCAATAACAATTCATATATTAATCATAATAAAAAAAAAAACCAACTCAATTTATCTTCATAGTATCATTTCTAATGCTTTGAGTAAATTCCATAGCTACGTTTAAAGGTTTTTTTTGTAATTTCAAATTCCATTATTAACATTTAAGCCATCTGATATATTGCCAGCTGTTTTTTGTGCTTTCAAATGCCATTATTAATATTTAAACCATTTAATATATTTTCAGCTATTTTTTAATTTTCTGCTTTTTTCTCTGTCTCCTTTTTTCTCTTAAAATCCTTTACTCTCTTTGCTGGTATAGGGTCTCCTGCCTGAGCAGGGGGCTGGACTAGAAGACCTCCAACGTCCCTTCCAGCTCTATTCTGACTTTCCAATTTCCTCTCGGGCGCTATTTTCAGTTCAACTAAGAGCTACATAAATAAGTTAAATAGTGAAAGCCGCCCTGAGTCTTCGGAGAAGGGCGGGATATAAATGCAAAATTAAAAAAAAAAAAGTTCCTTCTTCATTGGCTTTGAAGTTGCTTTAGTCTTTGCAAAGGAAGAAAGGCGAGCTTTTATTAAACATCCACGCCTTCTTCCTCTTTCTAGATAAATATGTATATTATTCATTGTGTGTCCAAATTCCTTGTGTGTCCAATCAGACTTGGCCAATAAAAAATTCTATTCTATTCTATTCTATTCTATTCTATTCTATTCTATTCTATTCTATTCTATTCTATTCTATTCCCATACTGTTGCCAAGCAACTAGAAGGGAAAAAAATGGATGCCCGCCAAGAATCAGCAACTCTGCTCCCAGACTAAACGACCCACCGGCAACTCACCGCAGGTCCGCCGGCTTCACCGCTCGGGCTCTCTAAGCTGCTCTTACGTCATCGCTGCGCGCGGCTGGCCGCGCGTCCGCCCCCCCTCTCGCACCATAGAGAAGAGACTTCCGCTCGGCCGGAGAGGCAGGAGAAGGCGGGGGCGTCGCCATGGCGGCCGGGGCCGAGCCGGCCAGCCGGCTGCGCCGACGAGGACCGAGATGAACCGCTGAGGCGGGAGGATGATCTCGCGATACACCCGGAAGCCGGTGCCCCCCGACGTCCAGGGGATGTGAGTGACGTTCTCATGGGCCAAACCCGAGGCGCGGGTCCCTCGGAGCCTTTCCAGACGCTGCCAGCCTTCCCGGAGAAGCGATCTGCCTTCCAGGGAGCCCTGTGGCGGCCTGACGAGGCTCTCTTCGCCGCCTTCTCTCTCGAAATTCCTCTGTATTATTCCCACGTTCTTTGGCTCGAGGGCTGCAGCAGGAGGGCTCCCCCTAGCGGTTCAAGGCAGCACCGCACTCGCGTCTGCTGCAAATTTCTCGAAAGACAAGCGGGCGCATCCTTGGGAGGGAGGGAGGTCAGTCAAATCCCGGGACCCTGACCTGTAAGTGGAGCGAGCTCTGGGCTTCGTTGGGAAATGCTCCAATCAATCGATCAATCATCAATCCAATCAATCAGAATAGAACTGGAATAGAATAGAATAGAATTTATTATTGGCCAAGTGTGATTGGACACACAAGGAATTTGTCCTTGGTGCATATGCTCTCAGTGTACATAAAAGAAAAGATACCTCCATCAAGAATCCTAAGGTACAACACTTAATGGTAGTCATAGGGTACAAATAAGCAATCGGGAAACAATATCAATAGAATAGAATTTTTTATTGGCCAAATGTGATTGGACACACAAGGAATTTGTCTTGATGCATATGCTCTCATTGTACATAAAAGAAAAGATACTTTCATCAAGGTACAATACTTACAACATTTAATAATAGTCGTAGGGTACAAATTTAACACTTAATGATACAACACTTAATGATAGTCATAGGCTACAAATAAGCAATTAGGAAACCATATCAATATAAATTGTAAGGATACAAGCAACAAAGTTACAGTCATAAGTGGAAGGAGATGGGTGATGGGAACGATGAGAAGATTAATAGTAGTGTAGATTTAGTCAATAGTTTGACAGTGTTGAGGGAATTATTTGTTTAGCAGAGTGATGGTGTTCGGGAAAAAACTGTTCTTGTGTCTAGTTGTTCTGTTGTACAGTGCTCTATAGTGTGGTTTTGAGGGTAGGAGTTGAAACAGTTTGTGTCCTGGATGTGAGGGATCTGTAAATATTTTCACGGCCCTCTTCTTGATTCGTGCAGTATACAGGTCCTCAATGGAAGGCAGGTTAGTAGCAATTATTTTTTCTGCAGTTCTAATTATCCTCTGAAGTCTGTGTCTTTCTTGTTGGGTTGCAGAACCGAACTAGACAGTTATAGAGGTGCAGATGACAGACTCAATAATTCCTCTGTAGAACTGGATCAGCAGCTCCTTGGGCAGTTTGAGCTTTCTGAGTTGGCGCAGAAAGAACATTCTTTGTTGTCCTTTTTTGATGATGTTTTTGATGTTAGCTGTCCATTTTAGATCTTGCAGTATGGTAGAACCAAGAAATTTGAAGGTCTCTACTGTTGATACTGTGAGAGAATTGGCAAAAGGTTTGTAGCTCATAAACTAGGAATTTTCTGTTGAAGTTAATGAGAATACTATAAACTTTCTAATGATTTTAATGCTTTCTGCTTACTAACTTGAAGAAATTCAGTGTCACCAAGCAAATGGCATTTTTATTTATTTTTAGTCGAGGACTTACAAAGAATACCTTAGAACATCATCCCCTGCCGGACTCACTGGATGACAGTTACCCATCCACTGAAAGTCAAGAAGATATTTCAAGGTATTGGGATATACAATTAATTGTGGTGGAGGGTTAGGAAAGAAAAAGTTATAAAAGAAGCATTCTTATATCCATTTTTTATTTTCCTTTTTTTAAAAACCTCTGTTTGAAAGCTATATTAAATAGCTGTGTTTGGACATGATTCTAGGATGAGGAGGAACAAGCCATACTGTACAATCAGTGACTGTATTTGGTCATGATGATAGAGCACAACCATTCTGGAAGCCAACAATGAGTGTTTGTACAAAACAAAATAAGTTTTAAATAGACACATTATATAGCAGAAGCGTGAGGAACACCTTTTTTTTTTCATTCAATTTATATGGCTGCCCAACTCACTGTCAATGACATTGGGCGCTTACAAAGATAAAACGTGTGTGTATATAATGAAGGAGAAGAGCAGGCAGAGCTGGGAGAAAGGAGTGGAATTGCATTCCCACAAGCACTCCAAGTCTAACCCTCCGGAATTCCATTGATCCTTTCCTGATGCCAATTTAACTTCTGAACTTTAGTTGGCCAGATTCTTGTGTATAGGCTTAGTGGGGGGAGGGGAAATCTGTGTTGCAAACTTACCAATGATCCTGACTCTTTGCATCTGACATTTTACATACACACACACACACAATTTCATTTGAAAAATTAAAGTCACCAGTATGTATATTACTTCCTCTCAAGATTGATTTATCCTTTTTCTCTTCTATCCAAAATATGCATTTTAGTGAGTCTGAAAGTACAAAAGAGTCACACTATCAAGCAGACAATGCAAACTCATGGTCTGCTTGTCAGAGCCTCACAGGCACCTCCACTGAAGACAGTTCTGTTTTTTCTTGGGGCTATGATGTGAGTATTGTCCTTTAACTTTAAATTAAAACAGTGGTTCTTAACCTTTTCTTTACCACAGACCCCCTTAAATGCCTTTTGTGGCCACAGACCCGTGGCCATTGACTCCCAAAACTCAAGTTTTAAATCATAATGAATGAAGGCTAATATACGTGTCCCAAGATAATGTTGCAGGATCCAACCTCGGTTGGTCACTGGGACCTGACGTTTTGTCTTCAGAGCTTTCGGGCTCGTGCTTGTGCCCATCTTCAGGGAACTTCTCTCTAGCAGTGTGTGCTGTTCTGTGTGTGGTATGTACAGTGCCTATTGTATGTGGATTTTTACATGTTGATTAGGGTGCGTTGATAGCTGGCTTTTAAGCCAATAGCTGTCGTTTGCTTGTGCTGCCCAGTCCTCGCCTTCTAAGTACTTGAAAGGTTGGTGGTAAATCAGCATTCCTATTGACTGAGGGGCTTGTTTCCCAGGCTTCAATCACTTTTCTGGCTGTTTTTGTGCCTGCGAGTCCAACAATCTTAGTAGCTGCAAAATTGGATGTGTGTCCTGGTTCATTAAATCATACCATTTCTTCAAGCCTTTGGAGACCTCCTGTAATGATATCACGGTCCCCAGGGGTCCGTCGACCGCAGGTTAAGAACCACTGAATTATAACATTTGATTGAATAAATTTAAACTCTCATAAGAATCTATGTATGCTCTCACATTTTGATCTTGAAGAATGAGCTCACGAATGAGTTTGTAAGAGAGTCTCTTTTTTTTAAAAAAATGTCTGTTTTAAAAAATCAAACCCAAAATTTAATGACCTTGATAATTATAATTTCCAAAAGTAATTGTTTTATTTTTCATCCAGCTTTTTTCTGAATATTTTTTTCTAATTTGATAAACCTGAAGATTCTATTAAGCCTGTGATGCCTTGCTTTATTTTTCTCATCTATTTTAGTTGACTTTATTTTAGATATCCCCGGAAAGACCTTTGGGATTTTCTAAGAAAGTAGTGTCATTTCTTGGATCAGCCTTTTTGCATAGTATTATAAAACGGGTCTCCAACCTTGGCAACTTTTAAGACTTGTGGACTTCAACTGCCAAAGTCTTAAAGTTGCCAAGGTTGGTGACCTCTGTTATAAAATATTAATGTTATCTTTCTATTGCAAAAAAAAAGCCTTTTGAGAACATGATTAATGACATATATCTTCCCAGCTAATTTTTTTGCCTTTTCCTCCCCTAGGAATTTGATAAGGCTGCTACCCGGCAAGTTCAGCAAATATTCAGACACATTGATGAGCTCCTTTACGAACAAAAACCATGTTTATATGTTAGCCTAGAGGAGGAATGCGAACAATGGATGTCAAGGTTTCCTCACCTCAGGTATCTGAAATATATATTACCCTGTTTCCCCAAAAATAAAACATCCCCTGATAATAAGCCCAATCAGGTTTTTGAGTGAATGCACTCAAATAAGCCTTCCCCTGAAAATGAGCCCTCCCTGAAAATATTTAAACGCAGAGCTGGAAATCAGGTAAGACGGCAAGAGGAGCCCCATCTTGCTCCATGTGCCCCAAAATAATAAGACCTTCCCGAAAATAAGGCCAAGCGCTTATTTCGGGGTTCACAAAAATATAAGACAGGGTCTTATTTTCAGGGAAATACGGTACTACTACATACTTTAGAGTACTAGAGAGCCACTTTGTTTACATGGGTGGTGTCCTTTATGGCAAGCAATCTGCGTTTTTGCCTACTTCAGCCCCTGCATATTTGCCGGGTGTCTTTGGGGCATGCTTATTTTTATTTATTCGTTTATTTTATTTGTCAAACAAAAATTACAAATTCCAACAAAATAAGAAAATCAAAATGTGTCAGGGTTCTATAGGCATGCCAGGGCACTTAATGCATGCCCCCTTAGGGCCCTCTTAAGTATGGAATGAGGTTAACCACAGAGGTTAAATCAGAATTAAAACTGTGAAAGTAAAAATCAGAATCCATCAATCCTTTTTTTTACATAATATGGGAGAAATGGTACAGTTGGATTGAAAATAGAAAAAAGGGGAAATAACAGATACTAGATTTTGTAAAATTGTTCAGTGTATAGGACAACACTAGTGTGATGATATGTAAATGGTCACAGCCATACACAAGAGTTGAATAAGAATTGTTTAATGGTTAAAACTCAATAAAAAATAAATAAAACTGTGAAAGTTAATGACTGAGACAACTGAAGGAGATAAAATATTCCAGACATTGACAATTCTATTAAAAAAATGGAATTTGTTTACGATTGACTTTAGAGCGGTTGTTCGCACGCATGACATTACAATTAAAGCTTTAAAAAGTCATTTACAGGTAAAGCGTTACTATGTACAATTTTGTATTCCATACCTAAGTCTGACTGCAATCGTCGCAGCTCTAAACTATCCAAACCAAGAATTTCAAACCTTGTAGCATAGGGTGCTTTATTATGGATAGAAGAATGCAAGACTTTTTTTGTGAAGTACTTGTGAACTCGCTCGATTATATTAACGTCCGATATGAGGTAAGAAATTCCAGACAGTTGAACAGTATTCTAGGATTGGTCTAATATATGTGTATAATTTTGTTTAGAGCAGATCATGTTTAAGAAGTTTATTCCAAGCAATTAATAATTTATACTTTTCTCTTTAACATCAGGATTGTGGGGAAGCAAATAATGATACCCTCTGATGAAGGCTATGGATGGTATATTAGTTCAGCGTGCAGCAATTTAACTTCATCAGGCATGAGTCCCACGCAAGAGAAAGATCCTAGTGAGTAAGTGCCTGCGATCACTAACTCTTCACAAGGATTACAGTTATTGTTTTTCACCAACTAAGCCCTTGTCATCTGCAACAGAAAGTGAACTTTTTAAAATTACAACCTTATTTTCGTTTTAAGAGGTGAATATTCAACCGTTCGGTCCATTTCTATCTTGAGAAGTTTTCTGTACAAACCAGGTTTTTTTTGTTTTTGTTTTGTTAAGTACAAACATCAATATAAGTATCAATAATGCATCTCTTCTGTGTACAAGGTCCATTCCTAAGAAGTGTTGACATTATTGGTCTGGTTCTACAAACCAGGAAAGGTCTTTGTGCCTACTTTCTATGTTAGAAGTTTTGAAAATTAGAGATAATTTCAATAGAAGCTATATGGGAAAAAAAAGTTCAGTTACTCTTTATAAGTTGCTGCTCAGAGGGAAAAAGCTACTGCTTACCCTGTTTCCCCAAAAATAAGACCCAATCAGAAAATAAGTCCTAGCATGATTTTTCAGGATGCTCGTAATATAAGCCCTGCCCCCAAAATAAGCCCCAGTTAAGATTGTCAGCCAGATGGATGCATTTAATTCTGTATTTCCCCAAAAATAAAATCTAACCAGAAAATAAGCCCTAATGCGTCTTTTGGAGCAAAAATTAATGTAAGACCTGGTCTTATTTTCAGGGAAACACAGTAATTTTCTGTTTAGATCTCAACTCTGGACAATAATAACTCAAATATTGAAGACAGGTAGTTGTTGTCATGCCAAGTTCAGCTCTCTTATCTTAATACTTTCTTGATTAGAACCCTGCCTTGGATTCTGCTGCCTGAAACTGACCAGATCTTAATTAGTTTCAGACTTAAGTCTTTTATTGTCATGAATGCATGCTATTGGTTGGAAAACGAAATCTTTATTACCATTTGTTACTGCCATCTATCCAAGGCAGTTGCTAAATGAGGACAACCTGTACCTTGCTTTTTGTTTTCAAAACTCTATGGAACCCCAATCTTTTGTTTAATTTTAAAATGAATCATCTGGTGTGTGCATTGAAGTACAGTAGATACACTGTGTGGAATTTTCTGCTTTTCTTCCTTTTTTCCCCCATTGTGTCAAGCCTAAAATTGTAACAGTGTATGCAAAGACAATATTTTTTAATTTGGGAGCCGCTTGAATGCCTTATTCTACAAACAAAACAGGGTATAAAAATGTTAAGTGCAAACAAACCAACAACAGACTCTCTGCACTGTTTGATCTTAAAGAGAAATCAGCCAACTTTGTTACTGACATTAAAAAGCCTTCTTTGCTGTTCAGGTTTACGATCTGGGGCAAAAAGGTTCCCCTTTCTGTTTCTCTTGGGAAAGAAGACAACTTTTCAAAAATCTCTGAGCTGAAGATGTTTGAGAATGAAGAACTGGAAGATACTGTGATTATCTCCGAAGGAATAATGGAGGAATACTTAGCATTTGACCACAGAGATGTGTAGGTATTGAATACATTTCACAACCACATATTTAGCGGCTTTATAATGACCTAGAATTCTGTGTTTCTTCGTAACAATAAAAAGGTATACTGTGCCAAACAATCTCTAAGATTTTTTTAAAATTTTAGTTTTGATTGGATGGTAAGGAGCAGTAGATAGTTTCGAGCAGCAGCAGCACCCGTTGTGAATACCTTTGGTGATTGCTTGACTTGCTGTTCTCTCATCAGAGATGCCTTCACAGCAAGAGGGGCTGATAAAGGCAGGGATTCAGTCAGATGGTTCAGTTCCTCCTGTAAAGTGGAGAAGAGCTCTAATAGTTGTTGTTTCCCAAGTTCTGTTTCCAAATTCCAGTGTTGTGACCCAGGCCTAAGTAGGTAGTAATAAACTTAGTCCATGGAAAAACAAACTTTATTCGAACAGCTGGGAATTACTTCAGTCCCAGCGTCGTTCAACTCAAAGTAAAATAAATGCCTCCCAACACAAATTCTTCAGTTATCTCACAAACCTTAATCCAATTAGGCAAACTGCCAAAGGCCCTTCCTGACAAACGTCCAGAGGCCACAAAAGCAAAGACGTATATGTAACTGAAGCAGAAGACGCAGCTAAAACGTTATTTTCTGGCAAAGCTGAAAGGCTGGTGCTGGTCTGTTTTAAGCCTTATGGGAGGGGCCAATCATCTCTTGGCCCTACTCCTGAGTTGTCCTCTCTGCTTGAGCTGCTCTTGCCTTCTGGCAGCTCTTCTCATGCGTGCATTAGGAACAGGCTTCTCCTGTTCCTCTGCCTCACTACTATCAGTCTCTGGAGGCTCTGGAGTCCGCACCTCACTTCCCGATGGCCCTGGCCTAACCTCAGCCTCATCGCTGTCTGACTCCGTTGCCAGCTCCGTAGGCTGCTGACGGACCACAACACCCATTTTGGTAGATAAAGAGAAGCCGTTGGTCAACAGTTTTAAGTATTGAACAGCTGTAATGCTTACATGCTTTTTTCAAAGGGAAGAAGAATTGCACGAATGGAAAATGGGACTTTCACCAGCCAGACGGAAATTAGGGTTTCCTCCAATCTCACCGTCGTGCTGTATGAGAGATGCAGTTCTTTCCTTTGTATTTGATGATGTGTGGAGCGAAGTCCTGGGCTACATGGAGCAACTGATCTGCAGACATTGGGAAGGTCCTTCCTCAGGTTTGTCTTTAGGCTGCAATTCTGTCTGTATAATGCAGGGTGCCCAAGCTTGGAAAACGAAATCTTTATTACCGTTTGTTACTGCCATCTATCCAAGGCAGTTGCTAAATGAGGACAACCTGTACCTTGCTTTTTGTTTTCAAAACTCTATGGAACCACAATCTTTTGTTTAATTTTAAAATGAATCATCTGGTGTGTGCATTGAAGTACAATAGATACATTGTGTGGAATTTTCTGCTTTTCTTCCTTTTTTTCCCCATTGTGTCAAGCCTAAAATTGTAACAGTGTATGCAAAGACAATATTTTTTAATTTGGGAGCCGCTTGAATGCCTTATTCTACAAACAAAACAGGGTATAAAAATGTTAAGTGCAAACAAACCAACAACAGACTCTCTGCACTGTTTGATCTTAAAGAGAAATCAGCCAACTTTGTTACTGACATTAAAAAGCCTTCTTTGCTGTTCAGGTTTACGATCTGGGGCAAAAAGGTTCCCCTTTCTGTTTCTCTTGGGAAAGAAGACAACTTTTCAAAAATCTCTGAGCTGAAGATGTTTGAGAATGAAGAACTGGAAGATACTGTGATTATCTCCGAAGGAATAATGGAGGAATACTTAGCATTTGACCACAGAGATGTGTAGGTATTGAATACATTTCACAACCACATATTTAGCAGCTTTATAATGACCTAGAATTCTGTGTTTCTTCGTAACAATAAAAAGGTATACTGTGCCAAACAATCTCTAAGATTTTTTTTAAATTTTAGTTTTGATTGGATGGTAAGGAGCAGTAGATAGTTTCGAGCAGCAGCAGCACCCGTTGTGAATATCTTTGGTGATTGCTTGACTTGCTGTTCTCTCATCAGAGATGCCTTCACAGCAAGAGGGGCTGATAAAGGCAGGGATTCAGTCAGATGGTTCAGTTCCTCCTGTAAAGTGGAGAAGAGCTCTAATAGTTGTTGTTTCCCAAGTTCTGTTTCCAAATTCCAGTGTTGTGACCCAGGCCTAAGTAGGTAGTACTAAACTTAGTCCATGGAAAAACAAACTTTATTCGAACAGCTGGGAATTACTTCAGTCCCAGCGTCGTTCAACTCAAAGTAAAATAAATGCCTCCCAACACAAATTCTTCAGTTATCTCACAAACCTTAATCCAATTAGGCAAACTGCCAAAGGCCCTTCCTGACAAACGTCCAGAAGCCACAAAAACAAAGACGTATATGTAACTGAAGCAGAAGACGCAGCTAAAACGTTATTTTCTGGCAAAGCTGAAAGGCTGGTGCTGGTCTGTTTTAAGCCTTATGGGAGGGGCCAATCATCTCTTGGCCCTACTCCTGAGTTGTCCTCTCTGCTTGAGCTGCTCTTGCCTTCTGGCAGCTCTTCTCATGCGTGCATTAGGAACAGGCTTCTCCTGTTCCTCTGCCTCACTACTATCAGTCTCTGGAGGCTCTGGAGTCCGCACCTCACTTCCCGATGGCCCTGGCCTAACCTCAGCCTCATCGCTGTCTGACTCCGTTGCCAGCTCCGTAGGCTGCTGACGGACCACAACACCCATTTTGGTAGATAAAGAGAAGCCGTTGGTCAACAGTTTTAAGTATTGAACAGCTGTAATGCTTACATGCTTTTTTCAAAGGGAAGAAGAATTGCACGAATGGAAAATGGGACTTTCACCAGCCAGACGGAAATTAGGGTTTCCTCCAATCTCACCGTCGTGCTGTATGAGAGATGCAGTTCTTTCCTTTGTATTTGATGATGTGTGGAGCGAAGTCCTGGGCTACATGGAGCAACTGATCTGCAGACATTGGGAAGGTCCTTCCTCAGGTTTGTCTTTAGGCTGCAATTCTGTCTGTATAATGCAGGGGTGCCCAAGCTTGGCAACTTGAAGAAGCATGGCTAGCGGAGGAATTCTGGGAGTTGAAGTCCACAAATCTTTCAAGTTGCCAAGCTTGGACACCCTGGTAAAACGGATGCCTCTTCTAAAAACACTTTTCCCAAAAATAATTTTAATACAGATATAGCATTAGTAATTATGTGGTTTTGTAATATGACATGGACCTGAATATAGTTTGGATATAGTAAATCGTGTCTTTGTGTGTATTTGACAGTGTTCAAAAAGATGTTAAAATAGTATTGGGCTTTTTGATGCTATGTTTGGAGCTTTCCTATCTCTAATAATGCTTAATATTACTGTAATGTTTTAGGCTGTGCTTGACAAATAAATTGTACTTATATTCTGTTCTTCTAAACATTTATCATTGGATTAGAACTGTGTGTTTTCCTTTGAAGATGTTTCTGCTCACAAGACAGAGTAGCATTTGTTTGGGAGTTGAAAGAAAACACAGATCCCATTCAGGGCACCCCCCTGGCTGCTTCGACAAACGACAGGATTAGATGCTTAAAATATGAGAAACAACCTGTGTTGCAACTCTTGAGATCTTATTATTTCGTTTCACGAGCAGTTATGTCCGTGCAGCTTCTCATAATAGCGGGCTTTGAAAAAAATATGATAAAAATAGTTACTGTGTGAATCAAATTTAGCAAGAATACTGTGCTACATTTAATTTCTTTGATCTATTGAGGCTTGTTCAATTACCAAGTACTAAATAAATGTTCAAGGGCTAACCAAATTGCTGTAGCTCTTTAAACAATTATTAAAGAAATCAGGCTGTAGGTTTTTTTAATATCTGAAAAGCTTGTCTGTAAGGATCTTGGATAAATAATGCTTCTTGTCATTTGTTTGGGCTATTGGTAGATGTTGGGAAGAATGTCATTTCTGTAGAAGCAAACCGGACAGATTCTGGGAGTCCTTTTATGCAGTTTGAACCTTTGCCTTTGGTACTACCTCGGATGCCACAAACCAAAATGCCCACCATCTCTTCGAATCTGGTAAGTGGTAATAATCGATCAATTGTCTTCCAGTTTTTGTTGTTGTTGTTGTTGTTGTTTTTTTGGTTATCACACTTTGTAGAAGCCTTCTCCTTGTGCTGCAAATGTTCTGACATTTTGAGATTGGCATTGGAACACAAGCATTCAGTTTCTTTGAAAATACTGTGTGAGGTTCTGATTAAGCGTAGAAGATGTTAATGTGGATTCTACTCAGTTTACTGGAGATGAGGAAGGAATGTGATTTTTTTTTACTTTAAAGCAGGGGTCTCCAACCTTGGCAACTTTAAGCCAAAGATTCTGGGAGTTGAAGTCCTCCAGGCTTAAAGTTGCCAAGGTTGGAGACCCCTGCTTTAAAGTTAACTGAGTTAATCTCTTTGAGTTTTTAAAATATATTCTGATTCTCACTGTGCAAACTCTGCAAGTGAGGTACATTCTGTAATAATACTGTATTAGTGGTTCAGTCTGTTGTGTTTCATCTGTTTAATTAAGTTTCTTTCCTTTTTTTCTCTCTTTCATTTTCTATATAATCCTCTTGTATAACTTATTACATGTATGGTTACTTAAAAGGCAGATCCAGCCAGCCACAGTTGCTCGTCAGATGCCCATTCCTTGGAAATGAGTTGACAGTACTTACAAAGAGTAGAATTTAATGGTGTAGTTATGAATATTTACTTACAACGATGGCATAAAAAACTGAGTTTAAAATTAGTCTTTGATGTTACAATTACTTAATTGTGTCCAAAATTAAAGCATTTTTCTCTCTATGTGGCTTATTGTATAATAATTGGGAACATTTCCTTTACAATTATATTGTAGAAGATAATACTCTCTTACCCTTTTTAGTAGAGATGGCCATTGCGAGTGAACTATTGCGAATTAACTTGTTGTTGTTGTTTAATTATGACCTAATTTAATTTCTTCTAATCTACAGGTAAATGTTTCTCAAGGTGCAAATACTGGCCCGCAGCGTAATTTGAATGGCTTGATGGTAATTCATGGGATTCCCTTACATCCGAGGAACTTGCCCTTGATGGACAAAATACTGTAAGAATTTACAAAATTTGTTTGTTCTGCATAAAGCTGGCTTTCTGATTATAGAGATGAATCTGAAGTATTTGGGGTTCAATCTTTGTTCAGACAGATATTTTAGAGTTGGCTTTTGAATATATTATTTCTACTTGTTTGCTATGGAAACAATTAGCCAGATAATTAGTTAAAACGTGTATCAGTGCCTTTTTTAATATTCAATTGTATTAAACTTGTAAGGCTGTAAGTTGCTTTTAGTTTAAATGCACAGTTTATTACATTGTAGAATTAGGATCCTGAAATATAAATTAGATATTTATAATTGACAGGTGCTAAAGTTTAGATACAAAAATAAAAATCTATAAGATAGCGTGAAGATAAAGATTCCCTTGCTTTGGGCTTGTTTGCTGGTGGCTATATGGACGTGTCCATACAATTTTCTTGGCACAGTACAGAAAGGAGTTAGCAGGGTTGTCTTCTAGGATGTCATTTCTTGCTGATCTTCCCTCCAAACTCCAGCTATAGGTCTGATATTGCTTAGCTTTAGGTCATAGGGGTCAGCAACCCACAGCTCTGGAGCTGTATGCTGCGCCTCCCTGTCGGTGCCACAATTTTGAGTGGGGCTTCCGGTTTGGGGGGAGGGGTAAAGCATGGCATACCAGGAGGTTTTGTGTCTCGCTCGCTTTCCCCGCAGCCGGGTCCCTCTTATCTCCTGCCGAACGCTGAGGAATGTCCTGGCATGCCTCCAGGCCCCAGCCCTGGCACCATGCCCAGACAGGCCGAGCAAGACGAAGGGCCTGACGTGCCTCCAGCCCCCAGCCCTGGCTCCATGCCCAGGCAAACGGAGCAACTAGACCCCTCCCCCTCCCCCACAGCATGTGAGCCTGAGGAATGTGAATTGGCAACAGCTGGAGCCTGGAGAGATCCTCGCTTCAGGATTGATAGAATTGATAGAATTGATAGGCGGCGTCAGCAAAACGAAGGGAGGGGCAGACCTGGATAAGTGCTGAGTCATGGAGCCACACCCCATGGCCTATATAAAGGATCTGCTTTCTGGCATTCTCTGAGTCAGGCAAAGTCTACCTTGGATTGCTGAAGTCACTTCCTGGTCTCCTGCCTGCCTTGAGAACTTTGCTAGGACTTTGGCAGAGCTGCAGAGGCACGCCTGATACGGACTTCCCCGACCCGGCCGTCAGCGGAGGAGTGGGACACGACAGGAAGAGACTCTATGGCAAGGGGTGGGTTTTCCGGTCGGCTCTACAATTGATAGGGCTTTCGGTTAAGACAGGTAGAGGAAAAAGGACACCGCACTAGGAGGAGTCTCTATGGTGTGGGGACCAGACTTCCGGTTGGCTCCAGAATTGAACAGGGGGCTTCCAGTTAGGACTTTGTGGCTCTTTGAGGGTTTAAGGTTGCCGACCCCTGCTTTAGGGTCAGCCAAGATCAGATAGGTTTGAGCGGTCCTTGGTGCTCTCAGCTTGCTTGTTTTCTTGCAGATGTTTCATTACCCAAACTAGGTAATATCATCAGTGTTAATAAGGAGTTTAGTTTGCTGTCAGTTTTTGTTCTAGTCTAGTTGCTTGCCTGTCAGTGTTGGTAGGAGTGGTCTTAGAGATTCTTTGGTTGGTTGGTTTGCTGTTGGCTCATTGGCAGTTTCTTGATTGGGGTATGTTTACTTGATTGTTGGTCTGATGTATTAATCTTGGAGTTAATCTGTGCTGATTGCTGGTGGTGGTGAGGTGGTTGGGTTTTTTTATTCCTTTTTGGGCTGGGTGATAGTCTTTTGCATAGTCTACAGTTGTTGTTAATATTGACACATAGACATTAACAACAAACAAGCAAGCTCAGAGAGCACCAAGGACCCCTCATGCTAATAAATATCCATCTTTATCAGATAGGCTTTGCTATTTGGTATGTCATAGTACAGAAACCCTAAACAATGCAAACTACCATTCAGTCTCACAAAGCCGAAAGTGAAGATATCAGACATAATAAATAAACTTACCTCAACTTTATATGAGTATCCATTCAATTCTTGTAGATATCCATTAAGTGTTGGTGGAAATAAAACTTTTCCTTTCCTGGCTACGAGCAGAGTGCTTTTTCTTAAGCAAATCTGTGGAACAAACTGTTTGCTGTATAAAAAATTTATATGAATACCTACTTATTTATCAGTAAAATCCTATTAATTTTAAGCATCTTATTTAATATGGTTGTTCAGTGACATGGCAGTTAAGCCAGAATAGGCTTTCATTAACATTATTTTGCTTTTAATACAGTAAGGACCAACGTTTGTCAGCAGCTTATACTTGTATGCTTTATGGCAACAGTCCCCAACCTTTGCGGCTTGATGGCCCAGCTGGGGTGTGTGTGTGTATGTGTGTGTGTGTGAGAGAGGGGAACTGGGGTGTGCGAATGGTGGGCCGGCGCGCATGCATGCAATGTTCAACATGCGCGAGGGGTGGGCTGGCACACACACGCACAAGTCAAGCTGCATGCGCATGCACGCCGGCCAGCCTCTCAGACAGCCCAATTCTGAATAGGCCACAATCCAGTAGTGGGCCATGGCCCGGCGGGGGCGGGGGTTGGGGACCTCTGCTTTATGGAGCAGTAAGATGATTCATTTGTAGTGATATATTGTTTTCTTCCTATATCTAGACCATTTGCCCAAATGGTTGGGTAAAAGTTGATTGACAGTTCATTGCATTCTTGTACCTTTTCTCCCTCTTGGTTTTAGAGACTACGATGAAAGAATGCTTATGAGACCAGGATCCAGTTCTATCTTGTCAACCCGAGCTCGGCCAAATCGTCCCCTTGAGCTCAGTGCATCTTCTCTGTCCTACTGTGCACAGTCGGCGAGGAGGCGTAACCCCCCGCCACGTACCCTCCATCCGATCAATGCCAGCCTTTCTCGCTCAGGAACCCCACGACCCTTAGATGACGTCATCAGGGGAACTCGACTGTAGGTTGACATATAAGATGAGCTGAATTCCTTCCTCCCGCCATTATTTGTTGACCTATTTGGTAAATTCATAGAGCTACCTATCTCACAGCGTCATGACTCGAGTGGCGTACGGAGTTATCAAGATGAAAAAATGACACAACCAAATATCCAAAACACCATCAGCAATAGTCATTAAAAGCTTTTAAAAACTATTTTAAAAAGATATAGAACTAAAATGTGTAGAAATTAGAAACGGTGTAGATGAACAATAAAATATCAGGGAAAAAACAGGGAGGGGAAGAGGGAAGGCGGGGTGGGAAGTGAATGTAATGTGAGCCATGTCTGTAGTAGGACATATTTTTAAAAGGACAAGAGGATGAATTTGTAATCATGGAAAATTGGTGTCATTAAGTCCAGAAATAGGACTAAATTGGACAAAATACTCTTCCCAAAGTTACGTAGAAACCAAATATAAAAGTAAAATTGTAAGGTGACTACTTGCAAGTTTTCCAGATTGCAAGTATTGTGCAATTAGAATTAAATTATTATTATTGTTATAATACCATTAAGAATAAAATCTGATTGGATTTTATCTTGATTCCCCCAACCGTCATAATGCTTTTTGCTCTTTACTTCAATGTTTTGTCCTAAAGCTATTTATTTATTTATTTAATATGGTTACCCAACTCACAGTGACTCTGGGCAGCTTATAGAAATAGAACTCGCCCTCTTAGTGACAACAATCAAAGCTTGTTTTTTTAAACTTTGGCAGTGAGGGATACGTCGTTCAGTAAAGAGGTGCAAAGGAATAGCAGGTTTAGAGATTATTATTTTTCTACTTCAGTGTCAAACTGAGAGGCCGGATTATAGGAGATTTGCTGCTGAAACCTTAGATAGTTGCAGCATCTACATTATCTCCCATTCTCCAGACTCAGAGTAATCATCCCTTTCAGTAATCTGGTATGGATCTAGAAGTCTTACATGTATGATTCCCTTTGCAACTTGGATACAGTGGGTGAATGACTTCTGGAGCGTATGCCATCTGGTCATTGGGTGAATTAATGCCAAAAGCTAAAGATGATGATAATAAATATTGCAAAAGCTTCCCTGGCCCCACAAATTTTGATTAGAGTTGAAAACACTTCGTTGAATGCTTCCCATGTCAGGCACTCGGCCTCATTATCCCAAAGGTGCTTTTTCAAGAGGCAACTGGGACTTACTGGTTTTTCTTTGAAGACGTTTTTGCATCTCATCCAAGAAGCTTCTTCAGTTCTGACTGGATGGTGGGGAATGGAAGGATTTATACTCCTTGCACACAGCTGGTCATTTGTATTCTTTTAGAATAGAATAGAATAGAATAGAATAGAATAGAATAGAATAGAATAGAATAGAATAGAATAGAATAAATTTTTTTATTGGCCAAGTGTGATTGGAAACACAAGGAATTTTTCTTGGTGCATATGCTCTCAGTGTACATAAAAGAAAAGATACATTCATCAAGAATCATAAGGTACAACATTTAATGATAGTCATAGGGTACAAATAAGCAATCAGGAAACAATATCAATATAAATCCTAAGGATACAAGCAACAAAGTTACAGTCATACAGTCATAAGTGGAAGGAGTTGGGTGATGGGAATGATGAAAAGATCAATAGTAACATAGAATTAGTAACTAGTTTGACAGTGTTGAGGGAATTATTTGTATAGCAGAGTGATGGTGTTCGGGAAGAAATTGTTCTTGTGTCTAGTTGTTCTGGTGTGCAGTGCCTTGTAGTGTTGTTTTGAGGGTAGGAGTTGAAACAGATTTTGTCCAGGATGTGAGGGTTCTGTAAATATTTTCACAGCCCTCTTTTTGACTCGTGCCCTATACAGGTCCTCAGTGAAAGGCAGATTGGTAGCCATTGTTTTTTCTGCAGTTCTAATTATCCTCTGAAGTCTGTGTCTGTCTTGTTGGGTTGCAGAACCAAACCAGACTCAACAAGAGAGTCATTGAAGCCCCCGGGAGGTTTATCAGTGCCATCAGGGTCATCTGAGTAGTACAAATGGGTATGGAGCCTTCTTGGAACCCTTGAAAGAGTTGTGTTGTTCTAATGCAGTACTAGAAGAAGGCTTCCCACCCATTTGCACTACACAGGTGATCCTGAAGCCCCAGATAAACCTCCAGGTGTATTTTTTATAGAAATAATCTCCAAGTTAGTTTTTATTTTATTTCATGTTTATAAACTGTCCACCTCTCTTGAACTCTGCACCTCTTAAAAATTGCCACGGTTGAAAAACACTGTGGCAGATTATTGTTACAAACAATTTTGTTCTTAAGTTAGGGGGAAAATTGGTTATGACCATTTAGAATTACAGTTTAACGTAATACTAGAAAGAGACCTTGATAAAAATCATGATGCCGAGAGTGGTTGCATAAGAGATGGGTGGTAAGTCAACTTCATAAACATACAAACAAGATCCGTTTCTCGTCTCCCCTGAAATGCACCTCATGTCTCAACGGTTCTCAGGCCATCATCAGGCAAACACCACTTCAGCTTGCAAGGCCTACCGTGCTCGATTTCGTCATTTAAAGAAGTTCACATCAACCTTGCCATTTCTAACGGAATTGAACAGTTTGTAAGAACTGCTGTTTTTTTCTTCCAGTTCTGCTGCAAATGAGCAGCTGTCATCACCTTCTCCGATGCCATTAAGCAGAAATAATCTCCTGCCTCCTATTAGTACCATAGAAGGGACAGAACACGTCATATCCCAAAAGCAAACAGTAAGTCAGTTGCTTTTTCTTTAGTTTCCTGCTGCCTCTGTAGATTATTTCTGATTAAAAAAAAAAAGAAGACCGTGACATTTTAAAAATTATTTTTGAGTTTTAAATTACAGGTTTTGATTACTGGCTTTCAGGGTTATTTTTTTCTACATTTTTCTACACTCATTGAAATATCCTAACGAAACTCTGAAATAATAGGATGTATAATCATTGAGATGCTATAGGTAGTAGATAATTAGAAACTGAACTATATTGCTCTTTATTTGTGAATTAGGTGGCGTTCAACTCAGCAGTCCCATAAGGCTGATTGTTGAGATTCATGACAACACTTGCATTTCTTCTATTATGTGTACAGATACTTCCAACTTTTCTCTTTATGTGGAAATATAATATCTTTTATATGGGATGTGGTGGCTCAATGGCTAAGATGCTGAGCTTGTCGATCAAAAGGTCGGCAGTTCAGCGGTTTGAATCCCTAGTGCTACCATGTAACGGGGTGAGCTCCCATTACTTGTCCCAGCTTCTGCCAACCGAGCAGTTCGAAAGCACATAAAAAATGCAAGTAGAAAAATAGGGGCCACCTTTGGTGGGAAGGTAACAATGTTCTGTGCACCTTTGGCATTTAGTCATGCCAGCCACATGACCACGGAGACGTCTTCGGACAGTGCTGGCTCTTCGGCTTTGAAACGGAGATGAGCATTGCCCCCTAGAGTCGGGAACGAGTAGCACGTATGTGTAAGGGGAACCTTTACCTTTACCATCTCTTAAATAAGGCTACTAAACTCTGTAGGCATCACTGAACCTGGGCAAAGATAATCACAATACCAACATTCCAAATTCTATATTTGGGGTTAAATTCAAACTTAGGAAATTGGGAGGAAAGCTGCATTAAATATTCCTACGCACCCTCTCTTTAGCCAAGAGAGTTAGAACTGTTGCTTATATTTGATGCTTATTTCTAATTTTTTAAATAGCTCTTTTGGCTATAAAGTTATTTCTCTTCATGTTGCAGAAATCCCGGGTAAATGTTAACCGGGCTCGAAGTGCAGTAGCAGATGACGTCAGCCACCAACCTGTTCATGAGAGATTTTTATTACCTGAGAGTTTTTCCAGGCCTAATACATCACATGCATTTTGGGTAAGGTGTAACAAAATTCCACTCGTACTGGAATATTGTACAGAGTTCCTTCTTTTGGAGACCTCCCAGGAAATTGCCAAGGTTGTTGGAGGTCTGAAGGGAGAACATGTTCAATATATAATGCAAGTATAGGCCATCCTCGACTTATGACCACAATTGAGCCCAAAGTTTCTGTTGCTAAGTGAGACATTTCTTAAGTGAGTTTCTCTGCATTCTACTATTTATTTATTTATTTATTTATTTATTAATCGAACTTATATACCGCACCATCTCCCGTAGGACTCAGGGCAGTTCACAGGCATATTAAAACAGTACAATAAATAAACATTAAAACCCAATTAAAACTAGATAATATCATGGCCTGATCACTAAAAAATAAAAAACCTATAAAAACCCCATTAAAATATGCTAAAACCTTTTATCTTAGGCTAGTCCTGCACGCTGAAACAATAAAGTCTTCAGTTCCCGTCTGAAGGTCCGGAGGTCGGGTAGTTGTCGTAATCCTGGAGGGAGCTCGTTCCACAGGGCTGGTGCTGCCACAGAGAAGGCCCTCCCCCTGGGGGCCGCCAACCTACATTGTTTGGTCGACGGCACCCTGAGGAGGCCCACTCTGTGGGAGCGCACAGGTCGTTGGGAGGCAATCGGCGGCAGAAGGCGGTCTCGAAGGTATCCTGGTCCTAAGCCACTACTTTCCTTACCGCAGTTGTTAAGCGAATCACCACAGGTTAGCCACTTAGTTAAGTGAATCCGGCTTCCCCATTGACTTTGCTTGTCAAAAGGTCTCAAAAGGTGATCACAGGACCCTAGGATACCGCAACTGTCATAGATATGAGTCAGTTGTCAAGCATCTGAATTTTGATCATGTAACCACTGGGATGCTACAACAGTCAGAAGTGTGAAAAAAACCTGTCATAAGTTACTTTTTTCAGTGCCATTGTAATTGCAAACAGTAGCTAAATGAACTGTTGTATGTAGAGGACTATCTGCATGCAACCTTAACAGGAAAAGTTGCAGATCAAGTAGAGAGATTTGTTTGCATCCAAAGAAATACCATGTGTTCCCTTCAGAGAGTAACCTGGAGACCTACTTTGGTGCATACCAGGAGGTGTCACACTAAATTTAATTGAGGGCCGCATCAGAGTTGTGTTTGACCTCAAGAAGCTGGGGTTGGCATGGCCAGCTCGACGTCACTTATGTCGGGGGTGCCTATAGCAGCCTGAGAGCTCTGCTAGCAAAAATGGACTCACGAGCTCTGTTTTCGGTTGCAACGGCCTCCTGCAACCCTCTGCCAGCGAAAACAGAGTTCAGGAGGGCCGCACACTGTCCTTTGCTGTTTCTAGGGCGGCCCCTGTGGGCCAGATCTAAGCACCCTGTGGGCCTTGAGTTTGACACCCCTGGTGTACACTATATGCATTTAGGATGGGTTGGAACTAGTGGTGAAATGTAAAATTTGTTACTACCGGTTCTGTGGGCGTGGCTTGGTGGTGGTGGGGTAATGTGACTGGGTGGGCATGGCCAACTTTTTTTTTTAACTTTTAAAAGCATTTTTTCTACAACCTCTTCAGCCGAAGAGGTTGCAAAAAATGCTTTTAAAAGCTTCTGACGATCAGACAACTCATCTGGGATTGTCAGGGGCTTTTAAAAGCATTTTTCGGCCGAAGAGGTTGTAGAAAAATGCTTTTAAAAGCCTCTGATTATCCCAGCTGAGCCACGCGATCATCAGAGGCTTTTTTTTTACTTTTAAAAGCATTTTTTCAGCTGAAGCTGAGCTGGGCATGGGAGGGGCCGGGATTTTTGCTACCGGTTCTCCGAACCACCCGCTGCCATCGCTACCAGATTGGGCAATCCGGTCTGAACCGGGAGCGTTTCACCTCTGGTTGGAACCATGAAAATTCTGCTAAATATTTTGGATTTGTATGATTTGATCCAGGACCTGATACAATAATTTGATTTGAATCCTTTAGGCAGAATCACAATATCGTCGTTCTTGCACTGTTATTGATTATGCTAATCAGCCACGAAATAATAAAGGATCTGCTGGTACAGGTAGGTTGATAATTGAACATTTTTTAAAAATGACTGCTTAATGTAGAGCAAGTAACACAAAGCGATTTCAACACTGGAATCTTTGTTATTCTGCAGATCCTGTCAACGTAGGTGTCATGGGAACCAGCTTAGGGATATCTAGCTCTTCCTATATTAATTCTTTCCACCACCAGCCTCTTGGTCATTTTCTTGATGAAGATGAGGAAGATAATGATCATCCCCCTCTGGGTAAGAAGTAAAGGAGCCGATTTGAGAATGTACATCATCTATTTGGTTGCAAGCTATAAAAAAAAATTTGGCATCTGTTTTTGAAATGTGTTTTGTCGTTTTTGCTTATAGTTTATTTCTTAAGCCGGAATAACATTTTAAATCTCGTTCAGGATACACTTCAGGGTTTGTTCCCATTCAGTTGATTCAGTCAGTTTAACAAAAGAGGGTAGCCGCCAGATTCTGTCAACAGTGATTTCAAAAAGACAAATTGTAACCTATCCTGCTGGGTTATGTTATATGCCACATAAGAATAAAAACTACAGACAGATGACAATTAGAATTAGCTCAGTCGCTGGAACCTTAATAACTGAAACAATTCTTATTCAATCACAACTAGTTCAGGTTTTAATTCTTGACAAAACGCAACCGTGTAGTTTAGCAGAGAAACTTAGTTCACACAAGATGTGCCTGTTGTGGATGTCGGCCGCCAGCCCCTCCAACAGCCAAATCAGAGGAGGAGGAGGCAGCATGGGAGTCAGGGTGAGCATCAAGGCAACCTGAGAGCTCCGAGGGGAAAGAGGGAATGGAGCTGCCAGAGAGAGAGGGGGGGGCAGAGCCTGGGTCATCCGTCAGCCCTCAGATGGAGACTCAACAGCCCCCAGGTCTGGAGGTGGCTGATGAGGAAGAGGTGGAACAGTTGGGTCCAGTGCCTGATGCGTGGATGCGCAGAAGGCAGAGGAGAGGAGAGCAGTGGAAATCTGTGGGCTGATCCTTGGGAAGGAAGAGCCACCGCTGCTAGTGAAGCCCTTCCCTAGCTCTGGGGATAAAAGGCAGGGGGCGGAGATGAATAGATGTGGCAGACAACTATTCATCTTCCCAGCTGGACGGACTTTAGCCTGCTTTGTGAGAGAAACTTTTCGCCGGGGCTGCTGGTGCTCCTAATGAAGGAATCTTTTGAGTTAACTTCAGAGGGTTTGTCGTGTTTGGAGAGCTGGGTCAGAATAGTGCCCTTGTGCCGAAGGTTGATACAGATGTACAACGGGTTTACTGAAAAACGTACAACGGGTTTATTGTCTTGATGTCTTGCAGGCAATAATGATGTTTTTTTTTTACAGGTAACAAAAGTAAGACTGGAATTGTATAGTTGCTTTCAAGCCTTATCTCATTCTTGCTTAGTAGGTCTTCAGTTATATGGTTCTGTAGGAACTCACAGCCGAGCTGGATCACGAAGTAAACAGGGATTGTAAGCCATCCATCCCCAAGAGGAGGGAGAATCGACCGAAGATTTTAGAAGCAGTATTCAACGACAGCAATATCAAATCTGTTTACAGAAGAATTTGCATTTTTTTCCTTTAGAAAAGTATTTATTTTTGTATAACAACTGCCAAAGACTACGTGGCTGTATGAGAATTTTGTGCCAGCAGAAACTGTCCCCCCCCCTTTTTTTTTTTTAATGGAGCACTAAAAGTTTGCGTCCTGTGGAACTCCGCTATCATGCTGTTGGTATGTCTGGCTGAAGAATGCAGTGGCAATGCTGGTTACCATTCAAAGACTTGCTAGTTACTGATACTTAATAGCAATATGTTTAGCAATATTATTTATGATGATATTAAATTTGATTATCGCTTTGCCTGCACCTCCAGTAGTTTCCCTAAATGTTTAAACAGTTGAAGGTTGTCATTGCTAGTTCACATATTTGGAAAAAGTTGGTATTTGAAAGGTGACCAGGATTAAACACAGTATATTTGAATTCATTTATGTATTTAAATGCAGGCTACTATTATTTCCCAATTAAATCCATACATGTTTAATCACTTTTTAACGATGCTAACTTTGGCAAAGATTGTAAAGCACCGCTTTAGTTGTGTATTCGTCGACTGTAGTCCATACATAATATCCTTTTTAAGTAAATGAAAAATTTTGATTGAAGAAACTTTTTTACCATGTACTCAGATTTAACAGTTTCGGGTTTTCTCGTTGGGAAGGCAGAATACTTTCTACATTTTGTAGGAGACAAGCCCGGTGAGGTATTAATTTAGAAATAGATAAAAACATAGCAACCTGAATATTGTGTTTAATGTCTAACATAATTTTAATGTAATTCAACAAAGGCTAACTAGTAAGATGAACTAGTAAATGCCAGCCATTAACTACTGAAGCTATGTATGAAATAAAGGTAGCTTTACGTTTTCCCTGATACCATGTGAGAGATGTAAAAGGAACAAGATAGGGAAAGAGTCTTATTACGTTGTAAAATGAAGACTATTTTGTATGCAAATAAAAGCATTTTCTAGACCGTATTTGAATTGAAATTAAATATCAGCGTTGGGGCCTGCCTCCTGGATTTAAAAGTGGTAGAAACTGGAACTGGAAAAATGAATTTCCAGAATACTTTTTTTCATTCTATTCCCCCCCCCCCAAGAGCTCAAGTTGGGCAAGTATGCTTTGTAGTTTTAACTTCAAGGTAAATCCTGTATAACACAGTAGGCTTGAGAACCGCTGGGTCAGATCACTCAAAAAAATTACTATTTATTTATTTACTAAACTTATGTAGCCACTCACATATATGACTCTGAGCAGCTTATAGTTAAAAAGCACAAGACAATATAACACCATAGCCAAAAATTGCAACAAAAATCATTAAAAGCTTTAAAAACTATTTAAAAAATCCTAATTTATAAGCAAGTACGCTCAATTTCCCTAGCAATGCAGCCACGTTGTAAATTCCATACACATATCACAAGACTGGTGAGGCTGGGGCAAATCTGGCCTCTGGGGCAGCGATGGTCCACAGCAGAAAAGGCTCTCCTCTTGGGACACATCAGATGACAAAACCTTTGTGGATGAGGTCCCAACATGTCCTTCCTGCTGGACTTGATTGGTCCAAATAACTTCTCAAATATACTCCCGTCTCTCTGATGTAATGTTACCTATGAACGTGGCTAAAGAATACTTGCTGCTCTTGGAGTTGTTACTTGCAGTTGCTTTTAATAACGACAGCAATATTGTCTTAATTTTCTGCTTCAGGCATCAGGGCATTTTCATTTGTTGGTATTGCGTCTCCCATACAATCAAGCAGCAGGATTAGCCTGCTGACTCAGATTTTCTGAAGAAACCCTGATTTTCCCAGTTTTACTCAACTATAAGAACATCACAGTAAGTTTGATTAATGTTCTACAGCAAATAACCAGACTATTTCCTCCTCTATTAGAAAATGCTATGGGGGAAAATGGGGTGTTATTTTATGGCATTTTGGAGGCTCCATCAACAGGAAAAATTGGGTCATAGACCCAGCAGTAATGCCTTTTGGATTTTATCAAGTTCTCATTACCAATCTTCCTGATTTGGATCCCTAAACTGGCTTCCTTTTTCTGTGCATATTGGTTTCCTTCACTCCTCCACAAAGCAGGCATACAAAAATATGTGTGTTGCTTAGGAAGAATAAACTGCCTGAATGATACGTTAAAGCAGCGTTGCCTCTCCTATCCAGAGAATTCAAACCCTCACAAACATTGATACAATTGCATATTAATTGCTTTGAAGAAACATTTTTCCCCAGATCTCAATCTCACTGCATTAACAGTAAACCAGTAAAGATTTCAGTTCATGCAGCACTGTTAAAATTACTTATAGAGTTGTTAGAAATGTTTAAAATATAGAGTCCTTATGGATGCATACGAACCATCATCATTTTGGACTCAAGGCACTGTCCTGATAATAGTTTAACTACTGTACCTATGTAAAATTGACTTAACAATACATCATTTCAAAGCGTTTCCAAAGACTTGTTTCACTTACTGTGTTTCTGATATACTCCTGAAAACACTTAAATGAGTAAAACAATTTACTCATTTTTTTTATTTTAAAGGTTTTACATTCAACTTAACAGGCGAACAATATTATTTTACAGAAATACAATATAGTAAGGTTTTGATCAAGTTTTCTGTGCAGAAAAACCAGTCATTTTTTAGCAGTTGCTTTCTTTCCTCCTTTTTTGGATTTGTTTGCATACTTTGCTTCCATCCGAGCCACAAAATCTTCCATTTCGTTTTTTCTACTATCCATTCTGCTCTGTTAAATAGAATAAAAACAAATTGGTTAAAAAAAGCAAAATATTAGCTTCTTTTATAAAAAGCATTACAGCTTCTCATTTAGCAACTACCTCAGGTAGTGACCATTTGCAAATATGGTACTAAATGGTAGTAAAAAATTTTTTTTAGTAATGCGCACTCTTACACTAAATTTTTGCACCTGAGAATATACTCTATGAGTGACAGTAACTAGAGCAGGTGTGTCAAACCCACTCACATCGTAGGCTGTCTTGTGACGTATTGCAATGGGGTTTTTTGCCTCTGCAGATGCGGGGTGGGCGTGGCCTGTGCAGACCGCCAGTTTGACAGGCCCGCACAAGAGAACTTTATCTGAATGAGATGGCAACAATCAGCAATTTTTGCAGTATCTCTCTCGGTCACAGATTAGTTTAGCTACCATTCTGCTTAATGACAAAGTTAATTGAACAGATTGGGGTCATTACATGAGGGTGTACATTTTATCAAAATAATTCAGAAACCGTACAATAGCATCTAGGTTAAAAGTATTTAAAATATACAGATTTAAAATAAGATTGCTGAAAGAATCAAAACTACTGTTTAAAAATGATAAAGGAAGAAACTATAACATCCATGAGCTACTGTTAACAAGATGCCTGCTAATTAAATATGATAAAGATCAGACAACAAATTCCCAGATTATTGCTGTGTTTTGTATAGGAAAATTACAGCTCAATTCATCACCTCTACCATATATCAAGAAGTAAAATTCTTTGTCCCAATATGAGTCACTGTGGGCTAAATTTTATTTTGACATTTTATGAACTCTAATCAGTTTAGAAATGATTTTTTCCCAATGATCTTTAAGCGACTTTTCATAGCCTTACTTGAATTAATACTTTCAGATCATCAGCTCCTTCACCAAGTCCCATTTGTTCTCTGAATTCTTCTGCCTCTTTAGCTTCCTTTTCTGCCTGAAACAGCAACAATACCGAAATGAATTATCCATTTCTTTCCTAACCCAAATTGCCAACTGCAATTTATTTAGCATTTACAGAAATATTCCCACAGCAACCATCCTTTGAGTGAAACTGGCCAAAGCCACACATGAATTTATGATAATGTGAATCCCCAGGAATAAATCCAAAACCTTAATAACTGTTTTAGTAATCTTCAAATAAACACATATGTATATTCTGTACATGTCATTGACTACTAACTTTAGATTAATTATATTCATAGCTTTAGAAACTCTTTTCTAAAAAAAATCACTAATGTAAGATAATACAAAAAATAAGGGGATTAGTCACTTTCAAAAATTCCACCTTGATTTAAAAACATGAGGATTATAATATAAAGATATACTGATATATTTAAAATCATATTTAGTGTTACAATCTTTGTTAATAAATCTTATCACCAGTTAAACATACCTTCCTTTTTCTTGCATTTATCTTTCTCTTAGACTCATTTACAAAGGATTTATAAGATGGAAGTTCTCCAGAATCAATAGCATGTTGAATAATCTCTCTTATTCTTGGTTCATCTGCATGATCAACACATAGCACAGACTCCATGATTTTGTCCATATCGCCTTTAAAGTCTTCATATGCGGCTTTAATGTCCTCCAGCTCTTCTGTGGAATGTTTATATTTCTTTTCAAAATCTTTAATATCTTTTACAGTTATCTAATTGATTAAAAAAAATTAAAACACTTTTTTTTAACAAGCTCAAGTTAGAAATACTTTCTACATTCACTGTTATTTAAAAAGGTTTTTCTTTTCCAATCATTCAAGCTCATCTGAACCAAATCTTTATGAAATAATGTATGTGGAGTCTAGAAACCAGAGAAGACCATTTCAATTTAAGTGAAATCAGCAATTTATCTAGTTTAGTAGTGTAATCACTGCTTGGCAGCAGCTCCTGTGAGCTTTGAGCTGAACATTCTCCTGGTCTATTTGGAGATTCTAGAGTTCTAAGTCTGGGAAGTCCACATGCAAGGCCCATGTTCATTAGTAACTTCAGGATTTTTAGGGTTCAGAGTAAAAAAGTACAAGCTATTTGCATTTTGGCAAAAATGGATGTAAACATTAATAATTTCTGCCATTTATATAAAATTCCAGAATTATCAGAACTACTTCTCTTTAATTATAGCTTTCACTAAGCCTTCTCTATTAAATTTGTTTGCTGCCCATGTCAGGAACAATGAATTAATGAAAAGAACCTTGGCAATTGGCTTTAGCTATGATAAAAGTCCATGATAAAATGATGTATTATACAAAATGTCATCCTGGAAATTTCTGGCAATTCAATTATATAGTTAGTATACAATAAAAAAACAACAACCCACTTTTTTGAACAGCAGCCTCCAGTATTCTACCCAGTTACAATCTTGAGTCAACCCAGGTGATTCCTCATCCACGATCCCTTGTTGATCATATAGTGCCCGCTGTTCCTCATCACTTAGTACTGTGTAAACCTTGCCCAGGATCTAGGAGAATACAGACAAACCTCAAAAATTCAATAAATGGCTCCCTATCTCTTGCCTCTTCCAAAGGGCCTATTTTAGGATAAAGAATGTTACATTATCATAATTCTAATAATAAATCAACTACTGAAGTCTTATCGATTTGTAATTGGGCCACTCTAAGTAAGCAGAATTTAATGTAACAACTTTTAAACTCTTTTTAAAACAAAACAATTGAATCTTCAAAATATATGGATAGTTTGTTCTTTAGTGTATAAGCTTTTTATAAAAACAATAATTTATTTACTGCAAGCACATTTATGTTGCTTCATTTAACTCTAAGCAGCCTACAATTCAAAGCCACGCCTCAAAACCACAGGATGGTAATATAGGTATTCCTCGACTTACAACCATAATTGAGCCCCAAATTTCCATTGTTAAGTGAAGCATTTGTTAAGTGAGTTTTGTCCTGTTTTATGACCTTCCTTGCCACAGTTTTTAAGTGAATCGCTGCAGTTGGTAAGTGAGCAATGCGGCTGTTAAGTGAATTTAGCTTCCCCACTGACTTCGCTTGTCCGAAAGTCACAATAGGGGATCACATGACCTTGGGACATAGCAACGGTCATAAATATGAACCAGTTGCAAAGCACCTGGATTTTCATCACATGACCATAGGGATCATGAACAATAACTAAAGGAACTGCTGTAAGTGAGGACTATCTGTCCTGTAATTTTATAGGCCAGGCCACTATAAGAATCTTGTGAAAAGTTCCTGTGAAGTCAATTTATGTTTCCCCTTCCTGCTTATATGGGGTTGAGGGGAGGTGTCATGAAGCATAAATGGCTACATTTAGTTTATGATGGAGAGGCAGAGCCAGGGGTGAAATCCAGAGGTTCTGGAGAACCGGTAGTGGAAATTTTGAGTAGTTTGGAGAACCAGCAAACGCCAGAGTGGCTGGCCCCAGAATGGGGAGGGGATTTTGCAGTAGCCTTCCCCTGCCACTCCCACCAAGCCATGCCCACCAAGCCATGCCCACCAAGCCACACCCACACAACTTGTAGTAAAAAAATTTGGATTTCACCACTGGGCAGAGCCCTGCATATCATTATAGCACAGTAGTTCTTAACCAGAGGTACCAATACTAATAAGACTATACTAATAATACTAATAAGAAGTCCAAAACAGGATGCAAGCCAAGTTCCCAAAAAACTTTTGTCTTTTAAATGAACTGGTGGGAATTGGCAGGCAAGAAACCGCAGAGGACATGCTTCCTGTTCAAATAAGAAGGCTTTTATGGGTCTGAGAAAATTCCACCACAAATTTGAGCATTATCTGGGATGCTTCTGTCCACATCTTTTGTGGCACAAGCTTAGATTGACACTGGAGTCCCACCTCCACTCCCGTCCCCCCCCAACTCCCAGTCCCCCAGCCCTGGGAGGTTACATCAAGCCAAAAGCTAGCCAGAGAATGACAGTTTCAAGTTTATAGTGACCCCTCCAGAATCTCAACCAGGCTGACTGCCACACTAGCTTAAAACCTCCAATATTTATATTCTCTCTATTATGTTTGTCATGGATGTCCTCTTTCTGGCTATCCCCTCCCCCAAAGATGCAATAACTGGAAACGTTTCCACTTGCCAGTTTTCTCTGTATTCAGGCTAAGGTGCGGGAGGGCCGCACACTATGGCCTTTGCGATCCTCACCAATATGGGTTTTGTAGTACTGTCGCCCTGGCTAACTAACATGGGTTTTCTGGTGTTTTACACCTGCCTTTTTTTTCCTCCCTCCCCCGAAATGTCCTCAACCACAGAAGGGGAAGAAGTGTTAACTTTCCAATACGGTCTCCTTCACTTTACCCACCAACCACCGCCCGCAAGTTTGCTTTCATGGAGGTTTTTAACCCAGGCTTGTCACCTTGGTTAAAGAGTTTTTCCACGGAGTTCAACTTCAAGCCATCCCTGCAGCTTTCTTCAAGGCAAATTTGGCCCCCTGCTTTCTTTCTAACGTGTGTGTGTGTGTGTGTGTGTGTGTGTGTGTGTGTGTGTGTGTGTGTGTGTGTGTATTTTAACTTCCCAGTCTAGCCCTGGGATTTCCTCGTGGTCTCCCATCTCTCTAAAGTAAGGGTCTCCAACCTTGGTCCCTTTAAGACTTGTGGACTTCAACTCCCAGAGTTCCTCAGCCAGCTTCGCTGGCAGAGGGACTCTGGGAGTTGAAGTCCACTAGTCTTAAAGGGACCAAGGTTGGAGACCCCTGCCCTAAAGTAACTTCTTCCTCTCCCCCCACCCCTCCCGCGGTCCAGGGGCTCAATCCCGCCTCCCACCCACCTCGGGAGCTCGGCTCTACCTGGAAATGCCGGGTGCAGCGCTCCTTCTCAGCCGGCTCAGCCCGGTCCGGATGCACCCGGAGGGAGACCCTATGGTATCCCCGGCGGATCTCATTGGCCGACGCCTCAGGCCTCACGCCCAGCACCTGGTACAGGTCGCCCGTACCGAAGGCTTCCCGGCACAGCTCCAGCAAACCCATCTCGTTATTGTGGTTGTAGGTGTTTTTGGTCTTTTTTTTTTTCCTTTTTCTTTCCCGCGGAGTCGCTTGTGCGCACGCGCGTAGGAGCCCCCCCCGCAGCGCGCACGCGCGTAGGAGGTTCCCGCAGCGCGCACGCGCCGGGCTTTCCCGCCAGTTGTAGCACCTGCTCCCCCCCGCCCCTTTCACCTTTTATCTACGGCGCGGGTCAGGAGATGTCGCAAACAAAGGAAAGCGAAGAACGCGGTGAGCGGGAAACCGTAAAAGAGAGGGAAATGGGTAGAGAGGCGCGCGTGCGCGTGCGCGTCAGCGTCAGCTACGGGAAGTCCTCGACTTACGACCGCGGCGGTTGAGCCCGACGCTTCTGTCGCCGAGACGTTTCTCGAAGCGGGGGTGTTTGTTTGTTTTTTGCCCCGTTGTGTGACCTTCCTCGCCGCGGTGGTCGACCGAATCGCTGCGGTTGTTAAAAGTTAGGAACGCAGTTCAGCGAATCTGGCCTGTCCCATCGCTTGTCAGGCGGTCGCAAAAGGGGATCACGGGGATGCAGCAACCCGTCGTAAGTATGAAGCGAACCGGTTGCCAAGCGTCGGCATTTTGATCACGTGATCCTGGGAGGGGGTGTGTGTGCAGCCAAGGCTGTGGATCAGGGGTCTCCAACCTTGGCAACTTTAGGACTTGTGGACTTCAACTCCCATTTCAGGGAGTTGAAGTCCACAAGTCTTAAAGTTGCCAAGGTTGGAGACCCCTGATGTGGATAAGTCGCTTTTTGCAGTGCTGTTCACTTTGAACAGTCACTAAATGAGCCGTTGTAAGTTGAGGACCACCTGTATTCAACCCATCCCGAGCGATGGGCTCTGCTCAATGTGAGGGATGGGTGCGTCGCTCTTATTGAGGTTTAGGGTTCTTACTGGTTTAGGGTTGCCAGACTAGAGTTTGTTTGCAAAAAGATGGATCGTCACTGGAAGAGTCACTGGAAGAGAGCCCAAAGGGGAAGTTTGCTCACCTGAGCTGCTAGGAAGCTTATTACAGCTTCGGTTTTTCCAACCTGGGGCTGTCCAGGGAGCCCTGCTGATGCTTTGTACATCACAGCTTAGTTATTTCCTAAGTATTCAGTACAGACCAGGGGTCTCCAACCTTGGTAACTTTAAGACTTGTGAACTTCAACTCCCAGAATTCCTCAGCCAGCTTTGCTTATTCATTTAGTGTCTGATCGAAGTTACAACGGCACAGAAAGCAGTTCATTGGGTGACCGAAGTTACTGTTGTGACCCAGGCCCAAGTAGGTAGTAGGAAACTCAGTCAGTGTAAAAACAGGCAAACTTTATTTGAACAGCTGAGAATTACTTCATTCCCAGTGTAGTTCAACTAAATTGAAGCAAATTCCTCCCTACACAATTCCTCAGTCCTATCACCAACCTGGGTCCAATTAGGCAAACTAAAGGCCTTTCTTGGCAAAAGTTCAGAAGACACCGATACGAAACAAATGCAACAAGACAAAGCTATCAATGTTGTTTTCCGACAAAGAGCCCAAACACCATTGCTGGACTATTAAGCCTTATGGGAGGGGCCAATCATCTTTGCTTGAGCTGCTCTTGCCTTCTGGCAGCTCTTCTCATGCGTGCATTAGAAACAGGCTCTTCCTGTTCCTCTGCCTCAGTACTGTCAGCCTCTGGAGGCTCTGGAGTCTGTACCTCACTCCCTGATGGCCCTGGCCCCACTTCAGCCTCTGACACAGAGCCCTCATCCGGGCCTTCCCCAGCCTCCAGGACTGGTCCACACTCTTCCTCAGCCTCATCGCTGTCTGAGTTGCCAGCTTTGCAGGCTGCTGGCGGACCACAACAGGTACAATGCCCACAAAAAAAAGTGACATGTCTGTTTTTCACACTTATGACCGTTGCAACTTCCCCATGGTCACGTGAACAAACTTCAGACACTTGGCAACCGACTCATATTTATGACCGTTGCAATGTCCTTGGAATCATGTGATCCCCTTTTGTGAACTTCTGATGAGCAAAGTCAGTGGGGAAGGCAGATTCACTTAATGTGCTACTAACTGAACAGCAGTGTTTCACTTAAAAACTGTGGTAAGGAAGGTCGTAGAATGGGGCAAACCTCATTTAACAATTGTCTCCCTTAGGAGGCTTAATTGTGGTTGTAAGTAGACTATCTGTAATGGACTTTTGTGGAGCTGTTCCCGAGGACTTTACAATGCAAAATAAGATTTAGAATCTGATAGGAAGGTTCAATAATCTTCATTCAGAGCAGCGTAGGCAAATCAGAGACTCTGAATCCAAGCGAAAGTTTGTCTGAATCAAGATGACTAGGGCTGCAGCTATCAACTTTGATCATTTATGGCAGGGGTGTCCAAACTACGGCTCGCGGGCCAACTGCGGCCCGCGGATCAGTTTGTATTGGCCCGCAGCAAATTCTGAAAGTATAATTTAATATGACCCTTTTCGCACTGCGAGGCTCGCGGCTCCTCCCCATGGGCGGGGAATAATGAAGGGAGGGGGCAGAGGAGGCAGTGAGCGGGAAAGAGGCTGCTGGCCGTGCCTGACCCCAGCAGTTCTACCCTCGCCTTCCTCGGGCCGCCTGGCGAGGCTCCTCGCGCCTCCCCATGTCGGACACGCGTGGCGGCAGTGACAGCCATCGAGAAACAGGTGAGGAGGCGGCAAGCGGGAAAGTGGCTGCTGGCCGTGCCCGACCCCAGCAGTTCTATCCTCGCCTTCCTTGGGCCGCCTGGTGAGGCTCCTCGCGCCTCCACCCCTTGGGCATGGAATAACGAAGGGAGGGGGCGGAGGAGGCAGCGGCAAGCGGGAAAGAGGCTGCTGGCCGTGCCCGACCCCAGCAGTTCTAGCCTCGCCTTCCTCGGGCCGCCTGCCAAGGCTCCTCGCGCCTCCCCATGTCGGACACGCGTGGCAGTAGTGACAGCCATCGAGAAACAGGTGAGGCGGCAAGCGGGAAAGTGGCTGCTGGCCCTGCCCGACCCCAGCAGTTCTATCCTCGCCTTCCTCGGGCCGCCTGGTGAGGCTCCTCGCGCCTCCACCCCTTGGGCATGGAATAACGAAGGGAGGGGGTGGAGGAGGCGGCGGCAAGCGGGAAAGAGGCTGCTGGCCGTGCCCGACCCCAGCAGTTCTATCCTTGCCTTCCTCGGGCCGCCTGGTGAGGCTCCTCGCGCCTCCACCCCTTGGGCAGGGAATAACGAAGGGAGTTTCAAGTTCATACCAAATACAAAACAAAAGCCAAGATCAGGGGTGTCCAAACTTGGTCTCTTTAAGACTTGTGGACTTCAATTCCCAGAGTTCCTCAGCCAGCTTTGCTGGCTGACTGGGAGTTGAAGCCCACAAGTCTTAAGGGACCAAGTTTGACACCCTGGCCAAGATGAATGAATATGAAACATTTTCCCCCCTTAAATGAAGATGATATCCACATATTGTTGCTTTTTAGTAGACTGACTGTATCCATCTGTATTGTAATGTCCCAGGTTTTCAGGCCTCTGATATAGTCCTAAATATTTACCACGAGTCATCAGAAATGGCAGCACCAAAGAAACGCAAGATAGCAAGTGAGTGTAGAAGATTTCAAACACGGTGGGAAAATGAATATTTCTTTAAAGAAATCAACGGAAAGTGTGTCTGTTTGATTTGCAATGAAGATGTTGCCGTGATGAAAGAGTATAATGTCCGTCGGCACTATGAGACCAAGCATCAGAGCTACGCATCGTACACAGGTGCCAAACGAGCACAGAAATTCAAGCAAATGGCAGCTAGCCTGCAAGCTCAACAACAGTTTTTATTTCGTGCTAACAAAATACAGGAAAACGCCACAGCAGCAAGCTATGAAGTCGCAAAACTTATTGCCCAGCATGGCAAACCGTTCTCAGACGGTGATTTCATAAAGCAGTGCCTCATCAAAGTCACAGAAGTAATGTGCCCGGAAAAAGTGCAGGATTTCAACAATGTGACCTTATCCAGAAATACAGTGGTGCGGAGAATCGAGGACTTGTCAGCTAACCTGAAACTTCAGCTGAGAGAAAGCTTGTGCTTTTGATTTTACTCGATAGCATGCGATGAGAGCACAGACGCCACAGACACCGCACAGCTTTTAATTTTTTTGCGGGGAGTCAATGATAATTTTTGCTGTACGGAGGAGCTGCTTGATATGATGAGCCTAAAAGGCACAACGACGGGTGGAAATATTTTGACGCTGTGTCAGAGGCAGTTGAAAAGATGGGGCTTAAATGGGACAAGCTCTGTGGAGTAACAACGGATGGAGCTCCGGCCATGACGGGTGAGCGCAAAGGAATGGCATCCATGGTGTGCGTCAAGGTAAAAGAGAGCGGAGGTGAGGCTGTTAGGATGCACTGTATAATCCACCAAGAAGCACTGTGTGCCAAGACTGTGCAGCTGGGCGATGTGATGAACACTGTTGTAAAAACTGTCAACATAATTCGAGCTAGAGGACTGTACCACAGGGAATTTCAAGCTTTCTTATCTGACGTGGATGCTGAATACGGGGATGTACTCTACCACTCTGATGTGCGCTGGCTCAGCCGCGGCTCTGTGCTGCAGCGGTTTTATTCGCTGAGATCAGAAATCGACAATTTTTTGAAAGAGAAGGACCGACCTCTTCATGAACTGAGTGACCCTCTGTGGCTGGCAGACCTGGCATTTTTAGTTGATCTTACTCATCATCTGAATACACTGAACAAGAACCTACAAGGCAAAGAACAGCTGGTGTCACACCTGTATGCGCACATGAAAGCCTTCTGTGTAAAGCTCCGCCTGTTTGAGACACAACTATGAAGCTTTAATGCTGCACACTTCCCTCGCTGTCTGAAATCAAGTCTGCTTTTCCAAAGGCAGACCTTTCTGCTAAAAAGGAGAAATATGTTTCTGTAATTACATCTCTCGTGACAGAATTCAACCAGCGTTTTCAAGATTTTTCTGTCATTGAAAAACAAATCAAGCTGTTCTCGACCCCCTTCCTGGTGGATGCAGAAGAAGTGGAGGAGAGTCTGCAGTTAGAACTGATTGAAATGCAATGTGATGATTCTCTGAAGAGTCAACATCAGCTTCTCTCCTCCTGACTTCTATCAGAGTTTGGATCATGCCAAGTTTCCTCTGATGAGACGCCACGCAAAAAGAATGATGAGCCTGTTCGGCTCAACATACATATGTGAACAAACATTTTCTCTGTTAAATCAGAACAAAAGCAGACTGAGATCCAGAATGACTGATAGCCATCTCTGTGAAGTCCTTCGTGTCTCAACCACCAAACTTTCTCCTGACATCCCAGCCATCCTTCAATCCAAAGGACAGCATCACTGCTCCCACTGAGAGCAATGTTCTTCACATTATAGGCGAGTTAGAAATACACACAGTAGTCATGTGTCAATATGTCACCTCTTCTGTGTGGCCCGGACCACACATGAATTTACTAGGCTTATATACTGTTTGTTGTCCAGCCGCATGCCTTTCTGAATAATTATATTTAAAAATATTACATTAAAAAACAACATAACACACACACGTACACAAACATAGAGATACACATGCACATATATATAACTCACACACATATAGTATACTTAAGCCTAAACTGTGCATAGGGACTACCCAGACGGCTGAAAAAAGTGATTTCTGATAGGTTCTCACACTTTTGACTGGTCCTCACACCTACAACTATCTTTACATTTTGCACCCTATCTTGTAACCGTGGTGAAGAGAAGCAGTTGTGAAATGAGTGATATGGTTGTTAAAAATGCTGCAATGGGCATAAATGTGATGATGGTTATAAGTGTGAGGATGGGTCAAAAATTACTTTTTTTAGCCCTCTGAGTAGTTTCTATGCCCATAGCCACATCCACTCAGTCACATGAGCAGTTAGCCACGCCTACCAGTCACATGACCACCAAGCCACACCCCAAAATAAGCCACGCCCAAAGAACTGGTACAAAAAATTTCAGCCCCCCCCCCAGTGGCCCGGGCCTTTGCTTATTTTTCTGTATTTGGCCCTCACTCAAAAAACCTAGCAAAGCAGTTTAGAATAATGTTTTTCTCACATTTGGCAAACTGACCTTCAATTCCCAGAATTTCCTAGTTCCTATCTTAGAAGCTGCCAAACATCTTAAAATTGCCAAGTGTGAGAAACACTGGATTAGAGTATAACTGGGTTTTTTTTGTGTGCAATGTAGTTAATAAAGCCATTGAAATATAGTCTGAAACGCCACTATACCAGTTACTGTAGACTGCCTCGTAACGTATTTGTCAATTTTACCTTCTTAAAGCATGAAAAAACGTGTTCCTCCTTTGAAAAAAATTGGGACATAATGATATATTTCTTGAAACAATGACTGTCTTGTTTAATGAAACCCTTGTTTGTGCAAAAAAAAAAAGTTCACTAGCCATGTTTGAGTAATTAGATAATGGATTACATTTATTAGATTGTCCTACTGATCAATCTAGGTATTTTATTATTGCATGCCCAGTTTTTTTTTATCTTAATACATTTAAGTTTGCTAAATCATCATGCTTGAGTACTGTTTCTCATCTAAGAATCACAAACCGGAATACAAAAATAAAAACGAGAGAGAATAAAAAATCATTACAGTAGCAATGCATCAGATAGTATCAATGGCCAGAGAAAAAAAGAATGCCTTGGTTTTCAAAACTGAATTATGGAAGATGCAAGTCTAATTTTACAAGTGAGAAAGTGATCAATTAACTGCCATTAGCTACCAGAAGCATCGTAAACTCACTCCCCCACCCTCCAATAGCAGTAGTCCAGAATCATATGGGGGAAGGGTTCCTGTTTCTGTATCCTAGTTTTCCACAACCAAGATTGTATAATGATGCAACCTAATTCTAGCTCTCTAACTCTACATGGGCAGCCTTGAGTATTTCTGCTGTCATTGACAATTGCTAGTTTGCTCATGTACAAATATTTACTATACTCACTATTGAAAACCATCATTCATTATAAATATTAAAATATACTGGTTTCTTAACATACCAAACATCACTGGTGTGAAGCTTTTTACTGATTTTCTTTCCAAGATACCTATTTTACAAGCCCCCCTATCCCCCATGTCCCATTTTGGCCAGCAGGCATCCATCCCATCCTGTAACCTGCCTGGTCAGCCCATGGAGAACTACAATGCTGATCCGGCCCTTGAAGAAATCCAGTTTGACATCCCTGGTCTACAGCACTAAAATGTTGCAGTCCTTGTTTTGAGCAGTTTAAAAGCTGGGATGAAACCCTTCTAGCTCCAATGACAGGGAAAATAGTGCAATAGTGAAATAAAATCTCAGTAAAATAGACATCTTGGAAAGAAAATCAGTAAAAAGTTTCACGCCGTTTTGGTTGCCAGAGGCACCATGGGCCAGTCCTTTGGTATTTTCAGGCCGGCCGTGCGGGCCAGATTTAAGCACCCCACAAGCTGGATTTGGCCCGTGGGCCTTGAATTTGACACCCCTGCTGCAGACTATTGTTTCCACCTAGTTGGGCAGAAGCCTATCAGCAACATTCAAATTGTATGTTCCTTCATTCTATTCATTGGAATTTCTTTCCCCCACTCAACAGCCCAAATCTCAAATCTGTTGCAATATCTCCAAAATTCTGGAGTGGAAGTAATGTTGGGACTCATTCTGCCGACACAAGCTATGACACAAGAGCAGTGATGGCGCAGTGATTATAATGGAGTGCTGTACTTCTGCTGATCACCGGCTGCCAGCAGTTTGGCAGATCGAATCTCACCAGGCTCAAGGTTGACTCAGCCTTCCATCCTTCCGAGGTTGGTAAAATGAGGACCCAAATTGTTGGGGGCAATATGCTGACTCTGTAAACCACTTAGAGAGGCCTCTAAAGCACTGTGAAGCGACAGATATCTCTTAAGTGTTAAGTGCTATTGCAGCACTAATCACTCTGCCAGATCTAAACAACAATACTAATATATTTTGCATAAATCTTATTATAGTTCTTTATCTTTTGCAATTATTTTATGTGTATTTTCATATGTGCTGTTATTAGACATACATTAAAATGCATCTTCAAAATACTATTGAAAGAAAATTTCACTGCAATAAATATTTCAATTAATTTCCTATAAATCACAAGACACGGATTTTTACTTCAAGGTGTTTTAATTAAAAAAAAATCTATGTCCAATAGTTATTTAGACATTTTTGAAAAAAAAATACAACCTTTCTCATGATTAGCGATCACTTAAATTTCCATAAACTTGATTACAAATGCTTGACTGTTTACAAAAAAAGTAAAATACTTGTATTTATGGGGAATAACCCTCAGTAAATGACAAATGATTTTCACTTGCAGTCAGGAATAACGAATAAGACATTTTAAAACTTATTCCTCAGATGGCTTTACTCTTGCACTGGTTTTCTTTGTTGCTGATGAAACAATATTGCTTTCCAAATATTTATTTTCAGCTTAAAGGTTCTGTTTCAGGTTTTTTTCGTTTTCGTGTCACTTTGAATTTATAATTTAGAACATCTCCACGCCCACTTGCTTTCATTTGCTGTTCCCATGATCTCATTTCATTTTCGAAGCGAATCTTATCATCTTCTGCAAGCTGGCTGTAGACCTGTAAAGTAGTATATGAGCTAGTCACATATATTAAGTCACAATCTTCAACCACATTTTGATTAATCCCAAATTGAAAGCAATTCATATGAATTGTGCAAAGGTATAAACCACAATTTACAAACCTTTATGGCTTGGCCTGCATAACTCTCTAAACCAAAATCAAACAAACCTCATAGTTTAGCCTCATGTATGAAACAGTTACAAAGAAATGGGGTTCCAAAAATGGTGAATTTCTCTGCACAAATTGTCACAAACAAATGAAGCATTTATCTGCAAAACCTCAGCCATCTGTAATGTTTCGCAGGATTTAACATTATATAGGAGCTGTTTATACAAATCATGCAAATTCCTACGAGGGGGGAGGGAATCGGAGCTTGGTTAGCTATGATCTTTTTTCTGTTTGGAACAGACAAGATAAATTTTCATATCTGATAAATGGAAGTATGCTTTAATCAGTATTTTAAAGTGAAAAAAAAAGACCTTAAGGCAAATTTGCTCATATTATTAAGTTATAATTTATATACCGGAACTGAGATGTTGTCAAAACTACAAATATTGTTTCAGCTTTTCAGTATTATTGAATTTTGCAATGTCTACCATTAAAATACTGCTTGCATTTTAAAAAGTACTGTATGTATGCATAAAGCAGGCACTGGTGAAGAATTTGTTGATGAATTTAATGGTCACATAAGAGCTCCTTTTAAATAGCTATATGTATTATTTAATAATCAATAAAATGAGGCCTCATAATTGTATTTTTTAAGTAATAGGAAAATCTGATTTCCTTCAGTCTCAGGTCTCGGCCTGAAATTATTGAACCCACTTCTCCAGTTATTTGGAGGAAAGCTAAGGTCTGGGGTACAAGTAGTACTTGACTTACAAGGGCAAGTGAAACTGGAATTTCCATCGTCAAGTGAAGTGGTTGTAAACTGAACCCAGTGATTGTTAAGACAACGTGTTGCTGGCTTTCCACAGCCAAAGTCATTGGGGAAGTTGGCAGGAAGCTGCAAGTCCCATGTCAACAGGAAGGAAACAGATTTCTGTCGGGTGAGGGAGGGAGCAAGAGCGCAGGAGTGTGAGTGAGCGCCCTTAGTGCACCCAAAGCACAGAGGGGCTGAGAAAAGGTGTGCAGGGGAGGGAGATTTATCTCAGCAATTTATGACCTTCTATGCCAGTTTGCCCAATGATTTTCTAGGGAAGGTTGCAAACAATAATCATGTGATTACTGCAACCAATAAGTCATAATCAAAATCATATGATTGTGGGGATGCTGGATGGCTGGAACTCTGATGATCAGTCCTAACTATCACTTGTTCAGTGGCATTGTAAATTAGAATGATTGCTGACAAAATGATTGTAGGTTGAGAACAAACTATGCTTAATTTCAAACCAGATATCCAACCATACTGTGCACCAGTATACATATCTAATTTGGTTCAGAGGAGAGAAGAAATCTCTATGTTCTCTATGAATTATAGGACAGCCATGTTACTCTTAGGACAGCCAAAAATCAAGTCTGGTATACCTTTTTCAAAATAACAAATTTTATGGAATGGCATAACTTTCATGAGATATAGCTTATTTCATCTCATGCAGGGAGCTGCTTTATGAATGAGCAGATTTAAAACTTTTACTAATACATTCTTCCTCATCTTTTTTCACTTAATAAACAAATCATAATTCAGACATAATAGATCAATAGCCCTAGGTTCATATACGCATGTTTCCAATAATTAGAGCTATGAAATAGACAATAACTCCTTTCAGAATAGGGCATTTTAATTATCAATATTCTAAAACAGTTGGCTGCAGAATTAAATATGATAGATTCCTAACTTAGTATCAGGTTAAACTTTGCATCAATACCAGTTTTATGATAGTACCTGCTTTTGAGGATTGGGCAGATTTTTCCATTCTTCACATAAAACTTTAAATTTTTCCTATGTGAAAAGAAAAAAAAGAATAATTCATTAAAATTATGTGGAAATCCCTGAGTCACTTTATTTAATCTGTACTTATATTCGACAATATGTATTACTCTAAAATGAGACGAGGTCCAAGGTTTTAGTGTAATTAATTTTATACTGTTCTTCAATCAATTTATGGTACTTGTAAGAATCTACAAGTATAGCTATAAATAATAAGAGATTCACAATTAATAAAATTACAAAGTCAGCAAAATTAATTTTTGTTGAGTTATGGATGAAGCAAGAATGAAAAGTGGAATGGCAAAAGAAGAGCTGATAAATCATAAAGAACTTTCCTTAATTCTTACTTGCTAGCTAATTTAATGACTAAAGGACTCTAAACATTGCTTTTGGAAATACATGGTTTCTTCTCTGAAGATTTCCAAAGCCAGAGAATAAGCTATTGTTGAAACTGGAAATAATCTCTAAAACTTTAAACTAGCTGCTAAAAAAGAAAAAAGAGGAAAATTAGCAACAAAAAAATTTCAGAGAAAATTGTCACTATGACACTGTCTGGAAACCAATTCAAGATGCAGTTAGAATATAAAAAGGTTTTATTAATTCCCTGAACATAATCTAGTTCTAGTCATCAGGCACCTGGATCATATATATGTGGTGGACATGCGTTGAAGCGAAAAGATATTGGACTAAGATACACACATGGTTGGAGAAAATGATTAAAAAACACATAGACTTTAAGCCAGAAGTCTTTCTGTTGGGAATTATTCCAGAGATATATACTAGAGATGTAAAATATTTGATTGTGAATATTATTACAGCAGCCAGGATTGTGTTTCCAAAAACAGGAAAAATGAGAAATGACCTTTGCAAGATGAAATAATTAGGAAGTTGATGGACTGTGCAGAGATGAGTAAATTGACTTTTGAAATTAGAGATCAAGAAGATAAGCAATATTGATTATATTCAAAATAGATATCAGATTAAGACATTTCAGATTGCCTTTGAATGAAGGATGTTGTTTTTGATTTTAATGGAAGAAGTCAGGTTATGTGAAAGAGAAGGATTATAATTGTGTTAGATTTTAAAAATTTAATGTATGACTGTTTGTTTATTGAACTATACCTTGTGTTTGCTCCGGGAAGTCGGGGGGGGGGTTGGAGGGAGAGGGGATGGGAGGGGAAAAATTTAATTGTTTTTGTAAAACTTTTTCAATTAAAAAAAAGAAGATAAGCAATATTATAAAACATGGGATTTATTCTATAATTGGCTAGATGGGAAAATAAAGATATATTTATGAAAGAGATGTTCATCTTGAGATTGCACAAGAAAATATGTAAACATCCCTTCAGCATATTGAAATTTGATGTGAATGTTTTTTTGTTTTTTGTTAAAAATAAAATTTCTTTTAAAAAAACATAATCTAGTTATGTTAATATATTATTTCATGTATTGGGCCTAACCATTATATGTTTATGTGGAAAGTACTACTTTCAAAACTTAATCAAGGAGAGACCTCAGAAATAAGTCTTTGGTAAATAGATTTATTTTTTGAGACTCTCCCACAGCTAGGTTTGGTTATTAAGAGTCATTATTGACATGACCATTCGGGAATTTTAAACATTATAGTTTGTGCAAAGCACATAAAGAGGCTGGTCCTAATCTATTAGGCTTCAAGGAAAAGACAAAAGCCTCCATAGGTATAGAGAACTTTTCTGTTCAGCTTTTAACATTTCTGCCAACTTATTAGCCCTTAATGATATGAATAAAACTCACACATCAATTAGAACAGTTAATATACAGGACAGAATTTATGATGAATTACATGAAAAAATTACTGTTTTGTATCTAGCAAAATAGAATCACTATAAATACAAATGGGAAGCTCTAAACTAATGATTTACCTACTTGGCTTTGCATGAAGTCCAAAGTAAGAATTTTGTTTTTACAACCAAAATTGGAAGATCTTCTGTATCTTAGAATTCATACTGAAAATTTAATCTTGTGTAATCAGAAATGGGCAATAACTCATTTTGTTTTAGATCTAATATCTAGATATAATCAGTGTAAAAAATGGGTGCACAGAACATTTCACTTTGAAATGTGTGAAATGCAAAAAATAACATCATGATTTCAGTTTAAAGTTGGCTATTTTGAACATTACAGAAATCCTTGAATTTGAAACACTTCCAAAATACCTGAAATGGCTCATTTTAAACTTAGACCAGCAGTTTTGTGAAACACCATGTTTAAAATGTTATAATATAAAATCTTTTCTATCCCCCGTATAATGTATCCTTTAAGTCAAGGATTCTCAAACTATAGGACATGAAGGAACCTGGGGGAAAGTTTCACCTTAAAAAAAAAAATCTGAAGGTTTTAAAAAACTGGATCATGCAAAGCTCAAGTTGTACCAAAACTCATTCTGGGGTTTGGTCCCTTCTTTGACTGCACAAGCCCACACAGTCCAGGCACCCCTAGGGCAAGGGGTCTGCAGTTCCTCAGCCAGCTTTGCTGGCGGAGGGACTCTGGGAGTTGAAGTCCACAAGTCTTAAAAGAGCTAAGTTTGCAGACCCCTGCCCTAGGGTAACAAAATTAAAACCCAGTCATTAAAATTAGGTGATGTAGTTCATTTAGTGACTGTTCGAAGTTACAATGGCATTGAAAAAAGGGTTGTGTTTCACACAACCATTGTAGCATCCCCATAGTCACACCATCAAAATTTAGAAGCTTGGCAACCGGTTCATTTTTATAACAGTTGCAGTAGTCTGGGGTCATGTGATCAGTTTTTATGACCTTCTGACAAGCAAAGTCAATAGGGAAGCCAAATTCACGTAACAACCATGTTACTAACTTAACAAATGCAATGATTCATTTAACAACTGTGGCAAGAAAAGTTGTAAAATAGGGCAAACTCACTTAACAAATGTTTCACTTAGCAACATCCATTTTTGAGCTCCATTGTGTTTGTAACTTGAGGACTACCTGTATATTATTTTTTGTCATCATTAATTTTATTCACTGGGGGAGTGGGGGGGGTACAGTATACCAATTTGTTTCAGGGATTTGGAGTAATAAAGTTTAACACTCTTTCCTTTATGTTAGTTGCCATCTCATTTTGTTTACCTTATTTGATGGAGCTTTGATTTCTTGGAAATGTTCAGAAACAAAAATATTGAAGGAATTCCGACTTCGTTTTGGTTTTCCAAATGCTGTTAATTCCTACAGTAACAAATGGACAGGACCTTTGTAAAACAAATATGTTTACTGATACAGAATACATTCAAGGAAAGTAAGAGATTATACATTAAGGCAATTTAGAAGCATCCTGTATTTCAGAGCCTGCTTTGAATTCCAGTCCTTACTAGAGACTCGAGTTTTACTAGTACAGCATTCCATTATGAGGCACTTTAATCACATTATTTCAAATACATTTTATTGTAAAGACTCAGAAGATTGTAAAGGAGAACAGAAAGGAATAATCTGAATATAAGCATACTGGCTTTATAGTTAATTGAGACAAAAAACAATTATTTTTATTATTGGCTTTGACAAAAGTTACCATCAGTCAATTGTATAAGGCAGTTTTAAATGGAACAGCTTACATCCTTCGATACCATCGAACATCAACATCTGCCTATTCCAGGTCCTTGGGAAGGACTGAACAGGTGAATAAAAATGCTAAATTCAGTCTGAGCATCAAGTTGACTGTGCAACAAGCCATAATAATATCAAATAGGCTTGGAAATTGGGAAGGTCCATCAATTTGATCCTGAGTTTTCATATGGTTAAATAGGGCTTGTCTTTTGGTACCATTATATTATTATTTTTGTTTGGGTTTTAATCCTATGTTCACAGCCCAGAGTCACAATTGTGAATGAGCAACTATATAATTTGAGTTAGAAATTTACTCCGATATTACTATGTGAAATATATCCTTCGATGACATATATCTTGATCAAAAGGTGTGACCCATGTCATTTATTGTTAGTGTGAATAAACACAATTTAGAGGTTTCTTTATCAAATAATCGTAAGTATACAGACTGGGTCACAGCTAAAGGTATTTTGAAAGGAAAAAAACCTTGCACACAAACAAAATCAAGATCAAATGTATTTGGTACCGAGGATTTGCTGGTACAACAACAATGTCCTCAAATATTTGAATTATAATGAAAATAGTAAGCACTAACCTTCTTTATTTTTGCTTGTTTTCTTATTTGCTTCTTTATCTTTTTTTCCTCTTTCAAAGCTGCCTCGTCTGCAGGATTTAGCTGAGATCTATATTTGGTCATTTGTTCTTTATATGTATCCCATTCAGATTTCGCAATTGCTTCATAATGCTAAAAATAAAGAAAACTAAATTTTTCAATAAACGTGTACACATTTCACGCAACACTGAATTGATACTATATTTCTATGAATACAAGAAGCATTTCTTGTCAGTTTTATAGTTCATGATTCCTAATCTGCATTGCATTCAGGTTGGAAGCGATACTTCTGGGTTGAAAGGATTAGCCAGTGACATTACCATTGCCCAGTTGGGGGCTCCTTTCACAGAAGCTGGAGCAAAGGATGGAAGATTGCCCTGCTCCAACACAGCACTCGGGTCCTGAACATGGGCTTGCTAACCTCCAACCCAGCGTCCTAACCACATTAGCCACCGTGCTCCATGATTCCTAATGAAAATAATGTTCTATTTGTAAGCAAAAAAATAATACAGAGGACAAAATCATACATACTTGTTTTTCATTATGTGGTAATTCCCTCCAGATACGCCCAACCTCTTTCATGAGCTGCTGATTGTTCAGTTCTAGATAATAATAATATGACTATTATAGTAATAATAATCTATAAAGATTTACAATTTACATGACACATGTATATCAGAGCAGTAGCAGACTGTTAAACTTTAGTATCCATACCATTCACAATTACCCGATTATCTAACAAATATAAACAAGAGATTTAGTGAGCAAACTATATTTCTTTAACTATGAAAACATGTCAATCACAGTTGTTTTAAATAACAGGAAAAAAGAGATGATAGCCTTTTATGGAGATTGTCCTCTTGGAAAAAAACCAGTAGATTCCTAACAGTAGATTTCAATGATGCAATTACTGGAAAAATAAAAAAAGGCAGCAGGCCGTGTGACGCATTGGGATCGGCTCCCTGCCCCATGCCTCTGCCTGGCTACTGGGGCTGCCAGACCTACTAGCCTCGCGGGGGCTCTTCACCCTCCTGGTCGCACTGCTCTCGGCTGACCTTCTGGGCTGCTCCTGTCTGGCGTAGCGCAACTTGGCACAGATCTATGACCTCCAGAGTGACTTGCCAACTGTTACCTTCAGGCTGCGTCACTCCCATCCTGTGCGAGCTCCATGGCGGCCCTGCAGCGGGATGGAGGAGGAGATCTTCCGTTCCTCCTTTGAACCCCCAAACCCCATCTTCCTTGTCCAAGCTCCAGCCTGCACCCCTCTCACTGGAGCAAGACGCGCAACTCAATGTTACCTGCAGAGGCCTCCTGGTGCAGCTCCTGCCCGTCAAAGCTTGGCTCCACCTCTCCGTGGCGGCTCCTCAGCGGAACAGACAAATGAAGAAAGGAGGGAAGATTGCCCCTTCATCTTTTGAACCCCAAAACCCCATCTTCCTTGGCCGCCAAGCCAGCCCAGGCTGAGGTTGGTCGGCGGAGGCCTCCAGCCTTGCAATCCTGCACAGGGAAGGTGGAGCTTTGCTCCAGAGCTGCAGCAGTACTGCACCTGGTGGCCTCCACAGGTAACATTTGAGTTGCGCATCTTGCTCCACTGTGGTGTGCAAGCTGGGAGCTCGGTGACCAGGGATTTTGGGGCGCAAAGAAGAAAGGGGCAATCTCCCCTTCCTTCCCACTGCAGGGCTGCCACACAGCTTGCACAGGACAGGGATCTGGCCCCGTGCCAGGCAGAAGCCCAGTAAGACATCCGAGAGCAACATGGCCAGGAGGGCAAAGAGCCCCTGTAAGGCCCGCAGCAGCAGGTGCTGCAGGCCCAGCAGCCAGAGGAGCCAATCCCGATGCGTTGCACAGACATCTCCCCAAATAAGCCCTAGTACTTATTTTCGAGCCAAAAGAAAATAAGACCGGGTCTTATTTTTGGGGAAACACAGTATATGCATAACATATAACAGATTTCTCTGGAGTTATTTCTTTTAGTTTACTAACTTAAATATTTTTACAATATTTATAACCTGCTCTGAACGGATTACTACTAAATTCAATAAAAGTACATTAAACAGATCAAAGGAACTGATTTCTTAACTTTAGAGAAACTTACCTGGATATTTTTTCTTGTAAAAGTCACGCTGTTTATTTAGAAAAGTAAGGTATGATGGCAGAGGACGTTTTGGACAACTGTCAGAACTAAAATATTTTGAAAAACATTTCTCCAGTGAAGGAGTGACAGTGCATCTATGATAGACAGAAAAAGAAATATCAACTATTAATACATCTAAACTGTATAACAGTAGTATATAATTAATGGGAAACTAGGCATTGTTTAAAAAAGACACATAAACTGAAGCCAATAAAGGAGAATATTTTTAGTTCAGCATTGAAATGAAGGGTCCCTGGTGCTTTCTAAAGTTGGTTGGGTTTTTTTGCAGACATTTTATTACCCCGTTATATCCATCAGTGCAAAAAAAAAAAAAAGTCAGTTACAAAAATATCCTAATTACAAAGTTAGAAATAATGTCCTAATTTAAACATTTTTACCTAAGCCTAGAACAAAATCACCAAGGTTTTAAAGCTGCACCTTAACTTCCATTAAGGTAGATATGGAATATCAAAGTAAAAACAGGAGGAAACAAACAATAAGGAAGAAATATTACACAGAACACATTTGTCTGAATTCTGTATAAAATTAATCACAATGTTAAGTTTTAAAACTTCACCGACTGCACTAAGCCAGCCTTTCCCAATATGAAAGAGCCCTTCAGATCTGTGGGGGAACCCTTGCATAAAAATTGCAAGAAAACACAAACAATTCAGTTCAAACCTAGACAATCCACATTTTACAACCCTTAACAATCGCAAAGTAATAAAAAAAAGGACGGGAGGAGAATCGCCGCAGCTGGAAATTCCTACCACCGTGAGTACCAATACTGCGAAAGCGCGCAAAATTCAAAAGTCTCTTTTTCAACCTCTGGCAGAACCTTAAAGCCCACAAAGTCAACAATGTGCAGGGACTCATAATACCACGTGGCTTATTTCTGCCTTAGCAGTATGTGCCCATTATAGCAAAAATTTTAGAAGAATATAAATCACAGTTGGAAAACGTGGGTTTTGGTTGGCTTATTGACTGCAATAGCGCAAGGTGCTTTAGTTTTTGTGTGCTTTAGTTTCCTTGATTTAGTTTTTGCCCTCTAGCCAAAACACTTAACCCATTCCTAGTTTATAAACACAAGTTAAAAAAAAAACACACAATAAGGTGGGTACTAAATGTAGATACACGCCCTTCTCAAATCCCTTAGGTATATTAAAAACCAGCACACACCTTCTAATAAAAAGTTTTCTTTACGTAGATGCCTATTTATAATTCAAAAGAAGGGCCGGAAGGAAAGCGACGGTGAAGACACTCCCAAAGTAAAATAACCCGGGATGAAAAAAACCGGGGCTCAGAAAAGGAAGTCCCGTAATTTAGCACGTTTTATCTTAAATAATAGTAATAATCTGTATTCAGCAGGGTCCTTTCTTCTCTGGGGGCCCAGGTTAGGAAAAAGGCAGAGAGGCGAAGTTTGGAATTACAGGGGTAGGTAGGTTAGCATTATTATTGCCAGAAAGCATAAAATCGCTATTCTTAAAAAGCTCGTGGTTTAATAAACTGCCTCACACCCCATTAAGTACAGAATTATTATATCCCCCCCCACACGCCTGTGCTTCGGCTCCTCATGCCTTAGCCACACAGACACCCCCCCACCCCAAAAGGATAAAAAAATAACGGTGAAAATGAGGCTGTGGGGACGAGCTGCTTCTTCATGGACCTCCAAACGGCCGGGGACGTTGGAACCCCAATCGGTCAGGCCGTCGGAGGGTCGCTTTTAAAGCGGCGTCGAGTTACGACCCTTGCCCGGTCCCTGCCAAACGAAGGTCAGCGGGACAGAGAAATGTTGGGAGAAGGAAAGCGGGCAGCAGAGACGCCGGGGGGTTTTTGCTTTACCTGAGGACTCCGCGGGGCCCCGACACGGATACCGAGGCTAACAGACGAGCGACCAGCGCTACCGCCATCGCGCTCTTCCCCTCAGGCGGACCCCTCGCGCCTCCGCCCTCCCCCCCCAACCCCGCGCGGTAACCGATACGGTCCAAAGGCGACCCGGATGTTCCTTCAGCGCAACATAAAGGGAGGCGGGATTCCGCTCGGCGCATGCGCCCAGGCAGCCCGAAAGGTGGGGGGCATACACACACACACGTGTGTGTTGGAGTTATGCAACTTCCGGTTTTTGTGCCTGGTAAAAGTCTACGATATAGAAAGGAAAGAGGAGGTGGGGGATTATTGTTACTATTTATTTATTTTTGGCCGCCTGGGCCAAAACGGCTTTTGTTGCCGTTATACCTGGATAATGTTGGTGACCCCGCCCCCGAAAGCCCTTTGGTGATACACGTGCACTTGATCGTTTTGGCGGGAAATCAATTCTCTACGGCCAAACCAATCAGGGAACAGGGAGGCTTTATTCCCGCCCACGCCGGGAAGCGAAGAAATAGGTGAGGTAAAAATGGAGGAGGGCTCAATGGGCCACGTGTCTGTCAAGTCCTGCCCCAGAGACGGAACGGGGTGGGAAACGAAAGGATGGCGCATGCGTGCTACCGTCTGAAAGCGGCGACAGTGCGGGAATGAAGGCTGCGGGTCGGTGGGTGGGTAGAAGGCTATGGGTGCCAAGAAGCCGCCCTGAGCCTTTCGAGGACCAAGGGCTGTCTGCATTTGACAAATGAAACTGTATAGTAGACGGTGGTGTGTCTTGTGCTCTTTCGCTTCTGGAGAATTTGTTTCACTTGGGCTTCCTGTTCCCGTACTCCCTTTTAAAATTGGCTTTTTTTTTAAAAAAAAAATTGTCTTCGAAAGCAGCATAAATCGAATAATTTTGCTCAAGACCATGAACACTGAAGAGGACTTTTGCTTGTTTTGCTCATGGTGAATTAACAATGAAATATTACTTTTGCCTCTGTACCTTTCTGTTTCTAGTTCTCTAATGCAAGGGCGTAATAACTTTCTGTGAATCGTGTTCAAGAAGTGGATGCAGGATTCTTTAAATATTTCTTGCGGATTATAGGAGCCTTTATATTCCCTTTTGGAAGAATACTTTGCTCAAAGCAGCTCTACTGAATTTGTGTAATACGATAATCAACCTTACAGTTTTATTCATAACACCAAATTGAGATTTGAACTGACTTTTTTTCATTCATAAAGGTGAAACTGCTGGGTTAAAAATACAACTTTACAAATTCCAAGTTCAAATCAAATTTTTATTTTCATTCAAGCCTCAGCTGACATCTTTAGGCAGAAAAATACCACATCAGAAGTAGCTAGAAAGCACGTCTTATTTAACATTAACTAGAATGACTAAAGATTACATTTTAAGAATTTCACTGATACAGAGATCCTTTGCTTTAGTCATACCAATAATGCCAAGTGAGGATTATACAGAAAATGGGATGGCTCAGTTAGTGCCCTCGCTAAGGCACTGTACAGTATAAACTGGCATTTGGTGGAGGGACTGAAGTTCAGACACATTTATGCCACCATAATGGATGCACCAGGACTGAGCAAATACTGAGATGGGGATGGGTGGGTGATAAAACCAACCTTCATGATTCACTTAAAAACAAAAAATGATCAATTTCCAGAAAATGCAAAAAAAAAAAAATAATTACAGAGAATTCTTCTAGTTAACAGAATCTCTGGGGCAGATGTCTGCTTAAAGATCTGTTATTAAGATTAGTCTGGAAGTTCAGTTGGTGAAACCAGTCTCTGAATTTCAGTTTTAAATATCAACTGAAGACATTTCTGTTACTTAAACGATACTTCATAGAACCTCATGAAGAATAAGCAGCAACCTCATTTGCACCTTTTGCTCAGCCTGAAGAGTTTGCATTATGGTTAGTAAATTCCTCCGATTAAGTATACTTCAAAGCATAACATTATTTAAATAAATTCAAACCATCTTCCATATAATTTCAGTAAAGCAGATTAAACACTTTCACTTAACAGCCATGCAAATCAAACTACCAAATTTCACAGAGCCTATTATAAGAAGAGATGGGATATTCTGGGACCAACCTATTTTAAACATTTAATACAGATAAAATGTGGAAAGTCAGGATCTTTTACCACCATTTTTAAATGATGATGGCAGAATATTAATAGCTTCACAAGCAATGGCATCCCTTTTTTTTTCAAGTATAGCGAAGGATTTATTTACTGCATGGAAACATGTATTGGCTATTTGCAGAGATGGCCTGTTTCACAGTAAGCAATGACACTAATGCAATGACGTTTCAGTGCTATCTTATAAAGCTTCCATCTTTAGATTGTACTGAGGTAAAACAAAACCAAAAAAAAAAACAAAAAAAACCCTCTCTGAAACCTAGCTGATTATTATGCATAAATTGCTCAGTAAAGACTTTCATAGGCAGTTAGCATGATGCAAAAATGTGGAGATTAAAATGCTAAAAAGATTATGAGTAAAGCCAAGTAAACAGAAAAATAGCCTCTGGGATGTTTGCCACATTTTGATGCACTTCAATTATGGGGTTTTATTGGAATATTTTTTGGGTCGCAAAGCACTAAGATAATAAAGGGTTAACTTTTACCTATGGCAGCAAAATCTTTTAGCTAAATTGTTTTTTAGAATTATTTCAGCTACAAATTAAAATGCATTTCAGACTGGTTTAGTACCACAAAATCTACATTAAAAAAATAATGCACTTATCTGTAAGGAACCAAAGGCTGTTTTTCCCCAAACATGCAGTATACATATACTGGCTTTAGCATTAGTTTGTGTGTAGAAATATCAGATCAAAATATTGTTATACAGCTGGGGGAAGAAGCGCTTGTGATTTTCTAAAATTAACTGTTTTCATCATAAGCACATTTTCAAAACTACTTTGCAAACTTGAAGGTACATTGTTTATACTGGATAAAAGATTGATCTGCTTAGATCAATAGAATATAATAAGTAATTTGTTTAAAAACTACAATAATGCTCTCAGAAGCATTTTCAAGCACGTAGGTCAGTTATGCCCAATGGTACTTTATATATTGAACAATATTTTGATCTTTTCAGAGCATGCACATGTAAAGAATGTGCTAGATTTAAAGAACAGCCAAGACAAGTAGTAAAAAACATGTTTTATTTATACGGAAAAGCTTCAAGTCAATTTTGTTAACATGTCAGAGATTATATTGCCCATATGGGATAAAAAGTCAGCTGTGAATAGAACAAAATTAGTTACATTTTTTTCTACAGAGCAGTGCAATTAGTTCACATTGCAATAAAAGTATGCAACAAAATCAAAACCATGTGTTTCCCCATAATCAGCATACTGAAGATTAGAGTGCAAAGTTTGTTTTTAGAAGTCTATCAGTTTATAGAATATTCCTTTGGGAAGGAATAGTTCACTCATTTAGTAGCAGTTGTATTTTTCAATACTGTGCAGAAAGTCTAAAATGAGTTGAAATATATGGTAAATAAAATATAGTCTATACAGTAAAAAAATACAAATTATACAATGAACTAATAACAAAGAATGACATTCAAACAGACTTACAAGACTGACATCTCAAAGACACAGAATATTTATTATGTACCACCTAGTTTTCAGCAAAAATAGTTTGGTTGCTCTACAACTGCACTATGAATCTTGTAGGCTGGAGATGCAGATGTCCAAGTATCTTTAAAAAACATAATAAATGTCTTTTGCAAAGCATACAGAAAGGATAAATACTCTCGTCACAGTCTTCAGGTTAATTTTTGTAGTTAATTTCCTTGTTCCAGAAACACACTTATATGGGTAAAAATCAAAAAGGGCTTCATGGTACACTGAAAACAGTAAACTGTGCTCCATTTACTTCTAATTTTGAAAAACCCTAAAATTTACAGTACTCTGGTATATAAGAAAATGTCTTCAAAGTTTACATTGCATATTTCTGTGTCCATTCTCTTGCATGTCTGTTATATCTGTCCAAGAAAAAAAAATGCAAAAATATACAAGCTTATGATTCACAGCTGTGTTATCACATTTCAAATACAATCAACTACAAGATACAAGTACTTAGAAAAGCCTTCTTCAGCCCTATTGCAACATCCAGAATTCCCATGAAAAGAATCATGCTGAGAGATTCTGGGAGCTGCAATTCTAACACACATTGAAGGCACACAACTGGGAAAACTGGCTTAAAATAGTCATGATCTTCTATTCTACTGGGAAGAAACATATGTTTGGCACTGTAGAAATTTAAAGAGCACAAGACTGGTTTGTACCAGCCTACCTGGTCATTATGGAATAACAAAATCAAGTGTTTTGGAGGAACCATTTTAATGGGCTTGATTTGTAACAACTGGAATACAAAATGTGTTGATGACTTCCAATGACAAAAAGGGAATTGGATGAAAAAAAACCCAGACTCATAATGATGATCTCAAAGGTGTGGAAACCCAGATATAAATTGCTGGCCCAGATATAAAACATGGATTAAATAGATTAAATATTTGTACAGCAACTTTTTCTGATAAAAAGTTCTGGAGTTTTACAGGCACATATCAGCAAGCATGTAGTACCACACTGATACGTGGTCAACACTTCAAGAAATACATGGGGTTCATTCCTGTAATAACTAAAGGATGACAATCAATGCCATGAAGTATCGTCATTGTGTTGTGCTTTCATGTCTTTTCTCCTCTTCTTATCTTAGGACAGTTAATGAGATGTTTAAAAATAAACAAGCTAATTTACCATGTGAAACATTTTCCAAGCTTTGTAAATCAAAGTGTACATACAATTTGCTTACTTATCTTTTTTTAGATTAAGAACACATATAAAATTGTCTCACCACTCCAAAGCATAATAGACAATAGTTTTAAGACAAGAGTATCTAGTTTAAATTTAAATGTAAAGCCATAGTTCAGACCAGTATGAGAAATGTGTGAGATAAGGCTGTATCCTTTCCCCTTCAAATATATGTGAACATATATTAAGGGAAACTGGACTTGAAAAGTCCTTGAGTGCGGTTTTAAAATAAAAGGTAACGTGATTGGGAGAAAAAATGTCTAGTAAAATAACGGAATCATTTCATCAAATCTTTGGGGTGCAAGGAGAAAAGAAACAGAAAAGAACAAACTAGTGGCTTACAATTTTTGAAATAATATTTATACATACTTTTCCTTGTCTGACTTGTAGATTTGTGCAATATCTGGTACTAAAGGGTCATCTGGATTAGGGTCACAAAGTAGAGAGCATATGGACAAAAGCACTAGAGAGAAAATAAAAATAATCAATCAGAGTTTTCATGATGTAAGATACTAATTAGGCCTCAAAAGCAGCTACTCATTTTTCATCTATTTTATAATTCAATAGTTCCTGTTTTCGAGTATTTGAGGAAACCTGTTCTCCTCAGCTTTATTAGCTTCTGCACATTAATATTTTGGTATTCTAACATAATTGCAACTCTGCCCAATTCCAGAGGTGCTTCCTACTTCTGAAAGAAATTTGGCTTCCTTATTTTAATAATCTAAGGGAAAGCAGAATACAATTTCAATACATCCCCAGTCGTTACTTTTTAAAGAACTATTACCAAAATAAGCATGCAATATTCTCCTTTTTATCCCACTTCCAAGGTTAAAAACAAGGCAGCAGATCCAAGTTAACCGCATCAGAATTCAAGTCCCATATGTAAATGTGCATAAGTAGATACCAAATATCTATATTAGGCCACAACATGCTTTAGGGAAACATTTTACTTCTTTTCAATTAAAAAAAACAACCAAGAGTTTACCACGAAACTAATTTTGGCAATCCTTTCATTTTTAAGAACAAAACAAATACAGGAGTTAGTATCTTAAAAATGCAACTAATTTAAAATGGGCTGTTTCCGTATCACCTTTTTTTGGCTAGAGTGCCTCCCTTTCCCAAATATTTTAAAAACTGCTTTAAGCATAGCAGTTTGAGAAATATAAATAACATTATACTTCTAGTGAGACCAGTTCCCCTCTTCTGAGCTGATTTTTTTAAAGCATGTATCTGGCCATTAGGAATTATTTTTTAATATTTTAAGTATTTAAGATACTTTTATTTTAATACTTACAATACTTTAAGTATTTATTTAAGAATAAGTGAGGCATCTAAAATCCATGGTACTGAAGTTGGGAAAAAATTTCTACACAGTATATGAGTGGTAACTTGAAGTTAGTTTTCATAGGCAAAGGATTTTAAATTGAAGGCAGCCTTGTCTAAATTCTTTCCATGCACTCACTATACAACACAGGGCTTTTATCTGAGGGACACATCTTGGAAAGTTGTGCAGATTTTAAATAACTGTGGAATTGCTCCATTCAATTAAGTTGTGTTTTTGATTCAAAACAAAGTGACAGTTACAGAGGAATAAAACAAAATTGTGCAGAATTCTATTATTTTTCATTCTTAATACCAGAGATCTAAGTCTACATTATTTAATAAAACCTTAAACTATTGCCACCAAAATAACTCCACTGTACTTTTTAGAAACTCAGTAATTTGGTTCCTAAGCATGCAACTGACATCACTAGAGAATATTTCACAAAATGAGTAAAATTAAGATTAAGGAGTAAAGTGTTTCTTTTCAGATGGTTATTGTTTAATATATAATATAACAACAGAGTTGGAAGGGACCTTGGAGGCCTTCTAGTCCAACCCCCTGCCCAGGCAGGAAACCCTACACCATCTCAAGTCAGATGGTTATCCAACATTTTCTTAAAAATTTCCAGTGTTGGAGCATTCACAACTTCTGCAGGCAAGTCGTTCCACTTATTAATTGTTCTAACTGTCAGGAAATTTCTCCTTAGTTCTAAGTTGCTTCTTTCCTTGATCAGTTTCCACCCATTGCTTCTTGTTCTACCGTCAGGTGCCTTGGAGAACAGCCCGACTCCCTCTTCTTTGTGGCAGCCCCTGAGATATTGGAACACTGCTATCATGTCTCCCCTAGTTCTTCTTTTTATCAAACTAGACATACCCAGTTCCTGCAACCGTTCTTCATATGTTTTAGCCCCCAGTCCCCTAATCATCTTTTTGCTCTTCTCTGCACTCTTTCTAGAGTCTCAACATCTTTTTTACATCGTGGCGACCAAAACTGGATGCAATATTCCAAGTGTGGCCTTACCAAGGCATTATAAAGTGGCACTAACACTTCACGTGATCTTAATTCTATCCCTCTGTTTATGCAGCCCAGAACTGTGTTGGCTTTTTTAGCAGCTGCTGCACACTGCTGGCTCATATCTAAATGGTTATCCACTAGGACTCCAAGATCCCTCTCACAGGTATTCTATTGAGCAAGGTACCACATATATGATACCTGTGTATTTTTTTTTTTTTGCCTAAATGTAGAACCTTACTTTTTTCACTGTTGAATTTCATTTTGTTAGATAGCGCCCAATGTTCAAGTCTGTCAAGATCTTTCTGTAACTTGAGCCTATCTTCTGGAGTGTTGGCTATTCCTGCCAGCTTGGTGTCATCCGCAAATTTGATGAGTTCCCCATCTATCCCCTCGTCCAAGTCATTGATGAAGATGTTGAAGAGTATTGGGCCTAAATTAAATTAAAGTATTGGGGTACTCCACTGCATACTTCCCTCCATGTGGATGTAGTTCCGTTGAGGACTACACGTTGAGTGCGGTTGGTCAGCCAGTTACGAATCCATCTGGTGGTGGTGCTGTCTAACCCACGTTTTTCTACTTTATCTAGTAGTAGGTTATGGTCTACTTTATCAAATGCTTTACTGAAGTCCAAGTAAATTATATTGACAGCATTCTTCTGGTCTACTAATTTTGTCATTTTGTCAAAGAAAGCAATAAGATTAGTCTGACAAACCCATGTTGGCTTTTGGTTATTACTTTGTTTGCTTCTAGGTGTTCGGTGATTCGTTGCTTGATTATCTTTTCCAGAATCTTCCCCGGTATTGAATCAGGCTGATATGTCTGTAGTTTCCTGGATCTGTTTTTTTTCCTTTTTTAAAGATGGGAACTACATCAGCTCTTTTCCAGTCCTCTGGCAGCTCCCCTGTGCTCCAGGATCTTTAAAAGATATAGTTCAGTGGTTCTGAGATCACGTCTGCCAGTTCCTTCCGAACCTTGGGGTGTAATCCATCCGGTCCTAGTTAACACCTAGTTCTTAGTTATCCAAATATAAATTTATATTTATAACATAGCAGGATTTTCCCCAGCTATGTAAACTGTCATAGTTTATGGCTTTGTCTCTCAGTTGGATCTTTGTAATATTTATTCCAATTAATCCTTCAGAACTAGAACAAATGACATGGAGCAGTATTCCACTATCTCTAGTTTTTCCTATTGCTTCTGGCATCAAAGATGATTTGGAAATGTCAGAAACTATTTGTTAAAGTCCCTTTTTATTTTTTATTTTTAAATAATAATAACAATAACAACAACAACAACAACAACAACAACAATAATAATAATAATAATTGCTTGATATGTCTGATACTGAATTTTGCTGCAGAAAAAATATCTGGAATCTGGTCCAAGTAACTAATTTTATTAAAAGACACAAGTGTTTATGAGCTGTGTGCAGATTAAAAAATGTCAAGCAAAAATATGCTATCAAACTGATTTTTAAAATTACGCTCAAACTTTTTACCATGAGTGAAGTTTCAAAATTACTATATAATGGTCTCCTGATTTCCAGATCTTTTTCCAGAAGAGCTCTCTCAAACTAAGCAAGCTTCCTTCCCCTGAAGGCTCTAATCTGATCCCTACAGTCACCAACTTTGATCATCGTTTAAAATCTCCACCCAAGACAACAGCAATGGTTTTATGCCCAATACAGAGTAACAAATTCAGGCTTGGCTATTTAATTATCTCACTTAGGGGATCCTTACAGAATATAAATTTTATACAATATGCACATAAAACAGTATGTTGTTGGTATGCTTCACAAATAGAATTACCTTTAGATACAGTCAGTGCTGGTGACCACTGTGACCTCAGGATATCAAGACAAATACTTCCATTGCTATTTATGTTTGGATGGTATATTTTAGTAGTGAATGCAATCTGCAATGTAAGAGCGCAAAATAAAATTCAATTGCTTGTACCACATATACTAGATAACTTCATCAGACATTTTTCAAAGAAAAATCATTTTATGAATGAGCAAATGAACAAATAAGACTATTTGTCGGATGGGATTTTTAGAAAGTTTGTCTAATATCTAATAGCTCAGCCTCTCTTTGGAAGGACAGAGCTATCCTCATGCCCAAATCTGATCACGGTCGTGTTTTCATAAAACACATACTCATTCACTTTTTCAGACCCTAAGATATCATAAGTGGTGAAATTTATTAATTTAAAACATTTATATAGCCATTCACTTTATTACTAACTCTGGTAGCTCCCAATTATCTCTTAGAAGTTACTGTATCTGGCAAAATGAATGAAACTAAGTGTAATGAATATATTCAAATACACATCTTTATAATGTCTTAAAATTATGTTCTTAGAAGAAATCAGTATGTGAGATTAATTTGATTTTGAGATATTAATTAATATTTTTGGATGTCCATATTCTTGTTGCATACTTATTACACTGAAATTCATGGCTGGGCAATTTAGCATTAGAAATATAAATTTATGGCCCTAGTTACTCATGGGACTAAAGACTTGGTGTTAATTTTAATTTATGAATGAATTGTTTTTAGATGTAGAATATATATAGCTGATTATAATGAAACAAGGTATTTTATTCATACATTTGGATAAAATAGTGCAGTACATATACATCCATAGTATAATCGATTCAATTAAAATCAAGTCATCTTTTGCCTAAAACAAACAACTAAAGTAAAGTGCCCCTTTGAGACTTCATACAACCCTAATATAAAATCTTTATGTAAAAATGTCAAGAAATTCAGTTTCTGTGATGTAGGCATTTTATGTTTTTTTCTTCCCGTTAATTTGGTAGGGAATGAATCCAATACTTTTTCTTCACTCTGTTGTTAATACAAGAAGAGTTATAACCAAATTATCTGGGTAAAATACACTATCATGTAAAATGATTGGAGCTTTAAGCCGTCCCTTGGATCTTTATATACTTTCTACTAAAGGCATGTTATCAGAGTAATTTCCAAGTCTATGGAAACATTAAAATCACAATATGTTAGCAATAGTGCCATGAGATGTAGGTTCAGACCATTGCTCTTGGACAGCCAAAACATTCAGTTCAATTCATCAATTCCTGCCTTCCTGCCTGATAGAATTTCTCTGGAAAAAGGAAAAAAAGGCTAGATATGAATGCAGAGAGATTTTAAAAATGCCATAAGGGAGAAAGCACCACAGCACAGACCCGAGAGATAGGGTGGTAAGAGCACATCTGGACTCCACAGAGGCGTCTGAAGCCTTGGACATACCAGTCTTGGTAGCACCACTATACATAAGACTCCTATTCTAGATCACCTATAGAGATCAAAAACCAAGATATAACTTAACCTTAGGTAACTGATGCACCATTAGATTTCCTCTAAAATGCATACTGGCAAACAAATGTGAGGATGTCCCAAAGGTGCTTTTTCAGGAGGCAACTTGACTTTCCTATTTTTCTTTTCTTTTCAGCTCTAACAGGATAAGTGGAGAATGGAAGGAATTATATTCCTTGCAGACAGCTGGTAATCTGCATCCTTTTAAATGTGAGGGTGGAAAAGCTGATCTCAAGATAGTAGGATATGTTTCCTATTCTCCAGGACCTCAAATATCCATCAGCTTGTGTCTCAGGAATGGCTGAAGTTGCCATTTCAAATTTAAAATATTGCAAACTAATTTGTCTTTTGAATTCTTCTGTGTTTGTCTCAAAGTGCTCTCTCCTCTATTTATTCTATTCTTATTTTAATAAAATAACTATGACTAGCAAATTTCCCCATCAGAACATAAGGCCAAGCTCTGAGATTGAAATGAACATAATGGCATTTTTTAAATTAAGTATTTACCTTTGGTGGTTTGAATGGGTAGTCTGTTGGAAAGTGGACTGTAAGAAAAAAGACTCCCCCTTGATAAGCACTGTCAGGCTGGAAAACAAACAAAATAAAAAGATAAAGCTTTCCATCGTTTGCATGGAATTACTGCTTAATTCGGAGTGCAAATTGTAGGCTGCTGTCATTTTTTAAAGCCAATTTTCATCCAAGCCTGCAGAAAATCTTGATTATCTTTTTCTTCAAATACTGCTTGATTATGACCACTATTTTAATCTTCATACCATTTTAGAGAGAAATCATCCAGACAGCACTCTTAGCTTTATGCTGACAGCTAAACTCTAATCTATCTCAGTAAGAAGGCTGGCGAATGGTAATTTTCTTACAGCTTTAAGAAATGTGTTAAGGAATGTGATGGGTATATTTCTTGCTTAAGGGAAAACATCCATCAATTGCTCTCCCTAAAATGGGGTTAGGTAGGGATAAAAGGAAATTCTGACAGTTGGCTAGACCCATGAATGTAGCCATCTCAGTGCCTGGTCTGTGCAGGTTTAGTTTCTGCCTCTTCTGCTTTATCAGAAATCCTGTGGTTGAGCCACATATTATTATTTTTCTCTCCTTCTCTGTTGTGCCATACAAACTATATCATTATGGATCTGAACCAGAAGGGGGAGAGCAGAACCATTAAGGTCTGTCAACACTATAAAACAATGAATGAATTCTTCAAATGTTTAAAGTGCATTTCTAATCGATAAGAATTGCTCACAATCATGAACAGTCATGCATGTAGAAATAAAAATTACAAATAAAAATAAATATATGATTGAACTAATCTTGTTCTGCTTAGATTGAGTAACAAAGTAACAAGATGCATTATGAATAACATAGCGGTTGAAAACTATTATGCAATATCATAAGCCTCTAAAATAATAAATTAATGTACAGAGTATCCCCTTTTGAATTAGCCTGGCCTAAGAGAATATTTCTGGTCCTATGTTATGAAAGATCTTCTTTCTCCAAGGCTGAAGACATATTTAAATGTGGCTCTCCCCAATTCTAATTCAATTATTATTATACCTTGCTGCTCCTTGTTTCCTTCTTCCCTGGAACAAATTCTCTCTGCTCTATCCCCTTTAACCATAAGTATTTGTTTAATCAATCTGTGATATTGTAGACTGAAGAGACTTCAGCTCTTTTGTTTCCTTCTGCATCTTCTACTCCCATTTCATTTTCATACCTAAGATCTACAACAATAATGGTGAACTTTTTTTTTCCTCGGGTGCTGAAAGCGCATGTGCCTGTGTGACAGCACATGCGTGCAGACACCCATAATACAATGCCCCCCCGCAGGCATGTGCAACCCCCATTTTGGTGCTAAGCAGGCCTCTCTGAAGCTGCCTGGGACCAGAAACGGGCTATGGAGGGGGGGAGGGGCTGCACCACGTATGCCACAGGTTCACCATCACGGATCTAGAACATCACCTGTTTACCTTTCTCTGTTTCCTCTTGGGTGAAGGGTAATTACAATTAGTTACTTACTTGTGGTACCATGTACAATACTAACAAATTTATTATTGTATAAGTGCTCTTAGATCAGAGTCCACTTCATCGAATGTATGTAATAAGGCCTGACAAACACATTCTGTCATTTAATCACCACATATTGATTTCATTTGGATTTCTCTTCTGTTCATATACTTTCCATTTGATCAAATGGAAATAGTTTCATTAGTTCCATTTGATCAAATGAAATAGTTGATCAAAATCAACTATTAATACTTCTATTTCTGAAAGAATTTACAGCATTTTTACATAACTGTCTTACACTTGCACAGTACTGTACATTAAATTGAGTCAACATATATTTTGTAATCGGAAGGTTTTATCCTTGTTTAATCAGTGAGAAATGGTGTTCCTTCTATTTAATTGTTAAAGGTATTTAAGAAAGATTTTATACAATGGAGCTTCTCAAACCGCAGAATATATTACAAGCTACATAGCAACTTCCTAGAATATAATATTAGTTTGCATTTTCTTATTTGCTGAGATGGATTTCAGTAATACATACGAAGCTGCTCCTCTCATCCAGGATCACATCCTAGATGAGATGAGTTTTATTAGAGGCCAACTTAATACTATGCAGGACTAGGACTGCCTAAGGTTTGATAATTAGTAAGTGGCAATGGGGGACTGGAGTGCAGAATAGATGCAATACCTCATTCCTACACTCTACTATTACTATTTAGAGCCAACCAAGATTTATTTACTGACTTCATTCACAAATCACTCTGTGCTAAACCTAAACAATATACATTAGAATTTAGGTTGAGATACATGCAGAAATCAATTACATTAAAACTTAGTTTTATTATTTTTTTTTTATTATTAAAGAAGTAAACAAAAGAAATGAACTCAATTATAAAAATTACATACTTACAGGTCCCATAATAGTTGCTTGCCAATGAAACACTGAAAAACACAAAATATTATTTATCTTACTTAAGTATTTAACGATACTGTATACTATAAGTATGTAAACTATTTTGCCATCAAAGATGGCATAAGATCTTACAGTCATCTCCAACAGGTCCAGCTGAACAATGTGCAGGTGGATCACGCTGCAGATCACTTAGCTCCTGTAAGAAACATAAAAACATTTGGAAGGTTATAAACAAACTCAAGATTAATTATCCAAATCTGGATCCAATTTATTGATTTGATTAAGCATATTCAAAATTTACAACTTAAAAAAAATCAAAATAAATTTTAGTCAAAATAAAATTCAATGAATGCACAGTGAAACTAAGATAATTAGTATTGAGCACTACTGTGAGATAAGTGATCTCCACACATTTAAGGCATATGTTATACGTTTATCATTAATACAATCAATGACTCCCATGTTATTTCAATTCTAAAGTTGTTAGCCTGTGTGGAAAGACATAAATAAAGACATAAAGACATAAAAACTTCCAAACATATGATTAAATAGAGTTAAGGCAAAAGTTGAGCATGATTTAATTTGACTAGAACTCTGCAATGAATTAAGTCAAAACCCTATATGGGTCAAGGAAAGAGCCAGTGATAATTCATATCACCATGTTTTGAAGTTATTGTTTTATTGACTATTGAACAATTTCACTAACAAGTATCAAAGAGGTTAAGATAAGATTCTCAGCCATACAAAATGTATAGGAAGATCCAGTAAGTCTACAAACTTTAATTCTAACAGAGCATACAAATATTAATGTATGTTGTACTTCATTTATTTTTTTTAAGTTTATATTGCAACAGAAATAAACTTCCATATACTACACTAATAAAGTGTATTAAAAAGTATTAACATTATAAAGCCCTAACATAATAAAGTCATAACTGCATCAGCTCGCCAACTGCCTGAAAAGTCAGGCTTCCAGAGGTGCAAAATGATTAGGCCAAAGTGGTTTTTGAAAGAATTTTGTAAGCAATTTACTATTCAATTTTTCATGCCCATCTGCTTTATTTTTGAAAGCAAAGGAGCTCAGTTTATACGATAGCTACAGATATGGTTTGCATACATTTTAAATAAACACATTTATTCAGCTCAGAATTATGGAGATGTTATCAGAAAAGCTACAGCCCCAAATGAGCTGATATTGGTGAAGGATGCAAAAATCAATGAATTAATAACAAGAGCTTCCCAAGTTATATTCATAACAAAAGATAAAGAATCGCCTGCTAAATGAAAATGGCAAAATGCTAACACAGGTAACACAGGAAACGCAGAACCTATTCTTGTAGATGTTCCATTTGGCAAATGTAAAGAGCAGGACGAAGGGGCAGGATGAAATGTAGCTATGGAATACCTGCTCAGTTGCAGTGAGATGAAATCTCCAAAATCAGATAAACTAGCTTTTACGGTATGAAGGAATATGTTGATTTACCAGGCGTGACTAATGTCTTTGACAACTCTTGGAGAAACGATGAAATTCCAGAAAACTGGAGAACAAATATTGTCTTTATCTTCAAGAAGAGAGAAAAAGGTGCTTGGGAAGATTCCAGACCATATTGTAAAAAGGATGATCTAAACAACCTTAAAAATAAAACTCTAATTACCAGTAGTTATCATGGATTGAGTAGAATTGGGGAATGCTATAGACAGAATAGACCTTAATTTAACTGAAGTATTTGACAAAGAACCCAAACTATCCTGTTTAGCAAGATTACCGGTTAAAGTAAGACAATGAATACTGCACATAGCTGGTCCAAGAAATGTATCTGAAGCCTGCTCAATAATTCTTCTACCTGAGTGTGATATCAAGTGGAGTGATGAAATGAAATCAGTCCTGAATCTGGTACTCTTCAGTATTTTTTTTTCATGACTCTGATGTGAAGGAAATGCTTCTCAAATTTTCAGGCATAAAATTGGGTAGGTTAATACTGTAGAAAACAGAAATAAAATTCAATATTATCTTGGTAAGTAAGAAAAATAGATTTCTCTAAGTAATCTACCATCTCTCAAGTATTACGTGCAATTCTCAGCATTAAGTAGCAATGATTTAGAGAAACAGGTGGTGGGAGAGGACACAGGGTGATCTAGAAACTAAGTCCCATGACTAAATATCTGAGAATATTTAGCCAGAAAAAAGAAACTTGAGAGAATATATGACTAAACTCTACATAAATACCTAAAATACCTACAAAGATGTCACAGAAGATGGCTGGGACTTGATCTGATCTCAGGGAGCTCTAAGGTAACGGGAATCAAAATTAATAGATTTAAATTACATAAAGGCAGACCTGAACTGAATCTTAGAAAACAAATTTCTAACAGCAACGATAACTTGGCTGTGAATCCAATTACTGAGGGAAGGCAATTTATTGGATGTGTTCAATTAGACGTTAGACAACTATCTGTCAAGGATGTTTTAATCTGGATACCTGCATGAAACATGGGGTTAGATTTGATGGCCCAAAATAGTTGGGATATATGTTGAAATGTATACAGCATCACAGAAGCAATTTCCTTGAACAGGAATTAATACCTAGCAAAACATATTATTATTATTATTATTAAATCCAGGGACACTCACGAGTCTGATCTATATTTCTGGCCCTCAATTCGAGATATAGTATACAGTATGAATAATGTATCTCTTTTTATAAAACAAAATTTAAATCCAACATAAAACAAAAGCAGCAGTGTCTTGGATGATATACTATAATCTCTCTTTTTGGCACTAAAGGAAGTTTTTTTGTTTTTCAGTTCAAACTTTATCAATCAATTTGGCTCGTTTAATACACTGTTTATATGTACTGTAAATTTAAGTAGGGAAATGTTTTAATCTATTGTCTTATTCAACTTGATACAAATTAATCCCCTCAATACAATATACCAGTTCAGCAGAATATAAATTTTTAATTCTTTACACAAACTAATAAAGGAGAATATTTGTAGTTCAGGGCTGACATGAGAGGTCCTTGGTGCTCTCTGAGCTTGCTGATTTTCTTGCAGATATTTCATTACCCAAACTAGGTAACATCATCAGTGCTAGAAGGGAGTGGGGTTCACTGTCAGTTACACAAATTGTTAAGAACTGTATTTTTAGCAGTTAATTAATTCTTGCCTAAAAGACAACACTAACTTAGAAAAATGTTAACAGCATAGTAAAGTTTAACATTTATTCATAAAACATCAAGACTGAGTTTCAGACACTACTACCGGTACAAACAGAAACTTGGTAAGAACCATTCTAGCCACCAGAATTAATGAAGATTCTTTAAAAATGGAATATTAAAAAATACATGCCTTTAAGTATACACTTGTGTAAAGCAAAAAAGGCAGAGAAGTCAGAAGGTAAAAAAATTATAGTCAGAACAGTAATACATTAAAGCCAAATGTTAACACTTTCAAATGCTATTTACACTGGAGACTCTCACTGGAACTAATGGATTTCATATCTTCATCGCACTCATCTGTTCTGGTAGTTCACCCAAATTGGGTGGGCGGGGGTGACTGCACTGGGAAACCTGACTGATGTTATTATTTCAAGAGAATAAGCTAACTGAATTCCATAGTCAGAATAGTATTAATTTTTGACTAGATCATAAATACTTTACTAAATTCCTAGCTTCGTTATCAAGAGGCTATTCATACTTAATCAACTAATCAGTGTAGAAGAAAAAATATTTTCAAGATATTTCTATGATGGCTTACATTATATCCTATGCATAGTTATCCATAAAACCATTTGTGAAATGAAATCACCTTGAGTTAAAGATTAGAATTTTAGAAGTTTGAATATCTTTGTTTTATTTAAAATAAATGCCAAAAATACTCAAATATAACAATACTATAAATCATTTTGCATAGACAAAACTAATTTAATGATTTATAGCTCTGATGTAAAAAAGAGCTGAAATAAATTAATATGCAAAAAATATTATTGAAGTGAAATTAGTATTATAATAATATTAAGGACTAATAGCAGTTCTTAAACACAATAAGTACTAAATACAATATAGTCATGAATGTCTATCTTATTATAATCTTACATAGCCATCCTACTACACATTTTTGAAAAAGAAAGCATCAACTCCAGAAGAAAAAAAATCTTTGGAATTTTTTTCTTTGGTCTTCTTAGAATTTCCCATGTTTCTTGGGGAAACTGAGGTGTCTAAAATGTTTTCCACTTCTTTTTCTTCCTCAGGCATCCCATCTCTACAGGGTGGCTATTTACAAACATGATGGTAGTTGGATTTCTCACATTGTATTAATGTAAAACATAGTTTGGATTAGCACAGTGTGTAAACCTACCTATTATGGTTTGTGAATCATGGTTTATGGCTTAGTATTAGTATGAACCAGGTATGATTATTCAACAAGCCACAATTTAAAATAGCCACAAACACATTAGTGCATCTGATTTTTAACCGACTTTCAATTTCCTCACATTAAAATTGTTATAACCAATCAGTATTCATCAACATTGATTTAAATATTAGTCTTTAAATTACATTAAAATGAATAGTCATTCTAATATGAAGCCAAATGTTTGTTGTTCCTCACATAATTCCCCTGACCTTCTAGAAAAACTATTAAGGTTATTTGCAATTAATTTTATTCTGAAAAACTAGCTGCATGTCACTCCTGAAAGGTCGTTTCAGTATGTACTTGTCCAAAGAAACCAATGGCAAAATCTTTCCAAGTACAGCGCCTTTTTAAATCCAAGAGCTCAGGTTTCAGGGAGAAGAGAAAATAACTTATTTATGCAAAGTGCTGATACTACCAGTCCAAAGGAGAATCCACAAGTGTCCAATTTCCAAGTGTCATGAAAGCTGAATACACCATAAGGCATATAACAAAGCTACTGAACTGCATGCAGGCAGTGGGAAACTTGTTGATCTCTTTACAATTTTTGATTCCAGATGAAATAAAAGCTCTTTAAAATGCTGACCAGCCTAAAATCTTCCTATAAATCTACTTCACTGAAACACAGAGATGCCCTTAATTATACAGACAATTGTATGTGTTGATGGTCCCTGTCTACGTAGGAAATTAAAATGCTGATGCTAAAATCACTGGGACTACTTGACCGCTTTTAGGTTTGCCTTTTTACTTTGCTTCTGAAATAAATATTACTTTTAATGTCATTATTCTTCTTAAGAATTGTTGGTTTTATTGTGATTTTAGAACTTTTCCTTTTGAAGATTTATTTTGGAATTTTTGCCTGAGAAAAAAATGGCTAATTATAGAAATAAAATAAATAAGCAACTTGCTTGTTTTCCTATCATGATCAAACAGAAATAGCAGTTAGTCCTTGATTAACAATGGTAACTGGGAACAAAATTTCTATTGCTTACTGATGTAGTTGAAAAGCATGCTGTCACATCACTGTGCAGTTTAGCAACAGAAATCCCAGCAGCTCCCACTGCCATCAGTAACTGAATCCCACTGGTCATTAGGCAAGGACCAACCTCAATCCAAGCTTTCCCAGCTTGGTCCCTCCCAGCCCCAAACTTTGTTAAGGAAGGGGACTGCCTCTCTTTGAATTCCTACCACCCATCACAACCTCCCTGGGGCCACTCTGTACTCTTAGCAGTGGTGGGCACCCAGCAGCATCAGAATTGAAGTAGAAGCCCCCTGACCTGTACTTCATGCCCCCAGCGCCACTATCTGCATTAAGGAGGGCCAGCTCAAGCCCATGGCCAACCACCTCAGCACAAAGCCTCACCAACTTGAGCTCTGCTGACTGTGTTGCACCCAGCTGCCACCTTCCTCCCACTGCTGAGAGGTGTGCCTCTCCTGGCCTACGTCAGGCAGCTGCTATCTGCACCATGCCTTCTTCCGAAGGCTGCATGTGCCACTATCATGATGTTTTGGAAGACTTCTGAGGCCTCCAAAATCTCTTGAGAAGGTCCACCTTTATCCAAGTTGTGTGTAGCCTTCTCATGAAGTTTCAGAAGCCTGGGGTTGGCCATGACTGGCTGACACTATCGAAAGCTCTACTTCAGCTGCAACTGTACTGCCACTGCTGCCAAGGAATGCCACCTGGCAGGGTGGTCAAAAGGGTAGAGTTGGGGGGATAGCAAGTAGAAGTGGTTGATGTAAGTGCTGATCGCAGCCATAACATCAGGGACTCGGTATAAGTACCATTCATTCAGCATCACTAACTTTGAACTGTTGCTGAGTGAATGGTCTTTAAAACAAGGACAACCTGTATTTTTAACCAGTCTCTGTTGGAATTATTTTGTGAATTTTCTGACTTGGTAGGTCAGAAATCAGGACAGCATTAAATTGCAAAAATTCAAGTGCACCACAGTCATCGTTTTTAAAAGCAAGTGTACTACTAACACAACAGAACTAGTGAAAAGTTCTCAAATGTAACTGCCACATTTTATTTATTTATTTATTTATTTATTTATTTATTTATTTATTTATTCGTATTTTTATACCGCCTATCTTCCTAAGGACTCAGGGCGGTGTACAGCCATATAAAAAACACACAAATATACAAAATAAAACATTCAACTAAAAAACTTATTATAAAGGCCAAATATTTAAAATAAGATATAAATAGTAAAACCCAATTTAAAACCAAAGCTAAAATTTAGTCATTTAAAAATTTAAAACCCTAGTCCAGTCCTGCGCAAATGAATAGATGTGTCTTAAGCTCGCGGAAGGTCCAAGGTCAGGAAGTTGACGAAGTCCTGGGGAAGCCTGCTCCAGAGGGTGGGAGCCCCCACAGAAAAGGCCCTTCCCCTGGGCGTCGCCAGTCGGCACTGCCTGGCTGACGGCACCCTGAGGAGTCCCTCTCTGTGAGAGCGCATGGGCCGGTGGGAGGCATTCGGTGGCAGCAGACGGTCCCGTAAGTAACCCGGCCCTATGCCATGGAGCGCTTTGAAGATCATTACCAAAACCTTGAAGCGCACCCGGAAAACCACAGGCAGCCAGTGCAGTCTGCGCAGGAGAGGTGTTACATGGGAGCCACGAGGGGCTCCCTCTATCACCTGCGCAGCTGCAATCTGAACTACCTGGAGTCTCCGGGTGCTCCTCAAGGGGAGCCCCATGTAGAGAGCATTGCAGTAGTCCAGCCGAGATGTCACGAGAGCATGAGTGACCGTGCACAAGGCATCCCGGTCTAGAAAGGGGCGCAACTGGCGAACCAGGCGAACCTGGTAAAAGGCTCTCCTGGAGACGGCCGTCAAATGGTCTTCAAAAGACAGCCGTCCATCCAGGAGAACACCCAAATTGCGCACCCTCTCCATTGGGGCCAATGACTCACCCCCAACAGTCAGCCGCGGCTGCAGCTGACTGTACCGGGATGCCGGCATCCACAGCCACTCCGTCTTGGAGGATTGAGCTTGAGCCTGTTTCTCCCCATCCAGACCTGCACGGCCTCCAGACACCGGGACAACACCTCGATAGCTTCATTGGGGTGGTCCGTGTGGAAAAGTACAGCTGAGTGTCGTCAGCGATAGCTGGTACCTCACACGAAACCACTGATGATCTCACCCAGCGGCTTCATATAGATGTTGAACAAGAGGGCGAGAGAATCGACCCTGAGGCACCCCACAAGTGAGGCGTCTCGGGGCCGACCTCTGCCCCCCCATCAACACCGTCTGCGACCGATCGGAGAGATAGGAGGAGAACCACCGATAAACGGTGCCTCCCACTCCCAATCCCTCCAACCGGTGCAGCAGGATACCATGGTCGATGGTATCAAAAGCCGCTGAGAGGTCTAATAGGACCAAGGCAGAGGAATAACCCCTATCCCTGGCCCTCCAGAGATCATCCACCAACGCGACCAAAGCCGTCTCCATGCTGTAACCGGGCCAGAAGCCGGACTGGAACGGGTCTAGATAGACGGTTTCCTCCAGGTACCGGGGCAGCTGACATGCCACCACACTCTCTACAACCTTCGCTTCGCGGCGAAGGTTGGAGACCGGACGATAATTACCTAACACAGCTGGGTCCAGGGAAGGCTTCTTGAGGAGAGGCCTCACCACCGCCTCTTTCAAGGCGGCCGGAAAGACCCCCTCCAACAAAGAAGCATTTGTAAACCCCTGGAGCCAGCCTCGTGTCACATCCTGTGCGGCCAGCACCAACCAGGAGGGACACGGGTCCAGTAAACATGTGGTGACATTGCACCCAGCATTAGAGTCCTGATATACAATAAGACTTTTTTTCTTTCTAAGGGAGTAACCAAAAGTAATTTGAATGTTTAAAACTAAACTGATGTAATTATCAGCTGGGAATAAAGGGAGGGAATCTTGAAAAAAAGGAACACTGCTTCTGGAATGACATGTTATTTTAGGCCAAATATTATTTCAACATATTTGTAACTCCTTGTGAAGCCATAAAATTAATTTTTAATTATTTATTACATTGGAAAACACATTTGGGAGTTGTTTCAGGAGTTCGTATTGGTAATTATCTTTTAAAAAATTACTAAGACTGTTCCCTCCTGGCACAAAACCAGGGGAGTCAATTATTTATTTAAATTCTAATAATCACCCATCAAACTTACATAACTCTGGGCAGTTTACAAATTCACATATTGCATGAACCAGTCTATTAAACTGAGTTCTCGCCATATGCTAACCCACAGAAGGTAGCTTTCATATTATGAGCTTATATTATTTAATAATAGTCGGTGAATGACCAGCAAAAAAAAAAAAAGCAGATAAATTAATATATTAACAATTAGCAAAACAAAGCATAAAATATAAAATTTACTTCTCAATACAAAATTAAAACAACAGGTAGTTTAATGGAAGATACAGTGATATCCTATTGGATAAAGAAAAAAACCCCATAAATTTGAACAAGGAAAGCTGTTAATAACCAATTTCAATAATGTTCCTTTTTCCACCTGACCGCCAGATGATTTTATTATACCCCATACTATTATCAACACCTGAAGTAAAACAGCAAAGCCCACTGAAATCAATAGGATAGTCAACTAAGTACAAGATGAGATTGCACTGAACAACTTTGTTATGTTATCTGTGTATTTCTGGAACTATTACTTTCCAGGCTGAAGGTTTGAAACAGAATATCAGAAAAGGGTTGTCCAGACAAAGCTATGGATGCTGAATGGTGTCAAGGTTGCTGGGCTGAACAGACCATAGGAAGTTCTGCCATAGTAAAATGAGCTGCAATCTCCATATGGGATTCAAGAACGGAGTCTAGTTTATTGGGGTGTCCAAGTCCTGTTGCAGGGTTTCCTAGATATAGCAGATCGTCTGAATCCTTTTGGCCAGGCATTCATGCCTCAAGATGGAACAGAAGTTACATCATTTACTCTGGTCAATACCATTGACGAGAGCATCTTTTTGGGCCACCTGTGTGGACTGGGAGTAGGGGCATTATTCCTTCCTAAGGGGGTCATTCAAGTTGGCAGCAGGACTCACTTGAAGCTTGACTTTCTTTCTCCTTTGCTTTTCAACAGATATCTATATGAAGTTTCTGGGAGAGTTGCTGCCTGGGATTGTATATTATCAATATGTTGATGATATCCTACTGTAAATCTTGTTTCCATACCTAGCTGGAGATACAGCAGAGTCCTGATCTGAGCTGCAGGACACTGCATGAGGAAAAACTGACTGAAGCAAGACGGACATGTTTATTCATCTAAAAAACCAGGTTAGAATCAGCTGTTGTACTGACTCTGGAAGGGCCTGAAGATCTGTAAGTCAAACTTCTTAAGTCTGACAGCTGTTGTTAGATCTTCAGTTAAAGCCACTGCCAGAGATGTCTTCAGCCAGTTTCAGATGGGGGACTCTACATGCCTTTAGTGACAGCAACTCATGTTCTTATCACCTTTAGAGTGAATTGCTGTAACACATTTTACATGAACTGCCCTTGTGGAGAATGCAGCAGCCCATTACTGAGAAATGGAAGATTTTAAACCCACACAGCTCCAATTGTGCAAGTACTGCAAATGTTTCCAGGTTGTTCAAAGTGCTGGTTTTGGGCTAGAAAGCTCTTTATGACTTGACAGTCAGGTATCTCCAGGACTGTCTTGTTAAAGTTCAACTTACCCTTTTTGTTTGCTTAATCTGGAAGAGGATATTATGGGTATCTTCCCTCTGAGAGGTTGATGAGAGACAGAATTTTTGGTAATAGCCACTATACTCTGAAATAACCCTATATTTCTTTCTTTCTGGAAATGTTAACGAAAGAGTCATTTTGCAAAGTGTCGGATGGCAGGTTAATCTATTGAAAATGGATGTTGTCACTTGAGATGGTACAGTATTAGCTGCTATGAATTGGTTTTTAACTTTTTTCCATTTTTTACTGAGGATTGTGAGTCATCTCAGGATTAATGAAGTGGAGCAATGTGTTCAAAACTACATAAATAAAAATGAGTTGAATTATATGTATATTTGAATAATTAAAATTCAAATTTTGGTATTTTATTGGCCAACAGTGAAAAAATGGATATGGAAGAGAGCAGTAATTAAGAAAAGTGCATAAATTGGCTAGAATTATGAACTAGTATAAAAAGTGTATTAATTAAAATCTTTAAATATAAAAAAATATGAAAGAATTGTCCCAATCATACACATATGCACACGTGGTTTACAACTGAGTAATCTCTTCCAACCACAATTACTCAGTAAATGTTGAGGACATAAATTATTCCAAAAAATTTACAGATACCTGTAAACTGTAAACTGTGATCTTAATTATATATATATTTAAAAAATAAACTATATGCCATAAGTTTTTAAGTAGCTGAGCTACTTAGCAGCAGAACTTAGGATATGTGTAGCCAACAACAAAGGTTTCACTGTTATAAACTGTGTTACTTTTTCTCTTCCTGAATTTCTGATTTTGTGATGAGAAATTGACAAATCTTTCTGACTTAGCATAACAGACATCTTCAAATTTCTATAGATAAGGTAAATAGCCAATCAAGTTATTAAAAGCGCATGAATATTCACAAAACTCAGAAATATTGTCTTTGAAATCTACAGTACAATACAACTTGAATATTTATGCTTTTCAAGTAAATATGTCATTTGTTATGTATATTAGATACTTTTAGAAGTTTAATTCCTAATTGAAATCTGAACGCTGTATAAATTATATTTAACATTTTAATTTTATAGAATATTGAAGTAGAAATATAATTCAATATTGTTCGCAATATTTGAAACCTAACGCTGCAAATAATCCATCTCATTTGAATTCACAAAATACATATTTAAATGTATTGGTAAGTTATATTTTTTCTTAAGCTTTCAACCTCAATATCCCCTCAATGTCAATTAAATATTGAATCTGCCACGACATTTTTTAAAACTTTGGCTCTGTTTCCACTTTAAAGCACCACAGGAGGCAGTTCAAATCCAGAACTCTTGCTCTCTGGACTACCTTGAGACTATCAGAAGCGGAAGTGTTTTCTGTTAAGCCTTTGAATGTTCTACAAATTCACTGTGCCTCAGATAGCTGGGTGTGAATCCCTCTACGTGAAGTGGGGTCGTAGGACTCAGGTGGGCTTTCTGATCACGTACCTGGTTCCTTGCTGCGTGACAACAGCTCTGCCTGAGCTGTTGGAGCTGCTGGCCGGGTTGGCAGTTGAAACCCCTAGACTGTTGGTCATGGGGGATTTCAATTTGCCATCAACTGGCGTGGCATCCTCGGCGGCTCGGGAGTTCATGGCCTCCATGACGGCCATGGACCTGATTCAATTAATTGACGGCCCTACCCACGTCGGGGGAGGCACCCTAGACCTGATTTTTATCTCTGGCCAGTGGTTGAATGATTTGGTTTTAAATGATTTAGTTGTCGAACCTTTGTCATGGTCAGATCATTTTCTCCTTCGTCTAGACTTTCTGACCGCTACCTACCACCGCAGGGAGACGGAACCAATGCGCTGGTTCCGTCCCAGGTGCCTGATGGACCCGGAGAGGTTCCTGACGGAGCTTAGGCCGTTTCCCGAGCACCTGGCCCACGACACGACTGAAGAACTAGTTGCGGCCTGGGAACAGGCCGCGGCTGGAGCTTTGGACCGTGTCGTGCCTTTGCGGCCTCTGACCCGGCGTCGGTCTCAACCAGCTCCTTGGTTCTCCAAGGAGCTGAGGGAGATGAAACGCCGGAGAAGACGCCTAGAGAGTGTCTGGAGATCTAGCCGTTCTGAGGCTGACCGGACACTAGTTAGGTCCTATAGCAGGACCTACCTAGTGGCACTGAGGGATGCAACGTTCTCGTTTCCTCCTCATTGCGCCGGCAGATAACCGCCCGCCGCCCTGTTTGGGTGACCCGCTCTCTCCTTCAACAGGAGGGGCGGAGGACCCCACAAGGGCGTGCCGAGGAGTTTAACGTTATCTATACGATAAAATCGTTCAGCTTCGGGACGGATTGGATCAAAATTGGGTAGATCCAGGCGAGGGTTCCGAGACCCGTCTTGTTGAGGTGGTTTGGGATGATTTTGATCCTGTGACTCCCGAGGACATGGACAGGTTGCTGGGTAGGCTGAATGCCACCACATGTTTACTGGATCCGTGCCCCTCCTGGTTAGTACTGGCTACTCAGGAGGTGACACGAGGCTGGCTCCAGGGGATTACAAATGCTTCTTTGCGGGAGGGGGTCTTTCCCGCTGCCTTGAAAGAGGCGGTGGTGAGACCTCTCCTCAAGAAGCCTTCCCTGGACCCAGCTGTTTTAGGGAATTACCGGCCAGTCTCCAATCTTCGCTTCACGGCGAAGGTTGTAGAGAGTGCAGTGGCATGTCAGCTACCCCAGTACCTGGATGAAGCTGTCTATCTAGACCCGTTCCAGTCCGGCTTCCGGCCCGGATACAGTATGGAGACAGCTTTGGTCGCACTGGTGGATGATCTCTGGAGGGCCAGGGATAAGGGTTACTCCTCTGCCCTGGTCCTATTAGACCTCTCAGCGGCTTTTGATACCATCGACCATGGTATCCTGCTGCGCCGGTTGGAGGGGTTGGGAGTGGGAGGCACCGTTTATCGGTGGTTCTCCTCCTACCTCTCTGACCGGACGCAGATGGTGTTGACAGGGGGGCAGAGATCGACTCCAAGGTGCCTCATGTGTGGGGTGCCGCAGGGGTCGATTCTCTCACCCCTCCTGTTCAACATCTATATGAAGCCACTGGGTGAGATCATCAGTGGCTTTGGGGTGAGATACCAACTGTACGCTGATGATACTCAGCTGTACTTTTCCACCCCGGGCCACCCCAGTGAAGCTGTCGAAGTGCTGTCCCGGTGTTTGGAAGCCGTACGAGTCTGGATGGGGAGGAACAGGCTCAAACTTAATCCCTACAAGACAGAGTGGCTGTGGATGCCGGCACCTCGGTACAGTCAGCTGCAGATGCGGCTGTCTGTCGGGGGTGAGTCATTGGCCCCGATGGAGAAGGTACGCAACTTGGGCGTGCTCCTGGATGGTCGGTTGTCCTTTGAAGACCATTTGGCGACCGTCTCCAGGAGAGCTTTTTATCAGGTTCACCTGATCCGCCAGTTGCGTCCCTTCCTGGACCGGGATGCCTTATGCACGGTCACTCATGCTCTCGTAACTTCTCACCTGGACTACTGCAATGCTCTCTACATGAGGCTCCCCTTGAAGAGCACCCGGAGACTTCAGCTAGTCCAGAATGCGGCTGCGCGGGTTATTGAGGGAGCGGTTCAGAGCTCCCACGTAACACCTATCCTGCGCAGACTGCACTGGCTACCTGTTGTTTTCCGGGTGCGCTTCAAGGTATTGGTTACTACCTTTAAAGCGCTCCATGGCTTAGGACCGGACTACTTACGGGACCGTCTACTGTCGGCCTCTATCTCCCATTGTCCGGTGCGTTCCCACAGAGAGGGACTCCTCAAGGTGCCGTCAGCCAAACAGTGTCGACTGACGGCCCCCAGGGGGAGGGCCTTCTCTGTGGGGGGTCCGGCCCTGGGGAACGAACTTCCCCCAGGTCTTCGTCAACTACATGACCTTAGGACCTTTCGCCGCGAACTTAAAACTTATTTATTTCGTATGGCTGGACTAGCTTGATTTTTCTTTTAAATTTTAATTGAATTTGATGGGTTTTTAAATTTTTGTAATTTTATGGGGTATATTGTTATTTTAAATTTTTGGGCAAATTTAAATCTATTTTTTAAGGGTTGTTTTTAACTATTGTGTATGTTTGTATTTTATCTGCCTGTTCACCGCCCTGAGTCCTTCGGGAGAAGGGCGGTATACAAATTAAAATATTGAATCTGACATTTTTAAAACTTTGGCTCTGTTTCCACTTTAAAGCACCACAGGAGGCAGTTCAAATCCAGAACTCTTGCTCTCTGGACTACCTTGAGACTATCAGAAGCGGAAGTGTTTTCTGTTAAGCCTTTGAATGTTCTACAAATGTTTGAGAATGTGGCACTTCTTAAATATTATTATTATTATTATTATTATTATTATTATTATTATTATTATTATTATTATTATTATTATTATTATTATTAATGTTTGAGAATGTGGCACTTCTTAAATAGTATTGCTGTCAGCAAAATTCACACGGGTCACTTGTGCACATTCCTCAATCCATGCTGCATCTTCAAGCCTCCTCCCCAAAGTTGTACAGTGCCTCTTGGATACTGCACACATCTTCACATCGTCTGTCCGACCTGCATAACACCACGTACAGACGCCCACACACCCTCCCCAATCTACACAGCGCTTCCTGCACACTCCCTTACTCTCTCCAGCCCATGCACTCTTCTCAACCTTTCTCAACGCATGCATCAATCATGTACACACACTGATCAATGCCACACCTCTCATATATCCCCATGCACCATTCCCAATCCATAGCATTGTCTCAAGCATCCCTGTGCACTCTCTTTAACCTACCCTGATCAACAATGCCTCTCCAACTTGCCTCTGCCTTTGAAATCCCAATTGTTTAATGAAAAACTAAGATTTAAGACAGATTCAGAACATACATACTGTATGTTCAAACCCAAAACTTAGATATGGAAAAACATGCTCTTTGAACAGTCAATCAGAAGAGAGCTGAAAGGGACTTTGGAGGTCTTCTTGTCCAATTAAAGCAGGAGAATCTATACCATTTCAGATAGTGCCAGGAAAGAAACTGGAAGTCAATGTACATCTTTCAATATCTGAGGGGGAATCTCTTTGGCTAGCTGCAGATAACAGGTCAGGTCCAAGGATTAAACAGCTATAGTGCTGGCAGACTCACAAATAAACTGTTTCCACATCTGATACTTGATCTAATAGAAACACTTTATGGTACAATCCAGTCATTTTTCTCATGTACATATATTTATATCTGTTATTGCCCATCACCAGTGTTCCCGCTCACTTGTTATCTATCAACGTAGCTGTTGTCTCTGAAACTGGTATCATGAAGATGATTTCAGAAAGCTGAAATACATATAACTTTTGGAGGTTAGAAATTTTTTTAAGATAGAAGAAAAAAAAACTTGGTTATCCAAAAAAACAGTATTATACTTTTTAGCTAGGAATTCCAATAGATCTACACCAATTTCAAATATGCTAGATACCTGGCCAAACTGCAGTTACAGTTTTCTGACCATCAAGAACACTGACATTTGACCAGTCCTTGACTTCCCTCCAAAAAAAGAAAAAAAGAGAAAAAAACTTCAGATATGGGTTAAATGACAATTATAAGAAGGGTAACGGGGAAACTGTCTCCGATTTCAATCTCTCTCAGAAACTTCACAAAGTTCTAACCAGCTACATGGAGATTCTTCCATATCAATGAGTGGAAGAAATACTAGTACACTTGCAACAACAATAATACACACTTAATTAACATAATGTATAATGATATTTTTATTTACCAATCATTGTTTAGTTGAAGTAAATTGCACGAATCAAGTGGGAGACAGATCAATTGATTCAATAAAGATGAAAAGTATTTTTTTCCTTACAAATATTTCTATCTGCCTTAAAGACAACTGTTATCCAATTCTTAAATGTTACCTGCTTAGTTAACAAAATAATACCTGTACTTGTATATCTATAGTAAGAATAACAAAAATCATAAAACATTTCTAGTTAACCACTCTATATTTTTAAAATCATTTAATGATCAGATTTAAGAACATAATAAAAAATAGATGCTTAAACCAATGATCTCATGATGCTGATTTAAAGTCTCAGTTTCTATATGTTTTTGGATCAATCAGATATTAAACCTTTCATCAATATCTATATATACAATATATACATTTAAAACAAAGTTAATGCTGAAAGCAGAAAAGAGGATAGTTGTTTCAAACATCAAATTATTAAGTACATTTTGTGTATGTAAATAACTTGGTAACCCTGGCAAAGTATCTTCTTTCCAAGCAATTCTAAACACACCTAGGGTATGGGAAACATTTCCAGAATGGGCCTTTGACTGTTACTTTCTAACCATTTGGTGGACTACTTGAAAAATACAGGCAAGTGGGGAAAAAAACATTTGACACCTACATTTTCAATAAATATGCTACCAATAGATGGTCTCAACGTATCTCTAAATAATCTTTTATAATATTAAAATATTCCAGTATCCTGAGAGAAAATTAAAAACCTGTCTAGGTTTCAATTTTTTTTAAAAAAAGCACATTGAATTCCTATTATTCATTCAGAAGTTGCAGTGCTGCTTATCCTTAATTAGAATAAACGACAGATGTAAATATGTGTAATCCTTAATATGCTTATAATAGGGCTTGTTTAAAAACACTTAGGATTTCAGCCTTGATATAACTTATAACATATCCTAAGCATTCTATTTTTAAAAAGTAATTTGATTTAAACTTTGCCTTTCTAATTAACTGACTACTCAAGGTGGCTATATAAATTATTTCCATAAAGTGAAGAATTGCAAGAACGAGATATGGTTAGACCAGCACACTATTTCCTATGGTAGTCAACTTGTCTCAAAGCTCTATGAATTTCAGAAAGAAAAGATGACAGGGTGATTTTATGAACAGTGTTCAGAGATTCAAAACTTCACCCAAAAAAATCTCCCAGCAATTAAAACAATAAAACTGATTGCCCATGGGTGGAACAGAGTACAGTAATTATGGTTTCTGCAATTTTTCTGCAATTTTGCCTACTTTTGCAAATAAAATTTCATTAAATGACACTCATTACTAATGTCATCAGTTACAATTTCATTTTCTTTTTTTGCTAAGACATTAAGTGTTCCTCATCTTCCCTAATTTAACACCAGAAATAACAAATGACAACATCTGAATCAACCTCTCACATTTTAAAATTAACACTAGTCAAGTGTAGTCTTAAAGGATGTCATTTCTTTAAAGACCTAGTTAAAACCAGAAATTTCCCAAGAATTGATCCCAAGTCTGCTTGAGAAATAAGGCATTCAGAAGCAAATTATTCCAACTAATTCTGCAGCAAGACAGACTTCATCTTTAAGTGGAATACACATAATCACATCCTTTTATTCGAAACCACAATTACACTTACCCTGCTAGGCAGAGAAAACTGCCAAGTAGAAAAAAAACCCCTACCAACTGCTTGCCCATATGCACTTCCAAGAACATCACAAAAGGCTTGAAAAATAATAGCAAAGCAGGAGGCATTCTTATAACACACTTCAACCCAGCCAGGTCTGATATATATGTTTACTAAGATGCAATAAAAGAAACAACTTTTTTTTTCTTTTACCCAGGAAAAGTGTTAGGAAAAATCTTCCACAATTAAAAATACATCTGGCAGCAATAAACTACAGGTAGCCCTTGAGTTATGACCATAATTATGTACAAAATTTCTGTTGTTAAATGAGACATTTGTTAAATGAATTTTGCCCCATTTTACACCCTTTCTTGGCTCAGTTGTTAAGTGAATCACTGCAGTTGATAAAGTTAGTAACCTGGCTGTTAAATGAATCTGGCCTCCCCACTGACTTCGCTCGTTCAGCAGGTCGCAAAAGCGGATTATGTGATCTTGGGACACAGCTACATGGTCCTAAGTACGAGTCAGTTGACAAGCACCTGAATTTTGATCACACGGATGCTGGAAAGGTCATTAACTGTGAAGAACAGGTCATGTGTAGCCATAACTTTGAACGGTCACCAAGCAAACTGTTGTACCTCGAGGACTACCTGTAATTTTACGTGGGGAGCAGTTGCAGCTTTTCAAACCACCCAAGAAAGGGCAAGACATTTCCTGCAGCAATGGGACATGATAAATAACCCTGTTAACTAACAGTTCAATTCCTACCATGAAGCATCCTGAACAACACTGCTGGGGAAAACCCCACAGTGGGTCTGGGCTCTTCAACGTTTGGGCCAGGAGGGAAAATCACCCCAGCAGAGACTCTATGAAACAACCATTTATTTCTCTTTATTGGACAAATTCCTCCTGTGTCTAACAACCACATTTGGCCAATAAAGAATTCTATTCCAAAATAATCTTCTTCTTCACCTGGCTCCTTTTCTATGGACAAGCTTTCTTTCTTGCTTTCTTTCTTCTCAGAGGTATGATGGAAAACCGCACACCGGGTGCATCCTTTCCTCCCCTCACTTTAACCCTTCTACTAAAACCTGGAGGGTTTAATAGAAGGGGGCCTGTTGAAAAGCATTTGGGGTGGTTTGTAGCGTCTTCAAAGCAACGCTACAGAGCATTGCACAGCAGAACAACTAGACACAAGAACAGTTCCCCCCCCCCAAGGCCATCACTCTGCTAAACAAATAATTCCCTCAACACTGTCAAACTATTTACTAAATCTGCACTACTATTAATCTTCTCATCGTTTTCATCACCAATCTCTTTCCACTTATGACTGTAACTTTTTGTTGCTATCATTAAGGGTTAAATTGCAACCTATGACCATTATTTGTGTTGTAAATGTTGTACCTTTGATGTATTTTTTTTTCTTTTTCTTTTATGTACACTGAGAGCGTATGCACCAAAACAAATTCCTTGTGTGTCCAATCACACTTGGCCAATAAAAAATGCTATTCTATTTCGGGGGGAGGGGGAAAGGAAGAGGTTTCTATCATTTGCCAAATTATCCAAATCCTCTGCGAGAACCTGCCTCCCAAAGAGAGGGAGGGTGAAAGCGGGGAGACGGGGTTAGTAGTCGTTATTTTAAGTCCCCCACCCGCCCCTGTCGTCGCCCTCAAGTCCTTTCGGGTAGGCCCGGGTCCCGGTGTCCTCCTCCCCCCACCTCAAGAGAGACGCCTCTTTCCCGAAACGCCAAGCGGTTTTTCTTCCCCCCCACCCCCCCACCCACCCGCCTCAGTCCTCTCAGGCTTAACTGCCTGCGCTCCCCCTCCCCCTCCCCCCTCCTAAGGCCCAGGGAAGCTCAAGTTCACCCGCTTGGTTCCCAACCGACGAGAGGGAGGGGAGGGGGGGTGTTGTTGCCTTGCCCCGGCCCTATTGGGGCGCGCGCTCACCTTCTGTATCCGCTTCAGCGCCATGGGCAGCGGGGAATGCGGGCGGACCGTGGTGTGGGGGGAAGCTGCGAGGAGGAGGAGGAGGAGGAGGAGGAGAGCGTCGGCTGCTCCAGGAAGAGGGAGGGCGGGCGCTCGCGGGGCGTGTTAAGGCCGGAGCCGAGGTGCCGCTCCGCTCCCAATCGACGGATCTTTTGTTTCCGCTCCCACTCGTAAGACGGCAGGCTCCGCCCACCGCCTCCTGCCGCCCCGAGATGCATTCTGGGACGCGTAGTTCCAGCTGGGCGCCCGGGCGAAGCAGCATCCTCTGCCCGGTGTTCTCTTCGCGGCTACCGCCAGTTTTGACACCACCTTACGGTGGTGGTTGTTAAGATCCGAAGCGACCCCGGTCGTTGCCAGGGTGTGGAGAGGATTCCGGTTATATGAGTAACTGTATGGGAGCGATTTGGGGAGGGTTTAACAGTTCTCACGCTTCCCCCCCCCACCCCAAGTTTTTTTTAATTATTATTTTTTTTACAAGCATATTATCAATGGGTAGTGTGGCGCCTGAGTGTCATGCATTTTAAGTACAAATAAAATAATGTTCATCGTATTTTACTACATTTGACAAGTTTATATAGTTCTGGTAATAGTACACCTATTTATGTTGAGTTATAATCTTTTCATTATTTAGTTATTCAGTATTTCAATGTTATTTATTTATGCCAATCACTATATTCTGAGTGTCATTCCTTTTAATATAAATAAAATATTATTAATCATATGTTACATTTGACAAGCTTATATAGTTCTAATAATAACATTTATGTTAAGTTATAATCTTCCATTATTTAGTTACTCAATATTTCAATATGTTATTTTTATGCCAATCACCATATTCTGAGTGTCATTCCTTTTAATACAAATAAAATATTATTAATCATATGTTACATTTGACAAGCTTATATAGTTCTAATAATAATACACATTTATGTTAAGTTATAATCTTCCATTATTTAGTTACTCAATATTTCAATATGCTATTTTTATGCCAATCACCATATTATTCAAGCATACTTAATACCATTGTTCAAGTTCTGATTTCTCCTCTTGTTATTACGTCATATTATATAAAAATGTGTATTTCATTAATCCCCCTGGCTCTAGTTTCCATCTCTATTCAAACTTTCAATTATGCCACTATTATATTTAAAAATATTTGCTTTATATCCTTTTCTTATATCTATTTGCTTTATATCCTTTTCTGCTGCCCGCTTTAAAGACTTAATTGTTCATTTCTTAGCTTGCCTCCCATATTTTATTTATTTTTATTTATTTTATTTATTCACATTTTCATACCGCCGTATCTCCCAAGGGACTCAAGGCGGTTTACAGCCTGATAAAAAAACATACATATAAATACAGAATAAAACATCAATTAAAAAACTTATTAAATAAGGCCGAATATTTAAAAATAGCAATGAAAGTAATAAAACCCCATTAAAACCAAATTCAAAATTTAAAATTCTAGCCCAGTCCTGCGCAAATAAATAGATGTGTCTTAAGCTCGCGGCGAAAGGTTCGAAGGTCAGAAAGTTGGCGGAGTCCTGGGGGAAGTTCATTCCAGAGGGTGGGAGCCCCCACCGAAAAGGCCCTTCCCTGGGTGTCGCCAGTCGGCACTGCCTGGCCGACGGCACCCTGAGGAGTCCCTCCCTGTGAGAGCGCACGGGTCAGTGAGAGGCAATCGGTGGCAGCAGACGGTCCCGTAAGTAACCCAGCCCTATGCCATGGAGCGCTTTGAAGATAGTTACCAAAACCTTGAAGCGCACCCGGAAGGCCACAGGTAGCCAGTGCAGTCTGCGCAAGAGAGGTGTCACATGGGAGCCACGAGGGGCTCCCTCTATCACCCGCGCAGCCGCATTCTGGACCAACTGGAGCCTCCGGGTGCTCCTCAAGGGGAGCCCCATGTAGAGAGCATTGCAGTAATCCAGACGAGATGTCACGAGAGCATGAGTGACCGTGCATAAGGCATCCCGGTCTAGAAAGGGGCACAATTGGCGAACCAGGTGCACCTGGTAAAAAGCTCTCCTGGAGACGGCCGTCAAATGGTCTTCAAAGGACAGCCGTCCATCCAGGAGAACGCCCAAGTTGCGCACCCTCTCCATTGGGGCCAATGACTCGCCCCCAACAGTCAGCCGCGGCTGCAGCTGACTGTACCGGGATGCCGGCATCCACAGCCACTCTGTCTTGGAGGGGTTGAGCTTGAGCCTGTTTCTCCCCATCCAGACCCGTACGGCTTCCAGACACCGGGACAGCACTTCGATAGCTTCGTTGGGGTGGCCCGGTATGGAAAAGTACAGCTGAGTGTCATCAGCGTACAGTTGATACCTCACCCCAAAGCCACTGATGATCTCACCCAGTGGCTTCATATAGATGTTGAACAGGAGGGGCGAGAGAATCGATCCCTGCGGCACCCCACAAGTGAGGCGCCTCGGGGCCGACCTCTGCCCTCCTATCAACACCGTCTGCGACTGATCGGAGAGATAGGAGGAGAACCACCGATAAACGGTGCCTCCCACTCCCACTCCCTCTAACCGGTGCAGCAAGATACCATGGTCGATGGTATCAAAAGCCACTGAGAGATCTAATAGGACCAAGGCAGAGGAATAACCCCTATCCCTGGCCCTCCAAAGATCATCCACCAACGCGACCAAAGCCGTCTCAGTGCTGTATCCGGGCCGAAAGCCGGACTGGAACGGGTCTAGATAGACAGTTTCTTCCAGGTACCGGGGTAATTGACATGCCACCACGCTCTCTACAACCTTCACCGCAAAGCGAAGGTTGGAGACCGGACGATAATTACCTAATACAGCTGGGTCCAGGGAAGACTTCTTGAGGAGACTACTTGAGTCAGATCCAAGGCCGTCATGGAAGCCATGAACTCCCGAGCTGCTGTCGATGACATGCCGGTCGATGGCAAGTTAAAGTCCCCCATGACCATAAGTCTGGGGGTCTCCACTGCCACTCCAGCAAGCACCTGCAGGAGCTCGGGCAGGGCTGCTGTCACGCCGCAAGGAGCCAGGTACGTGACAAACAAGCCCATCTGACACCTATGACCCCACCTCACAAAGAGGGCTTCACAACCGGCAATCTGAGGTACAGTGGTCTCCCTCGGCTCTAGACTCTCTTTAATAACAACCACACCCCCCCCACCCCTACCCTGGCCCCTCGGCTGATGGAATGCTCGGAAACCTGGTGGGCACATTTCAACAAGGGGCACGCCCCCTTCTGTGCCCAACCAGGTTTCCGTAACGCCCATAAGGTCCGCGGCACCCCCCTGGATAAGATCGTATATTAGGGGGGCCTTATTGACCACGGATCGTGCGTTGCACAACAGCCGAAGGCCCAGGCTCTGAGGGTCTTGACCATCCGGGGAATGGGAAAAGTCTGAGGGGTCAGGGCGCGCGATCGCCTGCAAACATCGAGCGCGCCCCCAAGAAACGATGCGAGCCCTCACTTCCGCCATATCTGCCCCTCCCACTTACCGTACAAATAGGACCTCTCTTGGGGAATTAAGAGTGAGACAGTTCTCACTCTTAATGTTTATTTTAAAGAGGTTGTTTGTTTTTTGTTGCAAAGTAAAAACAATAGAAATGCAAAGGGGAAAAAAAGTCAAGAGGACAGTGAAAAATAGGGAAGGGAAGAAATGGAAGGAAAAAGAGAAAAGGAAAGAGAAAAAAAGACGACTTTTAAAATTTCTCCATTTAGGGAATCAAGGGTTTGTTTTTGCAAATTTCAGCATTCCTTTCTGTCAACTGATATTTCCCTCTTTTGAAAGTGGGAGATGCTGCTTTGGTCATAGCTGGATGACTCTCCCAACTACCCATCACACTTTTCAATTTATTTCTGCTACTGTGTGTGGGTCACCCGAGCTAAGGGAGAAGTGGGAGGATGAGCTTCAACTAAACTGAGTCTCTGTCAAGGTTGTGGGGTTTTTTTTAGATTGCAAATGAATGTGCCATATTAAAATCGGATGGGACTAAAACTTCTGTATTCATTTATGTCGCGTAGGTGAGCAAGCAGCCTCTAACCCAGTGGTTCTCAATCTTTATAGTGCTGCGACCCCTTTAATACAATTCCCCACGATGTGGCGACCCCTTTAATACAATTCCCCACAATGTGGCGACCCCAACCATAAAATTATTTTCGTTTTGAATTTATCGCACCTGAAGCCGTATTGGCTAGCGATCTGAACTGCTTGCGATTGCCTTGAGGACGGAGGCATTAAAGCGGAGACTCCTCCCCTATTAAGTTTATTGCGCCTGAAGCCAGATTAGGCTAGCGATTGGGAGTGATTGCAGCTGGCTTGAGAGGGAGACATCAGAGCAAAGATTTCTCTCTTTTTTAATTCATCGCGCCTGAAGCCAAATTCAGCTAGCAATTTGAAGAGCCTGCAGCTGGCTTGTGGAGTCAACCATTGGAGCGCGATTCTTCGACTCGCAAGTATACTTCCCATATTTCCGATGGTCTTAGGCGACCCCTGGCAAATCGTCATTCGACCCCCAACGGGGTCCCAACCCACAGGTTGAGAACCGCTGCTCTAACCCCAGAGGCTTATGGTGACAGTCATGTTTATGGCTCTGGGAAACCTTTCTGATCGTGGTTAACAGGACAATATTCCACCATTTTAAAATGAAAAGCAGATAAAAGCTATAGATCTTTGTCTAATCCTAAAGGAGAATTGGATTTTGGTCTTGGAAAAAGGGAAAAATGGGGCATCATATGTACCTACCGGTAGTTATCTTCAGTCTGAAATTTATTTATTAGTATCATATCAAATTGCCCTTTTATAGAATTACATGTTAATAAAATCTGCAATATTCTGTGAAATTATGTCTCTCAGCAAAGCCCAAATTACTGTGATGAAATAAAACTTTAAAGATGACTGGACATAATTTAATTAATACTTAATTCTTCTAGACTGAAAGAAGATAAACTATATTAATAGCTCTCTTCCCTTAAATACAAATTAATGTGCATTACAAACCATTCTGTAGTTTAATTTTGTAACCAATCTGTTAAAGCACAATGGTTCTAGATTAAATTGTGAGTTCTCAGTTTGCCTGCTGGAATAATTGAGGAAGGCAGAAACTCTGCATGTTTAGCTACTGCCTGATAAATGGAAAATCAATAAGCACTATTCCTTCCATAGAACGAAATATTATATTTTCAGAATGATAACCTGCTATAATTCCAAGTAGATCATCATACCAGCTGGAACATACTGTTACAATGAGAAATGGACTTGAGCACATTCAAATAACCTTTTGGTTATTAGAACTACAGAATTGCTCCCATCCTTGCACAGCTGGTATTAAAAAACCAGTTCGAATACCTTATGCATTTTGTTTGTGAAAGTTGGAGATTGCCAATTGAATTTATCAGTCTGCTTTAGTAGCATCCTAAAGAATTATGAGAAATTCAACTAGCAACTAGCAAATGTAGTTCAGTGATAGCTGAAATAAATCAAATGAAACAAATATAACAAATCTGTGCTAAATCCTAGTTATCTCAAAGAGTGCCATTGTAAGGATACATGTACACAACCCTTCCTGTCCCTTTTACCAAAAGATGTGGGTTGATGATAATCTGGGGTGATTTTGACTCAATTTTGTCCAACAAACCCAAGTATTAGCACAGCGTTCTGCCCAAACCAGATATTAGCCCAATATGTGAATCCTTGCTGCATATTCGAGGAGATATGACTAAAACTATTGTTTAAACCCAACCTAGGGACTCTTTTCATTTGTGGGATATGCTTAATCAAAGTTTATTTGAGTACTGATATTGTTTCATGATTGCTTATTTGTAGCCTATGACTAACTTTAAGTGTTGTATCATTAGGTGTTATATCTGTACCCTATGACTATCATTAAGTGTTGTAAGTGTTGTACCTTGTTGAAAGTATCTCTTCTTTTATGTACACTGAGAGCATATGCACCAAGACAAATTCCTTGTGTGTCCAATCACACTTGGCCAATAAAAAAATCTGTTTAGCTATACATAGCACAAAGCAATAGTATGTCCTATAATTGTTAATTGTTGTTTTTGCTTCTGGCAAGGTACTACATACTCTAACCCTTCATATTTGGTTAAGAATCTGCTTATCTTCAATCACAACAATACAAGAGCAAACAATAGATTTAAACTTAATGTTAACCGCTTCAATCTTGATTGCAGAAAATATGACTTCTGTAACAGTGTTGTTAATGCTTGGAACACACTAGTTGACTCTGTGGTCTCTTCTCAAAATCCCCAAAGCTTTAACCAAAGACTGTCTACTATTGACCTCACCCCATTCCTAAGAGGTCCCTAAGGGGCATGCATAAGAGCACAAACGTGCCTACCGTTCCTGTCCTATTGTTTTCTTTCATTATATCCAATCAATATAGTTATTACATACTTATGCTTATATATATATGCTTACATATTATATAGTTACTTTCATGCTTATGCTTATATATACCGTTGTGACAAAATAAATAAATAAAATAAATAAATAAAAATCTTATGTGAGTTCAGCTATTAGGGGTACTCTAGTGCAGGGGTCTCCAACCTTGGCAACTTTAAGACTTGTAGACTTCAGCTCCCACAATTCTGGGACCTGAAGTCCACAAGTCTTAAAGTTGCCAAGGTTGGAGACCCCTGCTCTAGTGAGTCAAAGTTGACGGTTTTAATTTGTTTGAAGGCGCTCTGCTAATTGTGGTTTATTCAGGGACCAAACAAACCGTATCTTAGCCCGAACGTAGCCTACGAGAAGGGCAATCCGGCGCCATGAAACGAATCCCGTCAGCATCCTTTCCTCACAGAGAGAGAGAGAGAGAGAGAGAGAGATCCAATTGGTTAGGGTTCAGCTGGTCCTTTAAGAGCAAAGGACCTTCCCTCGTCGCCATGTTCGGGACCTCCGCGCAGGCGCAGCTCGCCCTCTGGGCACAACCTCGCGCGTCCTTTGCTTGGAGAGCAGCGGAGAGCCTGCGGAGCCGGCCGAAGACGATGGGCCACAGCTCGAACGGCTCCGTGAGGGGTAAGAGCGCGCAGGGAAAGCAGTGTGTGTGGAGACAATCTCTTTGTATCGTTTTATTGGGGTGGGGGAGGGAACTAGTTTTTTTCTCCCCGGCGGCAACTCTGGGACCGGTTTCCTTTCTTTCTCCAAAGGCTGCACCTCGCCCGTGTCTTTCTAACACGTGTCTTTCTCGCGCTCATCCCCACGTGCGCGGCTGCCCCTCGGGAGACAAAGCCCCCAGCTGCAGTCGGACCGAGCGGAGAACGCCTTGCCTGGCTTCCTCTGCGACCTTCACACACGAGCTCTCCTTCCCTCCTCGGCTGCGTGTCAGGGGCGCGTCTGAAGAGGGTTGTGTGGTCGTGTTGTTGTGTTGCGGTCGTCCAAGGTTTTCTCTTCTCACGAGACTCTCGTGAGGCTGCTTACCTTCTCAGGAGTTGGGAGTCCTCGCTTTCTGACCGCCCCACTGGTTTGCAACCGAGGACGAAGCCCTCGCCCCCCCTTTTTTCCCTTGTGGCGCCTTTGCTCCGGGTCTTGTTTATTTCCTCCCCTCCCCTCCCCGCTGTTCTCTCTTGTCGAAACTTTTTATTAAAAAAAAATACTCCCGAGAACAAAGAAACTGGAGTCGTGGCATGCTTCACCCCGAATTAATGGGGGGGGGTTTCGTTAATTAGGATGGGATTTGTTTTCAAAACAGCCTGGACGGCCCCTCCCAATAGATTTCGATGCTTGAGTGACTCTTCTCTTTCAAACCATCTTTGCCTTCCCCCCCATTACTTTTTTATCCTTTAAATTTTAACGTGGTTGAGCAATATTGCCCACCTTCTGTGAACTATGTGGTCAAAGAAATCCGGAAAAAAAAAATCAGGTCATAAATCAATGTTTAACCAGCTACGGGTAATTTTTGACTTGGGACCATAATTGAAGCCAACGTTTCTATTGCTAAGCAAGGCAGTTAAGCGAGCGGTGCTTCATTTTATGACTTTTTTTTTTTGGCCAGGGTTGTTAAGTGAAGCGTTGGAGTAGTTAAGTGAATCATGTAGTTCTTAAAGAGAATCTGGCTCCCCCCCCTCCCATTATCAAAAGCTGGCTGGAAAGATCTTGTGGGTGGTGATCATATGACCCTGGGACGTTGCAACTCTCCTAAATTTAGGAGAAATTTAACAGAGCAATAAACCAGTGGACCGGCTTGCCTTCAAAAGTTGTGGGTGCTCCATTACTGGATGCTTTTAAGAAGAGACTGGACAGTCATTTGTTTCAAATGGTATAAGGTCTCCTGCTTGAGTAAGGGGTTTGACTAGAAGACCTCCAGGGTCCCTTCCAACTCTTATTCTGTTAAATTCATGCCTATTGCCAAACACCTGAATTTTGATTACTTAACTATAGGGTTGCTGCAATCATAAGTAGGGGAACCAGTCATAAGTCACTTTTTTGAGTGCCACTGTAACTTTGATCACTAAATGAATGGTTGTAAGTCAAGGACAACCTGTAGTCGGCTATTTTAATGGCATGTTTTGTCTTTGAGACAATCTTCGGAGCAGTTTGCTTAGAAATACTACTGTAATTGCTACAAGAGTATTCTCTATCCCAAATGTGTGAGGACCAATACTTGACAGTGAAAGGGATGCTTTGCGTGTGCCCTGAGGTTGGCACACGTGCATATTTAAGTGTTCAAGGGCTGCTTTCCAATTCTGAAAGCAGGTACTAAACGGCTCTGCTCAGGTGGAATACCTTTCCCTAAGGCTGAGCTAGATATCTGTCAGAGAGCATGAACCAAGCATGCTTTGAACTACAAAGGAACGTGCTGGGCAAAAAACACAGGTCTACCTGTGAAGATTCAAATTAACTGATTTATTGCTAAAAGCCTAGGCCCAGGAATCTTCTCAACTAATGGCCAATGGTTAGAGTTAAACAAGGGTAAATGGCACTCAAGGGGGTTGGGATTGTACTTAGTTTGCTTGTGGCTCCTTAACAACTAAACTGATCCTTTTTTTAATTTCTCTCTGGCTTTGCCAGTCCTTCTCTTACAAACGGTAAAGCAATCAAAAATGATCACATAAAGCAAAGCAGAAGAGAAGTTTTCATTATGTGCTGTTAATAGTTATGAAGCTTAGGGTGTCATGCTGTAAATAACTTGGGATCTGCCTAAACTCTTTTTAGATATAACTGTAATTGTCTTTGTGCAAAAAAACCCAACAACAAATAAAATGCCCTTGCGAAAAGGATGTGCGTGAAAAAGAAAAATGTACTACTTTATTTTAAGCTCAGGACAAAACAGTCCTCAGAATGTTCCACTGATGTCTGTCTTCAGCAGGAAGAAACAATTCTAGTGTTTTGAGGGGACAAAAGGAATCAAAATATCTTTAGCATTCTGCTATAGCAAAATGAGATTTCTAAACAACCCTTATTTTAGGTTTCTTTTTGCCTTTCAAGCCATACATGTGAGGCAATGCTTAATTCTTTGTAACATATTCTACAGAAATATTGCTCAAAGAAATGTTGTTTTTAAAAAAAAATATTTTAAGAATTATTAGAAATAATTAAAGTACCCTTCGCCGCATAAGGGACATATTAATAAATCCACCAGGAATAATCATTTTGAGTGATTTCAGTGCAGCCAAAATATTTTATGGCTATAGGGTTGAGAAAAGCTCAGATGCATATACATGCACTGATCTTTCTTTCTTTCTTTCTTTCTTCCTTCCTTTTTTTTTGCATAGATCTAACATCTGGCATGGTATAAAATTATTTACATACCCTATTTCCCCCAAAATAAAACATCCCCTGATAATAAGCCCAATCGGACTTTTTGAGTGCATGGCAATAAGGCCAAGTGCTTATTTCAGGGTTCAAAAAAATATAAGTCAGGGTCTTATTTTCGGGGAAACATGGTAATAACTAGTACAATTGGAGTTTCATTGGCTGAGATTTCCTATCCTATTTTGTATACCTTCATTGGTTGCCCTTTCACTATTGATCTAACCAGTTGCTATACTTTTGTTGATTGTCACTACATAGGAGCTTTATTTTTGTGAAGGCTGAAAAGGGGGGAAAAAGCCTTCAGTATTTCTGATACTTTGAATATATTTTAAGAGCCCTCAAATTTAAGCTTCTCTTGCTCTTAGTTTGGACTTAAGATAATAAAATAGAATCGCTAAACCTAGATATAAAACAGCACTCACCTCACTATTTGTGAAGTATTTGTGAAATAGAAAAGAATAAATCATCTTAGTTTTATGTACACCGTTAAAATGTGTATTTATATTACATAAATAAAAATTAAAATCCAATTTTTTATTATGCTGTGTTTATGATATATAAGTACTTGCCACTTGACAATAAGTAGAAGAAAGTTAACTGAAATAGTGTTATTTCTTTAAAAATACCTGGGCTTTGCACCAATTGACTAAAAATATGCCGAAACAAAGAATTGCCAATGTTAGAGAACTTGTGCTACTGACAAATTTCTGCTCCAGAAGACGGAGGGAAGAACAGATTGTTGTTTGTCCTTGACTGTGCACCCTCCAAAAGAGGACTTAATCAAGAAAGTGAAATTAACAGGAATATTGGAGGAAAGTCATCAAAGCTAAGCTAAGATTGAACTTATTCAGACATATATCTTGAGTTTCAAAGTGGATTTTTATACAATTAGATCAACAATAAGTTAGATTCTATGGCAGGAGAAGCCAAACAGAAAAGGATTGTGTGGGAGTTATTTAAGGAGACATAGTAAAATCAAAATTGTTCCAATGAATTAAAACAGTACAGGAGAAGAAGTTAATACGGCTGCCTATAAAGTCATATGACAATCTGGAACAGAAAAGTATAGAGATACAAAAATATATTTCTACATGTAATGGAAATAGAGACAGTATGCCAAAGAAAACTACATATAAGTAGTCCTTGTGGAAGAAAACCATGATAGTCTCTGGTGGCAAAAAATCAGGAGTCTGGTAGTACCTTTTTCAATTAATAAATGTTTTCAAAAGACATATACTTTCAAGAAGACAAAGCTTTAGAGCATTCAATCTGATAGGACATTCCATTACAGACTTCAGAGTCACTATTTTGAAAAAAAAAGAACTTTAATTCCATAATTAAGCAAGAGATAGCTGAATTCAGATACATCCAAAAATTTCAGGCAATCTAAGAATGTTTCAACCAACACAATGAGTTTTTAACAAATTGCAATTGTTAATTGATGAAGTATTCATAACCTATTTCTCATTTAACCTGTATCTACATTATCAAACCTGATCTTTCTCTTGCCTCAGCCCAATTGAAATCCTATATCATTTAAACCATCCTAGACATCTGATGAAGTGAAGCCCATTAAGATGTTTTTTTTTAAGAACAGGATCTCCCATTTCTGCACCAGAAGGCCTTGGAACACTCTTCTCCTTGAGATCAGGCAGGCCTCACCTTTTTAACCTTACAGAAGGTGGTAAAAAACTGGGTCTTCTCCCAAGTGCCAGGATAGGGTAAGATTAGAATTTGAAAACAGTGATGCTGGTTGGATCAAAGGCGTTTGGTTGTGGCATCAGTTTTTTCTTTTATACCTTCTGTTTTTATCACCATAATAATAGAATTCTTTATTGGCCAAGTGTGATTGGACACACAAGGAGTTGGACTCTGATGCACAAGCTCTCAGTGTACATACATTACTTTTGAATATATTATTACAGTACTTTTTTTTTTTGTTTACATTTATATCCCGCCCTTCTCCGAAGACTCAGGGCGGCTTACATTGTGTAAGGCAATAGTCTCATCCATTTGTATATTATATACAAAGTCAACTTGTATTGCCCCCCTCAACAATCTGGGTCCTCATTTTACCTACCTTATAAAGGATGGAAGGCTGAGTCAACCTTGGGCCTGGTGGGACTCGAACCTGCAGTAATTGTAATTGCAGGCAGCTGTGTTAATAACAGACTGCATTAGCCTGTTGAGCCACAAGAGGCCCCTTTTGGAGTAACTTGAATTATTTGAGTTGTAGTGGGACAGTGGTCAGAATGCAGAACTGCAGGCTACTTCTGCTGTTTGTTGGCTGCCAGCAGTTTGAGTGTTACAGCCTTCCTTTCAAGGTCAGTAACATGAGGACTCAGATTGTTGGGATCAATATACTGACACTGTAAATCGCTTAGAGAAGGCAGTAAAGTCTAAGTGCTATTGCTATTGAATATATGTATTACTTGATATTACTTGAATATATATATTAGAACATACATATATTACTTTTATATATTTAGTATAGAATAGAATTTTTTTATTGGCCAAGTGTGATTGGACACACAAGGAATTTGTCTTGGTGCATATGCTCTCAGTGTACATAAAAGAAGAGATAACGTTCATCAAGAATCATAAGGTACAACACTTATTGATAGTCATAGGGTACAAATAAGCAACCAGGAAACAATATCAATATATATCGTAAGGATACAAGCAACAAAGTTACAAATCATACAGTCATAAGTGGAAGGAGATGGGTGATGGGAACGATCAGAAGATTCATAGTAATGCAGACTTAGTAACTAGTGTGACAGTGTTGAGAAAATTATTTTTTTAGCAGAGTGATGGTGTTCGGGAAAAACTGTTCTTGTGTCTTGTTGTGGTGTGCAGTGCTCTATAGCGTCGTCATTTTGAGGGTAGGAGTTGAAACAGTTTATGTCCAGGATGCGAGGGATCTGTAAATATTTTCACAGCCCTCTTTTTGACTCGTGCAGTATATAGGTCCTCAATGGAAGGCAGGTTGGTAGCCATTGTTTTTTGTGCAGTTTTAATTATCCTCTGTCTGTCTTGTTGGGTCGCAGAACCCAACCAGACAGTTATAGAGGTGCAGATGACAGACTCAATAATTCTACTGTAGAACTGGATCAGCAGCTCCTTGGGCAATTTGTGCTTTCTGAGTTGGTGCAGAAAGAACATTCTTTATTGTCCTTTTTTGATGACGTTTGCAAGTTTAGCTGTCCATTTTAGATCTTGTGATATGTAGTTATATATACATTCTCATAGACATACATACACACATACATACATACATACATACATACATACATACATACATACATACATACATACGTTATGCTTGGCCCAGACCTGTATAAATGGCCATATAAGCCTTTTAAATAAATAAGGATGAATTGCCAGCTAAATTTTATTCTTTGTCTGTTTTTCTTAATGTTTGACTTTTCCTTCCCTTTTCTCTTGGACTGCCAAAGAAGCATTTATTCTCATTATAAACAGCAAGAGAATATTCAGATACTTGGGGCTTCCATTCTTAAGCCTTTTTCCTTTTAAGCAGCTGCCTCATTGGATCAGACTGCCTTTCCAAGTGATTCTCTCCCCCTTGGCTAATCAGAAGGCAATAAACGCTCCCATTGCTATCTTAAGGAGCAGTAGGGAAGCCGAGTGATTCCCAAACTGGACAGAATGAAGCATCACATTGTTTTTTCTGTCTCCCCAATCCATTGATCAGTAGATCTCAGGGCCTGGGAAAACAACCCCTCCCCCCGCTTTGCAAACTGTTTGCATGGGAAAGTACCTGGTGTTAGCTCCATCTCTAATCAGGTCTCAAGCAAAGGAAATGCATCACTTAGCTCACATGGCCAATTGAGAAAACATAAAGCCTCTTAGGATCCTGGGCATGAGTTCTCCTGGCACCAACTCATCTTATAGCTTTCTCTACCCCAGGCTTTTAGATGGGGAATTAAGGAGGGCCATCAAGAGGGTAAGCGTGCAGTGGACTTTGAGGCTGTTTTTATGAAGCACTCCCGGCCACAAACATTTGCTTAAATGTTTGATGTCAAGAGAGCCTAATCTCAGTTATTCACTGATCTGTTTTAGATCCAGGAACAGCTGAAGTATTCTCTGTGAGCTCAGAGCCGGTAATAAGAATCCTTAGATGCAGGGTCATCAAGACAGAGTGGGCCTTACCAGCTGTAAAAAAAGCTTTCATTACTTTCAATCTTTATGGTACACATTCCCAGGTCATTATTGGATACTAAAATTTGATGCCTAGGAGCCTCCTCAGTTCAGTTTCAGATACAATCATTTTAAAGGTGGGGAGATGCATGCAAACATCCTATGGATAGGCATAATGACATTCTTTAAACTGGAGGCTACTGGTTCACCACTCAAGCAATGGAAACCATATCCCTGTTTATCTTATCCAGAGTGCCATGGTCCAAATAATATTTGGTCAAACACAAATATAAACAATACAAATACTACCATACACTAGACAACTGTGGCTTAAGATTTGATATGCAGATCCAATCTACTCTTAGTAGTCCAAGTACAGTATATGGTTAAAGCTGCATTGAATACATGTAACAAATAATGTACAAAATCTAAAAGAAGAAAAGAGCACTTTGAGCCATCTACCAGAACAATAGACAGGTGATTTACTAGAGCCCAGATGTGTTCATTTAATATTTTTCAGCCAGTCTGATAAGTACTAGGAGTCAGTTGTTATTGGCCAAAGTACCAGCAAAAGCAGCACTGGAAGGCAGTGCTGGATTTGCTGGTACTTTGCAAAGTTTCTGCCTCATGTAAAGAGTGCTTTAAATAAAAATGACATACCAAGATCCACCAGTAGAAGGCAGTGTTGCTTCTCCATCATCAGAAGCATTTGGGTGTTTTGGTCCTAGCTGCATCATAGAACTGGAAGAAATAAGCTTACCACTGATTCATATTGTCTGGGGGAGAATTCTAGATCTCAGAAGGGTCAGCTGACATATGAAAAGTGGCATGTTCTATATAGAAAATCTGAAACCCATAACTGGTTTTCCACAGAGGGCACCTTGGTTGAAAATGCCTTGAACATCAAATGGTTCAAAGGGGTTTTGTATGCCTCTCCTTCATTCTTCTGACATGCTTTCTATGTAGCATATGCTTGAAGAAAGCAGAAGTTATTTTGGCAATTATCAGTAGTCTGAGTCTTCAGCAGATCTTTTTATCAGACACGACCTTCTCTGCCTGTTTTGTAAACTATATTTGCAGGTCATGTCCACTTTCCACAAAGCATAGGGAATATGCCTGCCATTTATTTATTTATTTTGCCAGCCAGCTCTTTTGAAATGTAAGGTGTAAAAAGCTATCAGATGTCAATTGTAGAATACCAAGGTTTGGAATTGGTTTGTTTCTTTCCAGCAAGCTTAGCTACAAGCCATTCTGCATAGGCACCAGGTGGATTAAACCCTATATAGCCTATTGCTACAAGGGACAGCCTGTTTCTGCCCTGGCAGGTATGATGGCCCACTCTATTGGAATCACAGCTACATTGGTTATGACCAGAATTGTTGTCGCTAAGCGATGCAGGTATTAGATGAGTTGTGCCCAATTTTATGACTCTCCCTTCTAGAGCACGTCAATCAGATGTAAGCTTCAGAAAGCCAGATTCTAATTAAACGTTTGAAAAAGACTTTTTAACGGTCACAGGGAAACTATTCATTCCCCAGGGAAACTATTCAGTCCCTGAATAATGTTGGATTCCAGGTAGGATTGATTGCCTAAATGACCTATTTCAATTCTCCAAATATATCACTGTGTAAATTCTCCTAAGAATTTCATTATTTTTCAATATCCAGTTCCCTATTATATTTTTTGTGAAACAGCCCAATGTTAATTACATACATAAACATATTTTACAGTTTGTATCCTAGAAAAAAGTATTTTGATTTTTTGAATTGAAACTGGCATCTGAGAAAAAAATATTATGTTTAATTTATTTCCAGTTTAAGGATTTTGGGAAATTAAAGGTTTGCAAGAATTCAGAAAAATCTCAACTGTATTTTTCATGTTACTTGATTTTTTGATCTCTTTGAGTATTTTTTTTTCACTTGTTGCAAGAAAGAGAGAGAAATCTGAGAAGCAAAACAGATAAAAGCAACCCAAAGATGGTACAAATTGCAAACGCATTATCTTTGATGGGCTGTTATCAATCAGATGCCTCAAGAAGCCTTCTAATCTGCAACAATTAGGCAACATTTCCTATTGTTTATTTATTAGATGCATTTATGCCCAATAAACAATAAGAGCAAAGTAATATTTATTTAAATGTATGTGCCTTCCATCTCATCAGAGGTTGTAGATCTGTTATAGAATTCTTTGTTCTCGAGAGGCAGATAATAGTCACTTCAGTGATCAGTGGATTATTTGTTTTGTTTAGTACCTTTTTGACTTGTTTATTTAAACTAGATTTATACAGCATTGATCGAAGTTAAATTAGATTTTTAAAAACATTTTTAGTGTTTTGTGTAAAAAATGTATAGGAAAGTATAATAACTTCTAACTTTATTTTACCTGCTAATATAAAGATGAGAGATAAAATAACAGCCAAAAGGATCAGAAATTTTGAGGTGAAGAAGAATCTAAATAGAAATAGAGGGGAGAGAAATAAATAGTGAATCAAAAAAATGCAAAACATGTTTTTGTAAGCAAGAAGCCTTGCAAAATGATTTTCTGGTTTGGAGTGTACCTTTTATTGAAGTGTACCTTTATTGGAGTGTACCTTTCCCTCAACACTGTCAGACTATTTACTGAATCTGCACTACTATTAATCGTTTCATAGTTCCCATCACCAATCTCTTTCCACTTATGACTGTATGACTATAACTTGTTGCTGGCAATCCTTATGATTTATATTGATATATTGATCATCAATTGTGTTGTAAATGTTGTACCTTGATGAACGTATCTTTTCTTTTATGTACACTGAGAGCATATGCACCAAGACAAATTCCTTGTGTGTCCAATCACACTTGGCCAATAAAAATTCTATTCTATTCTATTGATTAAAACCTAATTATGAAATCGGCTGTAAAAGGAAACCCTTTGAGAAATATATTAATTAAGCTCTTCAGATCATCAATCTCTCTCTTTTTCAGAGAAAGCTAGCCAGATCAAATGAAGATATTAGTATAATTAAAAACTGATGATAGCTGTAGTATATCTTGATATCAATATACTCCAAACATCCATCACATTTGATTAAACTGGCAGTAATCCATATTCTGCTGGTTTCACAAGTATGTACCTTCTTACTACTAAATCATTGCAATTTATGAATAAAATTTGTTTGAAACAATTCAGAATAATATATTTATGTACCTTCTAAAAATGAACGTGATGTGGGTTCTGAAGAGTACATTTAGCACAAATATAATCCATGCCATTTTTATTAGAAACAAGCATGTTAGAGATTTTTTTTTACTAGTTAATAATTACTGCTTTAGATTATGATTTAGTGTAAGGGTGTCAAACTTGCCACGTCACATTGCGTCATATCATGTTTCATGACGTTTTTCCCCTTCACGGAGCTGGGATAGGTGTTGTCGTGTCCCACTCCTCCTCTGACGGCCGAGTCGGGGAAGTCCATATCAAGCGTGCCTCTGTAGCTCTGCCAAAGTCCTATCAGAGTCCTCAGGGCAGGCAGGAATCCAAGGTGTGACTTCAGCAATCCAGATTAGACTTTGCCTGACTCAGAGAATGCCAGAAAGCAGATTCTTTATATAGGCCATGGGGTGTGGCTCCATGACTCAGCACTTATCCAGGCCTGCCCCTCCCTTCCTTTTGCTGACGTCACCTCTCCATTTTCCGGAAGTGTGGATCTATCCATTGCATCGTTTCATCTCCAGCTGTTGGTAATCCCAGCTCGTGGCTGGCTTCAGGCGCACATGCTATCGGAGGGAGGTTTGTTTGTTCGGTTTGTCTGGACATGGTGCCAGGGCTGGGGGCTGGAGGCATGCCAGGACATTCTTCTGTACTATCAGCGTCTGGCAGGAGATAAGAGGGGCCCGGCTGCGGCAGGGGGAGCGAGCGAGGCACAACTGGTGTGGCCGCCAGTTTGACACCCGTGATTTAGAGCAAATCTACCACTCCTTGTGTTTAACCAAAAACCTGGACAAAGTTGGATACTTCTGAAAAAAGTTATGCATTGTGTAACTTTATACAATACTGTATAAAAGTATTTACTGCCCTTTAAGGACATCTAGACTGTCCTTAAAGGGGTCACCAACCTTTCGGATCTCAGGAACCACTAAATTCGTAATTTTAAATCCTGTGAACCACGAATGCAGCGCGCCACTTGCTGAAGTGCCTGGAATCCCAGTGACAGGATGGGGTCCTTCAGGCACTCTCCCCCCACTCTCTCTTTCCTCCCTTTCTCTCCCCCCTCTCTCTCCCTCTTTGTTTCTCTCTCCCCTTTCTCTTTCTCTCTCTCCCCCCTCTTTCTTTCTCTCTCTCATATCTCTCTCCCCCCTCTCTTTGTCTGTCTCTCATCTCTTTCTCTCTCATTTTGATTCTCCGGCGCAACCAATGTGTGCGCAGCACCAACAAGAGCCGGAAGAAACACCTGCAAGACCCAGCAAGAGATGAAGCTTTGCTCCCACTCTGAAATATGGAGTGAATTCCCAACCCCCGCCCTTCTCTTCTCAGACCAGGCGAGGAGTGACTGGGAGGGTGAGGGGTGGGGACAGCCAGTGGTGGGATCATCCAACAGGAAGCCTCAGCAGGGGGGTGAAAGAGCAGTGGATTGCCGACACCCGTGGCTTCAGCCTGCCTGCGCCACAACCCTTCTCCCAACTGCAACAGCACAATTACCTCGTTCTGGGCGGCAAAGGCTGCTCTACTTGCACGTTCACTGCCTGCAAAGTTGCAAGTTGCACCTCCCTCCCTCTATGGCAGAGATTTCCAGCCCCACCATGTGCTGCCTGGCTGGTCCCATATTTATTTATTTATTTATTTATTCGAATTTTTATACCACCCTATCTCCCGAAGGACTCAGGGCGGTGTACAGCCAAATAAAACATAAGAATAATACAGGTAAAAACAATTAAAAAACTTATTAATTAGGCCGAAAATTAAAATATCGCTAAAATAGTATAAAACCCCATTAAAACTAAATTTAAAACTAAAAACCCTAGGCTAGCCCTGCGCAAATAAATAGATGTGTCTTAAGCTTGCGGTGGAAGGTTCGGAGGTCGGGAAGTTGGCGCAGCCCTGGGGGAAGCTCGTTCCAGAGGGTGGGAGCCCCCACAGAGAAAGCCCTTCCTCTGGGTGTCGCCAGTCGGCACTGCCTGGCGGACGGCACCCTAAGGAGTCCCTCTCTGTGAGAGCGTACGGGTCGGTGGGAGGCAATCGGTGGCAGTAGGCGGTCCCGTAAATAACCCGGCCCTATGCCATGGAGCGCTTTAAAGATGGTAACCAAAACCTTGAAGCGCACCCGAAAGGCCACAGGTAGCCAGTGCAGTCTGCACAGGATTGGTGTAACATGGGAGCCACGAGGAGCTCCCTCAATCACCCGCGCAGCTGCATTCTGAACCAGCTGCAGCCTCCGGAGCTCTAATTCTATTCCAGAGCTCTAATCACAGGACTGGCCATTGGTCATCCCTGAGCAGTTCCTCCACCCAGGTGTGCTGCGGACCACCAAATTTTTCTCGCGGACCACCAGTGGTCCGCAAATCACCAGTTGGTGACCTCTGGTCTAAATGACCTTATTCGGTAGAGTTTGGTGGGATTAGCAAACTGCAGTTAGAAATAAGAAATAAAATTAATTCCAAAGCAAACATGTTTTAATATTGCTAATTGGGACTTATTTTCATGTTTAATAACCCAGAGTCAATTTTTGAAGTTACAAATTTTCACATGTAGAATTATAATACTTCGTACTTTAGATTCTGTCATTTATTGACTTCTGAATATTTGCAGCAACTCACTTGACTTTTGAGGAATACAATATATATATACACACACACACACACACACACACACACAATACATCTTAATGCATATAGTATAGTATCTTGTTCTGGTGATGGGAGGAGTGTTTGTTTTGTTTTGTTTTGTTTTGTTTTTTGGATGCTTTCAAATCATTGTTGACTCCTGGAAACCGCCTGGACTAGTTCATGCAGTTCTCTTGGCAAGAGTTCAGAAGCCATTCTCTTCTCCCTATGGCTGAAAGGATGTGGTTGACCCAAGGTCAGGCAGCTGGCTTTGTGCCTAAGGCAATAATAAATCTCACGGACTCCTGGTTTCTAGTCTAGCAGTCCTGCATCCTTTGTATGTGATGCTCTTTCTAATAATAATTCCCAAAACTAAATAGGTTCTTCCCCCGAAGTGGTTGTCTAACGTATGATTCTTGAAATCATTGATGCAATATAGTTAATATACGTAACTAACATTCTACCGTTAGAACAAATATTAAGATGCAGTCATTTATTACTTACCTAGGAGTAAGCCCCGTTGATTTGACTGGAATTTAATTCTGAGTAGTCATGTATAGAACCGCATTTCATAGCTTCTGTTCTGGACAAACTTTAACAATAAAAGATAATGCACATTCGGGGAGTGTGGGGGGGCAAGCATGCAGAGAATTGGACAGGTTTTGTAGGGAAAATGGAAAACCTATTAAAAGACAGACGGCAATCCACGAAGCATATCTATTCTTGATCAATTCTTGATTTTCAAGGTCGGGTTGTATCAACGAAAAATTTTGATCGGTTTTCTATTTTTTCTCTTTCAGTTGAATGGATTGCGGCAGTCGCTTTTGCTGCAGGAACAGCAGCTGTTGGGTATCTCGCTTACAAAAAGTTTTTTAGCAAGGGCAAAGGTTGCAACGGAATGGTGAACCTCCATATTCAGAAAGATAATCCCAAAGTAGTTCATGCATTCGATATGGAAGATTTGGGAGAGAAAGCAGTATACTGCCGATGTTGGAGATCTAAAACGGTGAGAGAAGAGCACACTCAAATCTCTTCTAAATTTTTATTATGAATGTATTTGTTGAATTTCCAAAACAAAATAATGACTGCTAGATTATAGTTAAGTAACAAGTAGGGGGAGGGGGGCATAAACAGGAAACTGTTACTAGAGAACAACATTTTCATTGATCCTCCCATAAAAATTGGGAGAGGAAAAAACATTGAAAAAGATTTCTGCAAGAACTCTGTAAAGAATTGGCATAACCTGTATTTATAAATCAATGGGTCCACAGAATAATCCACAGAATATTAAGTAAGTTTGTTATAGTCTTAAGTTAAAACTAATTGAACAAGATACACTTTTTCATGTTTGTTGGGTGTGTCAAAGATTGTTTCAGAAAGACTGGCTTTCAACACAAATAAAAATGGATCAGGGTACATTTATTCATATGATATTGTCCTTCTGTTGACTTGTTTTGGTTTAGTAGCCATATCTTAGTTAAGCTGGGCTTACAAAGAACAGTATGGTTTAAAGTAGGGGCCCACTATTGGACCTTGAACCTTTTGGAACTGTGCTGCAGAAATGGCAGGCAAGCAGCACATCTCCACTTGCACTAGCAGTGGCTGGGCACCCACTTCTCACGCAAAGTTGCGCACAAAGTTGCCTGCAGCTCGTGTGAAAACACCACCACCACCACCCCACCCACCCCTGCTGGTCTGCAAACCCAAAAGATTGAGGAACTTTGATTTAAAGAACTGAATCTACTTTTGAGTTACATAACTAAAACTTGGGATCGATTAAGAATTCTAAATTTCTTGGACAATAGAACAGCAAAAGAATTACTGGTACTCTTCAATGGAAAAAAATTCAAATTCTTTATGTTTATGGAATGGTAATCAATTGACAAAATCAAAAGACTAATAATTCACAACTTCAGGATTCAATTGTTTGCTTAAAAACTGTCCTGAATACTCTTAATACAGAAAGGGGTTTTTTTTATATTAAAAAAAATAAAGGATGAAAAAAAATCCTTTATCTTGTTTTTCTCACAAAAGAAATTAAACATGAAATATTTTTTTAAAACATTTTAGTTTTAAATGGTAGGGAAAGGGAAAAAATGATCTGTGATTTGATTGCTGATAGTAATAATGCTTCAGATTCAGAATATGAAATCTGTTAGTATTTTATGGGACAAAAAATACATATCGTGTCTTTCCCCTATTTTCTGTGAAAGTTAGTGAGTCTTGTTTATTCAAACCAAAAAGGCATGATAGATAGATCATAATTGCTATTACTCTGCGTAAGCAGAAGTATTACGAAAGCTATTAATACTTTTTGATTAATGCATACAAATCCAGATTTTTATATTGATCTGGGAAGAGATCCCCTTTTATTTACAATGAAAAGGGAAGAATTGGTAGGACTTTCATTCTGGTATAGCAACGTTTATTTGTTTGTTACATTTATTTGCTGTCTATCTCGCTGTGAGGCTAATCTAGGTGGCTTACAACAATAAAAACAAAGAAATGAAAAGTCGTGTAAGCGTAACAGTTAGCAAAGTAATGGAACAATGGAATAAACAGTGAAAAAGAAAAAGAGAATACAACGATATGAGAATAAAAGATGGATGAGTGGGGAAGCAGGGAACAAGGTGGAGTTTGCTATCAAACTATGGAAGCTGCTAGTAGCCACCTCCAGTATAATACTCCCCATCGGGTCCCCAGACCAACTAACAGAGCCAAGTCTTCAGGCTCTTTTAATACCAAAGTTAATATCAGTTGATGTCCCAGTGTTGCTTGGAGCAATCAGAAAGTTCTTTCACAGATCTATAGTTAATAATAAAAGCTATCAGGATTTAGCCCAGACTGCTGGGGAGACGATAGATACATCCTTTCCCTCAGTTTTGGAGGAAGAGACCAAGAAGGCAGAAGAATTTTTCTGCAGAAAACTTTTACCCAAGGTTGGATAGACCAGGGGTCTCCAACCTTGGTCCCTTTAAGACTTGTGGACTTCGAAGCCAAGCTTTGCTGGCTGAGGGACTCTGGGAGTTGAAGTCCACAAGTCTTAAAGGGACTAAGGTTGGAGACCCCTGGGATAGACTACATTTTCTTTTACCCGCAATTTACTTTGATGCCGACTCGTTATCTTGCTGAAGTAGTACATTTAATACGTGTTTTCCTTTCAGTTCCCCTTATGTGATGGGTCTCATACAAAACATAACGATGAAACAGGCGACAACGTGGGACCTCTAATCATCAAGAGGAAAGACGTGTGAACAGCAAACAGTTGAGACACCATCAAAACGATATTGCCGCGATGTTTTCTGCTCACCAGTGATCGGTGGGAAAGAAGATCTTAAATTTCACCGAAGATGTTTAGATGTGGTATATAATGCACTGCAGCACATGTAGTTCATGTTGCTTGCTTAAAACACTACAGTGTATATGTTAGAAACAATACCTGTGACTTGATTTTTTTTGTCTTGTTAAATGCACATTCTCATTAAGTGTAAAAATAAAAAACCCTTTAGAAGGTACTTGAAACAATGGAGATGATACATTAAATTATTTTCAAATACATTCTGTTCTCCTAAACTGTCCTTGCCAAGAGCCATGAGATTAAACCTATATTTTTGTCAATCTAACTAATATATAGCTTTCTGATATTTTTTTTAAAAAAGATCTGCAGTATGCAAGGCATCAAAAAGACCACAATGAAGCTGTGATTACTAAAATGTATACATTTTAAGTGTGCAGAAACATTGCAGATGGAAATCATATTGCACAACATTGGTAGGCACACATCTTACTGCCTTACGTATCTCTTCTTTTCTTACATATTTATGGCACGGTAAAGTGTTTGGCTGGAGGTAAGTGGTTGGATCTGTGCTACGGTCGTGAATTATTTTAGAGAAGGCAGATGACTGCATAAGCCCAAGAAAAAAGGAAAATGCTAGAATGCACCTTTTAATTGACACACAACATCTTTTAGGAATGTAAAAGAAAAAGCAGGAAAGGGCTTATATTTCAGATGCTGTAGACATGCTATTGGAGATGATGTCACCTTTTTAATGTGGAGTGAAATAGAAAAACAACCCAATCTGTCAAAGTTAAGAATCCCAGCCTCGGGGATATTGAAGAAGACCAGTTGGCTTGTGTGGAAAGATATGGAGAGTCAACTGGATTGAATATGCAGCACCTGAGATGCTGGACAGTAGAACTTTGTGAATTAAAACCTTTAGTAGGAAGACTGCAAGGAAAAACCTTAAGGGACATTCTAGGGCCACTAACTGGGATAGTGGAAGAAGGAAGCATATTTTATATTCTTGTAGATAAGCTGAGAATTTTAGGTTCCAAAATTCACCCCAATAATTGGGTTCAGCTTATGTGTGAATTACTTGTAAGAATATAATGTGTGGTAATACTTTTTAAATGTACCCATATTTCCCATATATATTCATAGAGAAGCTCATCCATGGATAAGCAAACCCAAGTTTTTAACCAAAATACCATGAAAAATGTGCGTCAACTTATCCATGGATGGTACATTTTTCACGGTATTTTACTTAAAAATTTGAAAGTAAATTTATCCTTGGATGGCTTATATGCAAATATATATATTATGACAATCAGAAATTGAGGGAAAGAGGGAACAGGAATATTAAATAGGTTACAACTTGATTTGTGTGTATTCTATTCTTTGCAAATAATGTTTTCACTTGCGTAAATTACTAGATCATACTTCATTAGGGTTCAGTACCCAAAATAAAATCCCTCATTTATTTAACTACCGGCTCTGGGTGTATCTATATTAGTTCCTATCCTGATCCACGCTCTCACAATATTGACTCCTTAAGCAGTAAACCAGTATTCCAATTCCTGCTATCTCAGCTGGCTAGTAGGAACCAGAATGCCTGGATTTTTGTCCTTAATGATAGTAATAAACCAATTCTATATTGTTTACTGACCAATGTATTGTGCTATTTATGAAACAAGGCAGTTCTGTCCAGTTTTTTGGGGGAAGAGTATTGGGAGGTGCTTTGGAACAAGAGATAGCTGGAGTCCTAGATGAAGACCTCAGGCAAACTGAGTTATTTAGTGGTTAGAATTACATTAGAACTTTGGTGGGTTTTTTGGGATATTTTATCTTTTTAAACTGTTCTATGTATCCTTTTGGTGCCTTTAATAAAGTTGAATTTTGTTTAAATCCTGGGATTGACTAGTTGCCCTCTATTACCCACCTCTGCCTGGCTGAGCTATTGACTCCCACTTTTTTTTGTACTGTTTCCCTTTCTGTATTTAGCCAACTGAGGTACCCAGGGGGCTGAGGTATCCTGGTGTGAAAGGGGAAAGGGGTTGTGGTGAAGGGAGGTGGGTACAGTAATTTTCTAGTTGCTGTTCACCCATAGGTACTGAAATATCTCAGGAGGGACAGATTCAATCCCAAGGTTTCCTTTTCTCTTATTACAAGGTATTGGATTGCATACCAAAACAGAATAAGTTTTAAAATTGATATTCCATGTGCACTTTCTCATACCAGCTATATCTTGTTTTCCAAATGGCAAGGAGCATTCCTCTGTGATACTTAGCTAAATTACCCTGTAAAAACTTGAGTACTGTAGGTAATAATGTAATTGCACTCTTTTTTTGCACTAGAAAGAATGGAAACTCTTTAAGCTACTCGCATGGTTCTAAAATATTACAATCCCTTGCAGATGACGAGGATTTTTATTAGACCACTCAGTTCGGGTAATTTGTTGCTTGTATAATTCATCCTAGGTATGGTAGTATGCATCATCTAGTGGCTTGGGATACACATTATTGAGCCACAAATGACTAATTTGGTTCTGGTTTAATATGCTGTTGAAAAACTATGGGGTGTGTGATTCATACAACATACATGCAGTTTGTAATGTTTTAGAGCTTGGAACGTACTGTTTTGATCTTGAAATACACTGTTCCAATTTCAGAAAGTCAATAATGATCTGTACTTAAAGGAAGGGTTCAGAACTCAGAAAATTTCTGATAAAATCAGAACAGTGACAGAATAGTTTCTGTAGAATCAGAATGTTACTTTCCAAACTTAAATATTTTGAAACGACAAAAGCCAAATACTTGGGATTGCATTTGGAAATGGAAGGTGAATCTGAATCTACTTCCAGCTTCGTCATTATATCATTACACAAGACTGACCCTTTCAACATTTCTTGGAGTTCTCTACATTCTGAAGTCCTGCATTTGTAAGAAAGTTCTGCTCCTTGCATTTGCTGTGCATGGCAAGACCTTATTTGACAATGTGTCCCTTTAATTACTTTAGCACCGAGAGAGAATGGGTTGGTTTGCAATTTATTTTTTAAAGCCCTAACCACCTCTGAAATAAAAGGGGTGGGGGGAAAAACCCCATGGCTTATAAGGTTTTTACAGTATTTAGGCAGTCCATGGATTTATATTAAAAATGCATGAAACAAACTAAAAGGATTGGGAAAGATGATGGGAAGCAACTCTGTGTCATTGTGTATTACAGCGCACATCAAGCTGAAAGTTCGATTATTAAGAGCACGTGTTCCATTGTATTATATTGCCCTTTTTGCTTGCTGTTCTTTAATTATGTGGTTTTCTGCATTCTCTGAACCAGAAATAACTATGACTGGGTGTCTTCACTCTTCACAAGTCTCAATTTCTGCATACCCAAAATCGTAATTACAATATTGGTTAAAGAGCAGACTGTTGATGTAACAGGCCGTTTATGTGCCATACTTACCAATATTTTTAAGCTTGGCTTGCCACAGGAAAATGACAGTATTGTACACCAAGGGCTATATTTCTCTGCACATGATGGAAGAATCTAAAAATAAATATTTTAGTCAATCATGCTGCTAATTTATAATTCAATATATTGTGTGCACCCAACCAACTGGGACAACTGAGTAAATGGCGGTCATGGTTAATTATGAAGCTTTGGCAAAACACATGGTGCTTTTACCAAGAAAACTATATAGAGGTGTCCATTCAATCACTAGAAATCCAATTCCCTCTTTATCTTTGTAACCCCAGGAAAGAATGTAATGGGAAACTCACTCCAACTGGGTTTAATAACCCAACAGCAAATAAAGAATGGCTTAGACTCAGAGAGTTGTATGAATACAGCATGGTTTATGGCTAAAGGTCCTTTAAAAAAACTTAATAGAATAGATTTTTTTATTGGCCAAGTGTGATTGGACACACAAGGAATTTGTCTTGGTGCATAAACTCAGTGCACATAAAAAGACAAGATACATTCATCAAGAATCATAAGGTACAACACTTAATGATAGTCATAAGCTACAAATAAGCAATCAGGAAACAATATCAATATAAATCGTAAGGATACAAGCAACAAAGTTACAGTCATACAGTCATAAGTGGGAGGAGATGGGTGATGAAAACGATGAGAAGATTAATAGTAGTGCAGATTTAATAATTAGTTTGACAAGTGTTGAGGGAATCATTTGTTTAGCAGAGTGATGGCGTTCATCGTAAAAAACTGTCCTTGTATCTAGTTGTTCTGGTGTGCAGTTCTCTGTAGCGTCATTTTGAGGGTAGGAGTTGAAACAGTTTATGTCCAGGATGGGAGGGGTCTAAATATTTTCACAGCCCTCTTTTTGACTCGTGCAGTATACAGGTCCTCAATGGAAGGCAGGTTGGTAGCAATTGTTTTTTTTCTGCAAAAGACAACTCTGCTCTTTTAACGCACCACAGTGCATCGAAAGATGCATGAAATACTTAGCCCGGTTGCCCAGCGGAAGCCACTTTCGGAAATAGCAACAAGGAAACGGCGTTTAAAACACCTCGCTCTCCCCCCCCACCGCCCGCCCGCCAGTGACTAAAGCACCTCCGCCGTCACTGGCTTCGAGAGGAAACACATTCCGGGCACTCTTCAGCCCAAAGGCGGCTTCAATCGCCACCGGCGCGCAGGCGCAAAGCGCGACGCGCACGCTCAGTCGGTGCCTCGGTAGGTATTCTTCGCCTCGCCAAGCCGAGGAGCGCTTAGCTCCCTGAGGGAGAGAAACGAAGGCGGACGCGCCATGGAGCCGCGGGCCTGGCCGGGTCCACAAACGGCCGGCCGGGGCGGCGGCGGGCCTTGAGGTTGAAGCGGGAGGCGTAGCCATCGCGGCTCTTTTAAAGGACATGGCCACCGAGACGCCTCGCTGTGTGGAGAACCGGGAGGCCGAGCGGTTAGAAGGACTTCCCGGCTCGGCGCCGGCGGGGGCAACGGCAGCGAACGGGGAAGAAGAGGCTGAAGCCACGGCGCGGCTCCTCGACGGCTGCGTGCCGCTTTCTCACCAAGTGGCGGGGCACATGTTTGGCAAGGATAAGGGCGGTGAGTGGCGGGCAAAGGCGGGAGGAGGAAGAGGAGGAGAGGCGAAAGTTTGACCTGCGTGCCTGTCGGCGGGTGGGATAGCGGTCGGGGGGGAGGATGTCTCGGGAATCCCCCTCGCCGGCGATGTAACTTCCTCCGGCCCGCTGCCGGGAAATCATTTTTGCAATGGGGCCGGCAGGTAACAATGGTAATTCTCGGTTTCCCGACCGGCCACCAGCTCATCTTTCTCCTGGGTTTCTAAGCTCTCTCCTCTCACTGTTTTTGCAGATAGGATGGGATAGGAGAGAACAGAGAAGGGAAGAGAAAAGAAGAAAAGAGAGAAGAGACTAGAATTGAGAAGAAAAGAGGAGAGAGAATAGAATAAAATAGAATAGAGAATAGAATAGAATAGAATAGAATAGAAGAGAGAATAGAAGAGAGAATAGAAGAGAGAATAGAATAGAATAGAAAAGATAATAGAGAGAAGAGAGGAGAAGAGAGAAGAGAGACATTAGAAGAGAACAGAACAGAAGAGAATGTAGAATAGAAGACAAGAGAGAATAGAATAGAATAGAATAGAATAGAATAGAATAGAATAGAGAAGAGAATAGAAGAGGAGAGGATTCATTATTGGCCAAATGTGATTGGAGACACAAGGGATTTGTCCTAGGTGCATATGCTGTCAGTGTACATAAGGAGGATAAAATACATTCATCGAGAATAAAAAGATTCAACACTTAGTGATAGTCAAGGTTACCAATAAGCTATCAAATCATACTTGGAAACAAAAACAATATAAATTGAAAGATACAAGCAAAATGATTATAGTAATAAGTGGGAAGAGATAGATACTAGTAAGAAAGAGAATAATAATAATAATACAGTCTTAGTAAATTATTTGACGGTGTTGTGGGAACGAGTTGTTAAACAGAGTGATGGCATTGGGGGGGGGGGGACTCCTTGTGTCTAATTGTTTTGATGTGCAGTGCCCTATAGCATCTTTTTGAGGGTAGAAGTTGAAACAGTTTATGATGCAGGTTTTAAGTTTTTTAACTGCATTTTAAATTTGTATATTGTACCGTCTGTTTTATTCTTGCCTGTACACCGCCCTGAGTCCTTCGGGAGAAGGGCGGTATAGAAATCAAATAAATAAATAAATAAATAAATAAGGTTGCATGATTTTATTGGGATGTGGGGGGGGGGGGAAGAAAAAAACGACCGGGTGGATGGGGGAATAGTTGCCCCAGAGGGCTGGGTGACACCCAACCAACCAGTCTTTTATGGCACGTTTGCATCGTGGTCCCTAAAACAGCTTCAGGGCAGCCTGTGTCTCCTGGACAGTCCTACCGGAGCTGTGGCGATGTGACAGCCGAAAAGAGCGAGGAAGTCAACAAGGGAGTGATTTTTGTGGGTTTTGTGGTTCAGTCATCCGGTGGAGAAGAAAGAAAGAGGCTTGTCCCAAAGATTCCCCCCCCCCCCCCCCAAGAGGCAACAGGACTTTCTGGTTTTTCTTTGAAGACGTTTTGCTTCTCATCCAAGAAGCTTCTTCAGCTCTTGACTGGGTAGTGGGTTGGAAATGTGACCAAACACCAGGCATATACTACCATATGTGGTGGACATGTAGAAAATCAAGAGACTACTGGTTAAACATTCTAACATGGTTGGAAGAAATGACCGGACAGAGATTGGAATTTAGACCAGAAGTATTCTTATTAGGAATTATAAAAGAAGGTCAAAGTAAAGGGTTAACATATTTAATATTGCATATTATTACAGCAGCGAGAATAGTTTATGCCCAACAATGGAAGAGTGAGGATATACCTAAAGAAAGGGAAATAATGAAGAAAATATTTGACTGCGCAGAATGTGATAGATTGACATTGGAACTGAAAAATAAAGGAGAGACAGAATACTGTGAGATTTGGAATAGATTTTACCAATGGTTAGATTTAAGGAATGGAAGTTGGAACAGATAAGAACAAGAAGAAAGGAGTATAGATCAAAAGAAGATGTAATATATGTAAATGTAAGCATCTATAAAAGGTTAAGTATATGTATATAATTAATAATTAGTTTTGTACGGCGGAGATAACGCCAAGACGATTGCGCCATGTCCAACTTTTTTAATAATAAAGACAAAATTTAAAAAGAAAAAGAAAAAAGCACCTTTGGGACAACCATGATTTTGATGACTGAGAATCTCCATAGACAAGAAAGAGGCTTGAAGCAAGATGTGAGGCGAGCAAGATGGTTGAATAGGGACTTCCAGTTGAATTTCCTTGTTCTTACAAGGGAACAAGGGAGGAGCCCCATAGCAGCTTCTCTGACACATTTCATTTTAGCTCACTTCGTCAGATGCATGGTGTGACTAAATGGATCTAGGGTTTAAGTTGGGATGAGGATGAAAAGGACAAGAAACAAAGACAGGTTAGTTAAGTAGATGAGTAGTCCTCATTTTATGACCACAATTGAGCCCGACATTTCTTTTGCTAAGTGAGACAGTTGTGTGAGTTTTTGCCCCATTTGACCACCTGACTTGCTACGGCTGTTAAGTGGATCACTTAAGTAACGTGGTTGTTTAAGTGAATATGGCTTCCCTGTTTACTTTGCTTGTCAGAAGATTGCAAAAGGTGATCACATGGCCCTTGGGACATTGCAGCTGTCATAAATATGAACCAGTTGCTGAGCATTTGAATTTTGATCATGTACCCATAGGGATGCTGCAAATGGTTGTAAGTGTGAAAAACAATCATAAACCATTTTTTCTTGTAACTTTGAATAGTCACTAAACAACTGTTGTAAGTCAAGGACTACCTGTATTTATATTCTGTATTGGATGAATGTTTTATTAAATTCCACTGTGGATTCAACAATTTCCACCCCACAATCAATCCTTGTGTGTCCAATCACACTTGGCCAATAAAAATTCTATTCTATTCTAAAAAAAAAAAAAAAAATCTCGATAGGTCTATATAGAACAGGTAGAAGTACTTGTACTTTGTATTTGATGAATGTCTCATCAAATTGTCTTGATTTCAACAACTTCCATTCCATTCCATTCCATCAACCTCAGATGTCACCTATATGCAGACTATATCACTTCCTTGATGTCATCATAAATGCTCGTAATCTGACTCTTATGTAACCTGCATCTACATAATTAGCCTGTCTTCTCCTTTCTTTCTCCAATCCCAGTTTAAATCCTTTAGTTTAGCTACCCTGTGCATCTAATGAAGTGAGCTAAAGCTCACTAAAGCTTTTTCCTTTTAATAGCCTTAGTTAGTTAGAAAGGGTACTCACTTTTTCTGATTTTTTTAGTAGGATAAGGTGACTGTTTTTCTGTTCCCAGGCAGACCTACTTTACTGAGTTTTTGCATGAACCCAATACCAAACCCACGAAATTTATCATTTACAGTAATCGTTTTAGCAAAATTTACAAAGAAAAGTAATTGAAAATTTAAAAGAACTGAAATTTATGTAAACCTGGCTTTGCTTCTAGCCGTTTTATCAGTTTATCATGTTACTTATAATGTAACATGATAGTTTGAGGTAGATGTTTTAATTTTTAATATTTATTAATGGATATAATAGACTGATATATTTTCTTTCCCAAGAAACAGTTTAATCCCTCATATGATTTCCATACTGTATTTGCTAGGAAAACTTCTATGCTTGGTCTAAATGGCAGGGAATTTACTTGTTTCTCTGTCTCCCACAATGATATTTTTAAAATGGCTTCAAAAGTAATGCTACTAATTCTCCAGGAGAAATTATAAAATTGGTTATTTGGTTAGGAAATATATCTCTTGTAGGTTTCTACAGGAAACGGAAAAATGTAGGATAATTAAAGTGCTTTTTTTTTTTAAAAGAAAGGATCTGTATTCATGTATTAACTGAACCATGTTGGTTTGTTTTTATCTAGGTGCTTTCTGTCTTACATAAATTTGACATGGGTGGGAGTGACCAAGAGGAAGAATGAAAACAGGGAGTGGGAAGAAGAAAATAATGAGCTTTTAAAGAGACAGTCTTAGTTGTTTTTCACAGTCAGTGAACTTCAAAAGGATTTATTGGAAATGTTCTCATAAAACAAACAAACAAACAAGAAAGAATACTTGCATGCCCATTTAGAAGAATTTTTCAAGCTGTAATTTTTGCTTTGTCCATTTTTCCTAGCCTGCTTTTTATAGACTTATAGTGTCTCAGATGGAACACTGTAAAGCAACAATTTAGAAAGAACTTTAATTAGCTAATAAATTGCCACCATTTGAAATACAAACTTTTTATTAGCTGCAGTCCCCAGAAGAAATGTTTCTTGCTACTATTTAGGTTAATCCTTATAGATTGGACTCAGTATTTTGTCCACCAGAATATGTGTTTAAATTATCTGCCTATAGGAAAAGTAACACCATTTTTGTTTAAGAGTAAAATTTCCTTCATGTTGACCTCAATTGCTAGGGATTTTATGATAGAAACCATATAAAAGAGTTCTACCATTGCTTTTTTAGGATATGTTTTTCTTCTAGTGTAACCTACAGCTCTGTTGTTTCCTGTTGATCTCTCACATGTTAACCTTCTTGGTTTTTTGAAATCAGCCAAGATCTTTTCTTTTATGTACACTGAGAGCATATGCACCAAGGCAAATTCCTTGTGTGTCCAATCATACTTGGCCAATAAAGAATTCTATATGTAAATCTATATACATAAATTGTGTGGCTGTAGGTACTATAAACCATGAGTAATAAGTTTACATTGGGGTGCTATGAAAGCCAGTGTATATAGTTTTCATTGTAGAATTAAACTATATTAGCAGCTTGGTTTTTAAAAACTAAAAAATATGGCATTTGGGATTATAGTGATAGGATTAAAAATACACAAGAGAATAGATTCTTAATTCTCAGATGCCAAAGTGATAGGCAGAAAACATTTCTTGGTTAGAGATGGGGCCTGATGCTCTGTATGGTTTTCCCTGCCCCATCTCCTCAAGAACTGGCAAAAGCAGAATTATCCTAGTTCTATGATGTTAAACTATTGTGTATACATCTTTTAAAATAAAGTTATGAGAAAGAATAAATGTTAATATTTATATGTACTGCAACAATTATAAATTGAAAAAATACCACAGCTCGCTACTGCTGTGATAATATTGTTACAAAGTTCAGTTACACTTGCAAAATTTATTTTTTATTATGCTTTCTTTAGTTGTAGAGTCCAAAGAGTATTTTTAATAATCATAATACATATATTAAAATAAGAGCCTTGGTTATTTTTTAACTATGGGTGTAAAAGTCAAAGAGCCAATTTCGGTTAATGATTAAGGTGTTTGGACTAGTGATAGGAAAACCTGGATTTTAGTGCTGCCTTAGAAGGAAACCAAATGAGACGCTCAGTCTCTCTTACCCCTAGGAAGAAGGCAATGTAAATTGCTTTTGCAAACACTGCCAAAAAATTGCATGGACTTTTCCATATAGTCACCAGGAAGCAAGACCAACTTGAAGGCACACACATGATACAAGATCGTTGTTATTTTTTTAAAAGAAGAATATGGTTTCAGATAGGTTTATCTGGGTGCATGTTATACACAATTGTGTGGTAAGATCTGGTGCTGAGATGTGTAGTGAAACTGCTGACTAACCTTGAATCACTTGTGGGGAGGAAGTGGCTGAAGGGAGATTCTCCTTAACACTTTTTTCAGTATTCATCAAGTAGCTACGTATGTAGTGTGTGCTTTAGTCTGGTAAGATTCCTGTGTATAGGTGAGCAATAATAAAAATACCACTCTGATCAGCTCATGGTGTTGTTTCTGGTTCCTTATGCCTGGCAAATTGTTTGCCACAAGTAGGATTTCTAATGCCTAGTGTTCACAACATCTGGGGTAGCAGAGTTCTAATCTGTGAAATTTTATATGCCACAATGGCTAAGGTTAAGGTTAAGATTACTATATGGTTGCTAAAATAAATCATGAAAATTTATTTTTGCTATAACAAAACATAACATGCTGTCTCTTTGACAAAACGTGATAATAGAAGAGACAGGTAGACAAGAAAGGAAAGTGGCAGTGGACTTGAAAGTTACATTACAGATGTAAGATTTATGGAAGTGAAGGAATTTGCATCACACAGAAATATGTTTCTTTCTTGAAGTGTGCTGATTAAATAGCCCTCACCTTGGATACAGAGACCCACATCAATTCCACCAGCATTTCAAGATTCAAATGCTGAGGCTGCCACTTAGGAAATTTCTCAGTGTGAGGCAGGAGACCAAGAGTTCCAACAGAGAAACTAGGATAAAGTAGTACAGCCTACAGAGTACAGCCTATAGTAGTACTGTAGATTGTTGTGAATCAGAGCGGCTCTAACTAACGGACTCATAGGGCTAGGCATAGATCTAGCTCGGGGGTGTTAAACTCAATGGCGGCATCACATGACATATTGGAACTTCTTTTCCTTTTGGTAAACCAGGTGTGGGCATGCCAGCGTGTGGCGTATCTGGTCCACGGGTTGGGAGTTTGACAGCCCTGATCTAGCTAATGTATTTCTTGTAATATAACTCTTAATGTATAGAATCTGTCCAGAATACAATAGGCTTTAAATATAATTTTTTTTAGATAAAACAAGCTGCAGTGCAGCATTACAGAATATTACAGTTGACACAACTCTTGTTCAATGCTAAATTTCAATTGATGTTCAAAAATGTATGGATAGTGGTTTTGGTGAAATTAATCATCTGTATATGCATCTCTATAAAAGGCAATGTTACGATTTCTCATTGATTATCCAACAAATATTAACAAACGTCTAAATAAAGATACTAAGTATTCAGTATGAGAAAATCAAAAACTGATGTCATAGTTCCTGCTGTTTATAAAAAGTAAGGGGATATTCAAGCTAATCTTAACTAATTTCTGAGCTTCTTGGATTACAAAATCACAATAATAATGGAATGTATAAAAGGTTTATAATTAGTAACTTAAGAATTTAACTTGTTTGATTTTGAGAAGTCATGACCCATGTTACCCTAATTTAAATCATGAGATGCACAAAGACAAAGAACAAACTCAATACTTACCAATTTAATTTTTGCCTCTATTACTGAGCTCTCGACCAAAGCAGCTTCTGAATGCTTTTTGAAGGCAGCCCCATATAGAGTGCATTACATTAGTCTGAATGGGAGGTCACTGTGAAATCATTGCAAATAAGGCCTTCTGATCCAGAAAATGAGTACAATTGATACACCAGGAAAATGTGTGCAAAGACTCCCCTAGTCATGACTGCCATCAGTTCTTTGAACAAGAGTTATAAGTCCAGGAAAAAATTCCAAATCATTCACCAACTTGGGAAGTAGATCCTCACTCAGAATGAAAGATGACATATCTCTGAAATTAGAAATTATTCTAAATCAGATTTCTTGGGATTTAATGTTAGAAATGCTCTTCTTCTCTGTTTAAATTTCTGTTCATTATGAGGTAAAACTGAAACTATATTGTAGTTTGAAGATCATGAGTATATCGGGCTTTCGTTTTGTTTGTCTCTCAGGTATATTGCAGCATCCAGATGGCACTGTCCTCAAACAATTGCAGCCACCTCCTCGAGGACCCAGAGAACTAGACTTCTACAATAAGGTAAAATAATTCATTTCCTAAAACAACTGGAAGCAATTACATTTTTTTTTGTAGAATCAAACAACCCATTTTGTGTACTATCGGTGTAAACATGCCTTGCATTTTATTTTTGTGCTGCTTTCCGTTTTTATAAATTGTATAATGATTCTGAAAGCTTTAATTTTTTGGCCTTTTAACTGTTGTATGTCTCCATTCCTGATGTACTTAATCACATTTTTCAATGCTGATTGGAATGCCATCTAATCAGATGGTTAGGGAATTTATATGCTATCTTGGGATACTAAAGACTTATGTGTATCATTAAAAGTATTGTTGATTTGAAACAACTTCTTGAAATTTTCCTCTATTACTTTTGTTGTTTAGAGATTATGGCATTATTTTTTTACTACTCTTCCTTCTCTCTCAGAAGGGAGAACTCAGAATATAGTCACAATAATACAAAAACCAACCATAGAACTATTAATAAAGACAGTAATTAAATCAAAATTAATTTAATATAGTAAATCATTTATCATCAGTAAAATTATGCATAGTGTAGTGCTTCTGTTTAGAAAGCATAGATAAGCCTTCTTTATTTAGGCAAGTATTTGTATAGGCTTAACAAGATTTTATATTAATTACACATATAAATTATAGTCATTGGTGGGATTCAGCCAGTTTGCACCACTTTGGGAGAACCAGTTGTTAACTTTCTGAACAGTTTGGTGAACTGCTTGTTAGAAGAAATCATTAGGGCAGAGAACCGGTTGTTAAATTATTTGAATCCCACCATTGATTATACTTATAATTTCCATGTGTGTCAGTTGAACCAATATGTGACATTTAAGTACCATCAAATTTAGTTGTTGAAAACTACTTACATACTCTGTTAGGTATCTGTTATGTATTCCCTATACTAGGGAGTGTTTAGAATGAAAACTTACAGTCTGGGAAGAAAATTATCAGTGACATTATCAGTGATATAAATGATCAATCACATTTCAAAAAATTAAACATTGTCAGAAGTATTCATGGCTGTCTCATATGTTTACATAGTAGTTATTCATCACGATAATTTAATCATGGTTTTGTTGTTGGAGTGATTTATAATGTTCATATCCTTTTATAATAAAATTTAAAAAGGTAAATTTTGAATGTAAGGTAAAGGTGATATTGTGGTAGAGGCTAGTTTAATTTAGATTAAATAAGCATGTTCACCTATTGTCCCAAAATCATAAAATCAGAGAGACTGTAAGAAACTGTCCTTGAAGTTGTTCAACCCCCTCTTCCACCCCCAAGTAATATTTAAAATATGAATACTTTTTTTTAGAAAAAAGAATGTAAAATGCTTGCCGTGTTGGAGAGAGTACATAATGTGTCTCCCACTAGAATTAGCTAGAATAACAGTAGTATGAACTTAGAAAGACCTGTAAACAGTTAATTACTGTAAGACGTACTTGAACAGCTTGCTCTGAAACATTCAGTTCCCTTTTCAAACCAGCTCATGATTCAATTCCCTTTTCAAACAAAAATCAGTCTGCAGCTGACCCATTTAGGATGATTTTCATGCAACGAAGTTTATTTTCTAGGCATGCTGATTAGAATCTGCAATTTCTTTAGTAAAATAATTCGATTCTCAATTTACTTCTGCAGATTGAGAGTTTGGAGAGGAAATGATTTTGAAATGAATAAAATAATGTGATACGAAGTCTAAAACTATTAACTATTAGGGTTCTAAAATGAATTCGCTAACAAATTTCATCTCTATATCTTAAGCCAATCTATATTCTGTCAGCTTTTTATCATCTGATTAGTTACATTTTCTATCAAAAGAACTGAAAACGAGTTTTTTTTGATACTTTTCAGATAGCTTTCCAAGGGTATATTGTTATTGCAATAGAAACTTAATTTTTAAGGAGTTTATACAAATAAAAATGTTTAAAGATTTGACTAAATGTTTTTCTCATTTTTGTCACATTTAATACTTAGTGGGTCCCCATACTTTATTCGTTCTTACCTCCAGCCAGTTGTAAGGAGCTTATAAAGCTATTTAAACTATTTTGGTTAATTGTATTTCAGAAATCCTTCAGGGAATGGTTCTCAACCTGTGGTCCACTGACACCTCGGAGCCACAATGTTGTCACGAGGGGTCTGTGAAAACTTGCAGAAATGTGATGATTTAAATCTTCAGTTAACTCTTGGTGTCAAAACATATTTAAATCTGTGGTGAAGAAAAGGTTGAGAACCACTGCCCTAGGGAATCGGATGCTCTAGGCTGACAAAAACTATGATTTTTTAATATAATAAAATATGAAATCTGTATTTTTGATAGGAATAGATAGGTTAGCAACTCATTGATTTGCCTATAGCTGTATTGTTCATACTGGAGGTTACCCTCATTTTCACTCCTATAAATTTGGTATTTATATAAGGTAAGGTTTAAATTTCCAAAGTTGCTATCATAGCAGAGAAGTTGATGAGTTATTACCGGATCCAATGTATTTCACTTAACATTTCTTTTATTTCAGGTATTTGCTGATGGATGTGAAGACTCTGTGTTTCTTGAATTACAAAAATACTTGCCAAAATATTACGGAACCTGGTCATTGCCTACTGCACCTAATGGTACTATTGCTATATTCAGTGTGCTAGGCATGAATTTGATGGACATTTCTGTGGAGGGTTTTAATAACATAAAGAATGTTATACATTAAATCCTGTCATATAGAACTTCATGAAAATAATATTTCCGAGCGACTGTACTTAATTAAGTCCATTTCCAATCACCACGATTCAAAAAAGATGCTGAAGGCCTAGAAAGAGTGCAGAGAAGAAGAACAAAGATGATAAGGGGGTCTGGAGACTAAATCATATGATGAATGGCTAAAGGAACTAGTTAAGTTTAGCTAATGAAGAGCCGGCTCAGCAGAGACATGATAGTTGAAATTACTTGAAATACTTTCATAAGGAAGAGGGTGTTGATTTATTCTCCATAGCACCTGAAGGCAGGACAAGAAGAAAGCGGGGAAGCTTGTCAGAGGGAGATACAACCTGGAGATAGTGTAATTTCCTGACAGTGAAAACAGTTTATCAGTGGAACAGCTTGTCTCCCTGAGTTGTGGATTCTCCATTACTGGAGGGTTTCAAGAAAAGATTGGAAACCATTTGACTGGGGTGGTATAAGGACTCTTGCCTTAGGCAGGGGGTTGGATTAGGAGACCTCCAAGGACCCTATGACATTGTGAGGGGAAGGTTGTGTAAATGAAATCCTAGGCTCATGAATCAATAAGGGTTCCTGATTTCTCACCATGATTGTACAACCAGAAGCCCTGCCCATCTTGCTCAGAATTTCTGTTAGAAAATAATTTCTATTGCTTCTCAAATTATTTTAATCATTTTAAATATAATATCTGCAGTGGTGTTAGCTGTGGTTAATGTTAAGCAAGATTTTTGGAAGAAAAAAGAATTACCTACAATGGATATTGAAAGTTACTAACTTGGCTGAGATGGCTAAAATCTCAGCCTTTTTGAAAGACAATACGCAGGAAAGATATTTAATTGAATGGAAAAAAATGGATTGATTATTTACAAAACAGATATCAGATTAAGAGATATCAGATTGCCTTTGAATAATTAGGATGTATTATTTTAGAATGTAATGGGGGAGGTTAGGAAATGAAAAGACTCGGATGAGGTTAATTGGATTAGAAGGGAAAATTTTACTCTATGTTTGGTTTATATATAACAATACCTTGTGATTGACCCGGGAAGCCGGGGGGTGGGTGGGTGAAGGGAGGGGTGAAGGGGGTTTTGAGGGGGGGAGGGGGGAAAAGGGTGAAAAATATTTTTGTTTGTTAAAACTTTTTCAATAAAAAAAATGTTAAGCAAGATTTGAAATTAGTTTCAAATTTTGGTTAAGAGGAATTATGACTAGAGATAACTATGGCTAAAATTGACAGAGAGGAGTATGATTGACAGTTAACATTAGCAGTTTTCATTCATGAACTGAAAAACTATTGGGCTTTTGGCCTTCCTTTCCAAGATATTGAATTATAGCCAGGTATGATAGCTGTGGTGTATTACATTTTTTTCAGATACTGACAAAGCTGTTAATTGTTTACAGATTTGTACCTGAAACTGGAAGATGTGACACACAGGTTTAAGAAACCATGCATCATGGACGTAAAATTAGGCCAGAAAAGCTATGATCCATATGCTTCAGAAGAGAAGATAAAGCAACAGATCAGCAAATATCCACTAATGGAAGAGATTGGGTTTTTGGTGCTTGGCATGAGGGTAAGCTGTCTCTTGGATTTTAATTAGAGATGTGTGCAATGTAAGCCTGCTCCAGATGGTTTTCTTTTTTCTTGTGAAGAGAATTAAGGATTGGTTTGGAGTGCATATATTTTTCTTACATCCATAATAGCTTGCACATAGCAGGAAACATTTTCTGTTTTCATCATTACAGACGGTCCTCAAGTTACGACCAAATGTTTAACAACTGCAGTTATGACAGCCCCTTAAAGATTGCTTTACAGCCTGTAAAGATTTCCGACTATCGTAAAACGTCGCATTGCCCTTTCTTGTCATGTGATTGTGATCTAGGTCTTGACAACTTGATTGCACTCATGACCAGTTGCCAAACGCCCCACAGTCATGCTATTGCCATTTGCAATTTTCTCTGCTGGCTTCCCCAGAAAGTTAATGGGGAAGCCGGCAGAGGAAGTTGCAAGCCGCTGCCAGCGGCAGTGGAGCTGAGATTTGCCTCCCACCAAGTGCAGGCAAGTATATTTCTCCTTCCTGCCAGAGGAGTTAATCTCCCTTCTATATATGGAAGAGAACTGCTTTGGCAGCTATAGATTTATTTATTTATTTATTTGTTCATACTTTTATACTGCCCTATCTCCCTAGGGATTCAGGGCGGTTTACAGCCAAATAAAACATATATATATACAGAATAAAACATTAATTTAAGAAACTTATTAAGTAGGCCGAATATTTTAAATATAAATATAAATAATAAAACCCCATTAAAACCAGATTTAAAATTTAAAAATTCTAGTCCAGTCCTGCGCAAATAAATAGATGTGTCTTAAGCTCGCGGCGGAAGGTTCGAAGGTCAGGAAGTTGGCGAAGTCCTGGGGGAAGCTCGTTCCAGAGGGTGGGAGCCCCCACAGAAAAGGCCCTTCCCCTGGGTGTCGCCAGTCGAAACAGAGCAGGGATCTCTGAGGTCTGAGCTCTGTTTCTGCAGCCCTTGAAAGAGTTTCCCCGCTGTGCACAGCGGGGAAGGAACGTCTCTCCCAAAGATCCCAGCTCCATTTCTACAACCCACCAGAGTAGTTCCCTTCCAGATTGAAGGGGAGCTGCATTCCTCTGGCAGGATGGAGAAGAAACAAAGCTCCAAACCCAAAGATCCTATGTTTTGACCCATCTCTCTAAACATGACAAACCCTCTGAAGTGAATTCAAAGATTCCTTTATTAGGAGCGCCAGCAGCCCCAGCAAAAAGTTTCTCTCTCAATGCAGGCTAACAAGTCCGTCCGGCCAGAAGATGAATCCACAACTGTTCATCTCCGCCTCCTGCCTTTTATCCCCAGAGCTAGGGAGGGGCTTCTCTAGCAGCAGTGAACCTTCCTTCCCAAGGATCGGCCCGTGGATTTCCACTGTTCTCTCCTCTCCTCTGCCTTCTGCGCATCTGCGTGTCAGGCACAGGACCCAGCTGTTCCTTCTGTTCCTCATCAACCACCTTCAGACCTGGGGGCTGTTGAGTCTCCATCTGGGCTGGCAGATAGCCCAGGCTCTGCCTCTCTCTCTGTGCCAGATCCATTCCCTCTTCCCCCTCGGAGCTCTAAGGTTGCCTTGATGCTGACCCTGACTCCCATGTTTCCTCCTCCTCTGATTCGGCTGCTGGACGAGCCAGCGGCCAACAGGCCAGTGGCCCAGAGGCCACAACATCCTAGCTCCATTCTGCAGCCATTAGTATTCTAGAATCTTTGTGGTTTCCCTTTTAATTATTTATTATTTATTTATTTATTTATTTATTTTATTAGATTTATAAACTGCCCTTCTCCCGAAGGACTCAGGGCGGTGTACAGCCAAAGTAAAAAAGAAACAAAATACAGTTAAAATAAATTTAAAAAACTTATTATACAGTGTGGCCGAAATTAAAATAGTTAAAAATCTAAAAGACCCCAAGTTAAACTAAAAAGAAATTTAAAATTTAAAACTCGACAATTTAAGAAAGCCCCGCACGAACAAACAGATAAGTTTTCAGTTCGCGGCGAAAAGTCCGAAGGTCAGGTATTTGACGTAAACCAGGGGGAAGTTCATTCCAAAGAGTAGGGGCCCCCACAGAGAAGGATCTTCCCCTGGGGGCCGCCAGCCGACATTGTCTGGCGGACGGCACCCTGAGAAGGCCCTCTCTGTGCGAGCGTACAGGTCAGTGGGAGGCATGAGGTAACAGCAGGCAGTCCCGTAAGTACCCACGTCCCAAGCCATGGAGCGCTTTGAAGGTGGTAACCAAAACCTTGAAATGCACCCGAAAGGCAACAGGAAGCCAGTGCAGTCTGCGCAGGAGAAGTGTCACATGGGAGCTACATGAGACTCCCTCTATCACCCGCGCAGCTGCATTCTGGACCAACTGAAGCCTCCGAGTGCATCTCAAGGGGAGCCCCATGTAGAGAGCATTGCAATAATTTGAGTGGAATACTGTATAAGTACTACTGTATCAGCCAGAAAATAAACTAGTTTATTTCTCTACTATGAAAGAATGTGTTTGTTCCTGCTGAAGTCTACCATAGACTTTATATGATTAAAATCTGTAGGTTCCCTTACATTATAGACACAGAACATATTTTGTGAGAGATTTATATTCGTGTGTTCATTTCATGCATCTCCTACATTAGCAACATTATTGTTAGCTAAAGGGCTTTGGGAAGTTACTTATAACTTTATTGTATAAATGTATTGTATAAATATGTTTTGGAATTTTTAAAAACTAATTACATCAAATCTATGGCTGGACAAGAAGAATTATTTCTCCGTTTCCTTTTTTTGCTTAAAAAATGTAACTTTCAACATTGAAATAATAAATTTGTGACTCCACTCAGCTGATTGAAAACGTAATGTTACTTTGTAGTTTTTTTACACCTTGGCTTATACAAGCAATTCTTGTTTAGCTACCACAACTGTGACCAGCAACTCAGTCATTAAGCAAAGTGATTGCTAAGTAAAAGCACAACTGTGCTTATGATCTTACAGTACTTCCATTTTCCTTTGCTTTACAGACCTGCAAAGGACTATCTGTATATGGACAGTTATAAAGTATAGTTACCTTTTATTGAAACTGTTGAGTACAGTTTTATATGCATCTATAGATACACGACAAGACCTTAAATATATAATTTTGTGATTGTTTTGTTGTTTATTTAAATGTATTTTGCTGTTTAATTACTAAAATGCATTTTATAAAAGCACAGAGTTTAAGCAGGAAATATCTAGATTTTTAAGCAGGAAATTTTCTAGATGTTTTCTAGATTTTTTTTAAAAAAATGCTACTGCATATGTTATATGTTTCTATTTTTTGTTTAGTTTCTGGAAATTTGAATGTAGCAAATACATTGTTCTCTGAATCAAATTTTGTTTTGTTATGATTTTTAGTTAATTTAGATTCCCAATAAAACATAAAGCTATCAATGTTCATAGGACAACTGATTTAAAAGAATATGTATGACAATTCCTCAATATTGTTGTGTACAATATTGTACACAAAATATTTCATTTGCATTTATTTCTTTGTTTCTTGGATTCTTCTGTAAACAAAGTATTATGATACTTTTTCAAAAAATACCATATTCATATGTTTTACAAAGATCTAGCTAGGTCTGACTCATCTAATTCTTTCAGACTTCTGTGGTCTGAAGTGAAATATTTTAATGTAAGTGTAACATTTAACTAGAATTAAAATGGAAAAAAAGAGTTCAAGGAATGAGTCAGACATTTTTCTTTTTTAAAGGTTTATCATGTACCTACTGGCAGCTATGAGACACAGAACCAGCACTACGGAAGAGGATTAACAAAGGAAACTATAAAAGATGGTAATCTTTGTATAAAAGCACTGTATTACACATATGGCTTTTTAAAAAGGAACGGCCAGGCTAGAGTTTGTGTTATGGGCTCTGCACCATGTGTGCTTGGTAATTAAGAAAGTAGTTATTAATAGAAAAAATGGAGTTTAATAATGCCAAACGAGACAATGAAGTAGCATGTTTGTTTGTTTTTATTAAAGTTGGTGCTGTATATTGTTGGAGACATTTTCCAGTAGTATTTATAGAAGGGATAAAGATGTTTTATGCACAAATCTCTTACTGTGAACAATGAGTTAAAAAGACTGAGCATTAATACTGTGCTTTATGTTGAGAAAAGTGTGATATAGCACTTAAGGTTCTGGGACTGGAGAAGACTATGTTTTACTCATCCATTAGGCATAGAAATTATAATTTAGCTGACTTTGGTCCCATCACTTATTCTTAGGACAAGAGTTGCAAAACATCTATATACCAAATCAGTATTGGATTAGCATGAGGCTCCAGAACCTTCAGTGAATGGAGGGATGCTACTCCAGAAGGCAGGTGCTATGGCAGAGAAGGCATGCTTCTGGGGTCCCACTAGATGACCTTGCTTGATAGAAGGTGCCCAGAATGCTTCCATTCTGCCTGATCTTGCCAATCTTTTAGCTATGTGTTTGAAAAAAAATATATGGACTTCCAGTTTATAATGAATCCTGCAGATTGCCTGTCATTTATGGTGGTTCTAGTTGATGCCAGTGAGAGAAAGTTTTTGAAATCTTTAAAATTAATTGCTCTCTTGCAGTGCTGTAACCTGAAATAATTAGAGCTTGCCTTAGGCCCTATTAATAGATACAGAGATTCTGCTTAAACAAAGATCACTCAGAAGAAATTACTGTGTCATACTTATTGCACTCATATTGTGCTGTCTTTGAATAAAAATGTGAAGTCCTCTACGATTATGAACTTTTAAACAATAAAAGTTGAATCAAATATTCCAATCGATAGATGATAATTAGAAGTGAGTTTGAAGCCTTTCTTCCTCCAACACTGAGTTACGGAAGTAAACCATAAGCTAATTGAAAGAGATCTCTGCCAAACTCAGAAGAGGGGTTGTTGATAATTAGCAGACTGGAAAGAGCAACAAATCACTGCCAAAAGTTTGTCTACCCTCAATTTCTAGTCAGATCGACAGTATCTAAATTGAGAAGAACAATACCATTTTTATTCTACTAGGAATGGTTGCCCAACAGAAATCATCCCAAGAATGAGGTCTACAATAATTTGCATTATAAGGAAGACACACAAAAAGAGTAGTATGCATGAGAAGATCTGACGATGGACTCTTCTCCTTTCCAGAATACATTGTTGCTCATTTCAGGTTTTCTGAAGACCCCCTGAATGCCCCAGAGGATGCACTATAGGCGGATAAAATGAAGGGAAATTTATGTTTGGAAAAAAGAACATTGTATTCCAATAAAGGTTTTCATCCTTTAGACCTCATGCTCTAGTTACCTGAAGATTTTTGTAATGCACTTTATGAGAGGCTGTTTTCAAGTGGCTTTAACTTGACTTGGAAGCTTCAGGTTGTCTAGAACACAGCAGTGCAGGCAATGAGGGACCTACCTTGGTATTCCTATGTGGCACCTCTACTCTGTGAGCTGCACTGGTTTCCTTTCTGCTTCTGGGTATGGTTCAAGGTTCTGTTTATTTCCTATAAAGCCCTACATGACAGGGCTACCTTACCTGAGGGACTGCCTATCTCCCATGGTTTCTATCCATCTTCTACATGTCAAGAGGTGGTCCTTTCAATAACTGGTGTCATCTATTGGGGCTCCAGAAAATTATATTCTCTGTAGCAACACTTACCCTTTGGATTGAATTTTCCCTGAAATTTTCATGGCTTCCGCCATACTGATGTTCTATCCCAATATACCAATAAATTAAAGTAGTTCCGTAAAGAGGAATGAGGACCAAGTAGTATCTTTAAAATGTTGTGTGAGGTTGATGAGTTCATAGAAGAAATATTTTACAATCATTGCTGCTAAAGGAACTGCCACCGGTTGCTCAGTCTAAAGCTTCACATACTTTTTCAAGCAATGAGAGTGAACATTAGCTCAATCTATTCAGTAAGAATATATAATAATATTTACCCCAATTTATTTTTAACTACTAAAACTAAAACATCAACTTGCAGGACACAAAGCTGTAAGGTTGTAGATAATTCTAAAGAGTTCACAAATTCCTTTGACCATTGTATGAAATTGAGTTGTAGAACCAGAAGTGTACATAGTACCATATACTTGGTAATTGTATGAACTTCTGTTTATTTCAAGCCTGTCATTTGTCATTTCACCATAAATTTCTGCAATTAATTCTGAAAATGAAGCATGCAAGTTTAGGGCAGTAATACATATTGCTGAACTTTGTAGTGCCAATTTAATCCTGAATTCTGTTACATTAAGATATTTGCTAATTTGTTTGTTTGTTTGTTTTGTAGGTGTGGCTCGGTTTTTCTATAATGGATTCACCCTGAGAAAAGATGCCATAGCTGTTAGTATTCAAAAGATTAAAGAAATCTTGCACTGGTTTGAGAACCAGAAGCAGCTTAACTTTTATGCAAGTTCTTTACTGTTTGTCTACGATGGTTGGTCTCCTTGCTTAAATGAGGGCTCTCTGGTTGAGAAGAACAAAGTAGCCGAAGACCAAGTGCCAACTGATAGTACAGACAACACATTGGAATGCAACAACAACATTCATATCATCAATGCCTCAGAAACAGGGGAGGTAGAGACTTCAGATGGCAAAGATTTTTCTAAAACGTATACTTTTCACAACAGGCACCAGAATCAGTTTTTGTTAAGAGACCATCTATGGAAGCGCGGTTCTTGCTTTTCACAAAAACATTTGAATGGGAATGTTATACCTCAGCTGGAAAAAGTTTTCAGCCAAATGCCCACATCTCTTCCAGGAAATGGAGAAGTTGAAGTCCGGATGATAGATTTTGCTCATGTATTCCCTAGCAATGCGCGAGATGAGGGCTACATCTATGGGCTGAAAAACTTAATTACTGTCCTTCAGAATATTTTAGATATCTAAATTTTTGCAGTGATTTTTACTGAGGGCCAAATATAATGAAAAGCAACAACATTTCTGCACTTGTGATCCTTGGTTTATATTGTTCTACATTTTCTTGTCTTTATACTTTTGGTATAATTACCAGGTATTTTATAATGTTACTCAGGAAAATTATTCTGTAGTTAGTAAAAGAAAAAGCTAATGAGATTTAACTGGTAGTTATAGGAATTTACAGTTAACAAACAAAGCCTATCTGATATTGGATATATCTTCATTGGTTGAAATGGCTGAGTTGTTTTACATTCTTACATATTTTAATTGAAAACTTGTCATGCAGCCATAATGTTGAGCCATATCTCTCATGGAATACTAGAAAATCATTAGAGAATACTAAAATCAGAATTTAATAAACCATTTAGGATGATGGGGTATCCATTAAATTTAAATTAATATCGCTTTTGTGAATTTACATTGTTTGCATAATTACATATTTGACAAATGACCTTATTAGCGGTAAAATAATTTAGCAGAAAAATCCTTCATTTGACCCCCAAAAACCCCTGCATTGGAGTCTGAACAAAAAGGCCATTATTTCAAAAGTCCATCTAACTGAAGTCCATTAAACTAAGAGTTTACTGTATTATTCTTGAGTATTTGATATATTTTTAAAACTGGAGCTAATAATATTTTTAAGGAGTACATATTTAAAATCTATTCTAGTTTAACAGATTTTTTAAATGAGAGATAATCATGTTCTGCATTATTAAACTTGGGTAAAGGTGTTAATCTTTTCATGGTCGAATATTCTTACCATGTAATATGTAATATTTTCCCTCTAAATTTATGAAGTAGAAATGAGCCATAGAAAGAAAAGTTTGCGTTTTGGAGGTTCTATTAGAGAATGAATAATGAAATAGTTAATCAAAAGTAGTTTTAGTTATTGGAAAGGGGGTCCAAAGTGTACTCTAATGTCTGAAGCTACTTTTTAAATAATTTGGTATTCATTATACAGGTTTGGATTTGCAAATGGAATGATTGGATTAGCTTTGTAGAAGAAAGATTAATATTGTAAAAAGTTTTTTTGGAGGAAAGGATAACAGAATAGAGATTTTCATTTAACTCTTTCCCCTATTTCCTTCCTAAGCGGTATGGAAAGGGTTTCTGGGAATTGTAGAGAAAAGGAGGAATTCGTAAAAAAATGTCCTTACGTTTATTTCCTTCAGTTCAATAGAACTTTGTGCTGATATGAATTCAATTTTAAAGTAGTGGATAGTAGATGGTAAATAGCAGTAGTTTAAAGTTTACATTTATATTTTATATTCCAAATGTGTTATATAAATCTCTATTAAGTAGTTTTGTTATAGGTTATAAAGAAAGCCTTAATAATATCATATATTTGAAGTTAATATTAATTTAAGAGTGATCACAAGAATTTGGTCTTCTGTCAGTAATTTAAGCCATATTGTTGAAAAATAATTGCTATGAGGAAATGTCTGAATCAGTTTCCTTCATCATTGGTAGGTTATTCTGTTGTAGTTTCTCATTAACGGTTATCAGTTAATTTGGCTACATATGTATACCTGGTGCAGACTGGGAATGTTTCCATTGTAGGCTAGTAAGAATATATAATTTTACAACTTTCAGGCAATAACTTCTGTGCTTCATAGTATTTGTAGTGTAATTATTTTTTCACTAATAGTTTAAGGTTCTGGAATAGTAAGCACTCAACATCTAATTTTCAAGTTTTGTAATTGAGTCATTACAAATATATTTAATGTAAATACGATTTATTTTGGAAAGTAAACTGCTTTAAATTGGAAGCTAGGAAGACTTGGTTACAGTTACCCGAGTAACCTCTCATTTTTTATCTAATGAAAAGCATATTCCAGGTTTTTTTATTGTCTACCAGTCGTGAAATAAACATTTTGCAATTTTCATATGTGACCAAATCAAAAACCTTATCTAGAATAGTTTGGTTTCCTAGACATTACTGGCCAATTCCATCACTTCCATTTGCTGGTCTATGTATGTAAAACTGACCTTTATATTTCATTTTCTGTCCTAATCCTACAGCTTATTCCATATGTTATAACTCTGTGTATAGAGGATACAGATGGAATCTTCAGTAGTCACATTATGGAGGAGTTATCTCAGTCTTATACATTTAACTGCTTGCTTCTAATTGAAGTGAATTTGAGAGCCTGCATGTTAAGAGTCCATAAAATAACAATTATTTTGAGCTTCAGATTTAAAGTCTGTAGATAGAGCAAGGAGTATTTTAGTATCTGATCTAAACTGAATTCAAATTAAGTTACATTTTTGGAAGGAAGATTTCTAAACTCCTTAGGAATAGATATAAATAACAATTAATGTCAACTACTTTGTAGCTGTCCCAAACACTCCGACTTTGACAAGCTTATCCTTACCACTAATGCAGAATCTTAAATATTGCTTCCATTGAGATTATGAAGATGCTCCCTTAAAATATATTATATGAAAAATTATGTACAAACGAATATAAGAATTTTAATTCTATAATTTTTTTTTATACCGAACAGTTTCATCCTTGGTATTTTGGATATTTTGCTTCTTGTTGCATAGATCTATTTAAAACTACGGTGTTATGAAATGTTAAAACTATTTTACCTAACTAATTTTACAGAATTATGCAGTTGTGTATAATCATGTTTCACATTAAGAGCATATAATGAGATGGGAATTATTTTTGTTGTAAGGAAAACCGAGCTTTCTGCTTATGTTACCATCCCATAATAGATGATTACATTTTAGGAAGGGACTATTTTCTGTTAATGTGCACCTAATACAAAACTTGGTAGATTACAGTTTTGACTCCATGCATATCTGAAAGTAAAACCCCTGAAATATGCAGTAGTCATTATAATATTTAAGCCCATCTGAAATAGTAGAATTAAAGTTTATATAAAAATATGTGATCTTTATCAGAGTGGAAAGGACTGGCCAAGTTTTGAGGAAAAAAAGACATCAGATACTAGTTTAGAAAGTGAAAAAGGTACAACTTTTCTTTCTAGTCTTTCATGTGAACCATTTTCCAGTGGTTTATATTACCCTTTTAAAGGACTGCAGCTTGTATAAATAGTCATTCCTTTTTACCCAAATTATTTTTAAATTAACATTATTTGCAATAACCTCCCCTATTGAGTGCCTTCTGCTTCATGTTTGGTACCATTTAAATGACATTGTACAGCATCCAGGGTGACAGAATGGAATGCTTTAATTAAAAGCTTGAAGATAGTAATACCCCACAATAGCTAAGGAACACTTATAATATTTTATATTTATCCTAAAATCCCTTTTTGCTGGTAAAAGTTCTATTTCTTTGATTATGAATTGTGTTTACAAACCCACAAATTAACCGCCTATTCAGGAACTAAAACTCTTCATCCTGCCAGTTGCAGGGCTTAGAGGATGTTGTGTGGGTCTCTGTTTACAGTACCAGCAGAGGCCATGACATCTGTAGCCATAGCAATTTGGGAGTGGCACATGTGGCAGAAGGGAAGCTGGGATGTGGAACTGACATATTTCCTCATCTTCTCTTAGCTGGATCTCCGTCATACCTGACGAGGATACTTCAAAACCAGAAACTTGATACACAATCATATGGAACCCGACAGCTTGTTGATGCTCACTTAGAATGAGTTGATTAGAATTTTTGGTAAGAGGGATTTCCATCTTTGTGAGTATGAATAGGCCTTTAGATTTATGAATATAGCTGAATATGAGCCTCCATATCATGCCTGGTAAACAACAGTTTGAACATAAAGAAGTTTGACTTGTAGATTAAAGTAAGCAAGATTGTTTTGTAATTCACACTGAATTGAAGACATTTTTTTCCCCCTTGGAATTCTTGCAAGAATTCTTGCAAGTGGAATTCTTGCAAATCATTTTCCTTGAGAAGCTTTATATCATTCTCCCCCCCCCCCCCCGTTTCTGTACTAACAGTTTTTACTGGCAAATCATTGCATTCAGTTGTAGAATGATGGGCCATTCAACTGTGAAATGTTACTCCATTACATATCTTACAAGCTACATACTGCACACTTATAATGGTGAATTACGGTTCACTGAAGAGTTTATATGCACATTTAAAACTTCCATACTATGAATAGTCATATTAATCCTGCCTCTTTTTTTTTTAACATAATTTATTTGTCCTTACTTTTGTAGGAATGGCTTCTATGTATTTAAAAATTGTTCATTATGTTAGATCTTGATATGTAAGTTAGCAACAGGAAAGAGAAAGCAACAGTGATATTGGGAACAAATATATTTTTACACATTGTTAAAGTGGTATGCTTTCAAAACATAATACGTTTTGGCACTGGATAGAAAATCCTGATTGAACTGACATTGAATTAAAACATCCAAATATGATGATATTGCACATCTTACCATGAATGATATAAGTGACATAAGCACTTTAATATTGTGGGAACTGTACTGGAAAATACATGGAAACATATGAAATTGCACCTATAGCTACTGTATATTAATTTTCAGTTTGTGATGGGTGGGTGAAAGGGAGAACTTTACTACTTTATAAGTGTATTGTATCTGAATGAATGTACTTAGTCTGATCTCGTTGATTTCTTATTCAAGAAGCTTGGATTGTGTTGTGCTTTATTCTTTTAATGGGTTGTTTGTTTGTATTATAAATGATAATTTAGTCGGGGGTACTTACAGAATTGCAGAGTTACATTGGTTACTTTATAGTTTAAAAAAATGTATTATGCTATATAAAGCAATCATTTTGTAATTTATGCGATATTTAGGTAATTCTAATAGCTGTATATTTGGCTGACTATTAAAATTTCTTTAATTTATCTTGGCATCTTTGTTTTATATGATACTTTTAATATGAGAAAGCATCTTCTTATCCTTTCAAGATACGAAAAACAGAAATACTATCAAGCTTTTCATGGCTTCCTTACTAAATATCAGTATCCTTGATCATAGAATAAATCAAGTCAGATGGAATTCCTGAGAAATTTAGATGATAGTTGAAAGGGGGTAAAGAACATATAGCAAAAGGGTAGATAGGGAAAGGGGAAGGATGATCAAAGGTGGCTTCTCATTGTGGAGCTAATTGAACTAATTTCTCATTGTGGAGTTAATTTCAATATTAATGCTCCAGTTATACATTCAGACCCTCAAAATCCAAATCAGCAAATTCCCAAACCATTAATACATCAACTTAGATTGTTAAATCTGAAATGCTAGAGGAAAACACCAATATTTTTTGTTAGGAAAGTTGGGAGTTCAATTCTACTAGTGAGGACATTTTTTATATCTATTGATTAGTGTGGTCCCTTTGTATGTGCATTAATACCCTCCAGAAAGCTTTTTTTTAAAAAACAGCAACTCTGTCTTGTAAGCCTCTTCTTTTCTTGAGCTTCCAGCCTTGGAGAGATCAATACAAGGATGGCCAGTTTCTTGATCTCTTTTTAAATCTTTTAGGATAACTAATGAACATTCTTTCTTATTATTCTCTGATTACTTACTGAATTTATGAGGAAAGGATCTGTTATGTGAACTGGATGCTAACATTTTACAATTAAGGATGACATAGATCAACCAAGAAGCCAACTAGGATATCTCTGATCTAGATCACTTTGTGGGCAACCACCTCTCATGATGTAGTGACTCCAGTGAAAATAGACATCACTTCCTCAGGAAAAAAAGCAATTGTTACATTTTGCGACATAAAGCTCCTCCTGAAGCAGAGAAGAGAGCAGCACCACTGATAGCCTATTTTGCGTAAGGGATTTTAGTTAGCATACCATCACCTGTAAGCAGTAGTGGGATTAAAATAATCTAACAACTGGTTTTCTGCCCTAATGACTAGCTGGGAGGGCGTGGCCATGGTGGGCATGGCCAGGGGTGTGTGACAGACAGCACTCGGCCTCCTGCAGCCTTCTGGGAGAAAAAATGGGCCGGGGCCCCCCCCACCACTCCCCCCATGCCCCATTTTGGGCCTAGTAGGTCTCCCTGCACTTACCTGGGAGCCAAAATAGGGAGCGGGAGGAGGGCTTCTGGAAGGGGAGGGGAGGAGCCAGCCAGCAATTTAACAACTGGTTCGGCTGAAGTGGTGTGAACCGGTTGTATCCCACCACTTGCCTGTAAGAACTCCTATTTCCATTCCAAAACCTGGAAGGATGGATGAACAGGGAAGATGTCCCAAATGTTTTGTTTAAGAGCCCTAAAGTCCCAGGTGATCCTTCTTCATCCCATTTTTCCCCATCTTAATGCAGAAATTGTCTTGTCTGCCAATGCCACTTACTTTACTTTTATAGATTTATTTTTTTTTTGCTTTGCCTTTTTCAATGAATCTTTACATCCAGGTTCCCGATATTTGTTGCTTTTAGCTCTCAGGGAAGCCATATACCTGGACATGTTCACACCAGGGATTTTGGGTACTCGTCAATATTATGTGGAATGACATTTTGAGAAACTGTGCCTAACCTAATTTTTCCTGAAGGAAGAAAAAAAATACAGTATCCTGGCGATGGATCCTTCTGAAGATCTATGGTCATTGGTTTTGCTTTTCCATCTGAAATCTAAGGGCATAAAGTACCTAGAGAAAAATCCAAGAGGTTTCTTATTTGTACATCTGATTTCAGCCACAGAATGTAACTTGAAACCCATCCTACAGTCCTCTGCATTGGGAATTTTCTTTGGGACCCTAATTAGTTTTGAAAAACCCTTGTGGTGCAGTGGTTAAAGAGCAGTATTGCAGGCAAACTCTGCCCACAGCCTGGAGTTCGATCCTGATGGAGCTCAAGGATGACTAAGCCTTCCATCCTTCTGAAGTTGGTAAAATGAGAACCCAGATTACTGGGGGCATTATGCAAATAATATTTCTACCATGTAAATCACCCAGAGAATGCTGTAAAGCAGGGGTCTCCAACCTTGGCAACTTTAAGCCTGGAGGACTTCAACTCCCAGAATTCCCCAGCCAGCTTTGCTGGATCCTCATTTACTGACCTCGGAAGGATGGAAGACTGAATAAAAAATGAGCCGGTCAGGATTGAACTGCTGGCAGTCAGCAGAGTTAGCCCTGCAATAACTATTCTAACTACTGCGCCCACCACAGCTCTATTTCTATTTACTATTCCTTCAAGATGGAGAAAGTTAAGATTGTCTTGGTTAGGAAGAACTGCAGCCATAAAAACAAATAATCTGCCAAAGCTTGATTTTCTTTTTCCAAATAGTTCCAATAAAAATGGGAAATGAGGGACTAAGTGATTGGCAGAGACAAGTATCACATCTAAATTATAATCCAAAGACTGAATTTAAGACCCTGTAGAGTTGAAAAGAACAAGGCAGTCTAACAGCTTTGAATTTCATACTGAATTTCTAACTGTACAAGCTAGTTGGTTGTTTTAACTTGGATCATTTTAACTTGCCTCTGTTTATGGTTTGGCTACCTCTATTGAGAGGTAGATATTCTCTATCAGGAGAAATATCAACAACCTCAGATATGCAGATGATACCACTCTAATGGCAGAAAGCGAAGAGGAACTAAAGAGCCTCTTGATGCGGGTGAAGGAGGAAAGTGCAAAAGTTGGCTTGAAACTCAACATTAAGAAAACTAAAATCATGGCATCCGGCCTTCTCAATTCAATGGCAGATAGATGGTGAAGAAATGGAGGTAGTGACAGATTTTATTTTCCTGGGCTCCAAGATCACCGCAGATGGGGACTGCAGCCAAGAAATTAAAAGACCCTTGCTCCTGGGGAGGAAAGCTATGGCAAATCTAGACAGCATACTAAAAAGCAGAGACATCACCCTACCAACAAAAGTGTGTATAGTCAAGGCTATGGTTTTCCCAGTTGCAATGTATGGCTGTGAAAGTTGGATCATAAGAAAGGCTGAGCGCCAAAGAATCGAGGGCTTTGAACTCTGGTGCTGGAGAAGACTCCTGCGAGTCCCTTGGACAGCAAGGCGATCAGACCAGTCAGCCTTAGAGGAGATCAACCCTGAATGCTCTTTAGAAGGCCAGATCCTGAAGATGAAACTGAAATACTTTGGCCACTTAATGAGAAGGAAGGACTCACTGGAGAAGAGCCTAATGCTGGGAAAGATTGAGGGCAAAAGAAGAACGGGACGACAGAGAACGAGGTGGCTGGATGGAGTCACTGAAGCAGTAGGCATGAGTTTAAATGGATTCCAGAGGATGGTGGAGGACAGGAAGGCCTGGAGGAACGTTGTCCATGGGGTCACGATGGGTCGGACACGACTTCGCAACTAACAACAACAACAACAATTGAGAGAACAGGATTTCCAGATGATTTATACAGATATGTTTGGACTGATATAAACAGAAGTAAACAACTCATAATGAAGCGTATTAATAGCTTGGAGAAAATTATGTCCAGGTATTAATTTTCATGCTGAGAAAAGCATAAAGATATTTGTTCAGTGGAGAGTCAACAAATTATATAGATTGCAATACTTGATTATGAGTAACTCTCTCTTGAGAATTCCTCTTCGGGTAGACCAAGCCACCAAAGTTCAATTTACTTTGAAATTGTTAATGAAATAGGATTTGGAAACTGAATTAGTTACAGACTATATGATTAAATGGATGCAGACTTTAGATACAGTAATTGACATGCCACAGTGGGAATTCCAGTGTAAGGGAAATATTAAACTTTCAATGAGTACAATACCGCAGACAAAACTAATATGTTTTACTGATTGCTAAAATGGACAGTTCATTCTCTAAATATTGTTAGAAATATGTTAACCAGGTTGATTTTTTTTAAAAAAATGTATTCAGTGGCATTGTTGTAAGGCTCGATAATTTGGAATTCTTCAATATGGCAGTTAAATAAAACAATAATAGAAAAATTAAAAGCAAAAGGAACAAAACAAAAAAAATACATTATTATAAAAAGTAATGTAAATATAAAATAAAAATAAAAGCTTAAAGAGATCATTGTTGATTTCAGAAAAGACAGGCACAGCCTCACACCTCTGTGTATTAATGATTCACCTGTGGTTAGCAGCATCGTGTACCTGAATATGCAGTTAACGAGTAGCTAGCTTGGTCGCTCAACAAGATGAGATATTGGTAAAGTGGGTACAGTGGCGCCTACGTTTTCTGCATCACATCCGTCCCTTGTCCTTACCACTTTCTATAGAGGGACAATCAAGAGCATCCTGTCATATTGCATTACTGTCTGGCTTGGAAGCATTACTGCTTTATACAGGAAGGCGGTACAGAGAGTGGTGAGGATGGTAGAAAAGATTATTGGTAGTTCACTCTCTTCTATCCAGGACAAAGCACATAAACAATGTTTGAGCAGGGTCTGCAGTGTTGTTGGGACACTACATATCCTCTTCATAAGCTGTTTCCTTGATACCTTCTAGGAGGGGTCTTGGTGGTATCTGAAACAGAACATCTAGATTTAGTCACAGCTTTGTCCAAATAGCATCAGCCTTGTGAACTCTCAAGTTTCCTCTTCCTGCTATCTATTCGAAATGGATAGTGGTTAATATATATAGGTCAGTGGTGCTATTCAGCTGGTTCTATCCAGTTCGTGAGAACCAGTGGCAGTGGCTGCAGGAGGCTCCGCCCACCCGCCGGGACATCATCACGTCCTGTTTTTGACGTTCTGCGCATGTGCTCCCATTTGCAAACTGGTAGTGAAGGTAAGTGAATATCATCTCTGATATATGTGTATATATGTGTGTATGGCATGAATTGATACATACGTTCTTTTGCAGAGCCGGCAACAGAATTTCATTTTTAAATGTGTGCCAGTGTGCTCACAGTAAAAAAAAAAAATGAGAAAAAGTAATCTAATCTTATATCAACAATTTGGAAAATCACTATGCTAAACAAATTTCAAAAATTTAAATTTTCTTTGCAGCTTGCTACTTTTAAATATTACCTGTGCATTGTCCAAGGATATTCTATACTTCCTAATGGAAATGTCTATGGAGATTCTCAGTCATCTGAAGAAGCTTCTTGGATGAGAAGTGAAGCATCTTCAAGGAAAAACAAAGAAAGACCAGTTGCCTTTTGAAAAAGCACTTTTGGGCAGGGGTGAAATCCACTTACCTTCGCTACCGGTTTGCAAACAGGAGTGCACGCGTGTGCGCTCGCTTTGCTCATGCGCGACCCCTCTGTGCCTGCGCAGGATCTTCTGCACATGTGCAGAGTATCAAAAACAGGATGTGATGACATCCGGGTAGGTGGGCGGAGCCTCCCGCCACCGGTGATACCGTTTTGCCAGAGCCGGATAGAACCGGCTGCATTTCACTACTGCCTTTGGGACTTCCTATTGGAAAGTATGTTCAATTACCTCAGCGGAAGTATGGCTAATTAAGTTATAGTAGTGTGCCTTGGTGTACAAAATAATGAATAGGGACCACATATAAGCAGCCAAGAGTATGTTCTGTGCTGCAGCATGATGTCATGCTGGCCACATGACCGTGGAAATATCTCCAACACTGGTTCTTTGGCCTAAGAAACAGAGATGAGCACCACTCACTAAAGTCAGTCATGGCTAGTCACGTAAAACCTGCAGGGACACTTTTACCTTTATAGCAGTGGTGAAATTCAAATTTTTTTTACTATGAGTTCTGTGGGCATGGCTTGGTAGGCATGGTGTGGCTTAGTGGGCGTGGCTTGGTGGCCATGGCAGGGGAAGGATACTGCAAAATCCCCATTCCCTCCCCACTCCTGGGGGAAGGATATTGCAAATCCCAATTTCCTCCTCACTCCTGGGGGAAGGATATTGCAAAATCTCCATTCCCACCCCACTTCGGGGCCAGCCAGAGATGGTATTTGCCAGTTCTCCGAACTACTCAAAATTTCCGCTACCAGTTTTCCAGAACCAGTCAGAATCTGCTGGATTTCACCCCTGCTTTATAGCCAAAGAAGAACTGGAATGTCACAGACTCAGCACACTTGCTACAACTTGTAAATCCCCATTGCTTACCCTTCTTTCAGGCTTTCTGATATCTGCCTGCAAACAAAAATAATTATTTCACAAGTATGTTGCCCACAGGATGCCTCTAGCGAGATTTATTGAGAAGAAAGGATAGGATTGCAAACTATTTCCTGTTTAGAAATCAATATATTCCTATATATGACTTCTGTAACAGAATCATCAGTGCTTGGAATACTTTACCTGACTCTGTGGTCTCTTCCCATAATCCTAAAAGTTTTATCCAAAAACTTTCTACTATTGACTTCACCCCATTCCTAAGAGGACCATAAGGGGCGTGCATAAGCGCACAAACGTGCCTACCATTCCTGTCCTATTGTTTTTCTTTTCTTCTTCCTATATATATGCTTATACCCCCTTATATTTACCCATATATATGTTTATTTACTATATAATCTTTTTGTATGATACCTACATATATTGTTGTGACAAAATAAAATAAATAAATAAATAAAAAATAAATACACCGGAACAGAGATGTCTTTATCTTTTTCCTAACTCCTTTAAAGTAAATGAATGAAGTGAAAAGTCTGTCCATTGATAATAAAGGATTCTTCCTCTGGTTATTTGTGTAAACATCATCTTTATTAGTCTGAGAACTAGCCCTTAGAACTTCATTTGGGCTAAGTAATTTCTCTAGAAGAAAGCAAACATAAATCAGTTCTACGTTGATGTTAGAAAGCCAACAGGGGCCCATTACTGTATTTTTCGGAGTATAAGATGCACCTTAGCTTTTTTTTGGGGGGGGGAAATAAGAAAAAAGCTGATTGGCAGATGGATCGGCCTCCTGGAATACCCCCAATTAGCTGTTCCCAGAGGTGAATTTTAGCATCAGGTTCCTTGGTTGTGAGCTCTGTGCCTTGCTTTTTTTGACTTTTTTCTCCTGCCTCTGAAACGCCATTTCAGAAAAAAAAAAATCTGCCTCTGAAAGCCTCCAAAATAGAACTTCAGAAAAAAAGCCTCTGAAGCTCTATTTGGGGGCTTTTTTTCTAAGCTCCATGAAGCTCTGTTTGGGGGCTTTTTTTCTGAAGCTTTTTTTCTGATGCTTTTTTCAGTCTCTGAAAACTCTGTTTGAGAAACTGGGTGGGGCTACATTCGGAGTATATGACGCACTCAGATTTTTACCCTCTTTTTTTGGGGGGAAAGGTGCGTCTTATACTCCGAAAAATACGGTAAGTTAACAGAAATTGACTTTGATATAGGAAGTAAAAAAGTTTTGCTCTTTTTAAAAGTAATTTCCAGATACCTCCCAACTTTGAATTACTATGGCTTCCCTGATGTAGGAGCAGCTGATAAATGAAGGGTTGTTTTTCTTAAAATTAACAAAAGGTTATGAATAATTTTTGGAATAAAACTTTTTATAATGATCCTGTTCAGGGTAGGTCAGAGATATTGCTTTACACTTAAATTGTTTCCCGTTTCTGATGGAAGTATATACGTTTTGCTGCAGGCAACCCAACTGATGCCATCCTATATTGCTTTTTCAAAACTCATTTATTGCTGTCTGACAAAATAAGATTTTCTAGTGATGGGAACCGAAGTCTTAGTTGTTGCTGAGTGACAATCAACATAGTAGTAATGTTAAATTTTGATGGAGTATGGAGCCCATTTTGAGATTGCTGTCACGGTCATACTTTTGTATGGACCTAGTGAAGCATTCAAAAAGTAATTCATTTACAATTTGTGTAGTTCTTATTAGATATACAGCCAGTGTACTCATTTGGCATTTTAAGCAAACTTACTAAGACTCATTGGATTGCAATGTTTGCTCTTGAATATGTCTTACACATGCTGCTCTTGTTTGGTGTAGATTATGTTTGCAGGAAATGGGTATGTCTAGTCTAATGAAGAGAAAAACTAGGGGTGACTTGATAGCAGTGTCCCAATATTTGAGGGGCTGCCACAGAGAAGAGGCGGTCAACCTATTCTCCAAAAAACCCGAGGGCAGGACAAGAAGCAACATTGGAAGCTTATCAAAGAGAGATCTAACCTGGAACTAAGTAGACAGTGAGCACAATTAATCAATAAAATTTTTTGCTTCCAGAAATTGTGGGTGCTCCATCACAGATGGTTTTTAAGAAGAGACTGGACAGCCATTTGTCAGGAATGGTATAGGATCTCCTGTTTGAGCAGGGGGTTGGACTAGAAGACCTCCAAGGTCCCTTCCGACTCTGTTTCTGTTACTAAGTGAACAAGTATAGGGTGTCCAGCCAATGACAGACAATGACAGTTCAACAGTAAATAGGAACATTGTGGAACAGCCAAGCTGTAAGTCATAATTGAATTTTAGCGTCAAAGAACATCTGATCAACTTACAATTATTATTTTTGGAAGTTGTAATCCCTGATTCAGAATACTATGGAACTCTTAATTTTGTCAGTAGTTCAATAAGGATATATCTGAGAGTCGTATTCTGCTTTTGCTCTTAACATTATAAGCTTAAAAGAAAGGAGAAAATAATAAAGGAAGGTTTCTTATTGCCTGTATGTCTTCAATTAACTAATTCTCAAACTAAATCAAAACAAATTCTTCATAACACAAGTCTTCAATCTTATCACCAACCTTGGTCTAATTAGGCAAACTGCCAAAGGCTTTTCTTGGCAAAAGTTCAAAAGCAGAAGATGCTGACAAGAAATAAATGCAGCAAGACAGAGCAATTCTATCAATGTTGTTTTCCGACAAAGAACCCAAATGCCACTGCTGGTCTTTTAAACCTTATGGGAGGGGCCAATCATCTCTTGGCCCTACTCCCAAGTTGTCCTCTTTGCTTTAGCTCAGGGGTGTCCAAACTTTTTTGAGTGAGGGCCAAATACAGAAAAATAAGCAAAGGCCCGGGCCACCGGGGGGGGGGGAATGGGCGTGGCTTATTTTGGGGTGTGGCTTGGTGGTCATGTGACTGGTGGGTGTGGCTAACTGCTCATGTGACTGAGTGGATGTGGCTATGGGCATAGAAACTACTCAGAGGGCTAAAAAAAGTAATTTTTGACCAGTCCTCACACTTATGACCATCCTCACATTTATGCCCATTGCAGCATTTTTAACAACCATATCACTCATTTCACAACTGCTTCTCTTCACCACGGTTACAAGATAGGGTGCAAAATGTAAAGATAGTTGTAGGTGTGAGGACCAGTCAAAAGTGTGAGGACAGGTCAAAAATAACTTTTTCAGCCCTCTGAGTAGTCCCTATGCAAAATGCTGCAACAGGCATAAATGATGACCGGTCATAAGTGTGAGGACTGGTCAAAAGTGCGATATAGTTTTGTCTGGAGACATTCTGCACACTTCCCCCACCAACGCTGTTATTTCGCCGCCTCACCTGTTTCTCGATGCGGTCTTCTTCTTTTCCGCCAGAGTCCCAGCTGCTTTCTATCAGTCTGCAGGGTGCAAAACTGTCACACTGGGAGATCCTGCAGCATGCAAAGAAGCCCCAAGGGTCCCTCGGTTTGGGCACAGGTTTGGGAGCAGAGCCCCAAAGGCTTTGAAGCTGCTCCGAGGGCAGCTGGGGCCCATGTACAGAGTGCGCACAATAGCCTCAAGCCACAAGAGTTTTGCAGCCAGCCAGTCCTTCTCAGAGGCAGACAAAATGAAACAGAAACAAGCCAAGCGGGTGAGAGACACCTTCAAAGGCAAACAAACAAACAAACTTCCCTTTTGGGAAGAGGCAGCGCTGTGCTAGGAAGGCGGCTGTTCTCCCCTCCGAGGGCCTTGTGGGTCAGCCAGGAGGCTTTGGCCCATTGGAGGAACGACCCTGGCAATGCCCCATGGGGCACAGGGGCCACCAGCCGGCCAAGCTGCCTTGGGCCCAAAAGACTCTTTGAGGAAGGGCTTCATCCCCTTGGGCATCCCGGCATCCCAGGATGTTGCCATCTTCCCAGCTGTGGCAACACCGCGGGGGTGGGGTGGGGTGGGTCTCTTGGCTCTCTCCCAGAGCCTCCTTGGTCACTCAGCTTCCCGGACAAGGCCCCAACTGAGCTCGCCCCCCTCACCAGGCGTCGAGGATTCCCACCAACTGAGCTGCATCGCTGGGGAGGGGGAGGCGGTGGCTGGAGAGGACAACCCGCCGCCGCCCCCACCCAGAGGTTCTCCGGGAGCAAGCGTCCCGTTCCGCGGGACCCTCGGCAGCCCGGCAGCGGGGCCCACTCAGCAGCTCACCTCCCATCCTCCTCCGCTCCGCTCCCCGCCCGTCCAGCCCTGCTCTGCCGACCCGCCCGGAGAGCCTACCTGCGCGGCGCCGCGAGCCGAGGGCGCCCGGAGCAGCGCCGGAAGCTCTGCCGCCCGCCCGCCTCCTCCTCTGTCTGGTGGGCCGGGCTGGAGCCGTGGGCGTCCCGGGCGTCCCCTACAGCCCAGTGGCGGAATGGCCGGCCCGCAGCCCCGGGTGGGCGGGGGTCACCTCAGCGGAGCCTCCCCGCATCTGCAACCGGGCGAGCGGCGGCGTTGCCATCTTCCCCAGCTGGGGCGGGGCGGGGTGGGGTAGGTCTCTTCGGCTCTCTCCCAGAGCCTCCTTGGTCACTCAGCTTCCCGGACAAGGCCCCAACTGAGCTGCGCCCCCCCCTTACCAGGCATTCCCACCAACTGAGCTGCATCGCTGGGGGAGGGGGGGGAGGCGGTGGCTGGAGAGGGACAACCCGCCTTCGGCGCCCACCAGACAGAGGAGGAGGTGGGCGGCCGGCAGAGCTTCCGGCGCTGCTCCGGGCGCCCTCGGCTCGCGGCGCCGCGCAGGTAGGCTCTCCGAGCGGGTCGGCAGAGCAGGGCTGGACGGGCGGGGGAGCGGAGCGGAGGAGGATGGGAGGGTTGAGCTGCTGAGTGGGCCCGCTGCGGGCTGCCGAGGTCCCGCGGAACGGGACGCTTCTGCTCCCGGAGAACCTCTGGGTGGGGGCGGCGGCGGGTTGTCCTCTCCAGCCACCGCCTCCCTCCCCCAGCGATGCAGCTCAGTTGGTGGGAATGCCTGGTATGCCCCACCCAGAGGTTCTCCGGGGAGCAGAAGCGTCCCGTTCCCGCCGGGACCCTCGGCAGCCCCGGCAGCGGGGCCCACTCAGCAGCTCAACCCTCCCATCCTCCTCCGCTCCGCTCCCCTGCCCGTCCAGCCCTGCTCTGCCGACCCGCCCGGAGAGCCTACCTGTGCGGCGCCGCGAGCCGAGGGCGCCTGGAGCAGCGCCGGAAGCTCTGCCGCCCGCCCGCCTCCTCCTCTGTCTGGTGGGCCGGGCTGGAGCCGTGGGCGTCCCGGGCGCCCCCTACAGCCCAGTGGCTGAATGGCCGGCCCGCAGCCCCGGGTGGGCAGGGGTAGCCTCAGCGGAGCCTCCCCGCATCTGCAACCGGGCGAGCGGCGGCTTCCTTGGGGGCCAGGACGGGGGCCGCACCCCACTGTCCACCGAGAATTTGCTGCGGGCCAATAAAAACTGACCCGCGGGCCGCAGTTGGCCCGCGGGCCGTAGTTTGGACACCCCTGCTTTAGCTGCTCTTGCCTTCTGGCAGCTTTTCTCATGTGTGCATTAGGAACAGGCTCCTCCTGTTCCTCTGCGTCACTACTGTCAGGCTCTGGAGGCTCTGGAATCCACACATCACTCCTCAATGACCCTGGCCCCACTCTGCCTCTTGTTCTTCCTCAGCCTCATCACTGTCCTACTCCACTGCCAGCTCCGCAGGCTGCTGGCAGACCACAACACACAATGGCTGGACACCATCAAAGCTGACACAAGCCAGAGGATAGAAAAAATCAAAGAAGTAGTGCAAGATCAGAATATGTGGAGAGACCTGAGCTATAGAATTGCCAAGAGTCAGACACAACTGAAAGGGTAACATCACCACCATCATCATCATCACCCAGTAAGATTTACGAGGTTTGGATATGAACCAATCCTAATTCAAAATCCAGTGGCTCACTTGCAATGGCAGAATTAGTTTGCATATTTGAAGTATCAAAGAGAAAAAGAAGTCACATAAGTAAGTGTGCGTTATTATGTAAAAACACCCCAAGGAACTTTTTGTAAATAAATAAAAAAGATAATGATATTCTGAAGGAAATATGGACAAATGCTTTCCGCATATGGTATCTTTCTCAATCAGCATGACCATACTACTACAGGGAACTTTATGTTGAACAAAGCGTCATTCTGAATGTCCAAAATCCCAAAAGCAGTGGGTCATTTTTATCAATGGGGTAGAGTGAGCCAGCTGTCTAAAATGGTACAAGTTAAAAAAGTTAAAAATGGTACAAGTTACAAATTGAAAAAAACTCAGATGCTCCTAACCATTAGACCTAACTCGATTTCATTGAGGGCTGCATCAGAGTTGTGTTTGACCTGGGGGGGGGGTCAGGTGTGTGTGGCCAGATTGACATCACTAGTGTCAGAGGCACTTGTGGTGACCCAGATGGGGCTGGGGGGGGGGTCCACTGTCCTTTTGGGTTCCATTTTTGGTTACAAGGGCCTCCTCCAGCCTTCTCCCAGCAAAAACGGAGCTTGGGAAGGCCACATACACCCCTCCCGAGCTCCGTTTTCTTTGGCAGAGGTACCATGAGCCAGTCCTTCGCTGTTTCCAGGGCGGCCTCATGGGCCAGCTCTAAGCATCTCGTGGGCCTTGAGGTTGACACCCCTGCATTTAGATAAGGTGACCAACTTTTTTACAAAGAGAAGGAGGAAAATATTGTAAATAAAAGAAACATTTATTCATTGCAACAATAATATAGAATATTTATTTATTATTTATTTATTATTTAGATTTTTACACCGCCCTTCTCCCGAAGGACTCAGGGCGGTGTACAGCCAAATTAAAACAATACAATATACAATTTTAAAACAACAAATTAAAATAACATATTCTATAATGGCCGAAAAATTTAAAAACCGTCAAATTTGACCCAATAAAACAGAATACCCAATTTAAAATTATTAAAATTCAAAAATTCAAAATTTAAAAATTAAGAATTAAAAATTAAGAATTAAGCCAGTCCCGCTTGGATGAACAAGTACGTTTTCAATTCACGGCGAAAGGTCCGAAGGTCAGATATTTGACGCAAACCAGGGGGAAGTTCGTTCCAGAGGGTAGGTGCTCCAACAGAGAAGGCCCTTCCCCTGGGGGCCGCCAGCCGGCATTGCTTGGCGGACGGCACCCTGAGAAGGCCCTCTCTGTGTGAACGTATGGGTCGGTGGGAGGCATAGGGTAACAGCAGCATATTATATTACACTATAATATGATAAATGCATAATAAAAATCATTTGTAACAATAACATTTTATATTGTAATTATGCTTGCATGCCTATTAATTATTATTTAAATGAGTACTTTTCCACTGAATGAGTATTTTTTGTCAATGTATCATCTTCTAGCAATACATTGGAAATATCTGAACAAGAAATATCCTTCACATTGAATTTTACGGCAAGCGCTGCAGCTAGAGTATCAACATTCAATCTCGATTTCACACTTTTCCAAAAACTATCAGCAACTGAATAAATAAAATTAATGATTAAAACTGAAACAATAGCATAAGCGAATAAACTTGTAAATAAAATTATACATGTTTGGAAATTATTAAATAGATAATGAATGAATAAAACGTGAATTATTGTGCTCACCTGTGTATGACTGAATAGTCACTGAGAAAGAAGTGAGTCTAATGCATGCGTGTGTGCCGTGTCGTGTTTCAGTAAGAAGTAAACAAAGCCACTTGCGCACGGCACACTCTTGCGCGCAGCGCACTCTCTCAAGACAATTCTCCTGTGCGGAGCGCATGCGTCTCGTAATCGTGTCTTGCCGCACTGTACTGAGCCTTGACGAATCGTCATGTCAAATACAAATATGTCACACCACACACAATGGATTGGATCAGCATCGACAGAATACGGAGATTTACAGATTAGTCTCAAATATCGAAAAGGAGGACATGTAGAAGGACACTTTTCAAGGGAGGACAGAACTTATAAGAGAAGGACTGTCCTCCCTAAAGGAGGATGATTGGTCCCCTTAATCTAGACACTTCTATCATATCGCAAAATCTCAAATGGACAGCTAACATCAAAAACATCATTAAAAAAGGACAACAAAGAATGTTCTTTCTGCGCCAACTCAGTAAGCTCAAACTGCCCAAGGAGCTGCTGATCCAATTCTACAGAGGAATTATTGAGTCTGTCATTTGCACCTCTATAACTGTTTGGTTCGGTTCTGCAGCCCAACAAGAAAAACACAGACTTCAGAAGATAATTAGAACTGCAGAAAAAATAATTGCTACCAACCTGCCTTCCATTGAGGACCTGTATACTGCACGAATCAAGAAGAGGGCCGTGAAAATATTTACAGATCCCTCGCATCCTGGACATAAACTGTTTCAACTCCTACCCTCAAAACAACGCTATAGAGCACTGCACACCAGAACAACTAGACACAAGAACAGTTTTTTCCCAAACGCCATCACTCTGCTAAACAAATAATTCCCTCAACACTGTCAAACTATTTACTAAATCTGCACTACTATTAATCTTCTCATCGTTCCCATCACCAATCTCTTTCCACTTATGACTGTATGACTGTAACTTTGTTGCTGGCAATCCTTATGATTTATATTGATATATTGACCATCAATTGTGTTGCAAATGTTGTACCTTGATGAACGTATCTTTTCTTTTATGTACACTGAGAGCATATGCACTAAGACAAATTCCTTGTGTGTCCAATCACACTTGGCCAATAAAATTCTATTCTATTCTATTCTATTCTTTTGGCTGAGAAGCTTGCTGGTGACTGATTCAGTTTATAATGAAGATATAAATGCCCAGTTCAATCTCTGTGATTCTGCATCCTACTATCTTCTGGCCATTTGCACATCTGCTCTGATAACTTTCACATCTGCACTGATAAGATTCCCAGAGGAACTTTTTGATGACTTCAAGAAGGTTTTCTTTCAGAAATATAAAAATTACTCTAGCGACTACGTACAAAGAAAATTTATAGAAGATGTTCTATAGGTGGCATCTCCCACCCACAAGGCTAGCAAAAAAAAGTAAAAAAATATTCATCAATGTGTTGAAAGCGTGAGGTAGTGCCAGGGGCTTTTTACCACATGAGGTAGGAATGCCCAAAAGGTATAAAATTTTGGCATCAGATAGAACAATGGTTAGAAGAGATATTAACACAAAATATAGAATCAAAACCAGAATTTTTTTTACTGGGCATCATAGAAGGCAACTACAACAAGGGTACAATTTATCTAATGTTACACATTTTAATAGCAGCAAGATTGGCTTTTGCACAAAAATGGAGAAATAAAGAGACACACCCCCCCCCCCCCCCGAGAAGAAGAAGTGTTAGCTAAAATATTAATTTGTACAGAAATGGACAGACTGACTCTGGGACTTAAAGATAAGAACGAAACAGAGTACTATGAAATCTGGAACAAAGTTTATTACTGGCTTGACAGGAGGAGGAATGCTGGGATAAATGATTATTGATGAGTAGAATGTTTAGAAGTGTTTACGCTAGTTTTCTGTGTTAGATAAGATCAAATTTGCTTTTGATGTAACTCTCACAGAAGAATCTACATGTTTGAAACGTGATAAATAGTATAAACTGGTATAGAGATAAGGAATTGTATAAATTATAAGGTAAAAAGTGACAAAAATGCTTGAACTGGAGACATCACACCATGCCCAATGTTTTTAGTTTGTCTTATTAATAAAAAAACTTTTTTAAAAAAGGTTTTCTTTCAGATGGTTGAAAAAATAATTACTCAAGAGCAGATTTTTGCCAATGCTGTCTATTATACACACATCAATGTTGATGTAAGTATTCTCAACGTTAACCTGTTTCCACATTTTTCCCCCTGGCTACTTTCTCTGGGTATGAATAAAAACACTGACAGAGACAAATGAAAATACTTTGGCATGTGCTGTTTATGATTTCTTTTAAACAAGTCACCACCAGATGGTGCAATGCTCAAACATTTGGTACTTAAGTTGTTTGGTGAGTTTGTGCATTCTTATTAAAGGCTGGTAGTTTTCAGGAACCTTTCTACGCAACCAATGTGCTGCTTCTTCAAGTCTCATTCCAGTGCGATCTTTTATTTAATCATCAGAATATCATGCATCCACGTAACCTGCAAGACAGCTCATTAAGCCTGTCCTAGATGGGTTTACTGCTGTAGGCATTCTGTTTATAAATATGAGATAGACCCAATGCAAGAACATCAATGAAAGTAACTGCAAAAAATCCCCATCTTGTAGAGAGTTGTGATGAAGAACCAGATAGCATTGAATTATTAATAGTGAGAAAGGCTGTATTTTCCCAAGGGCAATTGCTCTCTGGGTCTTTGTAGCCATTACACACAAGTTATCATTTCAGCAAATTGGGTGCACAGTAACTGGCCATTTTAAATCAATTCCACCCCAAATATCTCTATCAAGAAATTCTGGTCTTTCTGTTGAGGGGTTGTTGGCATGGAATTGAAAGTTTACTTTTAAGGAGTGGATCAGAGGTGGGTTTTAACAGGTTCTGACCAGTTCTGGAGAACCGGTAGTGGAAATTTTGAGTAGTTCGGAGAACCGGTAGTAAAAATTCTGACTGACTCCGCCTCCATCTATTCTCTGCCTCTCCAGTCCCAGCTGATCGGGAGGAAATGGGGATTTTGCAGTATCCTTCCCCTGGAGTGTGGTGGGAATGGAGATTTTGCAATATCCTTCCCCCAGGAATGGGGAGGGAATGGAGATTTTACAGTATCCTTCCCCTGCCACGCCCACCAAGCCATGCCACACCCACCATGCCACACCCACAGAACTGTTAGTAAAATTTTTTGGAACCCACTACTGAAGTGGATAGCACGGTAGATTGGCATTAAGGATTCAAAAAGTTCACCCAGCACAACCCCACCCACCCTTTTACTTAATCACAACAAATTAAGGACAACTGAGAATAATTTTTAGATCTAGGTTTTATGTTAGAGCAAATGAGGGGAATTCAAAACTCTCTGCTGTTGCTAAACTAACTTTCCTAGTTACCACTTCCTTTGGCCATTCTGTCTGGGGCTACTCAGACCTGAAACATAACCAGCATAGTGGCAGTTCCTTTGCAATCAAAGCTTTAAGTCTGAAATGATGTAGGTAGGGTTTCCTGCTTGAGAAGGGGGTTGGACTAGATGTCCTCCAAGGTCCTTTCAAACTCTGCTATTCTGAGATTGCATGGCATTTTCATCATCTTGACTTTTCGGATGCCAAAAACAACTGGAGAGCTAATTTTGTATTCCTGCATTAAAATAAATTGAAAGTTCCACTGGATATTAATTCTCCATGGTTGTTCATTTAGAAAGGAGATTTTTAGCTAAGAGACCCTAAGTTTGTGCCTCGCTCGCTCCCCCCACCGCAGCCGGGCCCCTCTTATCTCTTGCCGGACGCTGATAATGCGAAAGAATGTCCTGGCATGCCTCCAGCCCCCAGCCCTGGCACCATGCCCAGACAGGCCGAGCAAGACGAATGGCCTGATGTGCCTCCAGCCCCCAGTCCTGGCACCATGCCAGACAAACGGAGCAACTAAACCCCTCCCCCACAGCATGTGAGCCTGAAGAATGTGAAGCCAGTCATGAGCTAAGATTACCAACAGCTGGAGGCTGGAGAGATCTTCGCTTCTGGAGAATAGAGAGACGACGTCAGCAAAAGGAAGGGAGGAGCAGGCCTGGATAAGTGCTGAGTCATGGAGCCACACCCCATGGCCTATATAAAGGATCTGCTTTCTGGCATTCTCTGAGTCAGGCAAAGTCTAACTTGGATTGCTGAAGTCACATCCTGGTCTCCTGCCTGCCCTGAGAACTCTGACAGAACTTTGGCAAAGCTGCAGAGGCTTTGCAGCCACACTTGATACGGACTTCCCTGACCCGGCCGTCAGAGGAGTGGGACACAACACTAAGCTTTAAATAGGGGAGGGTAGTAGCCTATGGCAAAAGTTGGAATATATGAGTGGTATCAACTTATTTTTTGCAGGAAGTAGGAACATATTTTGTGCTGATCCTATTTTGGCTTACTTCAAGATTAGTATAGGCAGAAGCTCAAAAATCCAAAAGGGATGATACTCCCATGCTGTGGTAGCATATTTCCCAACACGCTATCAGTGTTCAAAGAGAACCTGGGCATCTGTGGGGAAAGGGCAGTCAAGATGGGTGAGATGGTGGAGGGACTATGATGATGCAAGTCTTGCCTCTTTTGAATATGAGAGCAACCCCACTCCCTAGCACTGATGACGTTACCTAGTTTGGTAATGAAATATCTGCAAGAAAACAACCAAGATCAGAGAGAAGCAAGATTCCCTCTTTTGAACATGCATGAAATATAATATAATATAATATAATATAATATAATATAATATAATATAATATAATATAATATAATATAATATAATATAATATAATATAATATAATATAATATAATATAATATAATATAATATAATATAATATAATAATATAATATAATATAATATAATATAATATAATATAATATAATATAATATAATAATATAATATAATACAATACAATACAATACAATACAATACAATACAATACAATACAATACAATACAATACAATACAATACAATACAATACATTATATTACATATACATAATACAATATATTATCATATAGAATAGAATAGAATAGAATTCTTTATTGGCCAAGTATGATTGGACACGCAAGGAATTTGTCTTGGTGCATACGCTTTCAGTGGTATATACACTTGGTCTATACACTTAAGAGGGACGCAGTGGCTCAGGGGCTAGCATGCTGAGCTTGTCGATCGAAAGGTCAGCAGTTCAGTGGTTCGAATCCCTAGTGCTGCCATGTAACAGGGTGAGCTCCCGTTACTTGTCCCAGCTTCTGCCAACCTCGCAGTTCAAAAGCATGTAAAAAATGCAAGTAGAAAAAATAAGGACCACCTTTGGTGGGAAGGTAACAGCGTTCCGTGCGCCTTTGGTGTTGAGTCATGCCGGCCACATGACCACGGAGACGTCTTCGGACAGAGCTGGCTCTTTGGCTTTGAAATGGAGATGAGCACCACCCCATAGAATCGGGAATGACTAGCACATATGTGCGAGGGGAACCTTTACCTTTACCTATATATACTTAGTCTATCAATATTCTATTGATGTATCAAATGTAGTCTAATGCAGCATAGAACAATATTATTACTTCTTGTGATCTTGACACTATCCAATGCATGTATCAAAGGACCAGGGTTGGCATCACAATGTTCCACCTTGTCAATTTTGACCACAGTTGGTGGATGTCACTGCTTTCCAGTCTAAAGATCAACCTTTGTCAGTTGAAAGATGCACCTGAACATGCCTGTGAGTAGTTAGCATCTGGGTAGTCATCTGGGGAAACAGAGGCAAATTCACTGGGGCTGCTACTAGAGTGATATGAAATATTATCTGAGAATAGATTTTTTTTATTGGCCAAGTGTGATTGGACACACAAAGAATTTGTCTTGGTGCATATGCTCTCAGTGTACATAAAAGAAAAGATACCTTCATCAAGGTACATTTACAACACTTAACAATAGTCATAGGGTACAAATTTAACACTTAATGATAGTCATAGGCTACAAATAAGCAATCAGGAAACAATCAATATCAGTATAAATCATAAGGATACAAGCAACAAAGTTACAGTCATAAGTGGAAGGAGATGGGTGATGGGAATGATGAGAAGATTAATAGTAGTGCAGGCTTAGTAACTAGTTTGACAATGTTGAGGAAATTATTTGTTTAGCAGAGTGATGGCATTCGGAAAGAAACTGTTCTTGTGTCTAGCTGTTCTGGTGTGCAGTGCTCTCTAGTTTCATTTTGAGGGTAGGAGTTGAAACAATTTATATCCAGGATGTGAGGGGTTTGTAAATATTTTCACAGCCCTCTTTTTGACTTTTATTATTATTAAAATGTTGGTCACTGTGGCTTCTTATAAATGTTTCATTACTGAGATTTTGGAGGTTAGAGGTCATCACGGAAGCCTTGCCTGAAGTATTAACTGCTGGATTCTTCTGTTTTCTACTTTGCCCTAAGAAAAGAAGTTCTGCTGAATGTGAAGCCTATTAAGGTTTTTAAGTAAGACATAGCACCCAAATACCACTCTCTTTTATTTTGCCTACAGCTCAGATAAACACTTAAAGAGATAATGCCTTGAACAAAGAACAATATGCACTAGGATTATTAGATTCCAATCCCTGCAATTTAGCTCTGGAGCAACACTCTGTTCTGTGGCTTTGGTTGTTACTAAACAGGAAAGGAAGATTAAAATCTGGCTTTTTCAAAAGATGCTTACTCTTTTTGATTTTTTTTTTAATTATAAGTTTTCTAATGAGCTTAAGCACTAACACAAACTAACCAAGAGTAAAAGCAGAAAAGAAAGAAAAAAAGAAAAGAAAGGAAAGGAAAGGAAAAGAAAGGAAAGGAAGGAAGGAAGGAAGGAAGGAAGGAAGGAAGGAAGGAAGGAAGAAAGAAAGAAAGAAAGAAAGAAAGAAAGAAAGAAAGAAAGAAAGAAAAAGAAAGAAAGAAAGAAAGAAAGAAGCTAATGGTTATGCAGATAGGTGCTTTAGTCTGGCAAGATCTGTAGACAATCAACAATAAAGAAACTACAATGAGAAACTCCTTGGGTCCTTCTTGGTTCCTGGCCCCTGACACTGTGTCAGGCAAAGCCAAGACAGAAAATGAATGAACATTGAGCTCCAGTGTTAATGAGAATTGTTACTCTCTCTAGTTGTTACTCGTGTCACAGTGCTACACTAAAGTCATCTGGGATATTTACATGGAATTAAAAAAGTAAAGCTGGCAGCTGGATTTGAAGCCCCTCTTCTATTTTATATGAATCACAGACATCCTTAAATGTTTTATTTATTTATTTATTGTTTTGATTTGTATACCGCCCTTCTCCCGAAGGACTCAGGGTGGTTTACAGCCAAATAAAACAGGAATATAAAAATTAAGATTATTATTAAAAAACTTATTCAATTTGGCTAACAGCTAAAATTCAATAAAAAACTTAAACTTAAATTAAACTCAATTTAAAAGCCCCCATTAAAACTATTAGGCGAGCCCTGCGCGACGAAACGAGAATGTCTTAAGCTCGCGTCTAAAGGTCCGGAGGTCAGGGAGTTGACGTATCCCTAAAGGTAGCTCGTTCCAGAGGGCAGGAGCCCCCACAGAGAAGGCCCTCCTCCTGGGGGTCGCCAGTTGACATTGTCTGGCCGACACCCTGAGGAGGCCCTCCCTATGGGAGCGCACTGGTAGTTGGGAGGCATTTGGAAGCAGCAGGCGGTCTCGTAAGTAAATGTTAAGTCTAATTCTTTATTGCTTTAGTAAATCATATAAGCAGTGGTAGGATTCAAATAATTTAACAATCGGTTCTCTGCCCTAATGATTTCTTCCAACAACCAGTTTATCAAAGTGCTCAGAAAGTTAACAACCAGTTCTCCCGAAGTGGTGTGAACTGACTGAATCCCACCACTGCTTATAAGTTTTACTTACCCATCCATCTCACCTAGATCACCCTGGGTAGTTTATAACAGCCTAATAAAACCATATAAACACATGGCTGAAAGTGTAGCTTAAAAACAGGGTTAAAAAGTTAAAACGTGTGATGCTTGCCTTATAATTTAGCATTTTTTAAATATACTTTAGTTTAGCTTTCTTACAATTTGTCTTAGGGTTAACCAAGTCACTGTTACACCAAAACCAAACCAAACAACTAAGAAAAAGAACTCTTTATTCAAAGAACCTTTCCATTTAAGTATATATAATGATTCTGGGCTAGGTTTTCATTTTACAGTTATTCTCTCTCATAACATTTCCAGAAAGGTCTTCCACTACATTGCAAAGAAACCATCTGGTACTGAGATTTATTCCACTTCAGTTTCTGTAATTAACTTATTAAGTTAATTTGTTGATCTGTAAATTTGATAAGCTGTGTTGCATTTAATTATTCTTCGATCCATTAACTCACAAATGAATGAGATTCGACAGCATCAGACCTTTCCTTCATGGTAAGAAACTTTTATTTCTTTGATTTATAAAAGAGGAATCACTAGAATTACACAGACTTATTTTGTTATTGAATATAGAATACATTTTTTATGGCAAAGAGATGAAATGGCTTTTTAACTGAATTAATATATACTGATCGAACTGGATTTGTTCCAAAGAGATACATTATAGACAATATTGTATATATTTTGTACTTGTATTGTATTTTCCTACAGTTTCTTATTTCTTTTTTTTTTAAATCACAGAATGGGAGTCTAGAAATTATAATCACAGAAGCAACATAACCACTTAATTCAAAGAATTGACAGTCTAGGGGTGATACTGTTTTTTTCAGCCTGCGGAGTCCTAACCACCAGTTCCTGCTGCTAAAATTTAGTAATCAATTGCTAAATTCTGCCTTTAAGATTTCTTGCTGTTTTTAAGCAGGAAACAAATAAAAAACAAAAATACAGGATTTTTTAAACTCCTTTTTTTAAAACAATAGTTTGGGAATTGCTTAGCTTAAAAACAACATGGACCCTACTTTGGTAGTTTTGTGTGCGTTTTTTTGTTTTTTGTTTGTCTCAATTATGGAAGAAAGTTATATTACCAAATTTCAGAGTAATGATCAAAAGGTGATTTAGGATCTGCAAAAAAAAAAAAAATTAAGCTGGTGTTGAAGCATTGTTGGGAGATCTCCAATGGAGGACAGTGGATCTGGCAAGTTCAGATACAGCTAATTAATGGTGTCTTTCTAATCTGTGGATTTCAATTCCAAGATCCCTAAATCTGAAGAACCCCAGTTTGAAGAAGATTGTCCTAGTTAATCGACTATATGTGAGATGAGGTAGACCAGACAGTCTAATGAGGAAGCTTAACTAAGGTGGCAGACTTTAAATGTTTCTAGCTTTAATAGGTATGTATTGTGTTGTTTTAGTATTGATGTTTTAATTGCTGATTGGGAACTGCCCAGAGTTCCTTATAAGATGAGTGACTATGTAAATATTATAAATAAATAAATCAAGTATTGTTGAATTGTCTTTAATATTGCACTGTACTCTGGTACATTGAATACTGCCCACCAGGTACAGGTGAACATATAAAAAAAACGAAGTAGTTTTTTAAAAAAATTGTGAGTTGCGGGAGAACAATGTATTTACCGCTTTACAGTAAATTTATGATTGTGTTTGAGCCGGGAATTATGGTTGCAGGTCCATGCAGTTTGTGAAGCGGGTCACCATGTGATCACGCCTGATTTCATGACCTTTTTTTTGCAGTGGATTTAAGTGAATCACTGTGGTCATTAAGTGGTGATTGTAGTCATTAAGCAAACCCCACAGTTGTTAAACAAATCCATTGTCTACGATGGGCTTTTTTTTGTCAGGAACTGGAAGTAAATGCTGTTGTTGTTTTTTTGGCAAAAGATATCGTAAATCATGTGATTGTAGGATGAGGCAGATGGCTATAAGTGTAGGCTAAGTGACTGTTTGTAAGTCAAGGACTATCTATATCTCTGCTTTAAGTTTCTCCTCCTTCATCTAAGGCAGGGGTCTCCAACCTTAGTAACTTTAAGGCTTGTGGATTTCAACTCCCAGAGTTCCTCAGCAAAGTTCCTCAGCAAAGCTTAGCAAAGCTGGCTGAGGAACTCTGGGAGTTGAAGTCCACAAGCTTTAAAGTTACTCAGGTTGGAGACCCCTGATCTAAGGGTCATAAAAGAAATCAGCCATTGAGCATTTTGAGTGTGATTAGGTGGGGAGAAATAATATCATTACATTTGTGGGAAACGATTGGAATGTTGTTTGCGTGCTTATTCTTTTCTGACATTTCTCTTGTTTATAAAAAGCTTTTATGGAGATGGCAATTTATAAAGAAAGATTTCCATGGCCTCTTAACACTGTTATTTCCTGTGTTTGTTCTTTAGATTTAGATTCTTTAGATTTCCCACTGAAAAGCCAACAAATATGATTAGAGTTGAATGAGAGGGATGTTATTTGACCTCCAGGAAACATGGACTTTAGTGGTCTGGAAAGTTCCAGGCACTGAAAGGCTACATATCTAAAAGGGCACTGGGGTTCAGTAAGATTATCGTAGAAGTCCTTTGTACTAAATTGGGTTTACCAAGCTGTAGATTTGCATTGATCTCTTACTATAGCAGCCATAGCTATTGCTGCATCTTAATTTGACACCAAAGGATTCTGCTTTCCTCATTGTCTTCATATCTGTTTTATATGATTTTCAACTACATCGCAAATGAATAAAGTTGAGTCTCAGGTAACAATTTGCTGAATAGCTACACATCAAAAAGAAGGGGACATTTAAAGCAGGGCTGAAATCCAGCAGGTTCTGACAGGTTCTGGAAAACCAGTAGGGGAAATTTTGAGCCGTTCGGAGAACTGGCAAATACCACCTCTGGCTGGCCCCAGAGTGGGGTGGGAATGGAGATTTTGCAATATCCTTCCCCCAGGAGTGGGGAGGGAATGGGGATTTTGCAGTATCCTTCCCCTGCTATGCCCACCAAGCCATGCCCACAGAACCGGTAGTAAGAAAATTTGGATTCCACCACCGATTTAAAGGAATAAAAATAACCGATCTTGCTAAATCAATAGAGGGATATTCGAAGTTTGTCAGACTTAGCTATACCATTCCATGAAAGCCCACCAAAACTTGTTATATTTCAGGGAGGCTAGTCAATAAGATGATTTTTAAAAAATGTGATGGCTGTTAGAGCCAAATACCAACTTTGTGTACTGTACGCTGGAGCTAGCAGAAGGCTAAAAAAAACCCCTTCATCCTCTTGTTGATTTCGTTAGGTTCTTTGGTCTAAGAGTAAAGATGTGCTTATGTTATCAGACTGTGTGTTATTGAAAACCTGCCTAACAATAAGCTGAAGGACAAACTGTGTTAACAGTCAACATATTTGATCAGGTTTCTGCGAAATGTCCTGTGTGATGACATCCCTAAAATGGACCTTAACTTAAGAGAGAGGATCATTGATATTGATTGTTTCCTGATTGCTTATTTGTACCCTATGACTATCATTAGTTGTTGTACCTTATGATTCTTGATGAAGGTATCTTTTCTTTTATGTACACTTAGAGCATATGTACCAAGACAAATTCCTTGTGTGTCTAGTCACACTTGGCCAATAAAAAATTCTATTCTATTTTATTTAAAAGGTGCTCCTTGTAAATAATCAATTTTTGCCTGATCCTAATCCGCTTTTATGTTGTGTGGAAAAGGAAATACATGGCTAGATCAAATTGAGAGTCTCTCTGAGAACCTAAACTTTGTCCCTTGATGCTAACCTTACTTCCTCGTTACATTTCTAAATTTTTATTTAATATTAACTGTAATAGAATAGGTTGAGAGCTTGATGTTCTCTCTTGGGAAATAACACCCAAATATACAAAATACATGCATTGAATATAGTTGTTGTTTTAAAATATTAGATTCAGTGAGGTTTTTCACATTTATTGAATACTTTACAGAGCATTTGTAAAATATTGGTTGTCAGCTTCAGTATGCTGGAAATATAAAATGATGGAGGAGATATACAGAAATGTAATGGGCCTGCCCCACTATTACCTTCCTTTATTTTAATATCTGTAAATTTGTTAATGCTTTTGGAATAAGAGTAATGTGGTTAGAAGGTATGAATGTGGATTTATATCCTTATACGAAGAGGCGCAGCAAAAGCAATTATTCCTTCATGTTAAAAAAACAGTGCCAGCCCCAATTTGCAATCTTGGATTAATAGTATGTGTTTGCTTTCTGGTTATGAACTGGTGCTATATAGATGTAATGAAAAGACTGATCAATATTACTCTGATTGAACACAGTGTAATGCTATTTTTCAAATCTGAGCTGCTTTTTCTAAATATGCATTATATTTTTGCAACTTTTTCTGACAGTTTTCCTGTTTTTGGATCAAGTATTTATTATTTCTGTACATTAAAGCATATGCATTATTTTATAATTATAAATTATAGATCCATACGTTATTTTATAACTTAAAGTGATTATGCATGGTATGTAGCACAAGGTATACTAATATTCTGCAGGTATAAATAATGTTTCCTTTGACATGGGCTTGACACACAAATGAGGAACATACACAGAACTTACAACAGTTCTTTTAGAGACCATTCAAAGTTACAATAACACTGAAAAAAGTGAGTTATGACTGTTTTTCAGACTTACAAGTCTTGCAGCATCCTCATGGTCATATGATCAAAATTCAGACGCTTGGGAACTGACTCATATTTATAATGATTGCAGTATCCCAGGGTCATGTGATCACCTTTTGCGAACTTCTGACAAGCAAAGTCAATGGGGAAGCCAGATACAACAGTGATCGGTCTCATTCGAGACAATGATGAATCCTCATACAGACAGGAGGTTGAACAACTAGCCTCGGAGTGCGACCAGAACAGTCTGGAACTGAACACACTCAAAATTGTAGAAATGGTGGTAGACTTTAGGAGAAACACACCCATATTACCACCTCTTACAACACTAGACAACACAGTATCAACAGTAGAGACCTTCAATTTTCTAGATTCTAGATCTAAAACAGACACCTAACATCAAAAACGTCATCAAAAAAGGACAACAAAGAATGTTCTTTTTGTGCCAACTCAGAAAACTCAAACTGCCCAAGGAGCTGCTAATCTTGTTTATAGAGGAATTATTGAGTCTGTCATCTGCACCTCTATAACTGTCTGGTTTGGTTCTGTAACCCAACAATACAAACTTCAGAGGATAATTAGAACTGCAGAAAAAACAATTACTACCAACCTGCCTTCCATTGAGGGCCTGTATAATGCATGAGTCAAAAAGAGGGCTGTGAAAATATTTATAGACCCCTTGCATCCTGGACATAAACTGTTTCATCTCCTACCCTCAAAATGACACTATAGAGCAGTGGTCACCAACTGGTGGTCTGTGAACCACTAGTGGTCCACGAGAAAATATTGGTGGTCCACAGAAAAATTATTTGCAGCTTTTATATTGCACTAAATCAGGGGTTCTCAAACTATGACCCTGGCCTGGATACGTGCAATGAACGCTTTTGTTACTGCAGAGAGTCTTTGCCTTTGGGGTCTTTTTGTGCAGGTCAGAGGAGGGAAGAAATTCCGACTTGGGGGTCTGTTTCAGCCTCCTGGTGCAGGGCTTTGAGCGAAAGCTGGAGGAAAGTGCCGCTGGTGGCGAAGAGTCGGAGGGCCTTGTTCCAGTGAAACTATATCGTGGCCTAGAACTGGCTGACCATCTCAGCCTGCTGAGCCTCCAGGTGCCAGTACTTGGCCTTGCACTCCCACAGGTCTTCCCTCAGTTGTTAGTCAGATGACTGGGTGGGCATGGCCAATAACAATAAATAATAAAAATAATAAACAAAATATACAAAACAATAAGAGGTACCAAAAATCAACTTTCATACTTTACACACACACAACACAACACAACACAACTGACTCACACACAATGTAAAAGCTGCTGCACTTCACCCAAAATGGCCCCTGCAACAAGCAGGAACCTCACACAGCCACAAAAAGCTTAAAAACCAACTTTCACACTTTATACACATACACAACACAACACAATACAACTGACTTACACACACAAAATGCCACATACAGCTTTATGATATTTTGTGTGTTTGTGTAGTTAGAATGAAACACTACAGAAACACACCAAATCTCAGAAAGCTGCACAAATATTTTATTATTTTATTTTATTTTATGTATATTTATAGATAAAAGCAGTTAAATTTAAAACTGCCTTTTAAATTTAGATGTAGCAATTTAAAGTTAATTGCTATGTCTAAAAAAAACCTCTTAAACCCCCCCCCCCCCATTAACTATGTTTTTAAAGCTGAGGTGGATTGCAGGCAGGCAGATTCAGTTGCTAGCTGATGCAATTGATTGCAGCAGCCAAAGCAAAGCAAGGCAGGAGCAAGCCCGAAAGAAACAGCAAATAGGCAAGTGGGGACCGAGCGAGTGGGTGGGCATGGGTGGAGATGGGTGGGCAGGGATTTTTGCTACCAGTTCACCGAACTATCCATTCCCCATTACTACCGGATTGCACGATCCAGTCCAAACCGGGAGCATTTCACCCCTGATCTTTTTTTTATGTACACTCAGAGCATATGCACCGAAGACAAATTCCTTGTGTGTCCAACCACACTTGGCCAATAAAGAATTCTCTTCTCTTCTCTTCTCTTCTCTTCTCTTCTCTTCTCTTCTCTTCTCTTCTCTTCTCTTCTCTTCTCTTCTCAACATGTCACTAATTTAACTACTACAGTGGTTCACTTAACAGCTATGGCAGAAAAGGTCATAAAATGGATCAAAATTCACTTAACAAATATCTCGCTTAGCAACAAAAAATTTGGGCTCTATTGTGGTCGTAAGTCGAGGGCTTCCTATACAGGGCAGCCTTCCTACAATTTATCTTTCCATCATAGTAGTAGACAAAGTTATTGCTGGACACTTCCAATTATTCCAGGATTTTCTTAAAATGTCGATTATATTGCTCTGGCTTTTATAAGAATATTTTTACAACTGTGCGAATAACTTAGTTGAACCATACAGTAATGTACAAGTTGCTGAGATTGAAAAAAACATTAGGCTTTCTATAAGCAGTCACTGAATTTTGATGTGGCCAGGAAAAATAACTTTGTCTGAAAAGAAAGAATTCGACACTTCTTTGCCAGACCAATAGTGCTCGGTGGCTTAGCGGTTAAGATACTGGGCTTGCTAACTGGAAGATTGGCAGTTTGAAACTCAAATACTGTGTGATGGGGTGAATTCCCGTTCCTGCCTCAGCTTCTGCCAGCCTAGCAGTTGGAAAGCATGCAAATGTAACTAGATAAATAGTGACCACTTTGGTGGGAGGTAGCAGCATTCTATGTGCCTCGGCATATAGTCATGCTGATCACATGACCACAGAAGTGTCTTCGGACAACCCTGATTCACTTGGCTTGGAAACAGATGTGAACACCCTAGAGTCGACTGCAGGGGAAACCTCCCCCCCTTTTTTTTTGACAAACCAACAAGATCAACTTTTATGCATGGTCTGAACTGCATTGGGATGACTATGTAAATCTTGAACCTGGCCTCACCGAGGACATTTTTTAGGCTTCAGTGTTGCCACACTGGAGCTGAGGGATAGGGAGCGGGGAATAGAGATAGATGGGCTTTTGCAGCCAAAACAAAATAGTTTCTCCTGTGAACCAAGGTCATTCCAACAGCTGGCTGGAGAGAGGAAATGGAGAGAAGTAACTAGGCAACCGGCTAGCACCTAGATTGGACAACGTGACTTATTGTTTGGGGGAAAAGGAAAATTTCACTTTTTAATTAGGTGAAAACGATGGGAATGCTCAGAGCGGGTTTTTACCAGTCTTGCCAATATGATATATCCAAATAAAACTGTTCTTTAAGGAATCTATCTGCCTCGGAGTTCTGTTTGCTATTGGTGTATTACTTGGAACGCTGACAGACTCCTTGGAACTTAGTCTAATAATTTGTATCACACGGCTCTACATACTGCTTCGTCATAAAGTCTGAAATAGAATTACCATGACTTTTTCCCATATGCGAGCCATTAACACTTGAGAGAAATAAACCTGCTCTTCCTGATATAATGTAATCAGATTAATTCTATCACTGTCCACTGAAACATCATGAAAAGCTTAAAAGCCCTTGGATTGGAAGTATTCTTGCAGGGAAAATAAAATCTCTAAATCCTGATTGACCCAGGTTTCTTTCCACTTTATTAAATTTAAACCAAAACAACTGTCAATCAAATAAGTCAATAAAATGCCCTTTATTATACGCTAGGAATTCGGGCAAGGAGAAAGAAGCGGTAAATAAATTGTTGCTGACATTTCCGATTTCTATATTTCCCTGGTGATCTTAACTCAATATGCTTTTAAAGCATCATGGGAGAGACAGTAAATCTTTTATTGGAGTTTGGATAATGTCCTAATAGTAATAAGAAAAAAAGAGAGAAAGACATTTTTGCAGTTTGTGTAGAAATGTTGTGGAATAAAAATAGATCATGTAGATTTCTGAAGGGAAATATATCTTCATTTTATTATAAGAAGCATTCCAATTTAAGGCAGTAGATATCTGGAGATAAGAGGTTATTCTAGAGCAGGGGTGTCCAAACTTAGTCCCTTTAAGACTTTTGGACTTCAACTCCCAGAGTCCCTCAGCCAGCAAAGCTGGCTGAGGAACTCTGGGAGTTGAAGTCCAAAAGTCTTAAAGGGACCAAGTTTGGACACCCCTGTTCTAGAGAGAGCTGGTGAATTCCATATTTTGCTTTCTCTCTTTCATAGATCTTCCTCCCTTCCTTTCTTGTGCAACATGGTGGCATAACTCTTGTTTTTTATTATTGGACCAGAAAAAGAACTACTTTTATCTTCTCCTTTTGAACACTTACATTTAACTCTAACTTTAACACTATAATAGTGTTCATTTTCCTCCTAAAATATTTTTCCCTTTTTAAAATTTTAACAATCATCAAATCCATACGTTATCATTTATTTTCTCCTGCACAAATTCCACAAAGAACTTTCAGTTCTAGATACATTTCTTCAGTGATTTTTTCATCTTCTACAAGAGTTGTTAATTTAGCCATCATTGCCAATTCACTTAAATGCTTGCTTTAAGGGATTTCCACAAATATGCAGTTTGGGTAAAGTATGATTTTTTTTCTCCTTAGATTATCATATAATCTCATATAGTCTGTCATATGCACCTCTATAACTGTCTGGTTTGGTTCTGCAACCCAACAAGACAGACACAGACTTCAGAGAATAATTAGAACTGCAAAAAAAAAATAATAATAATTGCTACCAACCTGCCTTCCACTGAGGACTTGTATACTGCATGAATCAAGAAGAGGGCCGTGAAAATATTTATAGATCCTTGCATCCTGGACATAAACTGTTTCATCTCCTACCCTCAAAATGACACTATAGAGCAGTGGTCACCAACTGGTGGTTCAGAACCACTAGTGGTCCACGAGAAAATATTGGTGGTCCACAGAAAATTATTTGCAGCTTTTATATTGCACTAAATCAGGGGTTCTCAAACTATGACCCTGGCCTGGATACGTGCAATGAACGCTTTGTTACTGCAGAGAGTCTTTGCCTTTGGGGTCTTTTTGTGCAGGTCAGAGGAGGGAAGAAATTCCGACTTGGGGGTCTGTTTCAGCCTCCTGGTGCAGGGCTTTGAGCGAAAGCTGGAGGAAAGTGCCGCTGGTGGCGAAGAGTCGGAGGGCCTTGTTCCAGTGAAACTATATCGTGGCCTAGAACTGGCTGACCATCTCAGCCTGCTGAGCCTCAGGTGCCAGTACTTGGCCTTGCACTCCCACAGGTCTTCCCTCAGTTGTTAGTCAGATGACTGGGTGGGCATGGCCAATAACAATAAATAATAAAAATAATAAACAAAATATACAAAACAATAAGAGGTACCAAAAATCAACTTTCATACTTTACACACACACAACACAACACAACACAACTGACTCACACACAATGTAAAAGCTGCTGCACTTCACCCAAAATGGCCCCTGCAACAAGCAGGAACCTCACACAGCCACAAAAAGCTTAAAAACCAACTTTCACACTTTATACACATACACAACACAACACAATACAACTGACTTACACACACAAAATGCCACATACAGCTTTATGATATTTTGTGTGTTTGTGTAGTTAGAATGAAACACTACAGAAACACACCAAATCTCAGAAAGCTGCACAAATATTTTATTATTTTATTTTATTTTATGTATATTTATAGATCCCTCACATCCTATGAAACATAAACTGTTTCAACTCTTACCCTAAAAATGATGCTATAGAGCACTGCACACCAGAACAACTAGACACAAGAACAATTTTCCCCCGAACGCTATCACTCTGCTAAACAAATAATTCTCTCAACTCTGTCAAACTATTTACTAAATCTGCACTATTAATCTTCTCATCGTTCCCATCAACCATCTCCTTCCACTTATGACTGCATGACTGTAACTTTGTTGCTGGTAATCCTTATGATTTTTATTGATATTGATTGTTTCCTGATTGCTTATTTGTATCCTATGATTATCATTGTGTTGTATTATTAAATTTGTACCCTATGACCATCATTAAGTGTTGTAAGTGTTGTATCTGGATGAAGGAATCTTTTCTTTTATGTACACTGAGAGCATATGCACCAAGACAAATTCCTTGTGTGTCCAATCACACTTGGCCAATAAAAAATTCTATAAAATAATTCTATTCTATCATATTTCCTTAAAAAAATCAAGAATAGTAATGGCAATAGTAGTTAGTCTTATCTACTGCTTCACAGTGCTTTATAGCCCTTTCTAAGAGGTTTATAGATCAGCATATTGCCCCCCACAATCTGGGTCCTCTTTTACTGACCTCAGAAGGATGGAAGGTTGAGTCAACCTTGAGCCTGGTGAGATTTGAACTGCCAAATTGCAGGCAGCTGGCAGTCAGGAGAAATAGTCTGAAGTAGTGCATTCTAACCACTGTGCCACCACAACTCTTAATAATTAAACATATATATATTGCCTGACTCCCAGTAACTTTAAGCGGTTTACAATTATTAAAAACATTTAAAAAGAAAAATCAATACAGAAAACACATATTATGATTAGATATTGGGTTTATTCAATTATTAGATACAGATCTCCTCATCATTTGCATTCGTTTACAGCAGAGGAGTCAAATTCGCAGCCTGCGGGCTGGATGTGTCACACACTGGCCACGGCCAACCCCACTTTAGTGAAGGGGAAAAAGGTTGAGATACGTCACGTGATGTCAACGTGTCATCGTGAGTTTGACACCCCTCTTTTAGAGAGTCATTGAGGCCACTTGGAGGTTTATCTGTGTCCTCAGGTTAGAGGTGGGATTCACTTACTTTCCCTAAAGGTAAAGGTAAAGGTTCCCCTCGCACATATGTGCTAGTCGCTGCCGACTCTAGTCGTTCCCTACTGGTTCACAAATGTGAGCACGCACGTGCGCGCGCTTGCTTTGTTCGCGTGCTTGCTTTGTTCACGCTTGCCTTCCATGCATGCTCAGCCTTCCATGGATGCTTTTTGCTTGCGCACATGCCTTTGGCGCATGTGCACAGCCTCCAAAATGTGGCTAAACAGGACGTCATTACGTCCAGGTGGGTGGGTGGGGCCACTACTGGTTCTCCCGAACCAGACAAACCCAGCTGAATCCCACCACTGCCTCAGAGTTACCTGAGTAGTGCAAATGAGTGTGGAGCCTTTTGGAACTGTTGAAAGGATTGTGTTGTAGACTGGAGATAGATGATGTCATATCCCTCACCCCCTCTGTTGAGATAGGGCTGTTCAATTTTGACATAGATGGCCTTGTTGACCCTTTTTTCAAACCAATAGTCCTCTCTGTCCAAAATGTGGACAACAGTTCCAGCTATCTGCAAGGAGTATAAATCCTTCCATTCTCACCATCCTGCCAGAGCTGAAGAAGCTTCTTGGATAAGAAGTGAAAGGACTTCAAACAAAAACCAGAAAGTCCAGCTGCCTCTTGAAAAGGCACCTTTGGGACAACCATGACCTGGATGACTGAGTATCTCCATAGACAGAAGAAGTTTCTTTTCACTCTGGTGAGCTATCTCAGAGTTTCTTGAAAAGGAAAACACTGCATTTGCTTCAAGAGCTTGAGTGTTTCACGATGAGGAGAGACAAGTACAGTCTCCTTAGCAACTGTCTCACCTGCACATTTTGGTCCAGGAATATATTCTTCAAATAAGATTGATGGCTTCTGGTTGACAGCGTTTAACTGTTTTCATTCAGGCAAATATAACATTCAAATCCAGGTGTTGAGTCTTCAAGGCTGACTTTTAAAATCTATTTCTAGTGGAGAGTTTTATATCTTCCTCTTCGGTGCATAAGGCTGTGCGCCTCAACAGGAATGTTGCAATGTTGGAGACTTGTAAATTGTGATACGAAGCTGTAGAATTACAATTATTTTTGAGCTTGTGGGACGTGCTGTGAGCGAGTTTGCTTTCCCTGATTTGCATAAACCTTTTTGTCGTTGCCTATTGACCCTACTAGTTAATCAAGTTTGGGAGATTTCTTGTTGAATGCAAACACCCATGAATTAATTTACTAGAGCTGAAATCTTAGATAAGCATAACATTATAAGCCATCTTTTGAAATTGCTTCAGCTCTTTGGAGAACTCCATTCCTCCAAACTATTGTAAAATATATGTCTATATTAATTAATTTGTGTTTTTCACTCAGTTCAATTAATGAAACCTCTGGGCATGTTACATAGGCATTTAAAAGAATCAGAACAACAAACAATTATACCATAAAACCAGTGATGGGTTTCAATTTTTTTTTACTACGGTTCTGTGGGGGTGGCATGGTTTGTGGGCGTGGCTTGATGGGTGTGGCATGGTTTGTGGGCGTGGCTTGGTGGGTGTGGCATGGCTTGTGGGCGTGGCTTGGTGGGTGTGGCATGGCTTGTGGGCGTGGCTTGGTGGGCATGGCAGGGAAAGGATATTGTAAAATCTCCATTTCCTCCCAATCAGCTGGGACTCTGGAGGCAGAGAATAGATGGGCGGGGCCAGTCAGAATTTTTACTACCGGTTCTCCAAGCTACTCAAAATTTCTGCTACGGTTCTCCAGAACTGGTCAGAACCTGCTGAAACCCACCTCTGCATAAAACATTTCTCATCTTTACTGAGGCAAAGTTCAATCTACTTTACAAATACTTTAGTATTTTCTAGACTGCTTATGATTGTATTTAGCAAATACAAATATTGAATAATATTTATTTTCCTCCATTCAATTGTGTCTGATTCTCAGAGACTACCTGGAAACATCCCTGCAGTTTTCTTGGCAAATTTTTCAGAAGTAGTTTGCCATTCCTTCCTTTTTAGGGCTGAAAAGAAAGTGACTGGCTCAAGGTCACCTAACTGCATTTGTGCCATAGGCAGGACTACAACTCACAGTCTCCCTTCTTGGAGTTGAAGTCCACGCATTTTCAAGCTTCCAAAGCTGAGAAACACTGGACTAGAGGCGTAAGATTAAAAACACCTTTAAAAATCAAGAAAGATTACAAGCACTGTGAAGAGACATTTAATTTTAATTTAAAATTATTTTTTTTCTTTCTTGCTGTAACTTTTCCATTTTGCCTTCCCTCTTTAAACAAGATAACAGCCTTTGAGCTCACACAGATTATTATTTTTTTGCCAGTAATTTAATTCTATCACTGTCCACTGAAACATCATGAAAAGCTTAAAAGCCCTTGGATTGGAAGTATTCTTGCAGGGAAAATAAAATCTCTAAATCCTGATTGACCCAGGTTTCTTTCCACTTTATTAAATTTAAACCAAAACAACTGTCAATCAAATAAGTCAATAAAATGCCCTTTATTATACGCTAGGAATTCGGGCAAGGAGAAAGAAGCGGTAAATAAATTGTTGCTGACATTTCCGATTTCTATATTTCCCTGGTGATCTTAACTCAATATGCTTTTAAAGCATCATGGGAGAGACAGTAAATCTTTTATTGGAGTTTGGATAATGTCCTAATAGTAATAAGAAAAAAAGAGAGAAAGACATTTTTGCAGTTTGTGTAGAAATGTTGTGGAATAAAAATAGATCATGTAGATTTCTGAAGGGAAATATATCTTCATTTTATTATAAGAAGCATTCCAATTTAAGGCAGTAGATATCTGGAGATAAGAGGTTATTCTAGAGCAGGGTGTCAAACTTGGTCCCTTTAAGACTTTTTGGACTTCAACTCCCAGAGTCCCTCAGCCAGCAAAGCTGGCTGAGGAACTCTGGGAGTTGAAGTCCAAAAGTCTTAAAGGGACCAAGTTTGGACACCCCTGTTCTAGAGAGAGCTGGTGAATTCCATATTTTGCTTTCTCTCTTTCATAGATCTTCCTCCCTTCCTTTCTTGTGCAACATGGTGGCATAACTCTTGTTTTTTATTATTGGACCAGAAAAAGAACTACTTTTATCTTCTCCTTTTGAACACTTACATTTAACTCTAACTTTAACACTATAATAGTGTTCATTTTCCTCCTAAAATATTTTTCCCTTTTTAAAATTTTAACAATCATCAAATCCATACGTTATCATTTATTTTCTCCTGCACAAATTCCACAAAGAACTTTCAGTTCTAGATACATTTCTTCAGTGATTTTTTCATCTTCTACAAGAGTTGTTAATTTAGCCATCATTGCCAATTCACTTAAATGCTTGCTTTAAGGGATTTCCACAAATATGCAGTTTGGGTAAAGTATGATTTTTTTTCTCCTTAGATTATCATATAATCTCATATAGTCTGTCATATGCACCTCTATAACTGTCTGGTTTGGTTCTGCAACCCAACAAGACAGACACAGACTTCAGAGAATAATTAGAACTGCAAAAAAAAAATAATAATAATTGCTACCAACCTGCCTTCCACTGAGGACTTGTATACTGCATGAATCAAGAAGAGGGCCGTGAAAATATTTATAGATCCCTCACATCCTATGAAACATAAACTGTTTCAACTCTTACCCTAAAAATGATGCTATAGAGCACTGCACACCAGAACAACTAGACACAAGAACAATTTTCCCCCGAACGCTATCACTCTGCTAAACAAATAATTCTCTCAACTCTGTCAAACTATTTACTAAATCTGCACTATTAATCTTCTCATCGTTCCCATCAACCATCTCCTTCCACTTATGACTGCATGACTGTAACTTTGTTGCTGGTAATCCTTATGATTTTTATTGATATTGATTGTTTCCTGATTGCTTATTTGTATCCTATGATTATCATTGTGTTGTATTATTAAATTTGTACCCTATGACCATCATTAAGTGTTGTAAGTGTTGTATCTGGATGAAGGAATCTTTTCTTTTATGTACACTGAGAGCATATGCACCAAGACAAATTCCTTGTGTGTCCAATCACACTTGGCCAATAAAAAATTCTATAAAATAATTCTATTCTATCATATGTTGATTTCCTTAAAAAAATCAAGAATAGTAATGGCAATAGTAGTTAGTCTTATCTACTGCTTCACAGTGCTTTATAGCCCTTTCTAAGAGGTTTATAGATCAGCATATTGCCCCCCACAATCTGGGTCCTCTTTTACTGACCTCAGAAGGATGGAAGGTTGAGTCAACCTTGAGCCTGGTGAGATTTGAACTGCCAAATTGCAGGCAGCTGGCAGTCAGGAGAAATAGTCTGAAGTAGTGCATTCTAACCACTGTGCCACCACAACTCTTAATAATTAAACATATATATATTGCCTGACTCCCAGTAACTTTAAGCGGTTTACAATTATTAAAAACATTTAAAAAGAAAAATCAATACAGAAAACACATATTATGATTAGATATTGGGTTTATTCAATTATTAGATACAGATCTCCTCATCATTTGCATTCGTTTACAGCAGAGGAGTCAAATTCGCAGCCTGCGGGCTGGATGTGTCACACACTGGCCACGGCCAACCCCACTTTAGTGAAGGGGAAAAAGGTTGAGATACGTCACGTGATGTCAACGTGTCATCGTGAGTTTGACACCCCTCTTTTAGAGAGTCATTGAGGCCACTTGGAGGTTTATCTGTGTCCTCAGGTTAGAGGTGGGATTCACTTACTTTCCCTAAAGGTAAAGGTAAAGGTTCCCCTCGCACATATGTGCTAGTCGCTGCCGACTCTAGTCGTTCCCTACTGGTTCACAAATGTGAGCACGCACGTGCGCGCGCTTGCTTTGTTCGCGTGCTTGCTTTGTTCACGCGCTTGCTTCGTTCGCATGCACCACCTTCCATGCATGCTCAGCCTTCCATGGATGCTTTTTGCTTGCGCACATGCCTTTGGCGCATGTGCACAGCCTCCAAAATGTGGCTAAACAGGACGTCATTACGTCCAGGTGGGTGGGTGGGGCCACTACTGGTTCTCCCGAACCAGACAAACCCAGCTGAATCCCACCACTGCCTCAGAGTTACCTGAGTAGTGCAAATGAGTGTGGAGCCTTTTGGAACTGTTGAAAGGATTGTGTTGTAGACTGGAGATAGATGATGTCATATCCCTCACCCCCTCTGTTGAGATAGGGCTGTTCAATTTTGACATAGATGGCCTTGTTGACCCTTTTTTCAAACCAATAGTCCTCTCTGTCCAAAATGTGGACAACAGTTCCAGCTATCTGCAAGGAGTATAAATCCTTCCATTCTCACCATCCTGCCAGAGCTGAAGAAGCTTCTTGGATAAGAAGTGAAAGGACTTCAAACAAAAACCAGAAAGTCCAGCTGCCTCTTGAAAAGGCACCTTTGGGACAACCATGACCTGGATGACTGAGTATCTCCATAGACAGAAGAAGTTTCTTTTCACTCTGGTGAGCTATCTCAGAGTTTCTTGAAAAGGAAAACACTGCATTTGCTTCAAGAGCTTGAGTGTTTCACGATGAGGAGAGACAAGTACAGTCTCCTTAGCAACTGTCTCACCTGCACATTTTGGTCCAGGAATATATTCTT